>NC_091433.1:117853406-118469084 GCF_964237555.1 Oryctolagus cuniculus | reverse complement strand
ATTTCACTGAATAAATCTTCTAATCCATTCTTTTTCCACACCTTCAGGAACTCCTAAGATTCTTATGTTGGGTTGTTTGATAGTATTCCATAAATCCCAAACACTGTTTTTTAATTTTTCTAATTTCTTCTTTATCTTCCTTTTTTTATTTTTGGAACTTCAGGAACTCCTAAGATTCTTATCTTGGGTTGTTTGATAGTATCCCATAAATCCCAAACACTGTTTTTTAATTTTTCTAATTTCTTTTTTATCTTCTGTTTTTTATTTTTGGCCTTTCTGTTTCCAAAGATTTGTTTTCTAGCTCAAATATTCTTTCTTCTGCTTCACTAAGACTGTTGCAAAGGCTTTCCACTGTATTTTTTATTTAACATATTGAATTTTAATTTCTAAATTTTAGCTTATTTCTTTTTAGAATTTCCATCTCATAGGAAAATTTTTCATCCGTGTCATGTATGGATTTTTTTAACTCATGAATTTGCTTCTCATTGCTTTTGAGTAATCTTTTTTTTAAAGATTTATTTATTTATTTGAAAGTCAGAATTACACAGATAGAGAAGGAGGCAGAGAGAGAGGTCTTCCATCCACTGGTTCACTCCCCAATTGGCTGCAATGGCTGGAGCTGTGCCAATCTGAAGCCAGGAACCAGGAGCTTCTTCTAGGTCTCCCACATGGGTACAGGGGCCCAAGGACTTGGGCCATCTTCTACTGCTTTCTCAGGCCAAAGCAGACAGCTGGATTGGAAGTGGAGCAGCCAGGACTCGAACAGGCACCCATATAGGATACGAGCACTGCAAGCGGCGGCTTTACCCATTATGCCACAGCGCTGGCCCCTTGAGTAATCTTATGATCATCCTTTTGAATTCTTTTTCAGGCATTTCACAATCTCTTTATCTTCACATTCTTATAATTGTATTGAAGTGTCGTTGTGTCATTTTGGGGGAATCATCTTGTCCTCCTTCTTCATGTTTCTCATATTTCTATGTTTATTTTAGGTATTTGTGGAATCACTTGTTGGTTTTTCTCCTCTGATGGCTTTTAACTTTGAAATATGCCTCTGTGGCTTAGCTGAGTACATGAGTACATACTCCTTCCATGGATGTTCAGAGGCATGTGCTGAAGAAGGTGGAGCTCCAGTCGGTGCTTGGGTATGCTGCAAGAGTACGGGGTGACTCCCACTTTGGGGAATGGCAGATCTCTATTAAGCAGGAGGAAGGATATGATCATGCCAGCTAGTGTGATCACTTCCTCACCTCCTCTAAACCAAAGTAATTGATCCCCAGGGCAATCCAACAGTGGCTACACACCCCATCCATGCATTTGCAAGAACCACACAAAGGATCTGTGCAGTCCTCATTGTGAGCACAGAACTCTCTGCAATGACTCACCCCAGGCACTCAGGGAGTTCTGAGCCTCTGAAGAAAGACGTAGTGATTGCCCAGAGACCCAGCTACACTCCATGTCCTATTGCACACAGAATTCTCACCGTCATAGCACACAGGGCCACCCCAGTTACAGGGAGCAGGAAATGGACTCCCAGTCCAGTAAAGTTGCTCTGTCCCCGAACAGAGTCGAGGCATTCCCAGAGCTAGCTGCCTATTGGTGTTCTGCCTTGCAGTCTGAGTACAAGTGACAGTGATATAGAGGAGAAAGGAACACTTTACCAACATAAGTGGATGCCCCACTCCCTGCCAACCCCCCAGTCAAAGTCAGTGGGGATCCTTGATTTATTCCTCAGATAAAATCCCCTAATCACATGCGCATGAACCTCAGAGCCTGTACTTGTCTTCTAGATGGAGCTCACTCCCCCTTGTGGCAGGGGAGGACAGAGGTTGCGAACTAAGCAATGTGTTCCTGTTTCGCACATTTAGATGGGCACCCTGCCCCTACTGGTGCTCCCGGCCAGACTCAAAGTCCATGTGGTCAGCAAGGTTCTCCCTCAGACTGTTTCACCTCACCTCAGTTAGAATGGCTTTCATTCAGAAATCAACAAATAACAAATGCTAGAGAGGATGTGGGGAAAAGGGTACCCTAATGCATTGTTGGGAATGTAAACTGGTACAGCCACTGTGGAAGATAATATGAACATACCTCAGAAATCAGAATATAGACCTACCAATGGCCCAGCCACCCCATCTAAAAAGTGGGAATTTTCCCAAGTGAAATGAAATAAACACATGAAAGAGTACCCCCATATTTGTTGCAGCTCAATTCACAATAGCAAAGATAGGGAATCCACCCAGATATCTATCAACTGAAGACTGGATAAAGAAATTATGTTATTGGGGCCGGCAGTGTGGTATAGCAGGTAAAGCTGCTGCCTGCAGTGTCAGCATCCCATATGGGTGCCAGTTTGAGTCCTGGCTACTCTACCACTGATCCAGCTCTCTGCTATGGCCTGGGAAAGCAGTAGAAGATGGCCCAAGTCCTTGGGCCCCTGCACCCATGTGGGAGACCTAGAAGCTCCTGGCTTAGGATTAGCTCAACTACAGCCACTGCAGCCACTTGGGGAGTGAATTAGCAGATGGAAGACCTCTCTCCCTCTCTCACCTTCTCTCCCTCTCTCCCTCTGGCTCTCTGTAACTCTGCTTTTCAAATAAATAAACCATTAAAAAAAGAAATTATATGTATGCTATGGACTACTACACAGCCATTAAAAATGAAATCTTGTCATTTGCAACAGAATGGATGCAACTGTAAACCATTATACTTAGAAAAATAAGCCAGTCCCAAAAAGATAAATGCGTTATGTTCTCTCTGATCTATGGTAACTAATAGAGTACCTGAAAGGTAATCTATAGGAGTGAAATTGACACTTTGTGATGCAATGATTTTGAACAGTCCTTTTCTTGACTGTTGAGGAACAATGTTTTTTGTTTGTTTTTTTCATCATACTATTTGCTGAACTCTGTACTTAGTGTAGGGTTAATCTGATGAGTATAAAAGTTAACTGAAAATAGATCTTTGAAAAAAATAACAATGGGAATGGAAGAAGGAGGAGGAAGAAGGGTGGGAGTATGGGTGGGAAGAACCACTGTGTTCCTAAATTTGTATATATTAAATGCATAAAGTTTGTATTCCTTAAATAAAATTTAAAAAGGCAGGAGGGAGGTAGGAGAAGAAGCGAGGCAACTTCCCTGCTCCAAGCCTGGTAGATGCTCAGACCCTAGTCAGCTCCTCAGGCTGAAATAAAAATCAGTGGGTAATTATGGAATTCCCTCTCAGCTAAAACTGCAGCTATTTCTTTCTACCTCGTTGTGGAATGATGGCTGCTCACAGCTGACAGCTGGCTGCGCTATGCGACTGGCTGCAATGGTGCCTCCGTCTTCTCTTCCCTTGTCCCAGAGTCTTCATTGTCTTTACAGTTCTTCATCAAAAATTTCTGTCAGTCAGGCCCCTGAAACGCAGCCCTTTCTTTGTTCTTTTCATCTCAGAGCAGATGCACTTAGTCTGGCTAACCCTACTCAGCCATCTGGAACCTCTTTTAACTTTTACAATGACATACTTTCAATTTACTTTATAATCACAAGCTTAACCCTCCACTAACTAAAGAATTCAACAAGTAGTAAGAAAAGGAAATCAAGGGGACTGACATGAAAGTTAATGCTGTGATTCCAAATGTGAAGTGACAGGGACAAAGCAAAAGTCTGACAGTGGTGACGAAATGTGACAGTCACTTTGGAGTAGTCACCACCCAACAGGCTGGAGTTACATCACAGTAGCTTTAAATACCAGGAATAGCAAAGAATGCAGGATCTAGTTAGTATCCAGTAAACGGAAGATCTCATTTCTTCTGAGTGTCTCTGTCTAGCTTGTCCCCAAGAGGGGAACCCAAAAGCTCTTCCCTTACCTACCCCAGGATGATGTCATTTACTTTACTGAATTAGGTACTAATCCAATCTCTATATTTAAGTGTCTTAAAAGAACAAATTTCACATTGGTACTGTAATTCCAAAAGTCAAAAATCTTAGGCTGATTATTTTCTACTGAAGAGGAGATGGCTTGAAAAAAAAGTAAATTAGGACTGAATTCCTATGTTGCTTCTGACATTGAACATCTGCATAACTTAAAGCAATTAACTTCCCAGAGTCTCAGATACTTTATTGATAAAAAGGGGTACTGTCTCCTGACTTTCAGAGTCAAGGCAAAAATTTATAGATTATTCTGCCAACTTCATATAATATATATATATATATATATATATGGTAATAAGGAAGGAGAAATATTGTTAAAAACTATAAACATGATTCTTTTGGAAAACTGGTCAACATTCTCCAAACAGTAATGTTTTATTGGAAAACTGGTCAGCCTTCTCCAAACAGTAATGTTTTGTTTCTCCCAAAAACTTATTTATAACAACAGCCCTTATGACAGTGACACACAAACAATTGGGGTCTGTTACCTTAATATAGTAGTAGTAAGGTCACATCCTTTTATTAAGTAAATTCTCTCTTTCCAAGAGTGGCACTACCAAGTGTGCAGCCACTCTGCAGGACAGTTTGATGAAATAGTTGCCTGTAATTAGTTTTCCCAGGGGAAAAATGAGTAAAAGACTCTCATCAGGTGTTAGGGCTTCACAGCTTCTCCAGCTGATTGAAATTCCATTATTTATTGTGTACATCTGGATGGTAAATGGAAGCATCTCTAGCATCAGTTTCTCCAGGCTGTCCTCAAACAGGTTTAATAAGATTACGACTTTAAATAGGTCTCCGACTGTTAAAAGTAGTTTTCTCATTTTTCATGTTGACATTCTCAAAACCAATTTGTCTTCTTGACCTTCTGGCTCACCACTCCCGCTGGAATGAAAATCTGTCTCCAGGAGGAGGAAGAAGGGAATTTACTTTGTGTCTCTCTGTTAAGGGAGTCTGTGATCTCACTGCATGGACCCATTCAGTTCTTCTTAAGTATCTACCACATGCACACAACTGAGATTGGCACTGAAGAGAACTCAGAAGCATGTGTCATCATTTTATTGGAGAGAATAGAATGTTCAGTGTGAAATATTGAGTTTCATTATAAGAAACAAAGTGAGAGAAATCATATTTTATATGGTATTGTGGGAGAGATAAGAATACAGCAGCAATTCAGAAGGAAAAAGAAATGTCAAGATCAAGAAAAGCGGTTCTTAACACTAGCTACTCATTTCAATCACCCAAGAAGCTCTTAAAACTCCCAATACCCAGGCTACATCATAAACCAATTAAATCAAAATCTCTGACAGTGATCCTTGCACTTCAACATGTTTTTTTTCTTTAATTCCCCAAGTGATTTCAATGTGCAGGCAACATTGAAAAGTAGTAATGGAGAGCAAAGACAAAAGACTCCCTAGAGATCTGGAGCACGACAGTTGCATAAAGTGAAGGTCAAGACAGTGAAGGGAAGGAAAGTAGGGAGCAGTCCTGCTTCTGCTGATTCTGAGTACTGAATGCATTTTATTACTCTGACAGTGAAAACATGAAGGATCTTCAAAAAGTTCATGGAAAATCAACATTGTGGAAAAACTATACATGGATTTCAAAAAATGTTTGAACTAAAATAAACAACTTTTTCCATTTAACATGAATTTTTTAAAGTATCCTTATATTTCCAAAGAGTAACAGGCAGAGGTAGCTTCATTCATTGAAGAGTACTAAAGAAATGCATAAACTCCTCTGGCTACATGTTAAAGTTGATGCCAGATAAATAGCATATTTCTAATGCAGCACTTGCTATTCACCAGGTAGCTATAAAATTAAACCTGATAGGAGTTCATTGTAATGTAGTCAAAGACACAGAAGCAGAGTGGGAACTTCATGCTCATTGAACATGTGTGGAAGATAGAATATGTAAGGGAAAACAGGCTGACAAGAGAAAGGTCTGCGGCCAAAGCATTGTCAAGATTACTGTGCAGTGCATGGTGGAATGATGATGAGCACACCATGCTCACAGAGAAACCTGGGAAGATTCAAGGGGCACCCACACCATATGAAATCATCTGCCCATCAAATGACTCCACCTTCACTTCCCTGGAATATCCTTCACTCACAGAAAAAGTATAGATTTTTCCATTGGAAAATAATTCGGCAATATCTGATAAATTTAATGGCACATATCTTATGATTCAGTAATTTCACTTAAATACAGTAGTGATGTTCTAGATACATCCTGTCACTCCAGAGGTGTCATTTGCTATCATGAACAATGAGGGGAGGGAAATGTCCACTACTTATGTGTAGATTATATGTAGATAAATAATATTGTACATTTCCACATGGAGTTATGGATATCATTTATAATAAATATATATGTGTGCATACACACACAAGCACACCCACACCCACAAAGGGACTTCAGAAAGTTCAGGAAATAGATTTAAAAGATAAGTTGTGGTGGGAGGGCACTGTGTTGCTGTGAGTTGAGCTGTCAATCAAGAAGCGCACATCGTATATCCAAGTGCCTGATTTGAGTACCACCTCCTCCACCTCTAATCAAGCTTCTTGCTAATGTGCCTGAGAGGCAGCAGATGGTGACTCCAGTATTTAAATCTTTGCCACTCATGTAAGAGGCCCAGATGGAGTTTCATGTTCCTTGTCTCATCCTGGCCCAGCCCCAGCTGTTATGCACATTTTTAAGAACTTTTTGAAGACTTCTTGGGTGGAGGGAGAGAAAGAATATGGGTAAATTTCAAAAGCAAAAATTCAAGTAAGATTTTACCATGAGCCTGCATTTTCTCTAAAAAAATCTACTAAAACATAGTTTACACAAAGCTAAGTAAAATTGCTATTCAAAAAGTTTAAACAAAATGATAAGTTGCAAGATCATAGCTATAGAACATCTAATTCATACAGCAAAAAGTAATAAGTAATGCCTGACTCTAATAGATGTTTGAGTAGAGGAAAGGAGGTCGGGAGCATAACTCTGCTTGGTGTGGGAAGGAGAGAGAAAGGATACTACAAAGGAGGTGGCATTTGAGCTGAGTCATGAAAGGAGTTTGTCAGGCAAAGATGAGAAACAGCAGGCTGCATGGTGAGCTCAGCACATACAAAGGTTCAGAATTCTGAAACAGAAAAGAGTTCAATGTTCTTAAAGAACAAAAATAGACTTATTGTGCAAGGAGATAGAAAACGAATGGGAAAGGTAGGAAAAGTTAAACATGAGGGTTGAGTGCAGATCCAGACCAGATGGAAAACCTGAGAAGTCTCACTTCTGTGGGTAATGGGAGCCTCAGCAGGTTTCTGATGTAGTGTGTGCATAATGTGGCCTGTGTTCTGAAAAGATAAACAGCTGAAAAACTAAATGTAGGTAATAATCATGACACACTGGAGATGGAAATGCCAACCAGATCACTGGGTTTTCCATGACTTTTCTAGAACACAATTAGCACTTTGGTGGAGGTTTGCACAGCATTAGAAATCATCAGCAGGCAATCTGTTTTGTTCCTCTCAATGCATTTCCAACTGCCAAATATATGATATGGTCAAAGACCCTTTGGTGCTATGATAACAAGGACAGAGACTACACAGTTCCTTGTAAACAAGAGGCTCCCCACACTATACAGGACCAACCTGAATTCATCAGGTGGCAGAAGAGAGGAAAGAGTGGGTCCTGAAGTTCTTTCTCTTAGTGGGAATCGTTGCACAGTTTAAATGGTTTCAGCAGATTCTGGCATAAAGGTGGTAGTAAGTTGCCTTATGGTGACTCTCAGCAGATTTAGAGCAGAGGGGATATTGACTTAGTGTGTGAGAGTTTGAAAAAGGAGGTAGCTAGGGTATAAGGTATAGGCTCTGGATTGGTTAGTTTATATACCAAAAATGCATTTTCAGGGGAATTCTTTGCTATCTCTAGGAAGTAGCTAGCCCTGAGACAAGTCATCTCTTCTAGATTAACCCCAAATGCCAGAGTACCAAATAAAATAAAACACAGCCTAAACACTCAGGTCCCTTAAAGTCTATGGGCAGCACTAATTTCCCTTTAGTCCTTAGGCACATGTGCGAGTCCATTTGTGCTGCAATTAAAGAACACCACAAAGTGGTAATTTATAAATTACAGAAATTCATTCTCACTGTTTGGGAGGTTGGGAAGTCTAAAATTCAGGAGCCAGCAAGTTCAGTGTCTGGTGAACATCCCACTTCTCCCAAAATGGCACCTTGAACACTGCATCCTCTGCATGGGGAGGAAGACTGTACCTTCGCATGCAGAGGGGCTACAAAGGGAATGAACTCCCTCTGCCAAGCCCTTTTAGAAGGCATTTGCCAATTAATGAGTGCTGAGCCCTCATGACCTAAATACCTACCAAAAGATTCCACCCAGCCCCCCAAAACTATTGACTAGCAATTAAATTTTAATATGATTTTTAAAGGGAATAAAAACATTCAAGCCAGGAAAACATATCAACATCTCTCCATTTCCTGAGGCTTCTCTTCACTCTGTGCACACTTTTATAAAAAGTGCTTTTACTTAGCTTGAAAAAGTCCTTTCAATTAGCTTCAGAGTGAGCCATCTGTTTCCCACATGACTACAACAACTGCTGATCTCAATTTAACTGTGGGCCCCATGGATCCTACCATGTCATATGTATTTTCAAATCATAAAATTGTCTCTACAATGCACCTGATTCTTGACATGATGCAATTCATTTAGAATGCTAATTCTATTCTGTTTATTAAAATTAATTATGAAAAATGCAGTCAACCATAACTAATTTCCCAGCATTTTCAGTGTAATCCCTGATCTTATTTCTAAATGCCCAATGGGTCAACTACATAATAAAAACTAATGTTCTATAATTAAGGATTTGAAGATCACCCCAGCACTAAAAATTCTGCTGAGTGTATTATTGGCAGTTCATTGCATGGACTCCAGGAAGAAGACTTGTCCATGTTGGGAAGCGGTCAGCCTCCAGGTGGAGCGGAGCTTTCAAGAAAAACTCCCCAGGTCATGACTTTCCCCTCTCCTTATGAACTTCAGTCTCACTAGGCTGTTTGGATTCCTCAAATGGGCTAATCTAATCTCCATTTCAATTTTAGAATGAGCTACTCATTTCACTCTGTAATCCCTACTTATTTATTCCTCAGTTCTCAACTAAAAGAATGGAAGGTGACTAGAGGGTGAGTGGTAGAGGGAGAATTAATAATAGGCCCCTTCAAAGATAGGCTCATTTTGGGGCCAGCGCCGTGGCTCACTTGGCTAATCCTCCGCCCATGGCGCCAGAATCCCATATGGGCACCGAGTTCTAGTCCCGGTTGCTCCTCTTCCAGTCCAGCTCTCTGCTGTGGCCCGTGAAGGATGGCCCAAGTCCTTGGGTGCCTGCACCCACATGGGAGACCAGGAAGAGGCATCTGGCTCCTGGTTTCGGATCGGCGCAGCATGCCGGCCGTAGTGTCCATTTGGGGGGGGTGAACCAATGGAAGGAAGACCTTTCTGTCTCTCTCTCTCTCACTGTCTAACTATACCTGTCAAATAAGTAAAAAAAAAAAAAAAAAAAAAAAAAGAAAGAAAGAAAAGAAAAGAAAGGCTCATTTTGACCAGCTATAGAGCTATAGTACCACACTTGTTTCAGGATTACCTTCTTTTGTTTACAGACTTTTCTTTATACTGAGAATGCTTAGTACACATTAGTTAAACATATATCATGACCTCGAGTAAGTTACTTAATTTCTCTAGGTCTGTAATCTCCTTCAAGAGCTAAGATATTATCTGGCTTTCTCTTCTCTCCCATAAGGTTATGATAAAGGTCAGATGCCAAGATATATGCATCAGCACTCTGCAAATGTATTGGCTGCAAAATAATTACTTTTTATTATCTAGAAAAAGTACTATGCCATATATCTCTAAAACCCAGCCTGACATTCTTTGGAGTCCAAGGAGATAAAATTCTCAATCAAGCATCTCCATCAGAATGTGAAAGAGCCTCTATCATTTCATATTTATTTGTAGTTTTATTTACTAAGAAGCTACTATGGGACTCTTTCTGTGAGAAATGCTAAGACTGTTACGTTAAAGGACACCTGTGCTAGGGAGTCCACAGTCTTGGAGAGACAGACATAAGCACAAGTAAGTGCTATAAAGACATTTGTGCTTTAACACACTCCAGTTGGAGACTTTCCAATCATGGAAGTATTTTCAGAACTGTGGGCAGGGTTAAGGACATCTAAAGGAGACACTGAGGACCCAGAAGTAGTAATGGTTACCAGCCTAGATTTCAAAGATCAATGGCATGAAACAAAAGCATTTCTATAACCCAGCTAACTGTAGCCATGGAATAAAGTCCAATGGACAAAGACCGTCATTGTAGAGGGAGGCAATCACAGTAAAAACCTCAGTGCAAGGGTAGGTGTTTAGCCCAGCAGTAAAGATGCCCTTACTTCATGTTGGAGTGCCTGGCTTCTATACCCACTTCTGACCCTGACTAAATTCCTACTAACACAGACCCTGGAAAGCAGCAGTGATGGCTCTGGTAGTTGAGCTCTTTCCACCCTTCTGGAAGACCTGGATCAAATTCTTGGCTCTTGTGTTCAGTGAGGCCACCAATGGCATATGAGAAGTGAACCAGTGGATAGCACCTCTCTGTTTCTCAACTGAATAATAAATATTGAAAAATCAAAAAGAAACCAGTGTAGCAGGAAGAGAGCTCAATGAGGAAATAACTTGGTGTCTTTCTCTTCTTCCCCACAGATTTCCTGCAAGGCCTCCCATTGTCCAACAGAAGTAGCAGCCTGAGGACAAGGGAGTAGAGTCAGCATCCAAGGGAATGGACTAGGGCATATAAGAGTTGAGAATATTTTTGGAGCACATGGGAAATAACCAGCACAGAACTCCCAGAGAAGCAAATTCTCAGTTCTACCAACAGTGGTACAAAAGGGATTAGAGAAAAAGAGACTGTGCTAGAATCTTAGGGCTCTGTAACAAATTACCAACAACCATGTGGCTTAAAACAACAGGAACATTTTGTTCCATAGTTAAGGGGCCTAGGAGTTCACAATCATTTGTTATTAGGGTCAAGTGCTCTATGAAGACACTTAAAGAAGGATCCCTCTTTACATCTTCCTAGTTTCTGGTAGCCAATGGCAGTCTGGCATTCCTTGGCTTGCATATTCCTTCAAATCTCTGACTCCATCATCACGTGGATTATTCCCTGTGGGTGTTTGTGTTTATCTCTGAGTCTTCACGTGGCCTTATAAAGACACCAATCATTGGATTTAAGATGCACTTTGATCCAATATGACCTCTTCTTAACTAATTACATCTGAAAAGACTGTTATAAGTCACATTCTGAGGTTCCAAGTGGAAATCAATTTGAGGCAACTATTTGAACCCAGTGCAGAGACCTTTTGAGCTAAGTCTTTAAAGCTCAGTCACTTACCGGGCATACTGGAGTGGGAAACAGAGCTCTAACTGCAGCAAGTGAGCAAAAAGCAGCCATGTCCCCAGTGTAAAGTCTGCATGTACTGTGATTTTTATGCCTGTTCTAATGATACCAAAAATTTCCAAGATCACTAATGGGATAGAAGCCTAGCAACTGCTTCAGGAGCTAATGACTGGAAGGAGGTGTCAGTGTGAAATGGGAAAGAAGACCTGATATCTCTATGACAGTGAATCTGAAACACTCTGAGTATCCAACTTAAGAGGAACCCAAAGTGATCCCATTCAAAATACCAATGACATTATTCTCAAACCTGGAAAAAAACATGATGCTAAAATTCATATGGAAACACAAGGGACCCTGAATAGCTAAAGCAATGTTATATAACAAAATCAAATCTGGAGGAATCACAATACCAGATTTCAAGATATTCTACAGGGCAATTATAATAAAAACATCTTGGTATTGGCAACAGACCAATGGAACAGACTAGAAACTCCAGAAATCAATCCATGCATTTATAACCAGCTGTAAGACATTGGCATAGGCAAAGACTTCTTGGAAAAGACCCAAGAAGCACAGGAAATGAAAGCAAAAATAGACAAATAGGTTACATTAAGCTTCTGCACTGCAAAAGAAATGCTTAGCAACTGACAGAATGCAAACTATGCAACAGATAAAGAATTAATATCCAGAATCTATAAAGAGCTCAAGAAACTCAGCAACAACAAAACAAACAATCTATTTAAGTAATGGGCAAAGGACTTGAACAGGCATTTTTCAAAGGATGAAACTGAAATGACCAACAGATACAAGAAAAAAATGCTCAGGATTACTAGCCATCAGGGAAATACAAATCAAAACCACAATGAAGTTTCACCTCACCCCAGTTAAAATGGCTTTCACACAGAAATCAACAAACAACAAGTGCTAGTGAGGATGCGGGGGAAAAGGTACCCTTATCCACTATTGGTAGAAATGTACACTAATACTGCCATTGTGGAAGACAGTATTGTCACTCCCCCACTCGCGGAAGAACGACACTGGACCCTGCGCTGTTCTCTTTCCCCGGCCCTTCCCGGGTTTGCTGCTGCTCCCCCTCCACCCCGCGGAGAAGCAATACACCGATACACCGCAGGCCGGCTCTCTCAGGGGTTCCTCAGCTGTTCCTCTTATATGTTGTCTCTCTCCTCCTTTATAGTCCTCTTCCACCAATCCCAACTTTGCTGGCGTTCTCTCCCCACGCGCTGAGCATGCTGTTCTCCTCCAATCAGGGGCAGGATCAGCTCCTGCAGCTTGTTAGTCGTATTGGTGAGGCAGCTGTGTGGAAGTTGTTTATTCCCTCTCAGCGCCATATGGTGGGAGATCAGATGCATAGAATTAGTCTTAGCAGTTCCAGTAGTTTAGTCTAGTCTCGGTAATTTCAGTATTTGTCCTCAGTATTTATTTGTACACAGTCTTAGTACTTATTTGTCTCCCGGGCAACGGGCCCTACCATGTTATGGGAGACGTGCCCTGCTCCCCACAAGTATGAAGATACCTCAGAAAGCTGAAGATAGATCTACTATATGTCCCAGACATCCCACTCTTGGGAATTTACCAAAACAAAATGAAATCAGCATATGAAGGAATTATCTGTACCCCTATGGGTTATTACAGCTCAATTCACAATAGCTAAGATATGGAATCAACTGAGATGTCCATCAACTGATGACTGTATAAAGAAATTATGGTATATATACACTATGATATATACACTATGTAATACTATTCAGCAATAAAAAAGAATGAAATCCTCTCTTTAGCAACCAAATGGATGCAACTAGAAACCATTATACTCAGTCCCAAAAAGACAAATACCATATGTTTTCCCTATCTGTGTTAACTAATAGAGTATCTAAAATGTAATGTAGAGGAGTGAAATTGACTTTTTAAATTTGATGTTCATTTACAGCCCTTGTCTCTACTGTTGAAGAATAGTGATTTTTTTCATACTATTTATTGAACTATTTACTTAATGTAAGGTTAATCTTATGAATATAAAGTAAATTGGAAGCAGATCATTTTAAAAATTAATGGGGGGGCGGAGCCAAGATGGCGGAATAGTGAGGGCGCGCACCGATAGTCCGGGAAAATTCAGTTTAATAAAAATGGTAGCCTCAGAAAAAGAACCAGGAAAATATTGCAGAGGAAACTCTTCTGGATCGAGTGGCTGTGACTCGGAGGACCTACTGGCAGAGCAAGGTCACCCACCGCGCGGAAGCCAAGCCGCAGGAGTTGTAATCAAAACAGCATGGTGCTGGTACAGAAACAGTTGGATAGACCAATGGAACAGAATTGAAACACCAGAAATCAATCCAAACATCCATAGCCAACTTATATTTGATCAAGGATGTAAAACCAATTCCTGGAGCAAGGACAGTCTATTCAATAAATGGTGCTGGGAAAACTGGATTTCCACGTGCAGAATCATGAAGCAAGACCCCTACCTTACACCTTACACAAAAATCCACTCAACATGGATTAAAGACCTAAATCTACGACCTGACACCATCAAGTTATTAGAGAACATTGGAGAAACCCTTCAAGATATTGGCACAGGCAAAGAGTCTCTGGAAAAGACCCTGGAGGCACAGGCAGTCAAAGCCAAAATGAACTATTGGGATTTCATCAAATTCAGAAGTTTCTGTACTGCAAAAGAAACATTTTCAGGAGAGTGAAGAGACAACCGACAGAATGGGAAAAAATATTTGCAAACTATGCAACAGATAAAGGGTTAATAACCAGAATCTACAAAGAGATCAAGAAACTCCACAAAAACAAAACCAACAACCCAATTAAGAGATGGGCCAAGGACCTCAATAGACATTTTTCAAAAGAGGAAATCCAAATGGCCAACAAAAATATGAAAAAGTATTCAAGGTCACTAGCAATCAGGGAAATGCAAATCAAAACCACAATGAGGTTCCACCTCACCCCGGTTAGAATGGCTCACATTCAGAAATCTACCAACAACAGATGCTGGCGAGGATGTGGGGAAAAAGGGACACTAACCCACTGTTGGTGGGAATGCAAACTGGTCAAGCCACTATGGAAGTCAGTTTGGAGATTCCTCAGAAACCTGAAGATAACCCTACCGTTCAACCCAGCCATACCCCTCCTTGGAATTTACCCAAAGGAAATGAAATTGGCAAACAAAAAAAGCGGTCTGCACCCTAATGTTTATTGCAGCACAATTCACAATAGCCAAGACCTGGAACCAATCTAAATGCCCAACAACCGTAGACTGGATAAAGAAATTATGGGATATGTACTCTTTAGAATACTATACAGCAGTAAAAAACAATGAAATCTGGTCATTTGCAACAAAATGGAGGAATCTGGAACACATCATGCTGAGTGAAATAAGCCAGTCCCAAAGGGACAAATACCATATGTTCTCCCTGATCGGTGACAACTGACTGAACACCAAAAAGGAAACCTGTTGAAGTGAAATGGACACTATGTGAAACGGTGACTTGATCAGCATAGCCCTGACTGTTAATGAACAACTTAATACATTATCCCTCTTAGTAGTTTTTTTTTGTCTGTTCTACTTAATATTACTGGTTTAATTCTGTAATTAATACACAGTTATTCTTAAGTGTTAAAATTAAACTGAAATGTGATCCCTGTTAAATATAAGAATGGGAATAAGAGAGGGAAGAGATGTACAATTTGGGACATGCTCAAGCTGACTTGCCCCAAATGGTAGAGTTAGAAACATACCAGGGGACTCAAATTCAATCCCATCAAGGTGGCATGTACCAATGCCATCTCACTAGTCCAAGTGATCAATCTCAGTTCACAATTGATCATAATGAAAGGACTAAGAGTCAAAGGGATCACATAAACAAGTCCAGTGCCTGCTAATACCAACCGATAGAATAAATAAAGGGGAGAGTGATCCAACATGGGAAGCAAGATACTCAGCAGACTCATAGAATGGCAGATGTCCTAAACAGCACTCTGGCCTCAGAATCAGCCCTAAAGGCATTCGGATCCGGCTGAAAAGCCCATGAGAGTATTTCAGGCATGGAAAGCCAAGGCACTCTGGCAAAAAAAAAAAAAAAAAAAAAAAAAAAAAACCTAAATGAAAGATCTCTATGAGTGAGATCCCAGTGGAAAGAACAGGTCTTCAAAGAAGGAGGTACCTTTCTCTGAAGGGAGGAGAGAACTTCCACTTTGACTATGAACTTGTCTAAATAAGATAAGAGTCGGAGAACTCAAAAGGCTTCCATAGCCTTGGAAACTCATGACTGGAGCATAGGGAGATTACTGATGCCATAAACAGGAGTGTTAATTTGTAAAGTCAACAAAAGGAGTCACTGTGCACTTACTCCTCATGTAGGATCTCTGTCCTTAATGTGCTGTACATTGAAATTTAATGCTATAATGATACTCAAACAGTATATTTCACTTTGTGTTTCTATGTGCGTGCAAACTGTTGAAATCTTTACTTAATGTGTACTAAACTGATCTTCTGTATATAAAGAGAATTGAAAATGAATCTTGATATGAATGGAAGGGGAGAGAGAGCAGGAAAGGGGAGGGTTGCGGGTGGGAGGGAATTCATCGGAGGGTGGGAGGAAGCCAATGTAGTCCATAAGCTGTACTTTGGAAATCTATATTCATTAAATAAAAGTTAAAAAAATTAATAGAGGGAATAAGAGAGGAAGGAGGAGGAAGAGTGAAAGCATGGGTGGGAGGGAGGGTAAGGTAGGAGGTATCATTATGCTCCTAAATCTGCATATATGAAATATATAAAATTTGTTTACCTTAAATAAAATTTTTAACAAAAATAGGAACCCAAATGAAAAAGATGTCATAGTCATTTTAACAGAAGATGGGAAGAGATGGTGTTTGATCTTCTGTATATAAAGTTAATTGAAAATGAATCTTGATGTGAATGGAATGGGAGAGGGAGTGGGAGATGGGAGGGTTGCAGGTGGGAGGGAAGTTATGGGGGGGGGGAGCCACTGTAATCCAAAAGCTGTACTTTAGAAATTTATATTTATTAAATAAAAGTTTAAAAAAAAGAGTTAAACAAGAAGGGTGCTGAGGAGAGATGCCAGTCTGAAGAAAACTAGTGAAAACTGCTTTTCCCCAAACAGGAGAAACCTAGCCAGGCAAGTATAAATGGAGGAATCTATCTGGAGGAAAGTAAGGTATAGTCTAGGGCACTCTGTGGGGATCTCAGTTCTCAAAGGAGTCCCAGAGTATCAGTTTTTCTGGGCTTAGGAAGAAATACCTGACTTAAAAATATTGAATCATAGGCTAAGATTAAGCAATCAGAAGAAAGAAGGATCACTAAGCATGTTATTAGGTAGGTTACATTTGTCTAACAATGCATAGATGAAAAGTATAAGGTTTCATATAGGCCAGAGTATTTATTTATTAGAATTACATGACAAATCCATTTCCTAGTATTTAGAGTTTCCATAGAAACCATGACATACAATAGGAAATTTCATTTGGAAACTTGGCCTTGCTCTGGGCGGAATTGGGGGAGGGGGTGTTTGCAGAGAGAGTAGAGGGAAATGTTCACGTGGGGTCAGGGTGAGGAATGGGTTTCCATGTGAGATTCTGCATTACCAAACGGTTCTTCAGTGACATATGTGTAGAGATGCTTACCACTAAAAATGGGTCTAACACAATTTATGCTGCTGGCAGTTCTGTAACCACAGATGATTCATGTTAGATCTTTATGTTACACACATTTCATTTAGAAAATATATAAAAATTAAACAGCTATGAAAATACTTTCTGAAATTAGTATTACCTGAATGCAAAACATCATTAACCTCAACATCTACATCACTGTCATCATCATCTACATCACTGTCAACCACATTATTATCATTTACATTTCCAGTTTCACAATGCAAGAGCAAGTATTTGATGAATAAATAAATGAATGTAGTATATGCTCTGGGAGTAGGTGTCTTTTCTTTTCTTTTCTTTTCTTTTCTTTTCTTCTCTTTTCTTTTCTTTTCTTTTCTTTATGTGAGAGAGATCTGCTGGCTCATGCCTCAAATGCATTCAATGACTAACATTGCGCAGAGTTGAAGCCAGGAACTGGGATTTCAATCTAGGTCTCCCACATGGGTGGCAGGAATCTAACACCTTGAGTCATGACAACCATCTCCCAGGGTCTGCACACGCTGGAAGCTGGGTTCAGATGATAAAGCCAGGCATCCAAATGCAGGCATTCCAATGAGGAATGTGGCTGTCCTGACTGTGAAGCCAAGATGTCTGCCCCTGGGAATGAGAGATTTATTGCCAATTCTGAGGTTAATGATCTTAGAAATAGGGCCACAAGAAACATATGAATTTCTAATGCTGTCAGTAAAATTTTGATATCTTTAAAGACTTTCAATCATCAAAATAAATAACCATAACTGAGTAGCAAAAATACTGTCAACTAATTTGTTTAAAATGGCCAAGCCCCTCTCCACACAGTGTATTCTCCCTGCTTCTAGACATAATCCTCTCATTGAAAAAATTTATCTAGCCATTCCCCTTCTTCAAATCCTGTATGCCAGATATTTTATTCATTCATTCATTCCTCAAATATTTATTAGAAAAAAATTAGATAAAACACCATAAAAGTAAAGGAGAAATGAGAGCAGAAGTACTGAAGTATAATTTCTTAGGGTATTAGAGACATGGGGGACAAAATGCCAGCCTGACCAGCTTATGCAGAGTGTCAGTGAGGTAAAACTTTAAGAAACAGGCTTGAAATGAAATAAGTACATTCAGACAAAGCCACTGAAGTTAACTCTCCTGACAGATCAGCCAGCAGAGCTGGTCCGACTCCACAACAAATAGGAGGCCAGATGGCATTTTTCATGAAAGACAATCACTTTTGGAATTTTCAAAACTCTCAATGTGAAGAAATTCAGATTTCTGGCAGTCAGCTGAGAGAGCAGTCTCCATGTTTTGTAATGGATGAACAAATGAATTGATGAATAAAAATCTGGTCCTGGTAAAGAAAATGAGAATGAAAGGCTGCTCATAAGTGGACAGATGCCAGGTCTAAAAATAAAAATCAGAAGAACAAGAAGTAAGAAATCTGGTAGGAAAGCAAATAAAATAGAATGTGAATCCAGAAGTGCTTGTTTTAGGTAATTCACTAACTAATGGAGTGACCATGGATATATGGCTAAGCTGAACCTTGGATTCCTTCCAAGGTGAATAGTGGCAGGGTCCCTAATATACATTCCTGTATGTTGAGGGATAGATGAGGTAATATATGTGTAAAAGTCCTTTGGAAGCAATTAATCATTGTACTTTTCTGGTATACCCTTTATAAGATTATTTTACCAACTTTATTTATTGAATTATTCACATATCATAAAAATGTTCTGTTTAGACAGTTCAATAATGTTTAGTATATTCAAAGAGCTACCCAGCCATCATCACAACTTTAGAAGACATTAATGACTCAAAAATAAAGGTCCTTGACAATTAGCAGTAATTCCTCAACCTTCCCCCAACTCACACACATATATGCTTCCCCAACCCCAGACCTAGGCAATGTAAATTCTGTTTCTAGAGATTGCTTAATCTGAACATTTCATGACAATGGATTTATATAATGTGTGGTCTTTTGTGATCAATTTTATTCATTCAGCATCACAGCATCATTTTCAAGATTTGTCCATGTTTTAGCATGGCTTGCCAAGGCATTCCTTTTGATTTTTTAACAGTGTTCAATTGTATAAATATGCTATATATTCTTTTATTTATTTGACAGATAGAGTTAGACAGTGAGAGAGAGAGAGACAGAGAGAAAGGTCTTCCTTCCATTGGTTCACCCCCCAAATGGCCGCTATGGCCGGCGCTGCATTGATCCGAAGCCAGGAGTCAGGTGCTTCCTCCTGGTCTCCCATGCGGGTGCAGGAGCCCAAGCACTTGGGCCATCCTCCACTGCCCTCCCGGGCCACAGCAGAGAGCTGGCCTGGAAGAGGAGCAGCCAGGACTAGAACCCAGAACCCATATGGGATGCCGGCACCGCAAGCAGAGGATTAACCAAGTGGGCCACGGCGCCGGCCCCAATACGCTATATTTTCTTTAGCCTCCTGCTAGTTGATGGATTTGATTTGTTTGCACTTTGGCTATTGTGAATAATGCTGTATGAATAGTTGTATACCAGCTGTAATGTGGACTTGTGTTGTAATTACTCTTGGGTACATTCATTGGGATAGAATTGCTGGATCATATAGTAATTCTATATTACTATTCTATAGTAACATATGTTAGCTTTTTAAAGAATTACTGATCTCTTCCAAACAATTGTATCATTTTACATTCACTCCAGCACTATATGAGGGATTCAATTTTTCTGATCCTCATCAATTGTTATCATCTTTCTTTTTGAGTATGACAATTTTTTCAAAGATTTATTCATTTATTTGAAAGGCAGAGTTAGGTAGAAGCAGAGAGACAGAGAGAGAGAGAAAGTCTTCCATCTGCTGGTTCACTCCATAAATGGCTGCAACAGCCAGAGCTGGGCCGATCAGAAGCCAGAAGCCAGGAGCTTCTACAAGATCTCACACCTGAGTGCAGAGGCCCAAGGACTTGGACCATCCTCTGCTGCTTTCCCATGCACATTAGGAGGGAACTGCATTGGAAGTAGAGCAGCTAGGACTCCAACTGCCACCCATATAGGATGGCAGTACTACAGGCAGCGGCTTTCACCCACTATGCCATAGCACACGGCCAGAGTATGATGATCTTGATGTGCATGCAGTGATACCTCATGTTCATTTTTATTTGTATTCCAAAACAGCTAATGATATTAATACCTTTTCACATACTTATTGACCAATTGTATATATTCTTTGGAGAAATGACTACTCAGATGTTTCATTCATTTTAATGGAACTATTTACTGGTATTGAGGCACAGCTGGTTAAGCTGCTGCCTGTGAAGTTGGCATCCCATATGGGCACTATTTCAAGCTCTGGCTACTCCAGTTCCAATATGAGTTTTTAATTTTGATGAAGCCCAGTTTATTTTTCCTCTTGTCACTTGTGTTTTAGGTTTCACATGTTAAAAGGCCTTGCCAAACACAAGATTATAAAAATATTTTCTTCTGAGACAGGGATTATGGCACAGCAGCTTAAGTCAACACTTGGGACATTGCCTCCCACATTTGAGTACCTGGGATCCAATCCTTCCTTCACTTCCCATCCAGCTTCCTGCATGAGAATCTGAACCCCAGGAGGCAGCAGATGATGGCTCTAGTACTTAGGTACCTGACCCCACATGGGAGAACCTGATGCAGCACTTGGCTCCTGGTTCCTGGCTCCTGGCTCCTAGCTTTGACCTAACTAGCCCAAATTGTTGTGGGCATTTAGAGAGTGAATCAGCAGGTGGAAGATCAATGTATCTCTCTCTCTTTTTAATCTCTATCTCTAGGTTTGTCACTCCACCTTTCACACAAATAAATTATATAAATAATTATATAATTTTCCTTCTAATAACTTTATAAATTTAACTCTTACATTTAAGTCTTCGATCATTTCAAGTTAATTTTTGTCATTATGAGATATGATCTGACTTCATGCTTTTCCATGTGAATTTTTTTTGACAGGTAGAGTTAGACAGTGAAAGAAAGGTCTTCCTTTACTGTTGGTTCACTCCCCAAATGGCTGCTACAGCCGGCGCGCTGCGCCGACCCAAAGCCAGAAGCCAGGCACTTCCTCCTGGTCTCCCATGCAGGTGCAGGGCCCAAGCACTTGGGCTATCCTCCTCTGCACTCCCGGGCCGCAGCAGAGAGCTGGACTGGAAGAGGAGCAACCAGGACAGAATTCGGCGCCCTGATCAGGACTAGAACCCAGGGTGCAGATACCGCAGACGGAGGATTAGCTTAGTGAGCCATGGCACCGGCCTTCCATGTGAATTTTTAATTGTTCCAGCACCATTTATTAAAAAGGACAGTCTTATTCCAATTAATTGTTTTGGCACTGTGTTCTTTCATTTTATATTACAATGAAATATCCATGGCAAGATGACCTTACAATGAAAAAAGGTTTATTTAGCTCACAGTTCAGGGGGCAAAGTCCAAATGGCATTTTACAGACTTGCAAAGATCCCTTTGTCTATATTTCACAAAACATCACCTTCTTGCTGGCAGGGTCTGAAGTGGCATAGGGCATCACATGGCAAAAGACAGGAAGTAGACATATCATGTTTGGTTCTCTCTCCTTTCTTATAAAGCCATCAAGATCCAAAAATAGGGTTTCCACACTAAAGGCCTGATTCAATCCCAATCACCTCCCAAGGGACCTACCTCTAAGCATATAGTCAGGTTAAGTTTTCACCCTCTTAGTACTGTTGACATATGACTTTGGGGTTACACTCCTGCAAGACTCCGTGGGACAAATCATATTCAAATCACAACAGTTAATAGGTCAAAAATCAATACACTGCAATAGACAAAATTTGGAAACAACATAAATGTCTACCAATAGATGAATAGATAGAGAAAATGTCACATAGAGATATAATAACATATTTCAACCTTCAAAAAGAAGAAAATCTTGCAAAATCCAACAATGATGATCAACTCATAGGACAGTGCACTAAATGAAATAAGTCAGTTACAGAAGGACAAATGCTGCATACTCCCACTTATATAAGGTATCACGCTCATAGACAAAGTAGAAACATGGTTCCCAGGGCTGGAGGGAAGTTGTTACTCAATGAGAACAAAGTTTGTTATGAAAGATGGTGAAGCCATAGTGAGTTACTATACAACACTGTGCATACATTTAATGATAGAGTATTGAATGCTTAAAATGCTTTTAAAGAGGAAAATGTCATGATAAATGTTGTTACTACAGTAAAAAAATATTGGATCATATAATAAGGGCTTATATCTTTATGCCAGTACTATCTAATGCAATTTGTTGTGCTCAAGTTTTTAAGTTGGGAAGTATGAGTCTTCCAACTTTGTACAACTGACCTTCTATTCGCACAAATTCTACATCTATGGATTTAAGCAACCAGGATTGAAAACATTCCCCAAACATTGCATCTGAATTGAACACTACATACTTTTTTCATATCATCATACCCTAAGCAATACAGTATAACAATTACTTACATAGTATTTGCATTGCATTAGTATCTTAAGTAATCTAGAGATGATTTAAAGTATTTAGGAAGATGTGAATAAGTTATATGCAACTGCTATACCATTTTGTATGAAGGACTTGAACATACACAAATGTCGATATCCACAGGAATCCTGGAACCAATCTTCCATGGAAACCAAGGGACAATTGTGTTGCTTTTTTTGCTCCCAGCAAAACTGAATTTTGTAATATTGGGCAGTCCGGTGACCTCTTACCTCTTTGCATGGAAACCAAGGGACAATTGTGTTGTACTTTTGTCAAGTCTGCTTTGACTACCCAGGCCCCTTGTAGTTCCATATAAAATTTTAGAATCACCTTGTTAATTTCTTCAAAAACTATGATTAAAACCTTAATAGGGGCCAGTGCCGTGGCATAGCAGGTAAAGCTGCCACCTGTGGTGTTTTGGCATTCCATCAGGGCTACAGTTCAAGTCCCAACTGCTCCACTTCCAATCGAGCTCTCTGCTATGACCTGGGAAAGCAGGAGAAGATGGCCCAAGTCCTTGGGCCCCTGCACCCATGTGGGAGACCCAGAAGAAGCTCCTGGCTCTTGGTTTCAGATAGGCTCAGCTCCAACCACTGTGGCCATCTGGGAAGTGAACCTGCAGATGGAAGAACTCTCATTTTCTCTCTCTCTCTCTCTCTTGCTCTCTCGCTCTTGCTCTCTCTTTCTCTCTCGCTCTCTCTCTCTCTCTCTCCTTCCCTCTCCCTCTCCCTTTCCATTTGCCTCTCTGTAACTCTGCCTTTCAAATAAATAAATAAATATTTAATAAAAAAAAAACTTTCTAGGGATTGTATTGAATCTGCTGATCAATTTAAGAAGGATTTCTATCTTAATAAAATTAAATCTCCTCTTTCATAAATGTAAATACTGTTCCATTTATTTATGATTTCTTTAATTTCATTTACCAATGTTTTGTAGCTTTCAAAATCAAATCTTAACACTTATTTAGATAATTTACTCTTGAATACTTTATTTTTATTTATGTTATAGTAAATTGAATTGTTTTCTTAATTTCATCTGCACATTATTCATCGCAAGTGTGTGCAAATAAAGTTGATGTTTTTATATTCATCTCATATTCTGCCACCATCTTGAATTTGTTTATTAATTTTAGCATTTTTAATGGATTACTTAGGATTTCCATGTGCAACTAGAATTTTAGTTCTTCCTTCCCAATGCATATTCCTTTAGTTTTTTTTTTCTTTTTTTTTTCTTTTTTGACAGGCAGAGTGAACAGTGAGAGAGAGAGAGACAGAGAGAAAGGTCTTCCTTTACCGTTGGTTCACGCTCCAATGGCTGCTGCGACAGGCGCGCTGCCCTGATCCGAAGCCAGGAGCCAGGTGCTTCTCCCAGTCTCCCATGGGGTGCAGGGCCCAAGCACTTGGGCCATCCTCCACTACACTCATGGGCCAGAGCAGAGAGCTGGCCTGGAAGAGGGGCAACCAGGACAGAATCCGGCACCCTGCCGGGGACTAGAACCCGGTGTGCTGGCGCTGCAGGTGAAGGATTAGCCTATTGAGCTGTGGCGCCAGCTAGTTTCTTTTTCTCCTGGAACTGTTCTGGTTAAAATTTTCAGTAATGTAAAAAATAAGTGAAAAGAAATGATATTCTTTCTTTTTCTTTAGTTTTATAGGAAACAATCCAGGTTTTCACAGGTAAGTATGATATAAGATATGGAGGTTTTTTTGTTAGTGTTTTTTGTATTGTTTTGTTTTCTAGATGCTGTTAATCAACTTAAAGATTCTCCTCTCTTTTTTTTTAATATTTCAATATGAAAACATATTGGACTTTCTGAAAACCTTTTTTATATCCAATGAGTCAAGGCTGTTGATTTTGACTTTTATTCCATTAGTAAGGTTTATATATTAACCAATTTGGGGATGTTAAACAGCCTTGCAATTCTTGAGATAAAATCCACTTGGTCATGGTCTATAACCCTGCTTATATACAGACAGTCCCCAACTTACAGTGGTTTGACTTTGGGAATTTTTTCACTTTACAATAGTGCAAATGCAATACATATTTAGCTGTCATCATATAATGAATTTTGAATTTTGATCTTTCCTTGGTCTAGTGATATGTGGTATGATTCATCCTCTCTCTCTCTCTCTCTCTCTCAGGCTGGACAGTAGCAGCAGGCCTCAAGTTTCAGTCACTTGGCAATTATAGGCCAACTTGTTGCATGGATCGAGTTGTCTGCTTGGAGGGGTACTGTCTGCCACCATCCCCACTTATTCACTCATTAGGTTGCTCACTTTCCCCCTTAGGCTTCTCTACCATGATCTTACAGCCTTCAAGCTCTGCAGTTCTGGGAGTCTGTGGTTCTCTGATTCCTATAAAATACATCTCAAGCAAAGATAGCCCACATGTCTGTCTAGCTGAATATCACCTCCACTATGTTATCTCAGGCTCAGCTAACTTTTCCATTTCCCTATTGTGACTTTACACCACTTCTTCCTTTAGCCTGGGATATTGCTTCTTAGTAATGAAATTCTAGACCCTTTGCCTGTCATCTGGGTATTCTCTATTTCTCCCCTAAGCTAAATGGCCTGGCTTCTGCCCAGCAGGGCACAAGAAGGGGGAAGTGACCAGCCCAACTTCCCTGGCTCCCTTCCAGAATAAATCCCTCTGCTCTCTCTTTATATGTTCATGCCATAAACTGCAGGGGAGGAAATAAGTCAACAAATGGTGTCTATTTTATTTCTGAAGAAACAGTATTGACACTGGCTGCTGTTCTGTAGCAAAAAGGAAACAGAGATCCCATCAAGGGCAAATAGCAGCCAGTGCAAACAGACAGAGCCCTAGGAACAGCCCTGTCCAGGGAGCAGCTGGGGGAAGGTGAGATGACTTTGGAGCAGGCAGGCAGGAAGAGGTCATGCTGAAACCAAGATGAGAGTTCCAAGAGCACTGTCTACTTTTAAAAATAGTCTGGATGGTAAGAGTTTTAGGAACATCCGGGTAAAAGCAGAAGAGTGAAAAGCACACCAAAACAGTTATCACAATAAGAGGACATAAAGACATCAGGCAGAGGCCTTTTTAAGGGAGACTGAAATGCCCATTCTCTAAGGCAAGACATGTCCAAGATGGCATGGTGTATAGTGATGCATGAAGGAAGGCACTCTTGCTGTACACCGGGCTTGCTCTCTAGCAGGGGAGCTGGATACGCAGGCTAATGAACTCAACACAACGTGACATGCCATGAAGGTGTCAGAGTCTTACAGCAACAGTCAGTGGGATGGAAGGATTTTAGACCTACATGATAAGTGTAGGCGAGGAAACAGGCTCACTCCACAAGTTCCAGCTCAGACCTGATTCTGGCTCTCAGCTAAACTGTCATCTCTTCACTGCAATGCCTCTTAGGTCGGTTTCTGCTCAAAGGGGCTGTTTTACTGTTCAGCAGTTTTCTTATTTCTCTTTCCTGAGTTTTAAAGGAAAGTGAATTGTAGGCTAAGAAAATCCAGATCAGCAAATGGGTCTGTTGTTGACACTGTCATATTAAGGCAGTTTTCCATGCTCTTCTACTGGTTGAGTAGAAAGTAATAAGGGCTCTGGAATGCCACCACTTGGATTCAAATGCCAGGTTCACCATTAATTTCCATACATTATTAATCTCCCTACATTATTAATTAGCTCATGAGGTTGTGTAAGAATTAAATAAGTATCCCTCTTAGTAGTTTTTTTATCTGTTCTACTTAATATGACTGGTTTAGTTCTGTAATTGATGCACAGTTATTCTTAAGTGTTGAAAATTAACTGAAATGTGATCCCTGTTGAACATGGTGGTGGGAATGGGAGAGGGAAGAGATGTATAATTTGGGACATGCTCAGGCTGACTTGCCCCAAGTGGTGGAGTTGGAAGCATACCAGGGGATTCCAATTCAATCCCATCGAGGTGGCATGTACCAATGCCATCTCACTGTTCCAGGTGATCAATTTCAGTTCACAGTTGGTCATGGTGGAGGGACTGGGAGTCAAAGGGAGCACATAGACAAGTCTAGTACCTGCTAACGCTAACTGATGGAGTAAATAAAGGGGAGAGTGATCCAACATGGGAAGTGAGATACTCAGCAGACTCATAGAATGGCAGATGTCCTAAATAGCACTCTGGCCTCAGAATCAGCCCTAAAGGCATTCGGAGCTGGCTGAAAAGCCCATCAGAGTATTTCAGGCATGGAAAGCCAAGACACTCTGGCAAAAGATCTCTGCGAGTGAGATCCCAGTGGAAAGAACAGGTCATCAAAGAAGGAGGTACCTTTCTCTGAAGGGAGGAGAGAACCTCCACTTTGACTATGACCTTGTCTAAACAAGATAAGAGTCGGAGAACTCAAGGGGCTTCCATAGCCTTGGAAACTCATGACTGGAGCATAGGGAGATTACTGATGCCATAGACAGGAGTGTCAATTGGTAAAGTCAACAACAGGAGTCACTGTGCACTTACTCCTCATGTAGGATCTCTATCCTTAATGTGCTGTACATTGAGATTTAATGCTATAACGAGTACTCAAACAATATATTTCACCTTGTGTTTCTATGGGGGTGCAAACTGTTGAAATCCTTACTTAATGCATACTAAACTGATCCTCTGTAAAAAAAAAAAAAAAAAAAAAAAAAAAAGAAATTATCAATTCCCAACTTGACTCTCACTGGGATTAAACATGACAATAGGTCTGCTCTGATTTCATCATCATTTAAAAAAAATCATCTATTATTTTTCACTTTATGTTTCTGTGTGGGAGCAAACTGTTGAAATCCATACTTAATGTATACTAAGCTGATCTTCTGTATATTAAGATAATCGAAAATGAATCTTGATGTGAATGGAAGGGGAGAGGGAGTGGGAAAGGGGACGGTAGTGGGTGGGAGGGACGGTATGGGGGGGGGAAGCCATTGTAATCCATAAGTCGTACTTTGGAAAATTATATGCATTAAATAAAAGTTTAAAAAAAAAAAGAATTAAATAAGGTGCTATATGTATGGACCTAGGACAGTGTCTGGGACATGATGTCCCTCAATACCTTTTAACTGTTACTTTTTTTTTTTTGCACTAGAATGTAAGCCCCTGAAGGTAGAATTTTAATGTTTTGTGCCAGTGCTATTAGTCTAGTCCTTAGGAAAATGTCAGGCAATACACACTCTCAATAAATATTTGTTGAATGAAAAAAAAAAGACATCAGGCAAAGTCTACGATGATGTGATAGATTATGAGATACAAAGCATACCCATGAGAAGTACAAGAAGTAGGCACAGTTTGGGGTTGTTTTAAAAACAGATTTGGCTTACAACTAAAGCCCCAGGATCACACATCCTCTATGAGAAACTGGCAGATAGAGATACCTAATGGTATAATCCTCCCAACCGGAAGAATGGCTGGTTAGGCAGATCCAGTGCCTATGTGGGACTGGATATATGGGCAGGTTGGAGGCTGCTGCCATCAGCCCAGAGGTACTCACTTTTAAGTTACTCACTTTGATCATGAAGCCCAGAGTATCCTACACTAGATTTTTGTACAGACTTGCTCTAGCCAAGTAAGGTATTGCTAACATTAGGGTCCATATGGGTTTGCTTTAGTATGGGTAGCCAGATGGAGCTGTGAACTCCCAAACAGTCAGTTCACTAGGGAGGTAGGTCAAAATTCTGCAAGAGGAATCCTACCATGTGACCTGTAAGTCACACATACTGAAAGCCTGTGTTTTCCAAGGATGGTTCAGAGAGATGCTTTGACTGGCAACCAGGCTCTCTGGTTCCCTCTGCTCTTGAAGGTTTTGCCAGTCTATGCGCCTGCCAAGCAAAGAGCTCCAGGAAACTGGAAGCACAACTTCCCTAAGGCTTCTCTTAAGATACTTCCCATCCTCTGCACACAGCCTTGAACTCTGTGACATCCTGCTCCATGGTTTGCCAGAGCCACCATGTAGATGTGCAAAATGAAGATGCAATTTCCTCTTGCATCTTATATGAGAAAAGGATGTCAGGAAAGAAAAATGATTCAAGGAAAGAGGAGAGCTGAGTGAGAGAGAATAAATTTAGCAAACATATGTTAGGTGCCCATCAGGTGCCAAGCTCTAGAGGTGCTAAGGTTACAAAGATGAGTTAAATACAAATCCTTCTGCCCCAGGTATGTCAAGAGGGAAATTCAGGTGCACATATAATGATCATTCCATTATATGATGAGGACTAAAGAAGAAGTGGGACTTAGGTCTTCCAGGGCAGTGAGGGTGGGAATGAAGGGATCCACCAGGGGAGAAGTAATGAGGATGGGAACCTTTGCAGAGAAAGCCCCATTTGAGATGACCCTTAAAAGAGAACAATAAGCTCAGCTGGGGAGGGAAGGACAGAGAGGAGGACAGGGCATTCCAAGCAGGAGCAGAGGCATACAGAAAGGAACAAAAGCCTGAAAAGATGGGGCCGGCACCGCAGTGTAGTAGGTTAATCCTCTGCCTGTGGCACTGGCATCCCATATGGGCGCCGGTTCTAGTCCCGGTTGCTCCTCTTCCAATCCAGCTCTCTGCTGTGGCCTGGGAAATCAGTGGAGGATGGCCCAAGTGCTTGGGCCCCTGCACCCGTATGGGAGGCCAGGAAGAAGCACCTGGCTCCTGGTTTCGGATCAGCGCAGCTCCCGCTGTTGCAGCCATTTGGGGAGTGAACCAATGGACGGAAGACCTTTCTCTGTCTCTCCCTCTCACTGTCTGTAACTCTACCTCTCAAATAAATAAATGAAATCTTTTAAAAAAAAAAGTCTGAAAAGATTCCCAGGCCAGAATGAAAAATACATAATTTCTTGTGTACTGTTAGTTAGGGAGTGTCGCTAAGCCTCAACTCAGCATAAATTCTGTAACCTCTTAGACTTTGCATACTTCCCAAACTAATTTGATACAAATCCCTCCCCAAACTGATCTTGCCATTTTGTTCTTCTCATGAATATGATCCCAGTCCCTAATTTCCTAAATGGAATTTGGCTTATCCTTATATCCCTCCTGATTTGTCATCCATCCTCTCAAGTTGTACAGTTTTCCCAGCCTCTTACCTGTTAAACCTCCCCTTCCATCTCACCACCTGTACGGTTATGATGTAGCTCTGAGCTACATCTTTTCCTCCAATAGCTTCCCAGAGCCTGTGCTAAATTCAATCCAGCATTTTTAAAATTATTTATTTATGTTTTTATTTGAAAGACAGAGCAATACAACAAAGAGGGAAAAAAGAGAGAAAAAGAATAAAGGGGAGAGAAAGAGAGAGAGAGAGAGGTCTTCCATATGCTGGTTTACTTCTGAAATGGCTGGCAAACCCTGGGCTCGTCCAGGCTGAAGTCAGGGGTCTGGAACTCCATCCTGGTCTCTTATATGGGTGGCAGGGGCCCAAGCTTTTGGGCCATCTACTGCTGCCTTTCCAGGTACATTAGCAGAGAGCTGGACTCAAACAGGCCCTCTGATATGAGGGTGCCAGTCACAAGTGGTGACTTAACCTGCTGCACTCAATGCCAGCCCCTCAATCCACCTTCTGCAGAGAACCCTCAGTAATCTTAAAGACATGAGCATCTAGAGTGTCTCCTCTAGACTTAATGCTCCAACCCCCTGGCACCTAGTTTTCAAGAGAGATGAGATACAACTGCTTAACTTACTACAAAAGACCATTAATCATCAGATCCTCTTGTCCACTAGAGCCACTTTACCAATCTCTCCTCCCTCGATTTGCATCTAATGCTACAGAACTGCTGGAAATTTAAAAGACCAGAGCCCTTCTTATTGCTGTGCCTCTACCCAGAATTCCTTCCATACTTCACCATCCAGAAAACTCTTGATATGTCTTTGAAAAGAAGCTCAGTTTTGTTTGTTTTGTTTTTTTTTTTTTATCTGTAGCAAACCATTCCTGAAATTATAGTCCGGGTTTGATCCCTTTAGCATTTAGTCACATTGTCCTGTAATCAATGACTTCATAAATTGACTATCTTTCTCACAAGGCTAGAAATTGCAGATCCAGTAACCTATCAACTGAGTGTCCTCTATACCTAACACAGTGCCTGAGACTAGCAGGGCACAATTGTTGAATTAATAAATGAAATGTTTGAGTAAATGAATGGCTCACCCGTTTCCCCATCAGTCAATCTACTGCTCCCCGGTGTCTCTGGCTGAATTATTTATTAGTGTAAACTTACTCTGGGACATTCACAGGGAACTTAGATAGCTATCTGAATCAAATATAATCAAATTACTAATCAATTTATTCACTTCTGTAAAATTAGGAGCATGTGAATGAATATGGATGAACATGTGTAATTACAGAACTTACGCATATAGATTATCTGGCAGGGTTCCTGCTGCTGTGATCATAACAGCTAGGTGTGTATTTTCACTTCCCCTCACTGTAAATCTGCCTCTGGGGAATCCTACTCCAAAAGCAAAGAAGACTTTCCCCATTGGTATGACTTATTCATTGCCTGTTCTTTGATAATCTGCTCTCAAAAACATCAGAATTCTCCAGCGGCATTCCTGGGTGAGATAGAGTTGTGGGATTAGGCAACATAAAGTATGATATTATAGGCTTTGAGATTTCATCATATCCTCTGGAAGCTAAATGTTGCTCTCATTGGTCTTCTTTTCAAAGGATTAGTTGACAACACTTACTAAATTTTCCAATCTTTCGATTTTCAAAGAGAAGTCAGAAAAGAATTTTTTCCCTTAATCGTCACACAGAGGCTGGAATTAGTAAATTCTATTTCTAAGAAAGCTCCCCTGAAACTCACATTATGTGTTAAAGCTTAATGAGGGCCATTCATCCACCATTGCACTGCAGTTCATGCTTGCTGTGATCTCCAGACCACAGGCAGGATTATAGGCGAATCTATCAGAGCGATGGCAAGAGTCTTTAGAACGTATGTGTCCTAGGTGCCGGGAAAGGATGTCTGCAACCCGCTCAGAAGGCAATAATATGAAAAGGATAGGGGCCAGTGCTGTGGCACAGCAGGTTAAAGCCCCAGTCTGCAGTGCCAGCATCCCATATGGGCGCTGCTTTGAGTCCTGACTGCTCCACTTCCTATCCAGCTCTCTGCTATGGCCTGGGAAAGCAGCAGACGATAGCCCAAGCCCTTGGGCCCCTGTACCCATGTGGGAGACCTGAAGAAGCTCCTGGCTCCTGGCTTTGGATTGGCACAGCTCTGGCCATTGTGGCCAATTGGGGAGTGAACCAGCAGATGGAAGACCTCTTTCTTTCTCTCTCTCTCTCTCTCTCTCTCTCTCTTTCCCTGCCTTTGCCTCTCTGTGACTCTGCCTTTCAAATAAATAATCTTTTTTTTTAAAAAAAAGGATAGGCCTTCAAAATTAAATATACTGATTCAAATCTGAGCATCGCTGTTTACTAGTTATAAAACTCCATCAAATTAATTAAACTCCTGAACTTCTGCTTCCTAATGTGTAAGTCAGAGTAAATGATATATACTTCGTAAACTGGTTAAAGGATTAAGTACAATAGCATATTTAGAACAACTAGCAAAATTTGTGATATTTGGTAAGTCACTAGTGATAGTCTCTTCCTCTCTCTATCTCAGTTATGGAGATTACTAACATAATGGAGAGTTGTTTTCTAATGGGTACAGAGGAACAAAAGCATGCTAGATAAGTAGTAAGTATGTATTCATTAGAGAGCCTATAGTTAATAAAAGAGTTATGTACACTGCAAAATTTGTTAGAGCATGGATTTTTTTAAAGTTATTTATTTGAGAGGTAGAGTTACAGACAGAGAGGGAGAAACAGAGAGAGAGAAAGGTCTTCCAAACACTGCTTCACTCCCCAGATGGTTGCAATGCCTGGAGCTAGGCCAATTGGAAGGCAGGAACCAGGAGCTTCTTCTGGTTCTCCCATGTAGGTACAGAGGCCCAAGAATTTCAGCCATCCTCCACTGCTTTCCCAGGCCATCAGCAGAGAGCTGGATTAGAAGAGGAGCAGAGGGGCCATGAACTGGCACTCATGTGGGATGCTGGTGATGCAGGCAGATATCCAACATACTATGCCACAGCACCAGCTCCTGGAGTATGGATCTTATGTTAAATATTTTTACCATACGGGCCAGCACCGCAGCTCACTAGGCTAATCCTCCACCTTGCGGCGCAGGCACACCAGGTTCTAGTCCCGGTCAGGGCACCGGATTCTGTCCCGGTTGCCCCTCTTCCAGGCCAGCTCTCTGCTGTGGCCAGGGAGTGCAGTGGAGGATGGCCCAAGTACTTGGGCCCTGCACCCCATGGGAGACCAGGAGAAGTACCTGGCTCCTGCCATCGGATCAGCGCGGTGTGCCAGCCGCGGTCGCGGCAGCCATTGGAGGGTGAACCAACGGCAAAGGAAGACCTTTCTCTCTGTCTCTCTCTCTCACTGTCCACTCTGCCTGTCAAAAATATATATATATATATATATATATTTTTTACCATACACATACATGCACACAAAAAAATACACAAGAAAACATTGCCAAGTGATGGATATGATGAATACGTTTATTACCTTGATTGTGGTGATAGTATTGGGTTATTTGCATACACTAAAACTTATCAAAATATATACCTTAAATTTGTGATATTGTTTGTATATCAATTATATCTCAAAAAATTTTACTTACAAAAAGAAGAAAGAAAGAAAGAAAGAAAGAAAGAAAGAAAGAAAGAAAGAAAGAAAGAAAGAAAGAAAGAAAGAGTCATGAGTGGAGTTTTGGCCTAGCAGTTAAGATGCCTGCATTCCACATCAGGGTGCCTGGGTTCAACTCTCAGCTTTGAATCCTGGTTTTAACGTCCTGCTAATGTGCACCCTGAGAGGAAGCAGTGATAGTTCAAGTAGTTGGGTTCCTGCCAGTCAGCCAGAAGACCTGGTTTGAATTACCAGCTCCTGGCTTTGCCCCCAAGCACCCGTACTGGATTGCAGGCATTTTAGAAGTGAACCAGTGGACAGGACTTTCTCTCTCTCTCTCTCACATATATATATATATATATATATATATATATATATATATGATTTTTAAAATTAATTTTAAAAAGAAGACATAACTTTGGTAAGTCACTGATTGAATCTCCAAATACCCAAAACATAGATTAGATTATTCATTGAGAGAAGTTACACTAAAATGTAGTCTGATACAGAATATCAAAGCTTCCACACAAAAATCAGGTAAAACTGGTGAGCATCAGGCAATTAGTCTTTAAGAAAATGTATGACATCCTCTTCCTGGATTACAAACACTCTTCAGTTCTGAGCTGAATGACAGACAATCCTACAGTAGACTCATGCTTGCAAAGGTAAAGAATACTTATGATTCCTGACCTCCTAATTTAGTTATTAAAGGTTAACAGAAATGCAAACAAGAACCCGGATACTGCAAGTTTACTATAGATTGACATTTAGTATTCTGCTAAGTTTCTTTGCTTTGCAATTCTTGCCAATCCTGTGAAGATCCTGATGTCAATTAACCCACATAGACCTTCAGTAATACAATAAGAAAAAACTGCCAATGCATCATGAGTGCTGTTGTCTTCAGTAGATCATGGTTTTAATTATCTAACATTATTGGTTTTCAGTTTTGGAACATTACGAGTTTTATTTCATCATTCACAATTATATTTGTTGTGGGCTATTTTTAAAATCTACCATGCACAGTGTTGTTAAACATATTACCAGGAGATTTGCTGATTACTTTGAAATAACTAGATTTGGGGTTATAAATATTTTTGCAAGTAAAACATGAAGCATCATAAGCATCATAGCTGACCATCATTACTGGTTAATAGGTGGGTAAATAATTTCCCCCAAAATTTGCTCCTATGCTAAATTTCTTTACAGTTAAACAAAGGATTTTTTTCTCCTTTTAAAAGTGAGTAAAACAAAAAGGTCTTTATTATATTTTTTCTCATGTAAGTGAAATTCTGACGAAAGCATCTAACAGCTGCTGGTCAATAGGATGCCCATTATCTCTTGAAATACCTAGGACACTTCATCTCCTCTTCAGGTTGAGTTAATTTCTCAAGGGTTCCTGATGAGTTTATTTTTCTGTTCAGGGAGCAATTATTCACTTCCATGATTTACAGAATCCTGGTCTGAATGAGAAAACATTATCTATGGCCCTGGACCTCCCCTTGCAGTATAAACCTGCTAGATTTATAGTTCATCAGGTGACCATTTAAAAGCCCAGCAAGAAGTGTCATAGGACTGATAGCTATTGCTCCAACACAAACTTGAGAAATTGTAGATATACATCAGTCAGCCCCAGAAGAGGATGCATGGTTAAACACCCTTTCAACTCAAGTGTCTCTTAGGGTTTTGGTATGTGTGAGTCTGTAATTCAGTAATGAAGTGTTCCCTCAGTAGAGGGATACAATCTAGGATATATTGAATTGCCATTGGCAAATCCCATAGCAAAAAAAGAAAGAGCACTATGACACCTTCACAAGGACTGAAGGCTTCTAGTCTGTCATAAAATCAGTGGCTGTTACAGCTAGAAGGAACCACAGAGTTTATTTAATTTATTTCATCTAAATCTCTTTATGAAAAAAAAAAAAGCTGGAGATCAACAACCAAGGAAAGTGAAACAATCTAGCTGATTCATAACTGAAGTTAGTAAATTGTTCAATCACCTTTTCCATCCTCTATTTAACATACAAAACACCATTCCGACATCCCTGCTTAACTTTTATGTTCATTTTCCCTATCATGATTCTGCTATTAATCTGATATGCTGTAATCAGAACTCAACTACTAAAATGTTAAATCATAGTATTTCATGCCTCAGAGTTATTATACTTGATATTCTTTCTTCTGGAACACCCTTTTGCCATTTGTCCTGCTAGTAACTACTTATTCTTTCTTTAAAAATCTATTTTACAAATTATTTCTTCTAAAAGATTATCCTTGAACATCTTGTATCAGTCAAACATTATCATGGCAAGAATTTTCATATTAAACAGGCATACATGGTTCAAGTCCCGGCTACCCCACTTCCGATCTAGCTCTCTGCTATGGCCTGGGAAAGCAGTAGAAGATGGCCCAAGTCCTTGGGCCCCTGCACCCGCATGGGAGACCTGGAGGAAGCTCCTTGTTCCTGGTTTCAGATAGGCTCAGCTCCAGCTATTGTGGCTATCTGAGGAGTGAACCAGCAGATGGAAGACCTCTCTCTCTCTCTCTCTCTCTTTCTCTGCCTCTGCCTTTCAAATAAGTAAATAAATCTTTTTAAAAATTTGCATACAACACTGAATATTTATTTCTTTTTTATGAGTCTGGGATTTGTGTGATCTAAATTGAGTTTACAGTGGTAATTGTTTCAAGTTATAGACAAATGGGTCAAGGTCCATTCCTTGTGTCTACCTGTTTCTCACTCCTGCTGAGACGATCAGGTTAGAATGTTTCATTTACCTAAGAAATTAGGTAAAAAATATATATATATTAGATTAATGCTAGAAAGTAATCTTCAGATCTCAGCATCCTAAACTAAACAAAATATGTCAATTTCTAACTCACATCACAGTCTAATTAAGCTCAGTAATCTTCTCCACAAAGTGATTTAGGGACGAAGATCCTTCTAATTAGAGGCACAACTATTTCCTACCACCTCATTCTCTGGATTCTCCTCATCCAAAAGACAGGCGGAGCAAGTGAGAGGGTGGAGGAGACTTATTTGTTCCTAACTGCCTCAACATGTAATGACAAACACAGCTTCTACTGTTGAACATTGGCAAAGACAAGTTACATGTCCTTGGCCCTACTTAGATGAAGGGTACTACAACATTGTAATGTAGGTGAGGGCCCAAGAAGAAAAGAAGGTACATCTGTTGAGCATATAATTAGTTTGTGTCAAAAATCTGTATATGAATAGATAGGATGATGATTTTAAAAATAGAGTTATTCACTAAGGAGATAGGAGGCTTACTTGCAAAGTAAAAAATTGTTGACTTAGGAGGGGACATTTTATCTATTCTTATGTTACACCATATGTAAGAGATATAAATATGCAAACCAAAAATCATGCTAAAATACTAGAATCAAAGTAAAGCCAATTCCATCTCTATTATCCAATGGTAAGTAATTGCAACATATTGAGATTTTATAACCCAATTTTACTTCTCTATATAATACCTGCTTATGTTTTCTAAAAACCTGTACCTAAGAAATATGGTCTAAATTTTTCAGGCCACTTAATGGGAGATCTGAAGCATGGGAACTCATTAATAGGATAGAAAATTTTAATTAAGCTCCACATGCAATTATAAGTTTGCTGGTTATTAACAATGATGAGAAAAATTATACAGCTATGATCACTGGCAGAGCTATTAATGGATTTCTTGATGACATAACATTTGCTTAATGGAAATGTTTCCTTTTATGTATAAGTGCCATCTGAAGGTAATTTTTCATTGTTATTAATTTAAGATTGTTTGATCTGTCACTCAGTACTGGCTCCAATTAATAGAAGGAGGATGGATATAAACTTCCACCTCCTATCCCTACCAGGCAGAGAGATTAAACAACAAAAACATAATTCAGACAAATGCCAAAGTCTCTTTACAGGATCAAGTCCCATGAAAGACACAAAAGACCAGAAAACACCAAGAAGAACACTTATATTTTTCATTCCAGGAAGATGTTTATGAAGTTTAAATCTTTAAAGATATAATTGTGGGTGTGCAAATTAAGATGATCATTTCTTCCTTATAATGAAATGTGCGTTATTTGGGAGTTGGCCATACCCAGCCTAGGATGTTTCTCATAGATATGCTACTATCAGGGCATGATGAAATGAACACGTTGGAAGCAATCTCCTTTGAATAGGATTTATAGTGCAATGGTGACTGTATCCACTTGCTAGGACTATCCTAATAGCACAGACTGAGTGGCTTAAAAACAGAAATTTATTTTCACTCAGTTCTGGGCCTGCAAGTTCAAGATCAATGATTTTCCTTACTCTAGACATCTTCCTATCCTGGGCTTGCAGATGGCCACCTTCTCACTGAGTCAATTCACATGGCTTTTCTGCATGCCCATTCCTTCCGCTGTCTCTCTTTCTTCTTAGAAAGACATTGGTCACACTGGATTAGGGCCCTACCCACACAACATCATTTAACTTTTTTAAAGGTCTTGTCTCTAAATATAGTCTTATTGGAGGTTAGAATTTCAACATATGAATTGTTGAGGAAAACATTTCAACGCACAGAAATGATCAAACTCACCAAACTCCAGGCTTCTACCTCACAATGAATCTGGAAAAAAGAATGAATGTGTCCCTGCTGTCCTTCAAGGAAATGTGTCCCTTGTAATAACAACTGTTTACCTACCACACTTGTCCACCTCCTTTCCTCCTTCAGAATCCCAACAACATCCTCATTTTACAGATGAAAGTATCTAGGAGGCAGGTTTGCTAGTCTCTTCAAGGTCACACAGTCACTAAATTTAGATTTGAATTCTTCCTCCTACAATAATCCTTTCTGATGGGACCTGGGACTATAACTAGCAAAGGAGTACTCGGGAAATCGACAGTGTTTGGGAGCAAGAGGTTGGAAGCTATCTCTGTGTGCCTTGCAGCCATGTCCCTGCGTGAGAAGGCAGTAAAGAATCCCAGAGGAAAATGGAAGCCCACTGTGACAGGCCAAGGATGCTGGTGCAGTTACCCAGCTCCTGACACAGGAGTATAACTACTGACCAGCTCGGTGAGATAGCCACAGCAGAGCTAGGGAGAAGGGCTTCAGGTCACAGGGTCAAATGGAGGGGGAACGGGGGCGGGCAATGAGCCATCTGAAACACTGATAGGGATCCCGAAGTTGAAGGCAATATGAGAAGAATCCAAGAGGACAGTGGAGAGGTAAAGAAGAGGTGGCAGTATACGGAAAGGGAACGTTTGGAGTCTGCCTCTTACTGCTTTACATAAAAGCAGTTCTGAGCAGACTTTAGAACGGAACACACGGCCACGTTTTTGGTCAAATATCTTCTAATTAGGTGAGGCTGGGGGCATTACTTTAACATCCTGGGCCTTGGGTCCCTGTATATTTCTCCTGTGCCTTCTCTTTACAAAAGGACTAACAATGGTGTCTCTTCACACGATGGTTGAAAGGATTCAGAGAAATACTACAGATAAATCGCATAGTAAATGCACATTAAATGTTTTCGCTTTATTACTGGTTTCCTAGCACTGGACAAGTGATAAATTCTATTTCAAGGTCTTCATTTGGAATAGGGAGATAATGGCATTTTTCTTCCAAGATTTTGTAAAAAACATTTTCATTCATACAACTTATCTATGTATTTATTTAGTGAAGGCACTTAATAAAAATTGTAAATATACATAACAAATATATAAATATTATTTAAACATACACAAGGGGACTCTAAAAGGTTGGTAGAAAATAGGATGAAAAGATAAGTTTATTTTGGCACAAAAATTTTTTTGAAATCCATGCATGGTGTGTCCATAGTATGCAATATCATGAATGTTTTGAAGACCCTTGTATAGTGTATATTATTTATTTATAATTATGAACAAATAATCTACTTATACATCTACATATACACATATACAATTAATTTATTATTTTGATGATACACATAAAAGCAACAGCAGTAACATATCACGTGGTAGCTACTCCAGGGGGCAGAATGGGAGCTGTCCCTTCCAGGTGCTGGCAAGATGCAGGACACTGCTTGCAGAAAGTTTCAACAGTGACAAAACCACCCAAGAGTCAGCCTATATTTTCTTGTCACCATATCCTGACAATTCTGAACACACTGACAAAATACTTCTCTTCACTCTAGCAGACCCCTTCCGCTGTCCCATCATCTCATCTCTCCTGCACTACCCACACTGCTCCTCCTTAGGATGTGCTCTGAGTGTACAAGGGGTCTTTACAAAGGTCATGGAAAATATGTATTACAAAAAAAAAAAAAAAAAACTGCACATGGCCAGTACCATGGCTCACTTGGCTAATCCTCTGCCTGCGGTGCCAGCACCCCGGGTTCTAGTGCCGGTTGGGGCGCCAGATTCTGTCCAGGTTGCTCCTCTTCCAGCCCAGCTCTCTGCTGTGGCCCAGGAGGGCAGTGGAGGATGGCCCAAGTGCTTGGGTCCCTGCACCCATATGGGAGACCGGGAAAAAGCACCTGGCTCCTGGCTTCAGATCGGCGCAGCGCTGGCCATAGCAGCCATTAGGGGAATGAACCAACGGAAGGAGGACCTTTCTGTCTCTCTCTCTGTCACTGTCTATAACTCTCTCTCTCTCTCTCTCACTATCTAACTCTGCCTGGCCAAAAAAAAAAAAAAAAAAAAAAAACTGCATAGATTTCAAAAAATTTTTACCAACATATATTTATCTTTTCATCCCACTATCCACCAAACTTCTTGAAGTATCTTTGTGTCTGTTACCACTGGCCAACATAATAAGCACAGAAGGCCCTGGACAAGTATGCATTTAACAAATATTCAATGGTAAAAAAATAGCTACTGGGCTGATAATTCCTTATACTGTAAAGGACTTAGTTTTTAAAATGCACTGAAGCACATCTGCTCACTTGGTATCATCAAGGTTAAGCCACTCTGATTGAGATTCAATGCAAGTTCACTGCATGCCTGCTCTCTATTAGTACTCAGCTCTGGCTGCCAGGAGAATTATCTAGGAAGCTGTAAAAAGGATCGATGCCCATACCATACTTCAGGCCAATTAAATAGGAATTTCTGGGGGGTGATGGTCATTGGTACCTTTTAAAATCTCCTCAGATATTTCTACCATACAGAAAGGATTGAGAACAGCTGAGCTAGGTGATACAGCATGATGACCCTGGCATTGGACTCAGATCCAAATAAGGACACCTCTTTGGGCCTCATTTCTTTTGTCTATTGTGAAAAAAAAGAAAGAACCCATCTCAATAATCCAAGTAATACATTTAGAACAGTACCTGGCAGACTGTAAGAATTCAAAAAATGCAAGCTATCATGTTAATGCTTTGCACGTCACACTGGCATGTAGTCATCACTGTCCATTTCATAAATATATATATATATATATTGTAAGAGAGAAAGCAAGAAATTGATTAGAAACTTAGAGCTCAAGGGCAATTTATATGATACTGAAATACCTTGGTATTTATTAAGGACCTACTGAATGCAGTTTGATGTATGCCTACAAAGTCTTCTAACATGATTATTTAAACAATTATCTGCTGATTTTACATTTCCAGTCAGTACCACTCTTCCGATCCAAGTAAGCAGGATTCTTTTCTGGCTCCCACCCCTAAGTATTTCCATGCTTTTAAGTGCCTGTCTCTATATTGTCTAACTCCCCACCTGTGAAGGCCAGAGCAGGGAAAACAGCTGGTGTACCCTGAGTTTTCCTGTGTGGGCTCTAGTTCCTGTCTGGAGCTTATTACTACCCATGCCTGGGGTGATTTTCCTTCAGCCAAACAACACAAGATTGGAATGCCAGAATGGAGCTGATGTGCTAATTTTGAGTGACTTATATTATCTAAGTAGATTAAAAACCCCACAAATACATATGCTTGTTCTATATACCCTGAAGTCAGTCCTAAAACATACAGTGTACCTAAAGTGTGCAGTAATCAAAAGTGCGCATTTTACATTTTGATAAGCAAACATTTTTACTGAGTCATTGGTCATTTTCCTAAGACTTTATGTTTTCTATTTATATAAACTAAAGAAACAAACCAATAAACATGCTTATTCAGGAACAAGGTCATAGTGGCATGCAAAACCAGCAATACTAGGCACTCCAGTGAATACAAAAAGTTATCTGTGAATCTTATAAAAACACGTTTCTGCATTCTGTGACCTCCCAGGCCAGTGGGATAGAAAGTAAAAAATGTCTAGGTTGATCTTCTATTTCTATATTAACTCAATGTCAAAAAGTGTTTCCTCATCTGTAGAATAGAGCTAATCACAGTGCCCACTTGATAGAATTTTTGACAGGAATAAAGGAAATAAATAAGTAGTCAATATCATATTACAATGTAATAATAATAACATTGTAATAGTAATTGTGCTAATTCATTAGTAACATTGTTAATGCTCAGTAAATGCTGTTTATAATGAAGCTGCAAACAGTAACATTAGTAACATTACAATACTAATTATACTAGTAATTCCATTAGAAACATGGTAAATATTCAGTAAATGTCCTCTGAGCAGTTTGTAATTAGCTTTATGATGAGGCTACAATCTGTAGGGGACACAAGCAGGAAAGAAAGGCAATTCTCACTGAAGCAAGTGGAATAGATCCTTGGAAGCGGCATTTACAGGCTGTTCTTACAAGGCAAAGGGTGGCCTAAGAACATAGCGGTGGAGATGGAAATTGAGGGAAAGAAGGGAGAATCCACGTGGGCAACCAGGAGTCATATGGAGGTTGGTGGTAGGTGGTTGATGTTGCTGTGTAAAGGCTTCAAGAGGCAGGTCACCGATAAGCCTAACAACCTACCCAGAAATCCATAGATGAACACATTAGTTTTTCCTAACAAGCCTCAACAACCACTGAAGGTATGATCAGCTGAAGTCTGACACCTTCCGTATATGAGGGTACAACAAAATTTCATGCAAATAGAATTAAAAGATAAGTTTATTTTGATGACAAAAAAAGCACCTAAGATTCATGGAGTTTTTCCACAATACTCATTTACCATGAACTTTTTGAAAATCCCTCTACCTATGGATTTCAATTTCTCACATCAAAATAAGCTTTTTTTTAAATTTAATTTCCCATGGATTTTTGAAGTACCCTCATATATCATGAATGTAGCAATTGCATTCCCAACACTTGAAACAGACATCATTGACGAATGCAGCCCAGCTGGTAGGTGACATAAGCCACTCAGTGACTAGAAGATGATGTAAAGGAAGGAAGGAAGAAAGGGGCTGATTTGGTGCAGGCCTGAGAGCTGATGAAATCCCATGTTTCTCCTGCACCAGTGTAGTCCCCTTCAGATACCTCTCCATCCCTACAGGTGAGCCCTCTGGTGGCCATCAGTAGCATGCCTGGCCTTGGCCGTTGTTTATCAAGCTGTCTTGTCAGATACAGTATGTTCAGCAGCAGTGGCAAGACATGAGGAGTATGAGAATCAAATCAGAGCCTACAGTTAGACTTGGGACATTGGCCCTAATTCTTGAGATCTAATGGTGACGACTGGATATGTACCCATGAGGTATCCTCACCAGCCCTTTCTGTCTCACCTCCTAAATCCATTACTTCTTTACAATTCCCATTCCTTCCTTCAAGTTCTCCTATAATACAGTGGCCCTCCTCTGATCTGCTTGGGCTGGATCTGAAATTCCACCCTCTCTGGGGAGCTGCCCTCTCACCTGTCAGTAGGACCAATCATACCCACATATGGACAGATACTAGAAACTAATGACTGTGACTCCTGAGTATTGGGCCCCCTATAGATTGGCGATCCACTGTACCTCAGTGAGATTTGAATGAAAATGAATCTTGATGTGAATGGAAGAGGAGAGGGAGTGGGAAAGGGGAGGGTTGCGGGTGGGAGGGACGTTATGGGGGGGAAGCCATTGTAATCCATAAGCTGTACTTTGGAAATTTATATTCATTAAATAAAAGTTTAAAAAAAAAAAAAAAAGATCCTGGCTCCTGGCTTTGGCCTGGCCCAGCCCTGGCCATTGGGGCCATCTGGTGAGTAAACCAGAGGATGGAAACTCTCTTTGTTCCTCTGTCTCTTCTCTTTTGTAAGTTTGACTTCCAAAATAAATAAATAAATACTATTTTCAAAAGAAATCAAATGAATCACCTGAAAAGGAATTGGATATTAGGAAAGTAGCAGGAAGCCAAGAACGCACTAGGTTCTGGGGCCTGAAAGGCAGGCTCAGATGGGTACACATAAAGGAGAGTCATAGGGAAGCAACACAAAATGTGTTCCTCTCACCCACAGACAGGAGAATCCACTGCAGCCTTTGGAGGAACAACTCAGTATGGGGGATTCTCCTCATTGGGATCACAAAGACTCGTGCCTGTCACTTAATTGTGTCATCCTGCATACTTTTTTTTTTTTTTTTTTTTGACAAGTAGAGTTATAGGCAGTGAGAGAGAGACAGAAAGAAAGGTCTTCCTTCTGTTGGTTCACTCCCCTAATGGCTGCCACGGCCGGTGCTGCACCGATCCGAAGCCAGGAGCCAGGTGCTTCCTCCCGGTCTCCCATGTGGGTGCAGGGACCCAAACACTTCCCTCCTGGGCCATAGCAGAGAGCTGGACTGGAAGAGGAACAACCGGGACTAGTACCCAGCGCCCCAACCGGGACTAGAACCCTGGGTATTGTGCCGCAGGCGGAGGATTAGCCAAGTGAGCCATGGCGCCGCATCCTGCATACTTCTGAAAAAGTGCAAATATTGGAAAAGAACACAAACACAGAACAGTGCACAGCTGAATGATCATAAGCTGAACACACACACACACACACACAACCAGCATGAAGACCAGGAAACATCAGTCAAGTCTCTTTAAATGAGAGGTCTTTCTGTGCTTGGCATGATCTCATTCATACAAGGAAAAAAATAGGTGATCTCATAGAGGTTAAAAATATGATTACCAGAGGCTAGAGAGAACAGGAGAGGGTGGAATGAAGAAAAGGTGATTGATAGATACTAGGTTATGGCCAGAAAAGCGTAAAAATTTCTGGGATCTATTTGACAGTAGGGGAACTATAGATAATATTAATGTACTATATATTTCTCTATACAATAAAACCTTAAGATAGGATGTTTTCATTGTAAAGAAATGTTAAATATTTGAAAGGATTAATACCCTCTCTGGACATTGCACAATGTATACATGTAACAAAACATCACTATCACCCATAAATATGTACAATTTTTATGTCTTAAAATTTTAGAGAAAAAATAAAATGAGGTATTTTTATATTTATTGTCAGTTCTCACCACTATATGGTAAATGCTTTGCAGATGACTTGATCTGAAAATGACTTATGCCTAAACTTTAAAAAATAAACTATAAAAATAAATTAATAAATAAATATGAGGAATCTTCAAAAAAACTCATAAAAGAGAGCAGGTGTTTGCCTAGCAGTTAAGATAACCACATCCCACACTGAAGTGCCAGAGTCTGATACTCAGATCCAGAGCCTAACAAGCTTCCTGCTAATGTGGATCATGGGAGGCAGCAGGTGATGGATCAAGTACCTGTGGCCCTGCCACCCAAATAGGAGACCCAGATTGAGTTCCCTGCTCCCTGGTCCAGTTTCAGCCCAGTCCCAGCTGTTGTTGGCATTTGGTGAGTGAACCAGGGGATAGAAATGTGCTCGCTCTCTCTCTCTCTCCCTTCTTCCCTCATTTCTTCCCTCCCTCCCTTCTTCTCACCTCTCCCTCACTTCCTCCAATAAATTTCAAAATAGTTTTAAACAGTTAAGCAAACAAAATACATATTATAAAGAAATATGCATGGATTTCTATTTATGCACCAAAATAAACTTATCTTTTAATTCCATTTCCATGAACTTTTTGAGGTGTCCTCATATATTCTGAGCATTCTTTGGTGGTGACTAGCTGTTTGGAGGGGCTATACATGCACAGATGATGATGGAGAAGGTTGCAGCTCTGAAAGAGCTCACAGTCCAAGGGGAGAGCAAGGTACCAATCACTGTAGCACCCAGAACCACACAATTTTACAATTAAAATTTTACACACAATTTTACAATTAATTCCTTTTAGGTAATAACTGATTTGTATTGAATTAAAATCATTTTATTGGAAGAGCTCCTGTAAGGAAATCATGTTTAGGTTTATTCTAGGTAGCTGCAGAATTGTGTTTAGGAAAACTTCTTTGAGCATAGTCGTTGAGGCTACAGTTTAGAAGGTGACAATGGGTCAAGTTGAAAGCTAAGTGATTTCACATAAGAAGTGAACAAACATTGAGAGGCTCTGGGGAGAAGAGAGGAGGGAGATGAGAAGGGAAGGGGGAAAGCAAGGGATATGCCTTGCAGTGTCAGAGTAACTAAAGAACATTTAAGAACACAGATAGCTAATCCCAATTAAAATTACTAATGTGGCTACAAGTCATTTTCTCTCTCCTCTCCTCCAATATGCCTACATAATCTGCTACATAGGTAAATGCTTTGTGTGACTGGTTTGGTGGGAGTTGGGGGAAGGGGAGAAGCAGAGTAGAGGTGCTGAGTCCTAGAGTTAAATTAGCACAGAGCAGAAGGAAAGTAAAATGGTCATGGAAAATTAGATTGAAGGAGGCTTAGGTTTCAGGGACAGGCACTGAATCCAAAGCACTCAGGAGGGGCCCACATTGTAGCATAGTGGTTTAGCCACAATACTGGCATCCCACACGGGTGCTGGCTTGTGTCCCAGCTGCTTCACTTCTGATCCAGCTCCCTGCTAATGGCCTAAGAAAAGCAGAGGAAGATGGCCCAACTGCTTAGGGCCCTGCTACCCAAGTAGGAACCCAAATGAGGCTCCTGGCTCCTGGCTTCAGCCAGGACTCAGCCCTGGCCATTTAGACCATCTGGGGAGTGAACCGGCAGATGGAAGATCAATCTCTCTCCCTGTCTCTCTCTCTTTCTTTGTAACTCTTTCAAATAAATATATAAATCTTAAAAAGAAGGAGGAAGTGGAGGAGGAGTAGAAGAAGCCATGAGAAAGAAACTCAAGAATTCACGGAAATCTTGGGGTAGACCAAATTTCCTATAGGATAATCAGCGGGAGATGTGAAGACAATTTTAATCTCAAAGCTCAGGGTGATATCAGCTGACAACTGCTTGCACATGGGATGCCACTGGGTGGTCTATTTGCCCTCCTCTGAAGTCCTGAATGTATCTAACATGCATGCCATTCATTCTAACCACAGTAAGTCTAGCATACAAGAAACACTTCATGCACTATAAAGAAAACACTAAATATACTCAAGACCTGTTTATGGAACAAATAGGAACTGAAATCTCCCAGATCACCTATGCCTTTGGTTGGTAGTTAAACATTTACCTCATTCTATACAAAAATAGAGGTTTGTACTTGCTCACTAGGGGGCTCCTTAGTTCTCTGCCATCCCAGAATGCTTCTGCATGGACAGATGTTGGATCATCAAAAGGCCACCCTGGACTTGTCACCTAGGTGTATACCTTACAGCCTTCCCTCAAAGTATTTAACACATGCAGCGTGTTCCAATTCCAAAGGTAAACAGAAAACCCACCCAGCTCAGAACCTACTTAGGGCACTAAGTAGGTTTCTGGATGTGCTCTGCATTAGCTGCTACTTTCCACTACACAGACTTCACAGTCCTCCATCTGAAATATGAATGAAAAGAAGGTCAAGGGCAGATGCAAAGGAGGAAAAAGTCCAAGGGTCACGTTTATTTTTATTTGAGAGAGAAGTCATAGTCTGAGATCCAAGTGACCGAAATATATGCTGCTTCACTGCCAAGAAAAAATGGCAAGACAGAAAATGGAAGAAGAAAGAGCTGTTCTTAGCTCTATTCTATATAGTGTCAGAACGGAAGCCAACAGGAAGCAGATTTGGCTCAATTTGGGTAAGATTATTGTGAATGCTACATCTGACTGTAGAGGGAAGATTTTGTTTACACAGTTGTGGGAAGCTGGAAACTCCAGAAAGAGTCTGAATTGAATTTCTCAGATATTTTCTGGGGAGGATTTGGGCAATACTAGGTGCAAATCAGAATGATCCATAGGAAACAGATCAAACACAACAGGAAGCAATAATAGCCCCCTCCATGCATGAGTCCACTCCCCACCAACAGGGTGGTCCTAAATCACAAGGGATGAGTCAAAGTGTTCTGTAGCTGTTGGCAAAGAGAAAAATGTGCGGACTGTGAACTTATCATTCACAAGGTAAACTGAAGAAACCAAGAGGAGTAGCATTGGCCAAACTGCGGACTTCTGCAATCAGCTGTTACATGAGTGCTTCGTTTCCTTGGTGAATGTGGCACAATAGAGAGGTTAACATGCTTTTTGCTGGGCCAACAAGTGACACAGAAGAGTGTCATAAGCAAAATTCTTAAGATGCCTCCGCTTCAAAAAAATGTCTGTCCCCTGTTAATTCAATCAGGCAGTAACTTAGACACTCCTGTAAAGGGATTTTTGCTATTGTTAATTAAGCTCCCAAGACAGTTTACCTTAAAATATGGAAAATTTCTGGATAAATCTAACACAATCACATTAGCTTTTAAGAGCATAGTATTGGGGCGGGTGCTGTGGTGCAGTGGGTTAACACCCTGAAGCGCCAGCATCCCATATGGGCACTGGTTCACATCCTGGCTACTCCACTTCCTATCCAGCTCTCTGCTGTGGCCTGAGAAAGCAGTGAAAAATGGCCCAGGTCCTTGGGCCCCTGCACCCACATGGGAGACCTGGAAGAAGCTCCTGGCTCCTGGCTCCTGGCTTTGGATCATCACAGTTGTGGCCAGTTGGGGAGTGAGCCATCAGATCAAAGACTTCTCTCTCTCTCTCTGCCTCTCCTTTCTCTATGTGACTCTAACTTTCAAATAAATAAATAAATATTTTTTAAAAAGAGCATACTATTTTCTCCACTTACTTAGAGAGAAAAGACTGAAGAAACAAAATCAGGGATATCCAAAATCTAAGAAGGATTCAATGCACCACTACTGATATGAAGATGGAAGAAGCCACATGATAGATAATGTGGACAAATGTCTAAAGGCCATGAGGGTAACCCTAATGACAGCCAGGTAGGAGATACAGACTTCAGACCCAAAATTGAAAGAGTGATTCCTGTAAACTACCTGACAGAGTATGGAACTGGATTCTTCCCAGGGCTGCAGGATAAGGTCAATGCAGCCAATATTCTGAAGTCAGCCTTCTGCCATCTTAAGCCAAAAATCCAGCCAAGCCCACCTAGACTTCTGACCTACAGAACTGTGGATAATAAGTGCATGTTTCTTTAAGCACTGAGTTTGTAGTAGCTTGTTACAGAGTAATAGGATGGTCATTCAAGAAGCCACTGCTCCTCCGCATGGAGGAGCAAGGGTTCCCCCATCACACACCTTACCTAAGCATCCCTAGTACTCCTAAAGTAAAGCTCACATGGTCAGTAATGGAAACTGGGTGAGTTTGTTTCCTGAGTCCCAAGATTCCCAACTTGGGGACACCTTATCATTTTCTGGTGACTTCTGTATTTTATTCCTTTCCTTTCATCAGAGCTTTCAGTCAGGTTAACATATAAATAACTTAGTATAACACTCCCAGGGAATTTATGTTTTAACTGAGATCAAAGCTAAGATAAGAAATTGGAGTTTAAGAGTAGGATAGGACTCATATTTTTTCCAGGGACCCTTGGAAAAATAAAACATTGGCAGGCTTTGAATATATTTTTTAAACAGTTCTAAGAAAATAATGATATCCCCCTCCTCCCTCCCTCCCTCTCCTTCTCTGTTTCTCTCTCATTCTCTCTCTCTCTTCCTCTTTTTTTAAGTTTTTGAGACAACATATTTTTAATTTCCATTATAGCCAAAGGCTTAATTCTCTACCAAAGAGAGTGGCATAGGAAAAAACTCTATCTCTATGTAAATAATAGACTAAATAGAAATGTGGTTCAATCTGACAAATCATAATACAATAACAATAATAATCTAGGCCATGCCGTATTTCAATATCAGTTTTCAATGTCTTAGATGTCAAGTTTGTCAAAAGTTAACTCTAAATGCTCTAAGTAAAATATGCAAACAGAATCAAAAACAAGAAAGGCAATATGCAGGAGGAAAATTAGCTCTTGACTACATTCTTCTCATTCAGTAGACATACCCTATTTCACTGTTAACTTCATTGATTTTACTTTTAGAAAAGGAACAAAGACCCCCCCCCCAAAATGTCTAAAACACCTTTGATTTGATTAAAAGGAAAAGATCAAACTGCTGAGGAAAATATGTCCAAACGGAGGATTGATTTCCCCATAGTCTATATCAAATCCATTAGCATAAACTTCATGAAAGTTTCCAAGAAAGATACTTTCTGACACCTTCAGTGATGTCCATTTGCTTTTGGTTGCCAATATTCGACATGAGTACTTATTACCAGCTCTCTTACCTTTAAAAATTCTCCAGATGTTTGAATAAACTCTCAGGAAGAAACAGAATATTATAAAATACTTGTTTCCTTCATTAATTCGTTCATTCATTCAATACATGCCCATTCACAGCCCTGTACACCCATTGTCAGTCCTCTGTGAGCTTTCTATTAGGTAGGGAAATAGATCTTTTGAATCAATCTCTACTTTTGAATTTTACAAGCAATCAACCATTAGACTTTACAGCCCAAAGGGGAAGCTTGTGACTTGCATGGGCTTTGTCTTCAGGAAGACTATATTCAAGCCATGACATGATCCGGTGATCATGGACAGGTGACTTAACCTCTGTAAGTCCAAGATTCCTCATTTACAAAATGGCAGTAACAGAGAACAGTGCATAGAATTCTTATAAAGATCAATGAGATGGGGCATGCATTGTGTCACAGCAGTTATACCACTGCTATGACATCCATATACCATACTGGAGTGCCTCAGTTTGAGTCCAAGCTTCATTTCAAATCCAGCTTCCTGTTATTATGCACACTGGAAGGTAGGAAATGATGGCTCAAGTATTTGGGTCTCTGCCATCCATATGAAAGACCTGGATGGAATTCCAGGCTCCTGACTTCATATCTCTCTCTCTCTCTCTCTCTCTCTCTCTCTCTCTCTCTGCCTTTCAAAAAAAAATAATTCCAAAATTGGTGAAACAGATAAATGAAATTATCTCATATGTGAGAGTATCTCAGAAAGTTCCTGGGAAATGGAACTAGAAGGTAAGTGTGTTTTAGTGCAAAAAAAAAAATTGAAATCCATGCATGATTTTTCATGATACATAATTTATAAGCTTTATGTGCATGAATTTTAAGTTTTTTGCACCAAAATAAAAATATCTTTATTTTCATTTTTTAGTAACTTTTTGAAATCTCCTCAATATACACAGTACAGTGTCAGGCTCATATGAGGCTCAAATGATTTTTTAAAAAGATTTTATTTATTTATTTGACAGGTGGAGTTACAGACAGTGAGAGACAGAGAGAGAGGTCTTCCTTCCATTGGTTCACTCCCCAAATGGCCGCAACGGCCAGAGCTATGCTTCCTCCTGGTCTCCCAGGCAGGTTCAGGGGCCCAAGCACTTGGGCCATCCTCCACTGCCTTCCCAGGCCACAGCAGAGAGCCGGACTGGAAGAGGAGCAACCGGGACTAGAACCCGGCGCCCGTATGGGATGCCAGAGCCACAGGTGGAGGATTAACCTAGTGCACCATGGCGCCAGCCCCTCAAGTGATATTAGCTATTGTTAGTACAATAATAATCTTAATGATTTATTTAATACAAATAAACTTATACTTAGAGCCAAAACGGGTGGTCCATGAATATGTGACATTAATGTGTGCTTGAGTCATACGGCTATCCACAAAGAAAGGGTACAACTTAGGGAGGAGGCATTCTAATCCTCCTCAAAGGTTCAGAGGAGGACAGGAGAGGTGCTCAGGACAGAGAAGTCTCATGCAGGGAATGCACTGGAAGCTCAGGAGGCCGTGGGCTTAGAATAGGTTTGGGACTTGAACCTACTGCACACTCATCCTGACTCAGAGTGTGGCTTCAGCTACGTCTATTTCAACATTTTTATAAGTTGCCACCTTTGCTCATAAAATGCATGGATGACATTAGGCCAGGAAAGAAATTAAGTTCTAACAATCCAGTTTTAAATGGAAATGAAGCTAGGGTGATGAGCTGAATCTTACAGGATTCCATTATCTGTTAAAGATAAATGCAGATTCCTATATTTGGATCTAGTCATTGGCACAAACAGGCTAGAGGGAAAAAATTGGCTGAGCAGCAGCTAAAGAGATAATTTCCAGAAGTTTTAAGTAGCAAAGAGCTTATTGAGAAGTGTGTCCTCTATCTTCAGTGGAACGAATGGAAATGAGATATGGACAAACTGGGAGATAATTTTATTTTCACTAAATTTATTTGCTCACATTGGATGTATTGTGTTAAACTTTAAATATCTCATTTTGATATTAACAAATTAGAATATATTTGAAAAAAATATGTTTACAGCTGAAGCAACATTGATTTATAAACTTATATTAGTAGAGAATGATTTATACAGTTACTTCGTAGGGGAGGCAGAATATGAACTGGATTTTTGAAATTGCATAGAAAAGGAAACATTGGAAAAAAGACCTTGAAATCCTGGATGTGTAAAGGGTACTTTTAAGACTGTAAGTTGGTCTAGCTGGAGGGGATTTTTTTAAAAAGATTAATTAAATAATTTAAATGACAGAGGGGTCATTGCTGTGGCATAGTGGGTAAAGCTGCTGCCTACAGTGCCAGCATCATATATGGGTGTCAATTTGAGTCCCAGCTGCTCCACTTCTGATCCAGCTCCCTATTAATGTGCCTGAGAAAGCAGTGGAAGACAGCCCAAATACTTGGGCCCTTGAACCTGCATGGGAGACCCAGAAGAAGCTCCTGGCTCCCGGCTTCAGCTCGGCCCAGCTCTGGCTATTGTATCTCTCTACCTCTGCCTCTCTCTGTATCTCTACTTTTCAACTAAAATAAATAAACCTTTCAAAAAACTGAATGACAGAGAGTGAGGAAGAGACAGAGTTCTTCTCCCCACTGGTTCATCCCTGAAACATCCACAATAACCTATGATAGGCCAGGCTGAATCCAGGTGCTCAGAACTCTTTCCAGATCCTTCACGTGGATGGCAGGGGCCCAAGCACTTGGGCCATTTTCTTCTGCTTTCCCATGTGCATTAGCAAGGAGCTAGATTGAAAGCAGAGCAGCCAGGACTCAAACTGGCACTCCCACATGGGATGACAGTATTGTAAGCAGTGGCTTAACACACTGTGCCACAAGGCCAGACCCCTGGAGTGGATGTTTTAAAAGTGATATGCATTTGTATGTTCTCTTCTATGGATATGCAGCGGGATATGACTCTAACATGTGGAAGCAAATTTTTTACTCCATTCCTAGTCCCACTGCACTGACAAATTAACCAGTAATTTGAGATTCAACACATGAGGCAGCTCACTGAATAATGGAAAGATCAAAAGGAAATTTTCATTGCTATGTGAATGGAAGAATCGTGCAACATCTCCCAAGTTCTTCTTTTGTAAAGTGGTTCCTTCTCCCCCACAGATGTGCTGGCACCAAGATTACAGTCACTGGTATTCCCAGATCTGTCCATGCTCACTAATACCATGAGATGACTGATGGGAAGGATTCATGTCCATCTGGGGCCAACCCAAGATCACTCAGAAACCAAGAGTGCAGAGATCTGTGATGATTTTCCCAAGTTCCCTTTCCCCTTTTACATTCTTCTTCCCCTGACCAGACCACCATCAACAACAACAACAATAATAGCAACAGGTAGAGTGTATTGCGTGCTCTTCTTTGTTTCTCCAGGCCTTGAGCTTTGCAGGACACATCATCCATGCCCAGGCAGGTCCCATGCGTTTCCTGTTCCCCATGCCTTTGACAAAAGCCTTGCAGCCGATGTCAGAGGCAGCATGTGAAACAGGGGGTCCTCACACAGCTCTAACTTCAAACAAGTTTAGAATAATCAAAAACATAGCAGTTGCTGCAAACATAGCAGTTGCTGTACACTCTGAGCTTAAACTCCTCAGGAAATGTTTGCTTACCATACCTATAAGAAAAGAAATATCATGTGACTACACAGATAAGCAAAGACAAGCTGAGGAGCCAAAGGGTGCTAAAATCAAGACTGAGGTTTTTACCAAGCTCATAAGCTCACCTTATGGAGCGAAGCCTATCAAAACAAACGACACTCACATAAACCCCCCACATAAAAGAGTAGAAAACCAAGATTAAGCCAAGAGCATGAATGGGCACTTAGGGACTTCTGGGTCACATAAAAGGCAGAAGTCAGGCTGGTGGCTCCAACTGCCCACCAGAAAGAGTCGTATTTTGGCTAAGTTCAAAAAGTCAATCCAGAGTTTTGTCTTCTCTCCCAGTAAAACAGAGACTGAAGAAAACTTTAAACGTTTACCCTGATCTCTGTCTTGTTTCTTTTCTGAGAGTTACTTTGTCCATAAAACAGCTCTGGTGCCCAAAGACTTGGGAGGTTTAGGAGGATGCTAATTGGATGTGATGCCCATAAAAGGCACTGAAGCATTCTCCCTGCCACCCCAGCAGCGACCTACAGATTTTGTTAGAGATTAGAGAGCAGTCCTGCATACCTCTACTGAACACATCAGCCTCCAGCCCACGCCCCAATTCCATTCCTCTCATTCTTGCTGTACAACTAAAAGAAGATAATAACAGCAACCAAACCAAATAAAACAAAACAAAAGCCACCAACCACAGTGCAACACTGCAACCAACAAAAGTGTCTACACTGTGAACCAGGCAACTTCCAGCTCTGGTTAAATGTAACACCTCTTGTAAACTCTGCAACAATCCTGTTTTGTAGGTGATGAAACAGGCACAGAAAGGTGACCTGCCTTGCCTGAAATCAAATAGTAAGTGGAGGAACCTGTCCTATTCTCAGCCACCTAGCTCTGCTAGCTCAGCTTTACCCCTGCTGTCCACTGAATACAATGTTTACAAGAGAATTTCTGAAAACTCCTCTCCACTCTCTTCTCACAGCCCATTAATCCCTTGCTGTCATCACCATAGACAGCCATCTCAGCATGGCCTGCACACAGCACGATGCTCTCTTTTCTCCTTTTGCCTTTCCTCTTTATTTATTTATTTATTTTTTGACAGGCAGAGTGGACAGTGAGAGAGAGAGAGAGAGAGAAAAAAGTCTTCCTTTTCCGTTGGTTCACCCTCCAATGGCTGCTGCAGCCGGCGCACTGTGCTCATCCGAAGCCAGAAGCCAGGTGCTTCTCCTGGTCTCCCATGTGGGTGCAGGGCCCAAGGACTAGGGCCACAGAAGAGAGCTGGACAGGAAGAGGAGCGACCGGGACAGAATCCTGTGCCCTGACCGGGACTAGAACCGGGTGCCGGCGCCACAGGGAGAGGATTAGCCTAGTGAGTCACGGCGCCAGCCGCCATTCCTCTTTACCAACCCTCCATCCTTTCCAGCCTTCACAGACTAGTTTTATTTCACCCTATCCCTGATAAGTCAATTAAATTTTTAGCTAATATATTGTTTTATTTGTGATATTGTGACACACATTGTGTTTATGGTAAACAAATATTTTATAAGCTAACACACCAGTGCAGTTGTGGTAGAACAATGTTTTCACATACTGCTGGTTGTGGTTTGGAAACATGACTCAACCTTTGCATTGCCTATACTAATCAAGTCCCATTAAAATCAGGTCTGCAGATTTATATCTGTAAATCATTTCCTACTAATATTCATGCACTTTACATGGTAATTTGGCTTCTGCAAATTTATACTAAGCAAATAATTAATGTTGTCCCTTCCCTCTACTCCTACCCAAATCTACACATTAATCAAGGCCTGGATGCCTTCCATGCACTTCCATGAAACCTTAGGGCCACAATGAGCTTTCTCTTTTCTGAATTTCTAATGCACTCACTGTCTGCTTCTTATGCCTGGCACTGCTGGTAATAAATTTACTCAAAGTTAATAAATGTTTATGATATGCACAGAGAACCAGGTGCCATGTTAACACGGGAGAGAGAAAGAATACTAAGACATGACCCATGATCTTGATAGGTCACCTGCTATCCTTTCTCCCCAGGTCCCCTTGAATGCAATGACCCAGGTTGATTTATTTTTATACCCGAAAGAATTGACACAGTATCTTGCAAAACTTCAATAGGCACTTAGCTATTTCATAACCATTTTGCTCAGAGAATCATTTAATGATAGCATGTGGGGTTATCAATTCCAGAACTTTTAACCCATAGGTCCCTTGTGGTAGGTTAACATCAGCTGGGATTACCACAATGTTTGATAGGCTGATTTTCACTGATAAATAATTTTGGATGACCTTAATTGTCAAGGAGAGTATTAATTGATTCAGATTTTTTTATTTGTAACACAAATGAAACTCCCTAGGCCAATGTTCTGGCTAAAAAAAATATGTATTTCTAAAAATATGTTTCTATAAGAAGCTTATTTCTATCTAAAATGCAATTAAATCCCAAATAATAGTAGCAATGATAATCATTTATTAAGGGCCTATTGCAATATTAACTGAGCACCAGGGAGGTTAACAGATGCTGAAACTAGTAACAGATTACAAATCTATCCTCCTATCTCTTCCTATTACATTATTTTGCTTCCCTAGTATACATATATATGTATTTTAGAAATAGATTCTCTCAGGGAAGAGTGAATCTCAAAACCTCTCAAAGTTACTGGGAGTCACTCAATGACAAGAAACAAGAACACTTCTTTTTGGAGAAGTCTGCTCCCTTCCCCTCCCACTCCATCATTCATGTCACAGATACTGTTTCTAGCCCTCGATTTGCTAGGATTTTCTTACTTAGATAATGGTATTTTTTTTTACTTTGAAAAATGGCTGTTATGGAAAAGATAAAACAGCAAGGAGGTAGGTGCATGCACTCTGTAACATTCCCAATAGAAAACAGAGTCCAAGCTAGAATTTAAGGGGGATTTAATATAGATTTTTTTATAAACAATGAATTTACTTCATAAATAGGAGTGTTTTCTCATAAATGACTGTTACTCCTCCTAGAATTCAAGGGATAAGAAAGGGAAGACTCAGGTGTAACAGAAGGTTTCTCTAAAGGGTAGTGGCAGAGCAACCCAAGACAGTTTCAAAGAGGTGAAGGCTAGGAAACAAACACCCTGGCTTCATCTTTTTCCTGTCCCTGATTCCCTGCCAGAGATCTCCCATTGACCAAATACAATGGGATGCCTCCTCCTGGGGGCACACAGCCTACTGATAGGTTTCACACAAGACATCCAACAGGGTAGGAAACTGTGGAGAAAGGTGAAGAATAGATCCAGTGGAGCCAATGGGACATACCAGCACAAGTAGTGAGTATTGTCCTCAAAGATAGGTTAGGTATCATGTGTTCCCCATAGAGAATGAAATTATTGAATAGAGAAAAGTTGGTACTATGAAGAAATATTAAAGTTAACATGAGAACTGTCCAATATAGAAGGGGCAATAATAAAACCATATACCTTTCCTTAGAGTGATATTAACATGTATACTGTTAGCATGAAGACTGAATTTACATTGCCCAGTCTCTATGTTGATTTCCTCATAATTAGAAACGTACAAAAGGGTCCACTCTCAGGATCAAGGCATTGTCAAAAATGGCATATACAATAGTAGTTCTCAACATATTGGAAGAGCTCTTGCTTCATTTCAGGGCTTTGCAGTGTTTTCACAGGTGCATGTGTGCACAGTGTAATGGGAACAACACACCAGACTTTGGAAGTGGAAAAGCAGATGCCACACCACAGACCTTCTTACCAGTAAAATGGTAAGATCTATCTTCCTCACATATGGAGCACTGAAGCAATGCACACATGACAGTCCCTAACTGACCACCAAGTGTGGCACACAATATGCCTTTCACTGTTGTCTATATAGGTATATATGACCTTCCTAGTTGACTGAAAGCTTATAGGGAACCAGAAGAGATACCTTAACTCTCAGAGTGTCTACCAAAGAGCCTGGCATACAGTAGATGCTCAATAAATAGCTTGTTGATATATAGACACAAGCCAGCACTTTCCCAATATTTAGTAAAAATCAATCATGCCATCGCCCCTAACGCAGTGAGTGATTTTACCCCGGAAAACAAAGATACAGAGACAGGAAATTTTCGTGAAAATGGCTTCTATTAGTATCTGTTACAAAGCAAGTCCCCTTTGTGGAAGGTCTGTCAGAAGGATGAGCCAGCAGAGAGGCAAATGTGTGGACTCATTACCAGGAAAAATGCATCAGTCAAGGTCCCGAGGGGAAGCAGTGCCCTTGCCAGTCTAGTCATTCCGCAGAGGCACAGGTGCACGTGTGTTTCTGCCTTAAACCATGCCTCCCTCCAGAGATCTTTTCTCCCAGAGAGCAACCTGCCCTTTCCCAACTAGCTGCGACCTTGCAAGACTTCTTGACATTATTCTTCTCAGCCAGGGCTCTTTTGTTGGTGACTGTTATAACTGAAATCTTTTATGGTGTGTATAAGCCAGAGGTGACACAATTAAATGAAACTATTTGTCATATAAAATTTACATCAGCAGGAATTAAACGTCAAATCACTTGGGATTGACAGCCTGCATTGAGTCATAAAGACTCTAAATTAGTCCTGTGAAGGATACTCTGAGAGAGTCCCTAATAAACTCCACTCCACCCAAGACTTACCTTCCAAAAGTGCCAAAAGGAGAATATCAATGATGAGATTGCCTTCTCCCTCACAAAAAAAAGTTGAATGGAGATTAAAAAGTCACCCTTTACTAACTGCAACTTTATTAATGCAGCAAAAACAGGATAGAGAATATGGTTTATAGGAAAGTGTAGCAGTAAGAAAACTTGAATTGTTTCACTGACTTAGCTGTGTGACCTTGGGTCCATCACATCACTTCTCCAACTTACAGGTAATAACAAATGGTAGGCTTACTGATTAATGCCCCTATTTTCATTAATAAAGTATATTATTCTACAGAAATTATAGATGTTCAGAAAAATTTAGCAGAAAGTATACAGCTTTCCTATATAACCATTCCCTCTTCCACCTTCCCCGTTTTTCCTATGATTAACAACTTGTATTAGTGTGGTACATTCATTACAATTGATGAGCTAGTGTTTATACATTATTAGTAACTAAAAGCTACAGATTAAATTATGGTGCACTCTTGATATTGTACAGTTCTATGGGTTTTTACAAATGCCTAGTGGTGTATATTTGCCATTACATTATCAACATAATCTTTTCACAGCCCTAAAAATCTGCTTATGCAAGGAGCATGTTTGCAGACTATGTGAAATAATGAAGTATTTTCTGATCTAAAAATTCTAGGTAAGTGTCATCTTGTAGGAATGAAATGTTTCATTCATTTATTTATTCATTCAATTTAATACAAAAAGGCAAAAAGATAACAAGTGCTGGCAAAGATGGGATAAAGAGTCATTGTGCATCATTGGTGGGACAGTAAACTAGTACAGCCACTATGGAAAACAGTATGGAGGTGCCTCAAAAAACTAAAAATATGATCCAGCGTATGATATGATCATACCATATGACCCAGCATTCTCACTAATGGGTATATATCCAAGGGAAATTAAATTGCTTGTCAAAGAGACATCTGCATTCCCATATTAACTGCAGCACTACTCACAGTAGCCATGAAATGGCAACAATCTAAGTATCTATCTTCCAATGAATGGATAAAGAAAACATGATAAACATAAACAATGGAAATCTTTTTTTCATTTTTATTTATTTAAATAAATGAACTTATTTCATTTATTTAATATATATACATAATTTTAATTCTACTCATCCCTGAAAAGAATGAAATCATGACATTTGCAACAACATGCGTGAAAATGGAGGTCATTATGTTATGATAAAATAAGCCAACCACAGAAAGATAAGTATCACATGATTTCACTTGCACATGAAGTCTAAAAGACAGGTGATCTCATAGAAATTAAAATATAAGGGTGCTGGCCGGCACTGTGGCTCACTAGGCTAATCCTCTGCCTGCGGCGCCGGCACCCCGGGTTCTAGTCCTGGTTGGGGCACTGGATTCTGTCCCAGTTGCCCCTCTTCCTATCCAGCTCTCTGCTGTGGCCTGGGAAGGCAGTGGAGGATGGCCCAAGTGCTTGGGCCCTGCTCCCGTATGGGAGACCAGGAGGAAGCACCTGGCTCCTGGCTTCAGATCGGCTTAGCACGCCGGCCGTAGCCGCCATTTGTGGGGTGAACCAACGGAAGGAAGACCTTTCTCTCTGTCTCTCTCTCACTGTCTAACTCTGCCTGTCAAAAAAAAAATTATAATGGTGCTTATTAGAGTCTAGGGAAGAAAGAGAATAGGAGGAGATCAGGAGAGGTTAGTTAACAGGTACTTAATTACAGCTAGATAGGAGTAAGAAGTTCTAGGGTTCTATTGCACAGTACAGTGACTATAGATAAGGTTATTTTAATGTATATTTCTCTAGGTTAAAAAAAACTAGGAGATATGATTCTGTTTTCACTAGAAAGAAATGTGAAATATTAGTGGAGATAGATACATTAACCCTGATTGAACATTATACCATATATATATATATGCTGCAATATATATATTTATATATACATACACACATACTTACATACACAAATATATATATATATATATATATATATCTCAAGACACCACATAGTTTCTCATAAATCTGTATAATTTTTATATATATATATGTCAAAATTATTTCAATTATTTAAAGTTTTAAAAATACTAAGTATTGGAGACATAAAGATGACCAAGATGCTGTTCATATCTGGTAGTACTGGGAAATACACCCATGGATGACAGCATGGATTATGATATTCTTCACAGTAGAGGCCTCTAAGTACTAATATAAACCATTAGTGTGCATTAAATCTCAACTCCCTACCAGCCAGAGTTGCATGTTTTTTTTTTTTAATTAAATAGCATTAAACCCTCCCAGATACCTATGTGGTAGAAGCTATCACCACACCTTTCACATAGAGGGGCCTGAGCGAGTCCCGGTGAACTTCTGTATTATGAACACATGAGTTCCAGGGAGAAGATAACTGAACCAATTTTTTAAAAACGGTTGGATTCTATCAGCTCATAACAGGGGAAAGAACATGCAGAATGGAAGAAGCAAAGAGAGGGGTTATATGGAAATTCTATGCACTTTCTGCCAAGTTTTCCTGTAAATCTAAAACTTGTACAGGGAAAACTTACAAGGAATTTCCACAGTATGAGAAGAAATCACAAATGTTAGTAAGTAGAAATGATTAGAAGAGATGCAGAAGAGAAGATGATTCATAGAAATTAAGACAAGAGAAGGGGCCAGCACTGTGGCGCAGTGGTTTAACACCCTGGCCTGAAGCGCCTGCATTCCATATGGGTGCCAGTTCTAGTCCTGGCTGCTCCACTTCCGATACAGCTCTCTGCTATGGCCTGGAAAAACAGTAGAAGATGGCCCGCGTCCTAGGGCCCCTGCACCCGCGTGGGAGACTCGGAGGAAGCTCCTGACTCCTGGCTTCAGATCGGCACAACTCCAGCTGTTGCGGCCAATTGGGGAGTGAACCATCAGATATAAGATCTCTCTCTCTGCCTCTCCTCTCTCTGTGTAACTCTGACTTTCAAATAAAAGTAAATAAATCTTTAAAAAAAAAAAAAAGACAAGACAAAGCTTCACAAATTTCAAATGCCACAAGGAAATCAAAGATGATGAGAGCTGAGAGGGGTCATTAGATTTGGCATTAGGAGGCTACTGATAACCCTGTTAGAAGGGTGTTAGTTGAGCGGTGAGTACAGAAGCCAGACTGTAGAGCGATGAAGAGTGAGTGAATGATGTGGAAGTAAAGACAGCATGTGTAGATTGTGCCCTCAAGGAATTGGGTTGTGATAAAAGGTGGAAAATTGAAAGTGACAGTAGGGTAGAGGGAGAATTGCTTTTTAAGATGGGATATTTGAGTGTGTTTATCAACCACAGGAAGGCAGTCAATAGAAAAGCAGAGAACTGTAAATATACCATAAATAGAGAGAAATCTGATAGAGCAAGATCTTGGAAAACATAAAGGATACATGGGCAGCAAGGAGGCTGTAGAGAAGGATAATTCTTTTGAAAATGAAGGAAAACTGGGAGTGTAAGCTCTGCTCACACCGAGTCAGATGTTCAGGGACAGCAATGGAGGATGGGAGCAGGGGAGCATGCAGCACTGCAATTCTCTTTGCATGCAGCACAATCCAACTTCCAGAGGAAAAAACTCCTCCTAAGTGAAGAGAGAATGTTGGAAAGAAAATCGTTGGGTGAGAAGGGATGCTTACCATACAATACAATGTCTGTATTATGACAAAGGGAACAGCTTTAAATATTTATTTGCTGTCTATTTCTCAGGGATTATTTTACATTCATCTCTGTCATTCTTGTCATCATCACCAAACTCATCTTCATGATATGCATCCATTCTGATATTAAATATAGAGCAAAAGATATGACTAATTATGTCAGGAATGATAAACATAAGACCAGGTTGAAGTCATCTTTTATAAACCTACGGTACATATAAGTGTGCATGCACACAAACACACACACACACACACACACACACACACTGACTTAAAACCCATGACTTTTAAATGGAAGCTTCAAATGCTTTATGGAGAATTATACTCCTATTATTCTAAAAATCTTGACTTAAAAATGAGCATCATGACCTCATACAAAAAGTGTATTTCCATGACCTCATAGAAAAAGCATAATATTTCATAACATATTGAAAAAAAAAAGAATGCAGAATATGTAAGAATTGAGAGGGTTGCATCCAAAATTTCAAAAGTGTACCCAACTAGTGTGAGTGCTCCATCTTTTAGAGAGTATAACTGCAGCGGATCACGAGTTGTGGAGAATAATGACCCCTGCCACAGCCTAACCCAGCAGATTGATGTGAGTTGGTATGTGAATAGCCCTCATCCTCCGAAAGACCACTGTGAAACACATGCTGTATGCCAACTCCCAGAAATCCCAGTAAAGCTCCAGCTGCTAACAGAGGCAACTCATTTGATCACACCATGTTTACTGGCTGCCTTCCTGCCCTATCCACTTCCTCTTAGTGTTTCCTGAGATCACTTCCCCCACAAATCTACAAATACTATAATCCTTGTTTTAAGGACAAAAATTGAGAGAAACCAAAGAAAACATCTTGCAACATGAGTTAATCTGTAGCCCTCATTGGGAGAATAATGGCAAGAATTCATGACTAATGGCCTTAATTTACTTCAGGATAACAAGAAGCAAGGCCATCTTTGCAGAAGAAATTTGAGGGGTGGTTAGCATCGTATCAGAGCTATTGAGTGGAACAGATGAGGACATCAATCAGAGCCAGGTTAGAGAATTTCAGAGCAGTGCTGAAGTTGTAAACTACACCTGCTCAGTCATGTGCCTTTTCCTTACCTAGAGCATACAGGCATCTGGGAACAAGAGCAAGAAAGCAGATGGGACAACGGATAAAAAGTTGGGAGTACACAGGGAAGTTATAGCATAAGATCTGCTGAATAAGAAAAATTGGTCATGCACATGGCAAGAGAATGACTGAAGTAATACACTATGACCCAGGAAAGACTGAAAATTCATGATTGGAAGCACAGAGGAAAGAGTAGGAGATAAGTTTGAAGAGGATGTGTGATGAGGAAAGAAGAATTAAAGCTGGGGAGACAGGAATTTTGATTTGGAAATAGGTGAAATTGTACATAAAATTTAAGATATGGGTCAGTCCTAAGGACTCACAAAGGGAAAGACATGGATATGAGAGGCAAACATTGTCAATGTCTCAGAACTAAACAACCTGACTTACAAGGTCTGATGACCATAAAACAGAGCACATCCTGGTCTACAGAAGCAACATAGTGCTCTTTAGGTTTGCCAATTATTATGCATTTGGCTGCATTGAGTCTTCAGAGAAGAATAAAGGTGTTATTTTTCGATCTAGCCTCTTTTCTGAGCATTGCTCAGGGTAGCCTTGTGCTGAGCCAGTTCTCCCACTTTCTCACTTGTAGTTCTGCAGTATAACTATAAAGTGGTCTGGAAATGTGATTCCTGGGATAGGGAGGGATGTCCCTCAACACTCTAGCCCTGTAGTTCCTGGTATAAAGCTCATGGTGAGCTGCTTTCTGTGACCCCTCAGCTGTGGTGCAAGTGGAGCAAATGAAATTGAGACTGCATCTGCTCGAGCAGCTTCGCTGAGCCATGGGAGAACGTCAGACCATGAATCCTGTTTTTCTGTTACCCTTGCTCTTATCTGTGAATAATTCATCCAATTGTAGTGTGTGTGTGTGCGTGTGTGTTCTGCCTCAGTGCACTGAGGGAAGCTGACAATCAGTGCATGGGGACACTGCTTCATGTTCTTCACTGAGATATCCCAAATGTGAGGAGTTGTAATTACCTGTTCTGACTCACTGTTGTGTCAGTCCAACCACAGCCAGGAAATTTTGGAGAACTACTTACCAGTCATCCTAAGAAAAAGATTCCCACATAGGGTGTTGGGTGGCACAAACACCAAGATTTCTCCTAGCTATTATTACCTATCTGCAGGGAATTCCATTCTTCATCAACCAAATGTGAAGTTCCTGAACTCATGGACCACATCCTATTGTTCTACAGCCTACAAGCCTGGTTCAATACTAGACATACAAGGAATACTCAACAAACTCATATTTCTGGGGTGAACAGAAACTTTTTAAATCCCCTGAGCTTGCAGAGACTAGGGCCAGTTCACAACCAGAGGGAATCTTCACACCACACACATTTTAAGCAGAAAAATGTTCCCTCCAGCTCCTTCATCCGCTTCAGCCTGCAGAGCCTTGAATTAATCAGCAGATCCAACTCAGGATGTCCCTGTGGCTTGCTGTAAACAGACACATCACCAATGGCACAAAGGTACTCCTTCCCCCACTAGACTGTGCAGCATTTTGTAACGATAAATATTGCTAGAAGAACAAAAATCCGATCGACATCTCTGTGGCTGACAAGGCCTTGATTTGTGTATGTTAATGCTGGGCTCCTGACTCCCTTGTCATTAATTACACATCAGTGACACATTTGCCTGTGTGACAGAGTAAAGGGAGGCTGTATCTTAACAACATTGGCATGCCTGGCCCTGGGGCACCTGGGAGCTGTGCAGGGGCAATTATAGATACAAACATGTGCCTAGACAGACATGGAAAATGAGATCTCTTGCTCCAGAGGTAGGAAATTGCTGATGCTACATTTTCAACACATTTACGAGGAAGGGGTCGGGGGATAAATAGCTGCCTTAGAAAATAAGAGGTTGCATTAATAATGCAATATCATCATCTTCATCACTTACATGTCTATCATACTTTAAATTTTATGGAGTAATTTTTATAAATTTTTTTCCTGTCTATTAAGGAACTCTGTTTTCTGTCTTGTACATAGAGCATAGATCAGTATCACTCACAATGCATTAACTATAAACATCTAATGAACAGGCTGGGTGTTTGGCTGGTGGTTAAGATGCCCATATCCAATACATAGTACCTCGGTTCATGTCCTGGCTCTGCTCCCTAGTCCAGATTATGCTGATGTGCACCCTGGCCCTCAGTGGTGATGGCTCAAGTACTTGATCCCTGCCACCCATGTACACCTGGACTGAATTCTGGGCTTCCAACTTTAGCCTGGCTCAGTCCCAGCCCCAGCTGTTGTGAGCATTTTGGGGGAGGGAGTGAACCAGCAGATGGAAGATTTCTCTCTTTCTCTCTCTCTCTCCCCCCATCTCTCAAATAAATAACATTTTAATTTAGTGAATAAATAAATAAAGTAGCTAACACAAGAATGGTAAATTAAGACGAGCATTATCAAGGTGTCCAACTCCCAGATGAAGCAACTGAAGTGCAGAACGTTCTAGGAAGTTGCTCAGACTTGTGTGGATAAGAGGAGGCAGAGCCAGGCAGGACGCAGTCTCAGGTTTTGTACTCCCTTGTGCAGGAATTGTGCATGGATGTGACTGTTGAAAAGACACCTGTCACAGGACTCTTCAGTGACTACTTCCTCCTCATCATCAGTTGAGCCTTCTCTAGGATGCACACAAGCATCAAACTCCCCATGACCCCCACAAAGAGGGGGTCTCAGCTAGACAGTGAAGTAGTGACTTCCTGCTGGCTATGGCTGTGGAGGCCTCATTCTTCTGGATGACCCTCACAGAGCAATGCACCAAAACAATGGGCCGCCTGCAGACTTTTCTAGATAGGCACAAAGGGTCAGTTGAACCCGCTGCTGATTCCTTCCAGAGCCTCAGCTTTGGCCTTTCTCCACTGTGGTTCTTCCCAGACCCTGCAGCTCACAGAGCTCTGAATTTCTCCACTGACTCTGAACAAACACTCTCAAATGTGGTTAGGGTTCACTTGCCACATTGCAAAATCCATTACATTGTTGATCTGGAGTCCATTATCACTCTAGGCGCTAAGGTATGGATTGTTGACTATCACTGTCACGTGACCTATTCCTGCCTGGGACATAAGTGTCTACACTGAATGTAAACAATGATCCCCAAGAACCCTGACTTTAGTACATGTGTCCCCTTCTAGACCCAGAAGTTTGAATCCCTGCTGTGAAGGCAGAATGAATGCGTTCATTCACAATCTTGCCACAATCTTGACATGGGATTTTTTTAGATGGCATGTCACATACTGTATGACTGATGTCTATCATCAGAGGAGTATGAAAAAGGGATTTCACTGGTGACCACTAATAAACTCTTGCAGTTGAAAGAAGGAGGAGGCTCTTACAAACTACCAATTTCTAGCCATGTCCTTGGATTTTCTAAGTTGGGACTGTTTGCTTTGGAATCACCAAATAACTCCTGAACTTCAGGTGTTGTGCCATCCAAGTAGGCATTTCCCTTCTGGTAATAGCACTTGAGTTCTAATCCACAGAAACTTACTGAAACTATCGAGAAAGAGTAAGCCACATTTGTTTTGGTAAAAAAATAAGCATGGAACTCCCAGTGATCATATGATATTTAGGAGGGCAGAACCTGATTGAAAATTAAAGTAAAATAGAGCCAAAGATGGAATAGCACAGTCCTAATGCTAGGGAGTTCTTTATTCCAGTGTTTTAAAGCCAACAAATGCTAAAAATGCTAAACACACTGTAAAGTAGGAGCTACACATATCTCTTTTTTGTTTTTTTTAGAAAATTTTTATTTAATAAATTTAAATTTCAAGAGTGTTAATTGATAAATAAACAATGGGAGTCACTGTGCACTTATTCCCCATGCAGGATCTCTGTCCTTAATGTGCTGTACTATGAGAACTGATGATAAAACTACTACTGAAACAGTACTTTATACTTTGTGTGTCTGTGTGGGTGCAAACTGTTGAAAGCTTTACTTAGTATATACTAAGTGGATCTGTATATAAAGAAAATTAAAAATGAATCTTAATGAAAAATGGGATGGGAGAGGGAATAGGATGAAAAATGGGATGGTTGTGGGGAGGAAGGGAGGTTATGGGGGAAAAACTGCTATAATCTAAAAGTTGTAGTTTCAAAATTTATATTTATTAAATGAAAGTTAAAAAATAAATCAAATATATTATTCAAAATAAAAATTTTAATTTATATTTTTATTTTTAAAATTTATATGTTTGTATTTAAATTTATATTTATTTAACGATATTTATTTAAATTTATTCATTTTTTTCTTTGACAGGCAGAGTGGACAGTGAGAGACAGAGACAGAGAGAAAGGTCTTCCTTTACCGTTGGTTCACCCTCCAATGGACGCCGCGGCCGGCACGCTGTGGCCAGCGCACCGCGCTGATCAGAAGGCAGGAGCCAGGTGCTTCTCATGGTCTCCCATGGAGTGCAGGGCCCAAGGACTTGGGCCATCCTCCACTGCCTTCCCGGGCCGCAGCAGAGAGCTGGCCTGGAAGAGGGGCAACCGGGACAGAATCCGGTGCCCCGACTGGGACTAGAACCCGGTGTACTGGCGCGGCAAGGCAGAGGATTAGCCTACTGAGCCACGGCGCTGGCCTAAATTTATTCATTTTTAATTATCTTTGTATACAGAAGATCAACTTAGTATATACTAAGTAAAGATTTCAGCAGTTTGTACCTAAACAGACACACAAAGTATAAAGTAATGTTTGAAGACTAGTTTTACGGTTAAAATGCCTAGTACAACACATTAAGGACAGAGATCCTAACATGGGGAGTAAGTGCACAGTGACATCTGTTGTTGATTTAAAAATTGACACTCTTAATTACGACGCCAGTAATCACCCGAGGCTCTTGTCATGAGCTGCCAGGGCTAAGGAAGACTCTTAAGTTCACAAACTCTGGCCTTATTTAGACAGGCCATAATCAAAGTGGAAGTTCTCTCCTCCCTTCAGAGAAAGGTACCTACTTCTTTGATGGCCTGTTCTTTCCTCTGGGATCTCACTCACAGAGATCTTTCACTTAGATCATTTTTTTTTCCACAGTGTCTTGGCTTTCTACGCCTGATAAACTTTCATGGCTTTTTAGTCAGATCCAAATGCTTTAAGGGCTGATTCTGAGGCCAGAGTGCTGTTCAGGACATCTGCCATTCTATGAGTCTGCTGTGTATTCTGCTTCCCATCTTTGGCCATTCTCTCCTTTTTAATTCTATCAGTTATTATTAGCAGACACTGGTCTTACTTATGTGATCCCTTTGACACGTAATCCTATCTTTATGATCAATTATGAACTTAAACTGATCACTTCAACTAGTAAGATGGCATTGGTACATGCCACCTTGATGGGATTGATTTGGAATCCCCTGGAACGTTTCTAACTCTACCGTTTGAGGCAAATCCGATTGAGCATGTACCAAGCTGTACATCTCCTCCATGTCTTATTCCCACTCTTATATTTAACAGGGATCACTTTTTAGTTAAATTTAAATACCTAAGAATAATGGTGTGTTAATTAAAGAGTTCAACCAATGGTATTAAGTAGAACAAGAAAATACTAAAAAGCATAAAATAGCAAGCTGTTCCTCAACAATCAGGACAAGGGCTGATCAAGTCATTGTTTCTCATAGTGTCCATTTCAATTCTACAGGTTTCCTTTTAGGTGCTCAGTTAGTTGTGCCAGGATGACAGATGTAATCAAGATTGCCATTGCAAGCCACAATGTCTAGTCACCAGGCTAAGATTCTTCTGATTCTTTCTTGCAAGTCCCATCCAATTAGTATCCTATGTTAATCTGAGCTGTCATATTGCTCTTGGGAATTTTCTAATTCCTCTTATATAATTAATTAAATTTTGCTTTCCAGATCTTTTATCATGTTAGCAATAGTTAGTTATTATTACTTATTATGTAGGAATTTGACAAATATAAACTATGCTCCCATGGTGTTCTGGATCCTGTATCTTCAAAGTATTTATATCCTTTCTGTGTGAATGGTGTTGATGCTGCCTCTAGCTCTGGCTATCTCTCTGTGTATGTATGCTATGTGTCCTACCTCCTTCTCTGCATTGTTACCATATCAGGCTCACATGACGGGCATTTCCTGAGAGGACTTTGAATTAAAAGACTCTGCATTTGAACATAAAGCAGTAGAAGATGGCCCAAGTCCTTGGGTCCCTGCATCCACATGGGAGACCCAGAAGAAGCTCCTGGCTCCTGGCTTTGGATCAGCGCAGCTTCAGCTGTTGTGGCCAATTGGGGAGTGAACCATCGGATGGAAGACTTCTCTCTCTCTTCCTCTCTCTCTCTCTCTCTCTCTGCTTCTCCTCTCTCTGTGTAACACTGACTTTCAAATAAATAAATCTTAAAAAAATAAAGTAGCTGCCTATTTTATCCAAGGAAAAAATACGAAGTTGAAAATAAAAAGACCCTACCACTGTTACACTGAAGTGTTTACACCTTCTCTAGCGAGATGACATGCGGCAGTGTAATCTCTACTGTTAATTCTAGTCCTTTTCTACAGGGCTAGCCAAGTATTGCTTAAACAGTCTCAAAGTTCCACAAGTTCTAATATACGCATTTCACTTCCTATATTTGCATATAGCAGCCCAGATCAAGTTGATCACCAAATATGATCACCAAAAGTATAGTAATATTTATTATCTTGGTAGACACTTCTTGTAGAATTTTTACTGATATGCTCAATTGTTTTTTAAATGACATGGAGGCAGGTGTTGGCTCAGTAGGTAAGACACCTCTTGACACCTGTATCCCATGTCAGAGTGCCTGGTTCAAGTCCCAGTTCTTTCACTCCCACTCCAGCTTCCTACTAATGAGCACTCTAGGATGGAGCAGATAATGGCTCAAGTGCTTTTAGTCTCTGCCACCCACATGAGAGACATGGATTGGGTTTTGGATTACTGGGTTTGGCTCGGTAGAACCCCAGCTGTTGTGAATATTTTGGGAGTGAACCAGCAGATGGAAGATGGAGCTCCATCTCCCTCTATCTTTCAAATAAAGTAAAAGTAAATAACCAAAATTTAAAAAGAGTGACTATTTTTCCACATCTCCCCATTACAATGGCATTGAATTTTCTTACAAGTTCCACAGGTGAAATTTCTCTCTACAGATAACAACTGAAAGATATGTCCTTAAGACTTTAATTTCCTAAATTATTTACTGAACTAATTGTTTTAATTATCTGTTGCTGCACAACAAATTACCTCAAAAACTAACAGCTTAAAACATCATATATTTATTATCTTGCAGTTTCTGTAGCTCAGGAACCTGGACTCGGCTCAGTCAGATCTGCCATGTTGTGGTCACCTGGGCTGCAATCAAGGTTTTCCTTGAGCTACAGTTACAGCCAGGCTCAACTGGGGGAGGACACACTGTTAGTATCACATAGGTGTTGGCAACATACAATTATTTGTGGGCTGTTGCCTTAAGAACCTCCATTTCAAGATAAGAGTTGGCTGAGCCGGCGCCATGCCTCAATAGGCTAATCCTCCGCCTATGGCACCAGCACACTGGGTTCTAGTCCCGGTTGGGGTGCTGGATTCTGTCCCTGTTGCCCCTCTTCCAGGCCAGCTCTCTGCTGTGGCCCGGGAAGGCAGTGGAGGATGGCCCAAGTGCTTGGGCCCTGCACCCGCATGGGAGACCAGGGTAAGCACCTGGCTCCTGCCTTTGAATCGGCACGGTGCGCTGGCCGCAGCAGCCATTGGAGAGTGAACCAATGGCAAAGGAAGACCTTTCTCTCTCTCTCTCTCTCTCTCACTGTCCACTCTGCCTGGCAAAAAAAAAAAAAAAAGAAAGTTGGCTGAAAGCCACCTCTCAGTTCCTCACCATGTGGAGCTCTCTGAAATGGCAGTGTTGTTCATCCAAGAAGACACAGCACAAAGATAATCAGGAAGGTTTGCTACCAAGATGGAACTCATAGACATTAGTGACCTAATCACAGAAGGGACTATCGTGAGCTTTGCTGCATTCTACCTGTCAAAAGCAAGTCACCAGGCACAGTTCATAATCAAGAACATCGGATTCCACCAGGAGGGAGTCTCAAGGCTCTCCTTAGAAGTCTGCCCATCACATTGTTTCTGTTTGAACACCATGAAAATGAAAATGGGTCTGGGTGAAATTTTTAATTTCTTTGGCTAATGGAAAAGTTTTCAGGTGAAAAAGAAGTGTTTGGGCCAAGTGGGGTCTTGACAAACTTAATAAACCATTTTTTTCAGTAGCACAAACACAGATAAATGGGAGAATTGAATCTTCACACAGTATAGTACAAATTACTTTCCAAATGCAAAATATTAAACAACTCCAAACTACCATCATGAGTGGCACATTCACCTGATAAATGGTAGATTCACTTTAGGAAAACACATGCTATATTAAATTAATAGCATTCTTCTGTTAAATTGGAAATAATAATTGAAATAATTGTATTAAATTAATGCGTTTGGAGGCCATCATTGTGACATAATGGGTAAAGCCAACACTTGTGACACCAGCACCCAATATGGGTGCCAGTTCCTGTCCCCGCTGGCCATTTCCAATCCAGCTCCCCCTATTGGCCTGGGAAAAGCAGCAGAAGATGGCCCAAGTATTTGGGATCCTGACAGTCATATAGGAGACCTGGATGAAGCTCCTGGCCCCTGGCTTCAGCCTTACCCAGCTCTGGGTAGCAAACCATTGGATAGAACTCTTTCTCTCTCTCTTTCTCTCTCTCTTCTTCTTCTTCTTCTTCTTCTCTCTGAAACTCCAACTTTCTAAATAAAGAAATAAATGTCTTTTTAAAAAAAAGAAACAAATTGATGCATTCTTTCCATTTAATACTTCTTTTAGAATCAGGAGCTACAAGCACAGGAAGTTTGTATTTGGAGTATTTGTGTGTATGTGTTGATAAGTAGCAAAGCACTGGAAACTGGCGGCACAGCATTGGCTCTTGAGAAACACTGCATTCAGCTGCCTTGAAGGGCCAGATTCCTCAGCATTCAAAAAACCCTACAGATGGTTCAGGGATCTGAAAAGTGACCAGTTAGTATGTGAATATTTCATAAACTGCTTCAATACTTATTTGTTGAGATAGTAAATTAAAATGTCCCGTGGCAGATGTTTGACTCAGTGGTTAAGATGCCTATATTCCATAATGCAGTGTCTAGTTCAAGTCCCAGCTTTGCTTCTGATTCCAGCTTCCTGCTAGAGCACATTCTGGGTGGCAGAAAATAGTAGCTCAAGTACTTGGGTCTCTGCCACTCACATGGGAGACTCAGATTTTTGTCCCAGGCTCCTGATTTCAGCCTAGCTGAGCACTGACTGGTGAGCATTTGGGGAGTAAACCAGAGGACAGAAGATATCTGTATGTCTTTGTGTATGTGTCTTTTTGTCCGCTCTCTTTCTGCCTTTCAAATAAAAGTGAAAAAGCAAGTAAATTAAAGCTTACCCTCATCCTGCATGAACATCACTGTGTTGCTGTTTCCTGCTTCCCTGTGCATCAGAGGAGGGAGGGAATCACCTAAAACAAAGGGATCATTGCCCAGAACTAAGTTTCAGGTTGTTATTCTTTGAATTCAAGGTGAAGCAGTAATTGTTTGTTTCTAACCATGGGTGGGAGAGAAAGTGTAGCTGTGGCAGAAGAAGGCATTTATAGTGGGTCTGAGTGAGGGGCACAGGAGCTCACAGGATGATGACCCAGAAAAGCCCTGGAGTGTGACAAGAAGCCCGTGGGGGTCCTATGGTTGGAAAACCCAATAATCTCATCAAAAGTCCACATTCATTAGGGTTTCTTAGAACCATCACTGGAACAGGAAGAAAAAGAGTTGTGACTATTTCCGTGTAAAAAGCTCAGACTTGTGTGCTATACACTCTTAACATCTTGGAATACTCATGTTATAAAGAGAAAGAAACAGTAAAGGAACCTCAGCTCCAGCCACGTGAGGCACAGATGCATTCCAGCCCAACCTCATGTGACTGCTGGGGCTCCCTCAGGGCTCACCCTCTCCACTGGACTTCTGCCAGCCTGTTGTCTTTAGCAGAAAACCTCCAAGCCCCTAGATGCAATATGTAAAGGTTGCCACCAGTACACCAATCAGCAGAGGGTTTGTGCTCAAGAACCTGGATTCCTGCTCCTGCATTCCTTGGGGATGCTATGAAACACAGAATTCATTTCCCTCTCCTTCTCCCTCTCCCTCCCCTCCTCCTCCTCCTCAATCTCCCTCTCCCTCTCCCAGCCTGTCTCCCTCTCCCTCTCCTTCTCCTTTTTCCTTTAAGATTGGTTGAGTCCAGAATGAGCTAGTCTTTCATTGAACCCAGAAAATGTGACGATGCTCCCTGTATCTTAGCTCCATCTATGCTCCTTCACAAGGTGCTTGGGGCATAGCACTTAAACCCCAGCAAGATGAGACAGCAGGAAACTAGGAGAGCACTCTCATGCCTCTGCATTTCTGTAATTTCTTGTCTGTGGTACTGGGGTGTCTCAGTCCTTTCAGGCTACTACAACAAAAATACCACAGACTACATGGCCTATATACAACAGAAATCTAATTCTCACTGTTCCAGCGACGTGGAAGTCCAAAATCAAGGTGTTGGTAGATTCAGTGTCCGTTGAGGGCACACTTCCTTGTTTATAGGTGGCTAGCTTCTTGCTACACTCTCACACAATGGACACAATGAGGACATTCTCTAAGGTTCCTTTTACAAGGCCAGTGTTCCCACTCATGAAGGCTCCGTCTCCAGGGTCTTAACACTTTCCAAAAGATCCCCCTCAAAATACCATCACGCCGGGGGTTATGTTATTAACAAAGAAAGTCTGTGGAGACATGAGTATTCTGTCATCAAAAAGAGACATGAAGGCCGGCACGGTGGCTCTTAGGCTAATCCTCCGCCTGCAGCGCCACCACCCCAGGTTCTAGTCCCAGTTGGAGTGCTAGATTCCGTCCCTGTTGCTCCTCTTCCAGTCCAGCTCTCTGCTGTGGCCCGGGAAGGCAGTGGAGGATGTCCCAAGTGCTTGGGCCCTGAACCCACATGGGAGACCAGGAGGAAGCACCTGGCTCCTGGCTTCAGATCAGTCCAGTGCACCAGACGTGGTGGCCATTTGGAGGGTGAACCAACGGAAAAGGAAGACCTTTTTCTCTCTCTCTTACTGTCTAACTCTGCCTGTCGAAAAAAAAAATAGAGAGAGAGAGAGAGACATGAAAAACAGTGGATCTTTTCATCCATGGCTCCCAAAATATCTAATCACAGATTTACCACTTTTCAGATTTTTTTCACTCATCTGGCAGCTGTTCAAGTACTAATTCCAGGACTTCGATATGTGCCAACACCTTTGATCTCTTTCCTTCCTGGTGTGCCTGGTACAAAATAGACACTCATAATGTCTGCTGAATGGTTAGATGGTTCATGCATAGGAGAATTTCTCTGTACTGGGGGCCCAATGGTCTTAGGGGTTCACCTGAGTTCCTTTTCTGTATAACAGTGTTTGGTGTTCCTGCTCCAGAGTTTCTCCCCTGATAAGGACCCATAGCTATTCTGAGGCTGCCCTAGAATTCACAGGACACTCAAATGACCTCAAGGTATTCTTGCCACACTCTGGGAACAGAAATAAGTATGACACTGACATTACTCAAGACTATAGCACTGCCTTTTCAGCCACATCACAGCTCAGCTACCTGTTGGGAATAGCACAACCGACAATCTAAAAGAAAGTGTAAGTATCATTATCAAAAAGTGTACAAAGGGTCAGCTTTTTATGTTTTTCTTTAGGGAGACTCTGTTTACATCTTGTAGATTTTTATCAGCTTGCAATAAATAGCACTTGCCAGTAAGCACTGTTTAAGTCCCTAGACGTACTGTATCACCCTTAACATCTTGACATCCAATATATCACCTAGATCCACGTAAGCACTACCCATGGCCTGGCAGACCACATCTAATTTAGAGAAACTACAGGAAAACAATTTCTTTAGCAAATGCCAGGGTGTGGGGAGATGAAGAATACTATGAGCTTTAAAAATTTTGTAAGAAAAAAGGAAGTCATTCTGGGACCTGTGCTGTGGCATAGAGGGTAAAGCCACCACTTGCAGTGCCAGCATTCCATATGGGTACCGGTTCAAGTCCCAGCTGCTCCACTTCCGATCCAGCTCTCTGCTATGACCTGGGAAAGCAAAATGTTTCTGGTCCTTGGGCCACTGAACCCACATGGGAGACTCAGAAGAAGCTCCTGGCTCCTGGCTTTGGATCAGCAGAGCTCCAGCCGTTGTGGTTATCTGGAGAGTCAACCAGGGATGGAATACCTCTCTCTCTCTCTCTCTTTCTCTCTCTCTCTCCCTCCCTCCACCTCTCTGTAACTCTTTCTTTCAAATAAATAAACAAATCTTTTTTTTTTAAAGTGAAGAGAAACTACATTTATTCAAAAAAAAAAAAAAAGGTAGTTGTTCCTCTATAAAGCCCCTTACCAAGAAAGCAACATGGATAATGTTTTGTGGACCTGATTACTAGAAATTCTAGTCAGTGAAAAATCTCAAACAAATTTCTACTTCTGGGCCAGAAAGAAAGACTTTGATAGAAAGAATCTTGCTGCTTTGGTTAGAAAGAAAAAAACTAAACCCCACATTCTTGTCCAGATCTCTTTTAGCGATTTCTCCCTCAACTACTGTCATCTGTCTTCACTTCAAACATCCAGACCTCCACATCAAACCCATCAGAAGTCCTAGGTTTCCACAGGACTATTCCTGGCCCAAGAATGGACAAAGAAATGGAGACAGTGCATGTGTGAGAACACTTCATCAGACATGCTACAAACACACACAGTTCGGCAAGATCTAAAAGCCAGAAGAGACAGAAAGAAAATGGTAAGCCACACAGTAGAATCCAGCTCCTCCTTTCAGAACTGAACATGTGCTTCCTTGGTCACTTCTAGGGCACTCGTCCTCCAGGTGTAGAGGGCCAGGGAAAGCCTCGAATGCTGTGCTGGAAATGAGTGACTCAAAGGCAAACTCACGGTTAAAATGTGATTCAGTTGTTACTCATGGAAAGAACGTGACACCAGGCACACTAACTGTAAATAGAGACCTGACAGCATATATACTAATGGTAAATAGAGACCTCTCTACTTGGGAATGAAAACTAGAGGCAAAAACCCTGCAATGGACTGAGGTCAGGAAAGCCAAGCAAGCTTTCACACAGGGGATCCCCGGGCCCAGAAGGACATCACCTGGAGGGGGCTTTTGTCTCTGCTTCATGTCAGTCAGCTGGCTGGCAGCAGTCAGGGTAACCTGCTTTGCCTCTCTGGTCCTAAGGCTTGTCCTTCGTCAATGCTGTGAAAGGTGAAAGGATTCCTCGGCTGCACAAAAGCTTTGTAACTGCCAAATCCTGTGACCCAGGACGTGGAACCTAACCTCTGAGGATCGTTTTTTCCAACTACAAAATGGGGTCATTAACAGACACTTTCCCGTGTTACTGAAACAATAAAAAGGAAAGTGTCCACAGCACAATATCTTGCCTGTCATAAGAAGTCAATAAATGTTGGTGCCTTTCTTCTTTCTCCCACTCACCAAGATAAAGCACTTCTCCAAGTCACTGGGATGCCAAGTGACTCAGTCCTTTAATTTTAAGGAACTTCCCTCCCAGGGGAGAATTGATAGAAAGAGCACTGAATTTTTGGCAGCCTCCAAAACATAGGGTTAAGCCATTGGTTGCAAACATTTTGAAGCAAATTAAACCTTAGGCAAGTAAATCTCAGGGTGTACTTTAACTGACAGGTTAAGCCACAAGTCAGGACACCCATTCCTATATCAGAGTGCCAGGTTTGAGCCTGGCTCCACTCCTGATTCGAGCTTCATAATAATGTGTGCCCTAGGAGGCAGCAGTGATGGCTCAAGTAGTTGGACCACTGCCTACCCATGTGGGAGACCAGGATGAAATTCCTGGCTCCTGGTTTTGACCTGGCCCAGCCTTGGCCATGAGGGATATTTGGGGATTAGACCAACTCTTTCTAGCTCTCTCTCTCCTCCCCCCACCCCCCCCCCGAATCTTTTTTTAAAGGTCTTATGTAAAATGCACACAGATCTAACCTAAAACCTTGCTATCTGCCTTGCAATTCGTCTGCATGCTAATTCATGAAGGATATCTCTAAGCATTGTCCAAAGAGCTTGGACATGAGGACCTCCACTTACCCTCTTCAATCTATGAATGCCACTGAACCACTCTGTATGACTTTAGGCTTTTGTATCTATGAGTATTTTTTCTAATAGAAGCTTCAATTTTAATTAGCCTTCAATATTTAGACAAAACTTAGAAGTCTACCATTAGAAATGAACTCCTTTGAATTTTGGGGTTTTTTTTAGCATTTCAAGAGAAAATTGTAAATTCCCTGGAAGGATTGATGCCATTTCTGTTTTAATCACAGGATTTTTGGCCAGTGTGTGAGAACAAGGTTCAGCCTGCCCAAATGACAGATGCTTAAGACAGAAGAGGAAGCCAAGAGGAAATAGATAGAGAGAAGAGACAGAAAGAACTAAAAAGACTTCCCTCACCTCAGTCCTTTGCTGTTAAATTTCTAAGCACCATTCTTACTTCAAAAATTTGTTATATGTGAAATATACATATATCTACATATATATATATATATAGAGAGAGAGAGAGAGAGAGAGAGAGAGAGAGAAACAACTCAATGTTCATGACTTGAAGATATAAACTAAGGCAAGTGATTAAGAGCTCACTGCAGGAATGTTTCCTCAAGGCTCTGTGTCATGCCTGTAGAGTTAAGGAAAGGTCAGCTCTCTTCCCTGGCATGTGAAATGAAGGGAAAATGTCCACCAGGACAAGAATGTACAGCACAGAGTTAAATCTAGTTATGTACCATACACTTAATGCACAGATGCATAGGTCTGGCATTTCCCAAAGCTTCTCTCTTTTGCCCCTTCCTGATAAAAGCTTTCATTAGTTATTGTGCAATCTGGGTTTGGGGGATGATGAGCAGGATGAACATTATGCCCAAATTTTTCCTCCTTACTAGCAATCTTAATCTAGCATACAAAACTCAGAGAGCAGTCAGTTCTGTTACATGACGTGGGCTTTCCTAAAAATCACCATGCCTTGTAAAATTGCACAATGAAAATTACAGTGCTTATGTGGGAAAATGGAGTCAGCAGAACAACATTCATAAACTTTGCCAGTGATATACAAACAAAAAATAAGAACCAAATAGAAATCTTAGTGGTTTTACATAGATTAATTGGTTAAGAAGTACATAATGCTGCAATAAATGACTATGTTGACCCACGTATGCTTATGTATATGGGTGGTATTCGAAAGGCTGCAGTGTATGAATTACTGTGAAATGGTAGGAGGGTCGTCTAGAATCAGGAAGAACATTAGAAGGTCAGATGTACATGAGTGTTGCTCATCACTCACGATGAACCAAAGGAGTGGAGTGGATGTGTACATGTCCACTTTGTGTAATCCTCACAGCTCATTTCAACAGAATGCAGTTTCTGCATTCACCTATTGTTCTGCAGAGAAAAAAAAAAAAAACAAGAAAATGCAAAATTCACAATGTGCTCAAATCATCTCTTAATATTTCAATTGGGTGGGAATAAATTTGCACTTTTGAAGCCAGCATTACGGTACAACTGACTGTATCTAGATTTTCTAGATTCTTATCTCTCACCATCACCCTCTATGACACCTACATAATACACTTTCTCAAACATAAAATCTCAGCTTTTGTTCAAAGTCTCTCAGAAGAAGCAGGCAGTCCAGATGAATGTTTCAGATGATATATTAGCAGGATTTTAAAGGACAGAGAGATTGTGTTTGCTCAAAGGTCTTTCTAAGTTCCCCTGCTGCAGCATAATTGAGCATGACATTGAAGAAGAGAACAGTTTTGAGAAAAGGCTAGAAGTAGACTGGCAATGGAGGTACCTGAAGAGGCAAGGAATAGCTCAGACCTAGGACCAGCTCTGCACCTCCAGGAAAGGCTTTGTCTCAGATAGGGGTCAAGGCAATAAATATCAGGCGGCAGGAGGCACCACCAACTGCCCTTCATGCTGCCTTCAAGAATTTAGGGACACTTCTCACTTCTTCATCTGCGCTATTTAAAATGCATTTTATTTTAATTGCCAAATAATAATTGCATGTGTTTGTAGAGCTCCACCCTTGAATTCACTTCAACCCTCTTTCTAAGCCTCTAATTATCTTAATGAACACAGTCAAGCAAGAGCTGCACAAGATCCAAGAACACAGTAATTGGAACACTGGTTCACCATGCATTTAATTGAACAATCACTGTTTGGCAATGCCGCCTAAGTAGAAAAAGAAGACTAACATCACATTCTCACCAATCTAGCGACCTCACTGCAAGTCTCTCTGGAGCTCACAGTCTTCTTAAATTGCAGTTTCCATCCTCTGTGGTTAGAAGCTTCTTCTGCCCCTACTAGTGTTTCTCAACTTTAAGTAAGTGGAGTGGCACAATTCTTTCTTGTGCACTACTGCCTGGGCACTGAAGGACAAATTGGCACCCCTGACTTGCATTTATGAAATACCAGTGGTGCACCCCAAACACTGAACAGCCAACGTGCTCTCATCAATTGTCCAAACACTTCTGGAAGGGACAGATTGCCTGGATGAGTGCCACTGCCCCTGACCTCTCACATAGCCTCATACTTCCTTCTCCCTGTAGACTCAGCCTTCCAACCTTCTGAGAAAAATCACATAGGCTGTTTTCATGCATTTTCCATGAAGATAACACAACTTTGGGAGTAGAGCAAGAGAAGACACCAGAACACGTATAAGAGGAAATGACCAGGAAAACTTAACGGTTTCCTCACCATATTCCTTCATTCTTACTACACGCAAGATTTCAATGTCATTTACTTCTCAGAATAGTCCCACAAAACTGGTACTGCTCAGGAAACTGCAATTCAGAGACTTGACTTTGGTCAGTTTGATAACTGGGGATTAAAAATCTGTTTTTCCTCTCTTTCTGTCCTTTCTGTTTCATGCTGATACCAATTACTGCTGCTTCAGGAGGCTGGGAAGTGAGCCTGAATTCTTTCTCATTAGTTGCGGACTTCCTTCCTTCAGGTTGTGGTAACTTCAGTTGTCACTGATGCTGTACACCAGCTACTTCCAGCTCCCCATTTTCAGAGCACATGGTGCTGTTACACTTACAGTCCATCTCTTATTCTGCAAGGCCGTATGACTAGTTGTGGCCCAAAAGTTGTGAGAATTTAATGCCCAGTGCAGGAAACTCCTCTCTTTTCCCTCTGACTTAGCTGGCAGCATTCAAGATGGTGGCTGCTCAGTCAGTGTGAGTCCAATTTCAGGAAATGTCTTAGTGAAAGCCATCGCTGACCTGAAGTGCACAAGGTCATGACAGTGGGCTGTATCCTGTCCTGACTGATACATAGTGACCTCCTTTCCCTCAGCATTTGCTTCTGAGTCAGTTCTCAGACATCCTGAGGGGATAAGAGAACTCAGATCCACCCTTCACCACACATGTGCGCATGTACGCACAGAACACTGAGCCCCAAATCCTTGCCAACTGTTTCTCTGTACATCTTTGTGATTTTCAAATGTGAACTGTTTTAACTCTAATACTTTTTTCTCCCCCTTTTTACAGTTTTACAGAGCAAGAGAGTGAGCTCCCATCTATGTTTCAGTTCTAAAATGTCCAAGGTCAGGGAATCCAATCCAGTCTTCCACATGGGTGTCAGGAACCCAGCTACTTGAACCACCACTGCTGCCTCCAATGGTGCACAGTAGCAATAAGCTGAAATTAGGAGCAGAGCCAGGGCTCCAGCCCGAGGACTCTGATATGGGAGACAGGCATCCCAAGCAGCGCTTTGAAGTATCAGTCACTTCCCCGAGCAGAACTGGCTTCAGGATATTCCAGATCTTTCCTTTTGTCTCTCTGAAAGCTCCATGATGTTAGGAAATGTACCTAATTCAATTCTGCCTATCATAGAACCTGGCACAGAGAAAGCAATTATTTATGACATAATAGATCTTGTAATTCAGTGTTATAAGCAAAATGGAAAATTATCTAAGAAAACTAATTTTCCCCCTAAAACTTCTAGAAAGAAAAAGAAGTAAAAATTCACAAGCCTGGAGGGGTATATTTATGGAAATAGAATATATGTGAAAATGTTTTGGAAAGTTACACAAGGTTATAAACATATAATCAATTACTACAACAGTACAGAAGCTTTTTTTGTAACCAAGAAAACTTATCATTAATTATACTATGCTCCATAAGTTATACTTTATCAGCTACCAAATAAAAGATGTTTTAGCTCATTCTGGGTCTATGGTCAACAAAAAATTCAGCTCCTTGTTAATGTCTGATGAATCCTTGGATGACTCCAGAGGGGACTCGCTCAATAATCCAATAGTTCATTTCACTCCCATCCTACTCAGCTATCCCAGACATTCATTGCCGACAAAGTGAAATATGATATTGATCTTGCACTGCATTGTTCAGTCTCTGTGAATCTTTGGGGGTCATTTGCTGGCTGATAGATTAACCCAAGTGTGATAATCACTTTGGAAGTAAACTGTCAAGTGTATGCACTACCCTAGCTGCTGTACTGAGCACCCAAGGAAATTGGTTTCTCCCGAAGGGGTATGCCACATAATCACATTTAATGAAACTCAGAGATATACTGGAGAAGCAGAGGTGATTGACAAAACATGCCCCCGCTTGCATCCTCTGGGGTAATATTTATGTTCATCCTATCCCAGCCTCTTGATGTAGGGGAACTTGTTTCTGTGAACTTGCTAAGGATATTCTGAGCCATGGAAATTAAAATAATAATAATGGTAGAATAACAAAGTGAAAATTGTGCCAGGAAACAATGTCACACATTTTTATTTGCACTACCTTTGAAAAATTGAGATTGAGGTTATAGACCAGAGAACTAACATGCCTGACTTCCAATCCCAACTTCCCACTTAGTAGCTGAGTTGGTTACATAGCTTATTTTTTTTTAACTTTTATTTAATAAATATAAATTTCCAAAGTACAGCTTTTGGATTACAGTGGCATTTCCCTCCCATAACTTCTCTCCCACCTGCAACCCTCCCATCTCCCGCTCCCTCTCCCATTCCATTCACATCAAGATTCATTTTCAATTATCTTTATATACAGAAGAACAATTTAGTATATTCAAGTAAAGATTTCAACAGTTTGCACCCACACCGAAACACAAAGTGTAAAATACTGTTTGAGTACTAGTTATAACATTAATTTACATTGTACAACACATTAAGGACAGAGATCGTACATGGGGAGCAAGTGCACAGTGACTCCTGTTGTTGACTTAATAATGGACACTCTTTTTTATGGCCTCAGTAATCACCCTAGGCTCTTGTCATGAGTTGCCAAGGCTATGGAAGCCTTTTGAGTTCGCCAACTCCAATCTTATTTCGACAGGGTCATAGTCAAAGTGGAAGTTCTCTGCTCCCTTCAGAGAAAGTTATCTCTTTTTTTTTTTTTTTATTTTGACAGGCAGAGTGGACAGTGAGAGAGAGAGACAGAGAGAAAGGTCTTCCTTTTGCCATTGGTTCACCCTCCGAAGGCCGCTGTGGCCGGTGTGCTGCGGCTGGCGCACTGCGCTGATCCGATGGCAGGAGCCAGGTACTTATCCTGGTCTCCCATGGGGTGCAGGGCCCAAGCACTTGGGCCATCCTCCACTGCACTCCCTGGCCACAGCAGAGAGCTGGCCTGGAAGAGGGGCAACCGGGACAGAATCCGGTGCCCCGACTGGGACTAGAACCTGGGGTGCCGGCGCCGCAAGGTGGAGGATTAGCCTAGTGAGCCGTGGCGCTGGCCGTAGTTATCTCCTTTTTCGATGGCCTGGTCTTTCCCCTGGGACCTCACTTACAGAGATCTTTCATTTAGGTTTTTTTTCTTGCCAGAATGTCTTGGCTTTCCATGACTAAAATACTCTCATGGGCCCTTCAGCCATATCCAAATGCCTTAAGGCTGATTCTGAGGCCAGAGTGCTGTTTAGGACATCTGCCATTCTATGAGTCTGCTGTGTATCCTGCTTCCCATGTTGGATTGTTCTCTCTTCCTTAATTCTATCAGTTAGTATTAGCAGACACTAGTCTTGTTTATGTGATCCCTTTGACTCTTAATCCTATAATTATGATCAATTGTGAACTGAAATTGATCACTAGGACTAGTGAGATGGCATTAGTACATGCCACCTTAATGGGATTGAATTGGAATCCTCTGGCACGTTTCTAACCCTATCATCTGGGGCAAGTCCGATTGAGCATGCCCCAAACTGTACATCTCCTCCCTCTCTTATTCCCACTCTTATATTTAACAGAGATCACTTTTCAGTTAAATTTAAACACCTAAGAATAATTGTGTGTTAATTAAGAGTTCAACCCATAGTATTAAGTGGAACAAAAAAAAATACTAAAAGCAATAAAATAGCAAGCTGTTCCTCAACAATCAGGACAAAGGCTGATCAAGTCACTGTTTCTCATAGTGTCCATTTCACTTCAACAGGTTTCCTTTTTGGTGCTTGGTTAGTTGTCACCGATCAGGGAGAACATTTGATATTTGTCCCTTTGGGACTGGCTTAATTCACTCAGCATGATGTTTTCCAGATTCCTCCATTTTGTTGCAAATGACCAGATTTCATTGTTTTTTACTGCTGTATAGTATTCTATAGAGTACATATCCCATAATTAATTTATCCAGTTTATGTTGATGGGTATCTAGGTTGATTCCATGTCTTAGCTATTGTGAATTGAGCTGCAGTAAACATTAATGTGCAGACTGCTTTTTTGTTTGCCAATTTAATTTACCTTGGGTAAATTCCAAGGAGGGGGGATGGCTGGGATTATATTCAAGTTTCTGAGGAATCTCCAAACTGACTTCCATAGTGGCTTGACCAGATTGTATTTCCACCAACAGTGGGTTAGTGTCCCTTTTTCCCCAATCCTCGCCAGCATCTGTTGTTGGTAGATTTCTGAATGTGAGCCATACTCACCGGTGTGAGGTGAAACCTCATTGTGGTTTTGATTTGCATTTTCCTGATGGCTAGTGATCCTGAACACTTTTTCATGTGTCTGTTGGCCATTTGGATTTCCTCTTTTGAAAAATGTCTATTGAGGTCCTTGGCCCATCTCTTAAGTGGGTTGTTTGTTTTGCTGTTGTGGAGTTTCTTGAACTCTTTGTAGATTCTGGTTATTAATCCTTTATCTGTAGCATAGTTTGCAAATATTTTTCCCCTTCAGTTGGTTTCCTCTTCACTTTCCTGACTGTTTCTTTTGCAGTACAGAAACTTCTGAATTTGATGCAATCCCAAATGTTAATTTTGGCTTTGACTGCCTGTGCCTCCAGGGTCTTTTCCAAGAAGTCTTTGCCTGTGCCTATATCTTGCAGGGTTTCTCCAATGTTCTGTAATAACTTGATGGTGTTAGGTCGTAGATTTAGGTCTTTAATCCATGTTGAGTGGATTTTTGTGTAAGGTGTAAGGTAGGGGTCTTGCTTCATGCTTCTGCACATGGAAATCCAGTTTTCCCAGCACCATTTATTGAATGGACTAAGCTTACTCCAGGAATTGGTTTTAGATCCTTGATCAAATATAAGTTGGCTGTAGATGTTTGGATTGATTTCTGGTGTTTCTATTCTGTTCGATTGGTCTATCCATCAGTTTCTGTACCAGTACCACGCTGTTTTGATTATAACTGCCCAGTAGTATATCCTGAAATCTGGTATTGTGATGCCTCCAGCTTTGTTTTTGTTGTACAAGATTGCTTTAGCTATTCAAGGTTTCCTGTGCCTCCAAAGGTTACATAGCCTGTTTGTTCAAATGTGAAGTTGTCTTACATGTATATTTGTTGTGAAGATTATACAAGTTCATTTATGGGAAATATTCACAGCAGTATCAGCCATATAAGTACCCCTCAAGTGTAGTTTTGTATTTTTTAAAAGAAATAGACAAGAAAATGGTCACAGAGCTGCCTGTGAGAGCACCACCTATGTTTATGTGTAATATTATGCAGACCAAATGGAATAACTATGATCAGAAAACAAAGAGTTCATGTGGTAGCAGGAATGGTGAGTAAGTAGTAAAGCCAGCAATGAAGTCCAGGACATTCTTACTAGAAAGTACATATTATTAAATAGAATAGCACCTTCTTCAATAGAAGGTACATAGTCCAACCGATACTTTATCAGTCAGGAAATATTCACTGAGTATTTACTATGGGCCAAACATTGTTACACACTAAGCTATTGGATTCTGCCACTCACGGTCAATTTTGGAGAAAATGATGAAAGGTAAAACCCACAATATGCTTACTGAGTTCTTTCAATGATTCTCCAAACATTAAAATCTTACCCTTTGACCTTCCATCCCCACTCTTATGCTTCAATCAAGTAGATTTTCCTGGGTAGCACATGAGAAGCCTTTCCAAATTCTCAGACCTATGGCCTACATTCATTTTCTCTGAAAGCTCTCTCCTTTGTTAAATGACAAACTCAGATAGCAATCAGCTTCCCTTATGGAGGAAAACAGGCTGAGAATCAATAAGTGCCCCTAGGGAAGTTCAAATCAATGCTACAAGGTGAAGGTGTACTAGATTTCTAAACCTGATCACAGATTTGGCTCCAGAGATTCCCCCAAATCTAAGATAATGCCATTCAATATTCTGAAATCAGCATTCTTGTTCATTAAATTAGTTCCAAAGGTGAAATTTCCTGTACTGTGGTCACATTACTGGGACACATTGGCTATAATTGTTCTTTAGAAGTTACCTATTTTTAATATCCCCCATCAGTCATGACAATTGGCCAACCAACTCAGTATATCACATGGTGATCCATTTGAACTTGACATTGTAGGGATACTTAGCAGTGCTATATGTTATGCCAGTAACAGAGGAAGCTAAATTTCCTGTGATATATATGTGATGCCACTGCCAACTCCTGGATAATAAAATCAGAATATCAGTCTGATAAATAGAGGACAAGTATGCAGTTCTTACAGTCAAATTAGCCAGCTTTTAGTAACTTTACCCATTTTTCTCCTAATGGTCCAGTTGTTCAACCTTTGTCCAAGCTATATAATGCCCATATACTACTCCTAGTTCTCTAGGCATGTCTCATCCTTTCCTTTTCTACATAGGCAAACTGTTAGAAAAAAACTTCAGGGTTACTGTCCTACTTCCTTGACTCCCATTTACTCTTTGCTCATAGACCATGACAGGACTATTTTCCCTTTCTCACCTAAGGCCACTGTGTTTCCAATTTGTATTTTGAACCACTGCTGTATGTAAATTATATTCACATCCTCTCTTTGAGTCCTTTCTAAAAGCCAACCTTTTTGTTTATGGCACTGACAATGAACCTATCCCAACTGGTCCTGATGCCCAGGGCAAATGGACATTGAGATAGTGCTCTTGAAGTTTCTGTCATAGAATTTGATTATAAATGGGAGTAAAAGAATAGGATACTAGCTGAAGGGTAAGGTAAAGATAATAAGTTAGAAAAAAAAAAGATAAGCAAGGCATTTTAGCATCTTTACTGTTGGAAATGATGCAGCAGAAAGTGAAAAACAATGAATGTAAGGAAAGAGGGTGCTCCCAGGAACACGTTCCTTACATGGGTGAGAATTTAAAAGCAGCCAGTCAAAGGGGGTAAATTTAACTGTTGCTCAGAAAAATGGAGGTACCTAACCTGAAAGACTCTAATATCCTATGTAATCTTTTAAGAGTTTTAAATTTTCACCAGTTTTTTAAATTTGCACCAAAGTTCTTTGTGAAAGTGTTTGAACACAAAACCATCCAGTCCATGCATTGTTCAAGTCTTCATAACATGATTGCTTTCAAATTAAGAAGGCAAAGGTCTTTCTAAATCTCTAAACACTGACTCAAAATCAGAATGAGGAAGCCTCTGGAGCCTCAGGTTCACTGCAGTTGTCTATGAATTCAGAGGCAAAATGCCCAGGATCCCTCCTGCTCCCAGGAGAAATTAAGCCAATGTCTCTTCCCCTTGACTTCTGTTAAAACCCCTGGTGTATATTTTCAAACATTTCCGTTCTCTGGCATTAACCCAGTCTTGATGAGTCAGAATCTCCTGGGGGAGTAGACACAAAAGGTCAGATTACAGGAGTCTGTCTTTTGTTTTGAAAGATTCCCCAACTATTCTCCCATAATGACACTCAAATCCGAAACTAAGAAGCCCATAATATGATTTTCTTTTTTAATTATTGTTTTCAGTCACGTACCTACTGTGTGCCAGGCTCTGGATATTATATAAGCTTAGACTATAATAGTCTCTGCTTCTAAGGGGTTCATAATACAATGGGAAATGAAAGCCAAGAAAGAGCTACTCCAAACTATGCAGCCTCATGACAAAGAAGATCCAGGCATACTGTGGAGGGTCATCCAAATCTGGCAGGGCATAAAATCACAAAATCTTGGATTATTACTCTTTAGATAAATACTGAATGATGAACAAGAGTTAACTAAGAAATATCAAATATAAACAGAAATATTCCCAGTTCTTAGAAAAATGTTTCATTATGCTTCATTCTCCTTTGTAATGCATGTGTAAGTTCTCATCTACAAAATACTTTTTAGCCAAGAAATTGGTTTGATATTTCTTCACAAATCCAAAAGTATTATCAGAGAGGATTTTCCATTCTAAGCAATAGGAAACATCCAAAGGACTATGAGACACATTCCTTGTTCTCAGACATAGGAAGAAAGGCTACAGAGAAGAGGAAAATTTTCAGTTCCACCTTAACGAGGATAGAGGAGCTCATAGTTGTGACTTAAAAAGCAAAACTGAAAGAGAAAAGAAAGAAAACAAAATTTAAATCTCAAGTGCCACCATCCTACTATGCCTATATAGATAGGAACATAGGAGTTAAATTTGAGGTGACAATGAAGACAAACATCACTGTAAGTTCCATACAAACATTTCCTTAGGGTCAACAGTGGTCCTACCTGACCAGCCTGACTTTCTCAGTGCACTGACTTTGCATTTTACATGCACTGCACACCTTCAAATCCAACCCGATTTTCCCACAAACCACTTGATTTTGTTGGAAATTGGTGAAAAATGATTATAATTAACTATATTATTAAGGAAAATTTTGCTTACATTTATAGGTCCATGTTTGTGAACTGAGACAAAAAAAATTTGTTAATCTAATTGCAAACAGATCTTCTCTAAGAAGAGTCAGTTACCTGTTAAAGAAAACCAGCTTGGTCGGCGCCCTGGCTCACTTGGCTAATCCTCCGTCTGCAGCACCAGCACCCCAGGTTCTAGTCCCAGTCGGGGCACCGGGTACTAGTCCCGGTTGCTCCTCTTCCAGTCCAGCTCTCTGCTGTGGCCCGGGAGGGCAGTGAAGGATGGCCCAAGTGCTTGGGTCCCTGCACCCGCAGAGGAGACTGGGAGGAAGCACCCACCTCCTGGCTTCGGATTGGCGCAGCATCAGCCATAGCGGCCATAAGGGGAGTGAACCCACAGAATGAAGACCTTTCTCTCTGTTTCTCTCTCACTGTCTATAACTCTCTCTCTCTCTGTCTCTCTTTTTCACTGTCTAACTCTGCCTGTCAAATAAAAGAAGAAGAAAACCAGCTTAAAAGCCAGAGGGAGAGAAGCTCCACTCCGTACTTTTGAAGTCTTACCTACAATTCTGGTTTTGCATTTTAAGGACAATTAGAAAACTACTACGGTTTGGCCACTGTGGAAACTAATATATATGACAAACTGTTAAAGGCGCCCTTAGGAAAGAGATAGCACACATAGAAGGCACGACAAAGGAGAGTTCAAGGAAGGTTAGAGTGAAAGACACAAGAGAGGTCAAGAACCCCCAGAGTTATACCACAACCTGAAGGGACAGGGTAGGACAGTGAGAGTCCCATGAGTCTAGAACTAGAGGAACCCATCCACTGCCGACATGGAGAGAACCAGGGGAATAATCATAGGTCTCCTGAGTTCCTGAGACCCAAAGCAGGTTGAAGAGGGTAGGGGTTGGATTTGTGCAGCCAACAGAAAATAGCCACATAGAATCAAAAGTTGACTTTTAATAAGACCTTGAAAGTTGCCTTTCAGCAATTGAAATCTTTAATGTCATTTTGCAAATTTATTCAGAGATAGATCCCTATTGTCATCTATATTTCCACTTTTGTTTCTCACTACTTCTTTGCCTATACCCAGGGATTTGAGTTAACTGGATTTTCACTGTTTTGTAAATAGTGTCATTACTCATGGTGTACTTTTACCACTCAAAATGCCCTTTTTTATTTTATTTATTTTATTTATTTTTTTTTTTTTTTTGTGACAGGCAGAGTTAGACAGTGAGAGAGACAGACAGAGAGAAAGGTCTTCCTTTTCCATTGGTTCACTCCTCAAATGGCCGCTACGGCTGGTATGCTGCGGCCGGCGCACTGCACCGATCCAAAGCCAGGAGCCAGGTGCTTCCTCCTGGTCTCCCATGCAGGTGCTGGGCCCAAGCACTTGGGCCATCCTCCACTGCCTTCCTGGGCCACAGCAGAGAGCTGGACTGGAAGAGGAGCAACTGGGACAGAATCTGGCACCCCAACCGGGACTAGAACCCGGGGTGCCAGTGCAACAGGCGGAGGATTAGCCAAATGAGCCACGGCGCCGGCCTCAAAATGCACTTTAAGGTGTTTTAATATAGCAGTCAAGATGTTAGCTAAGATGCTCATCTTCCAAATGAGAATAATTGGGTTTGATTCCAGCTCTAGCTCTTAATTCCAGCTTCCTGCCAATTCAGACCCTTGGAGGGAGCAGATTATGGATCAAGTAGTTGGGTTCCTACCACCCATGTGGGAGACCTGCATTGAGTACTGGATTTTCAGCTTGAACCCAGCCCACTCCTGTCCATTGTAGGCATTTAGGGAATGACTCAGTTGATCACAACTCTCTCTCTCGCTCACTCGCTCTCTCTCACTCGCTCTCGCTCGCTCTCCCTCGCTCCCTCCCTCATTATCTCCCTCCCTTCCTCTTGAATATTTTAAAAATCTAGTTCCATATTTCAGAAGCTCCAAATTGTATTTTCTCCATGAAACCTGTCCTGATTGAGCTAATTTTAATCTTTCCGTTCTCTACAATTTAATATGTTTTGTAGAATATAACTTAAAAACGTTTGTCCTAGGGTCACTGTTCAGCTGCCACTTAGAACACTGGCATCCCATATCAGAGTGCTGGCTCAGGTCCTGGCTGCTCCACTTCTTATCCAGCCCTCCGCTAATGTGCCTGGGAAAGCAGTGGAAGATGGTCCAAGTACTTGGGCCCCTGCTACACATGTTGGAGCCCAGGATAGAGTTCCTGGAACCTGGTTCAGGCCTGGCCCAGCATTGGTCATTTAAGTCAAAAAAACATTTATTTTAACTCAATATTTGCTTCTAGGCTACTTGAAGGCATAAACAGAAGTTAAGCCACCACTTGGGACACCCATTCCCATCCCAGAGCCAGCTCCACTCTTTATTCCAGTTTCCTACTAAAGTGCACCCTGGGAGGCAGCAAGTGATACAAGTGACTGAGTCCCTACCACCTGGATTAAGTTCTGGTTCCTGGTTTCTGGCTGGTGCAGTCCTCTCTGCTGTGGCCATTTGGGAAGTGAATCAGCAGATGAGAGATTTCAGTCTCTCTTCCTTTCAAATGGACCAAATAAATAATTTTTTTAAGTTCATGAAAAATAGAATCAATATATAAGGTTGAAGTGGAGTAAGATTCTGGCTGAGTAAGATGCTCCATTGATCATTTCCCCATAAAAACATCTACTTGAACAGCTATTCATGTGTTGCTTTCTTCATACATCGGTAGTGAATCATCTAAAAAATCAATAAATGAATCTCATTTCCAATAGCAAACAAAAAACTAGGAATAAATTTAACAAAAGAGGTAAGGATCTATACATTTAAAACTAGAAATCATTGATAATAAGTTGAAGTATGTACAAGGAAATTGAAATATATCCTGTGTTGATATTTTAGAAAATATCATTAAGTGTCCATACTACCCAAAATGATTTACAGATTCAATACAGTCTCTATCAAAATGCTAAGGATATTTTTCATAGAACTACAAAACAACACGACTAAAATTTGTGTGGAACCACAAAAGACCCGAATAGACAAAGAAATCTCAAGCAAAAAGACAGAGACATTGTACTACATGTCATTAAAATGTATTACAAAGCTACAGTCATTAAAGCACCATGTTATCAGCACAAAAACAGGCACATAGGCCAATGAAATACAAGAGACCCTAGAAATAGATGCATGTATCTACAACCAGTGGATCTTTGACAAAAATGTTAGGAATTCACACTGGAAAAAAAGATAGTTTTTTTTTTTCAATAAATGGTGCTGGGAAAATTGTATATCCACACTGAGGAGAATGAGACTAGACCCTGACCTTTCATCAAATACAAAACTTAATTCAAAATGAAGCTTGATGTGAATGGAAGGGGAGAGGGAGTGGGAAAGGGGAGGGTTGCGGGTGGGAGGGACGTTATGGGGGGGGAAGCCATTGTAATCCATAAGCTGTACTTTGGAAATTTATATTCATTAAATAAAAGTTTAAAAAAGATAAAAAAAAAACCTTAATTCAAAATGGATTAAAGATCTAAATGTAAGACTTGGTACTTCAGAAAAAAAATAGAAGAAAACAGTGGAAATGTTTCAGGATATTGGAATAGGCAAGGATTTTATTTTTGGATCAGATGTCCAAAGCATAGGAAACAAAAGCAAAAACAAATGAATGAGTATTCATCAAGTTAAAGAGCAAACGAAACAATTAATAGAATCAAGAGGAAACTTTCACTTCAATAGAGAGGAGATTTTTTTTAAAGTTATACATCTGACAAGGGGTTAGTAAACAGAGGATATAAGGAACCCAAACAATGCAATAGGAAAATCATCCCAAATCCAATTTTCTAAATGGGCACTACATAACAGAATTTCTCAAAAGAAAATATACAAATGACCAACAGGTCAAGAAAAAAAGCACAGTATCATGAGGGAAATGCAAATAAAAACCACAATGCAGTATCACCTCACTCCAGTTAAATTGGCTATTATCAAAAAGACAAAAGGTGGCAAGTGCTGGTGAGGGTGCAGAGAAAAGAGAACCCATGCACGTGGTTGATGAATATGTGAATTAATTTAAACATTGTCGAAAGCAATATGGAGGATCCTCAAAAAAAAAAAAAAACAATAGAGCCACCATATGATCCAGCAATGTCACTCCTGGGTAAACGTCCAAGGGAAATGAAATCATTCTGTCAGGGACATCTGCACTCTCATATCTATTGCAGAATTATTTACGATAGTCAAAGAACAGAAACAACCAAAATGCCTATCAACTGAAGAATGGATAAAGAAAATGTGGTACATGACGCAACAGACTACTATGCTGCCATTAAAAGGATGAAATCACGCATTTGTAAGAACATAGATGGATTTGAGGTCATTATGTTTTAGGTAAAGTAAGCAAGCACAGAAAAAGAAGTTATATATGATCTCACTCATACGAGGAATATGTTTTTAAAAAATTAATCTAATAGCAGTTAAAATGATAACAGAGGTTACCAGAGGCTGGAGAGAGTAATTCAGGGGCAATTATGAGGAAAGGTTGGTTAACAAGCACTAAGTTATAGTTAGATAGGTGTAAGAGGCTCTAGTGTTCCACTGCACAGTAGGGTGGGTAGAGATAACCACAATGTACCATATATATTTCTCTAATAAAAAGCTAGAAGAGTGGATTTTAATGCTTTTACCATAAAGAAATGTTAAATGTTAGAGGAGATAGATATATTTACCCTCACTGGATACTGCATAATATATACATGCATTGAAATATCACACAACACCCCATAAACATTTTTATGTGCCATTTAAAATTTTAAAAATTAAACAAAAGTAAATAAATAAGGCTACTTTGTGTACAAGAAATTTTAAATTCATGCACTTTTTTATCATGTGCATTTCCTTGATCTTTTTTAATACCCTTGTATGTGTATGCATGTGTGTGTATGTGTGTGTGTGTATACACACAAGATATACATAGTGGATAGGGATATCTTCAAGGTTGATCCAACCCAGATTGACCCACCCATTATTCCTTTGCCAAGTAAATTCCTATTCAGGAAAGGGGGCAGAAGACCTTCAGAGAACCAGAACCTGTCTCCAAGTGCCAGGATTTATTATTATATTCTGTCCCACTAGATCATCTGTGATTCTTGGCAGGCAAGTGTTATACTGAAGTATTTTCAATTACAATGACCAAAGGAAACTTTTTGTAAAATTTAATAAGCACACCAGTTTCTTTAATGGTTTTTATAGATGCTCAGGCAGCTCAGATACTGCCATCACAGCATAAAATTCCTAAATCTTTTGAATATATTTCATGCTCTTTTTTAATGATCTCATTAGACAAATCAGTTTTTTTGGCAAAGCCAGGCTAAAAAAATTTAATCTCACCGTGATTTGTGGTGTCCAGTGATCAGACAATACAAAATATGTGCTCTTAGAATGGTCAACCTTTTGCAAAAATGAGAGAAAGGTGCAGAAAGGAAAGAAGCAAGATATCTTACCCTTGAGGAGTTAATAATCTTATGAAATGGACAATGTGAACCTGGAATATTGCAGTTAATGATGCATGACAGCTTATTACCAAGAGGCACAATGACAACAGAGTGAGATTGATAGTTAAGATTTAGAAGAATATCTGGGCCGGTGCCGCGGCTCACTAGGCTAATCCTCCACCTTGTGGTGCCAGCACACCGGGTTCTGGTCCCAGTCGGGGCACCGGATTCTGTCCCGGTTGCCCCTCTTGCAGGCCAGCTCTCTGCTGTGGCCCGGGAGTGCAGTGGAGGATGGCCCAAGTGCTTGGGCCCTGCACCCCATGGGAGACCAGGAGAAGCACCTGGCTCCTGCCATCAGATCAGCGCGGTGCACCGGCCACAGCGTGCCAGCCACGGCGGCCATTGGAGGGTGAACCAACGGCAAAAGGAAGACCTTTTTCTCACTCTCTCTCTCTCTCTATCTCACTGTCCACTCTGCCTGTCAAAAAATAAAAAAAATAAAAAGAATATCTGTGAGTCTCAGCTCAGTTTCTTTTGCTGTGCATCTTCAGAGTAATCACCTAATTCCTCTGAGCTTCAGGTTTCTCATCTGAAAACACACACGCCTTAAAATGGCATTTTGAAGATTCAATAGGAAAATATGTACGTGTAAGTAAATTGTAAATCTCTGTGTACGTTGTTCATTTACTCCATAGGCATTTATTGGAAACCCACTGTATGCCAGACATCCTTCCCAGCACTACTAGGAACATGAGGATTAAAAAGTTAAAGTCTCAGGAGCTGGCATCGTGGTATGGCGGGTAAAGTCACCATCTGTGATGACGGCATCCCATAATGGTACCAGTTCAACACTGGCTGCTCCACTTCTGATCGAGCTCCCTGCTGATGGGAAAAGCAGCAGCAGATGCCCCAAATGTTTGGGCACCTGGAACTCATGTGGGAGACCTAGAAGAAGCTCCTGTTTTGGGCCTGGGCCCTGGCCATTGAAGCCATCTGGGGAGTGAACCAGAGGATGGAAGTCTCTCTCTCTCTCTCTCTCTCTCTCTCTCTCTCTCTTGATTTTCAAGTAAATAAATATTTTACAGAAAAAAGCTCTATAGTTCTTTCCCTAAAAGAGGTCAACTAAGCATGGTATTACAGGCTTGTTTGGAAGAGACTGAGAACCCTAAGAGCTGGGAAAATGAGAGTAAAGGAAGGGTAGCATTTCAAATCCGACTGCCGTACAGGACATGGAGAGTGTACATAGTTAGGGAGAAACAAGATGTCATTCAAGCAAGATAGGCAGTATCTTCTAGAGATGGGCAAGTCTGACATATTTTGAATGCAGGTCCTGACTGTGAGAGAAAATAAATTGTGTCTATTTCAAGGCCCAGAATTATTGAGCTTAACCAATGCAAAGTAAAATAATTGAACAATCATTCAGTTAAATCGATAGTAACACTTTAAGGTAAACACTTAAGTGGAAGAATTAGCTGGCAGTGCTCAGATTGGGGAAGGTCCATATCTTATAAGACAAAAGGCATTCATCTCAGAAAGGTAAGTGGATATTAATAACTTAGTCAGAAGGGGAGTTTTATAGGACATCTGTGGCTCATCGCACCCAGGCTGGCAAACGGACATCATTTCAGCTGCCACTTTCAATCAGCAGAGAGTGACTGCCTGGAGCATTGCTTCAGGAAGAATATCAAGACTTTGAGCTCAGGGGAGAGTGTGTCGTGGTGAAGTATTGATAGTAGCTCTGGGTATTGGGTGGCAGAGTAGCTGCTCAAGCTTTCTCTTTGCCAACCCCACGTATGCCTGCCACGGCTCCCTTCTGAGCCCTGAACATGAAGTAAGGATCGGAATAATGACTCTGAGGGCTTTCCCATTAGATTCCATGGAACAGGAAAAACTTCATATCATCTGATATTCACCGAAATGAAAATGTTTTAGCAAAGCAAACCGTGAGTAGCTCAGCAGACAGAGCTTTTCCATTGGATGCCTACCTGAGGACACAGATGAAGGATAGTTCTTAAACCTTAAATCACTGAGAGAAAAACAGTTTGAAAGCAAACAGTAACAGAATGAAAAAGGTGTTTTTAAGACAACAGGTTTCAAAGGATTCAATGCCTTCCTTCATTTTGCTTGGGTTAGTTGGAAGGCCAGTGACACAGAAAGGAAACGGCAAACTCAGTTCCTTATCTCCAGCCAGATTTATTTATGAACATGCTACCTGAGTGGATCCCCAAGCCTTTGAGGGGTAATTAGCAGGAGCCCCTTCAACTTCTGTTGTTCCAATTCTTAATTTCTTATCAATGAGAGGTCCTCTCCTACTCTCTTGCAGATCACTCTCAAATGCCCCGAATCCCTTCACCTTCATAAAGAGATCAAACAACTCTCCATCCATGTGACAAAATGGATATGAAAACTTACCATGACAGCAATAGAGGAGAGGTTAAGTTTTGAAAAGCAGTATATCCAAATACATTTTTTCACTTCATAATTATGAAGGCAACATTTCCAAAGTCCCCAAAACCTACAGTGTGGACCGGTGTCCACATCCTGATGCAGCATGATCAGTGCTGCTCTGCAGAGCTAGGGTTACACAGGGGGAAATGAGACTGGCAGCAGGTGAAGGACAGGTAGAGAAAGGGACAAGGAGCTGACTTGGCTGCATGAGCAGGAGCAGCCTAACAGCATCTCCCCGCAGTGCCCTGAAGCTGGCCGTGACTGAGCAATGAGCACCAAGAGACTGCCCACCACTAGCACGTAGTGTTCTCACGTCAGTGCCTGCAGCTTGTGGGCCTCTGTCTTAGACTGGCAGGAGTGCCCTGCTTCAGGGAATGCTTGTCTCAGGCCGAGGACAGAGAAGGACCTTGGTGGCACTGACTCAACCCTCAGAGGATTCCTCTATATTTGGTCAAAAATAAATATCACATGCCCTAAAGCTGGAAATATTTCTGTTTGGGGAAGAGAAAAGTCAATATCTTTGAAAAAAATACCTTACCTAACTGATATCATGAGGAGAAAAACAGCAATAATATATTGATACTTGTTGTTGGATACCTAGTATGTGCCAAACATTTTACTAGGAGTTTTACTTGTGTTATGTTCCATGTTTGCATGTGCAATTAACCCCATGTTATCCATGAAGAGATATACTTGTCAATAGTGCTTGACTCAGGATCTAAATGCAACTGCGAATGATACCAATATCGCCTTATCATGCTGAGACTAAAGATACTATGCGGGCAAATCTTTAATAAAAAGAAATTTTTAAGAGTTTCACGGTAAAATAATTCAAGGCATCCCTCTAACCTGAGGAGAGTATATTCTGTATTGTTGGGTAGTGTTCTGTACATGTCAGTTAGATGTAGTTTGTTTATAAGTTTTAAAAGTCCTTCTGTCTTAGACCATTTGTGTCGCTATTACAAATGCCTGAGACTGGATAGGTTATAAAGAACACAAATTTATTTCTCACAGTTTGGGAGCCAAGAAGTCCAAGATCAAGATGCCAGAAATTTTGCTGTCTGGTGAAAGTCCTGTCGCTACATCCAAGATGGCAACTTGATGCTGCGTCTTCCAAAGGGGAGGAACGCTGTGTCCTCACCTGACAGAAGGCAGAAGACCAAAAGCTGCAAATTCTGTGAGAAGCATGAGGGGAGAAACCCTCTTGACCTAATTACTCCTTAAAGGCCCCACTCCACCTCTTAATACCATCACATTGGTCATAAGCTTCAATTCTTGAATGTCATGGGGAATGCACTCAAATCATAGCAATCATTTCCTTATTCATCTTCTTGATTAATCAATTATTGATAGTGAAGTATTGAGTGTTCCAACTATTATTATTGAATTATCTTTCTTTTCCACAATTCTTCTAGTTTTTGTTACATGTATTTTGAATTCTGTTTTTAGGTGAGTATTTTTATAAATGTCATACTTTCCTGATGGATTCATTCTTTTATCGTTATAACATATCTTTTTATCTCTAGAAACATTTTTTCCTAAAACTTATTGTGCTGATGCTAATATAGCTACTCCAGCTCTCTTTTGGTTTAGTTTGCATGATAAATCTCTTTCTATCTTTTCACTTTCAAGATATTTATATCTTTGAATATAAAATATGCCTACTCTAGACAGCATCTAGTTGGATAACCTTAAAATTTCTTCTTTGGGGGATTTTTGTGATTTTATTTGTGGCTTTCCACACGACCATATTTTGTAAAATTAAGGTGCAAGCAAGGGAGCCGTTAATTTCAGTAAAATTAACTTCTCCTAGGGAGTAGTCACTTTGTGAAGATGGAACAGCTTCCCCTAGTAAACAGTTTCTTCTAATATACTGTAGATAGAAACATTTTCTGTTTAGGGCTTTTGCCAATCTCACATATAGATCAAAACTGACTCTGTCTATTTGTATCATCTGTGTTGTTCCTTCTCATCTTTCTATCTTTTTTATAGTAAAACATAGAATTGTTTTTTAAAAATATGTTTTCTATTTTGTTCACTGAGATAGGTCTGTTGTTCCTGTGGGAAGAAAAGCTTATAAAAGAAAGACAAGAATCCTTGATTGCCTTTCATGTCAGTTATAAGGATGAAATTACAAATGATTAAGCAAAACTGCTAGGCATGTGCCAACCCACGGACTTTGAATGGAAGATCTGGGATTAAGAATAAACAGAAGACACAGTTTTGCATGTCTCACATGCCTACAAGCAAGACTCATATCCCTTTCCACAAACAAGCGACTAGACATGGAGGTGTAGATTAGTAACCAGAGTAATACCTGAGGCCAGGTTCAAGTGGCTGGAAAAATAAAGTCTCCTTCAGAAACCCGAAAATCCTGGAACTCAATCTCTTAGGCTAAACTTCTTCTTTACTGAAAACTGATTATGATTTAAAGAGCGGCACTACAGAAATTTATGCTTAATGTAAAAAAAATGAGGAGTGGTATAAATATTTAAAAATTTAAGTCAAACTCATGAGTGATGAGGGATCAATTCAGTATGACATTCAAACATTAATAAAAATCCCTGAATAATGTTACATTTGATGAAACACAAATCTGAGGAGCAGAGACTGGGGGCTCTTCACAAACTATTTGCTTCTCAGGGTGCATTGGAGTAGAACACGGTGTTCTCACGAATTAATGGAGATGTTTGTAAATGGAGGTGGTCCAGCTCAGACCTTGTACTTTTCAGGGCTCCATTTCAAGTACCTGCTCATTAGGTTGGAGATAAAACAACTACATTCATGCTGCCTACTGATGCTTACTGCCAAAGCACCAAAGAACTAATGGGAGTTTTCTAAGGGAAGATAAATATCTGGTCATCTTACAGTCACCCTCAAATTTTTCAATCTTTTGCTACAGACCTCAAGGTGCTATTAATATATTATGACTTCATTAGTTTGGGTTATTGATAGCAACTAGACACCTAAGAAGGGTAAATTCTATATATTTTAATAAAAGATTCCTGGAAGTATAGTATATATCTCAAAGCAATAAATTTCTACAGGTAGCACCCAGAGGTACTAAACTATCTCTGTTGCTCTTCCAAATCAAATTGCAGGTAACTCCAGGAAAATACAGGGCCTCCTGTTCTGCTTGCCTCCCATAGCTGAATCCCTTATTCACTGTCCCATAGCAACCACTAATTTAAAAGATTCATCTCCAGCAGACACGTTACTAGTAAGGTACAGCATCACTGCTTCCAGGGCTGAACAGCTCCATTTGCCAGGCATAAACCATCTACCAAGGAAAGCACTGAATTGCATCGATCATGCAAGAGGAACAGATAGAAGCACTCAGCATGCAAATTAGGTCCATCTGCTTTTTCATCTGCAGCAAGGCAAAGCACCCAGAACTCTTCTCTCCCAATGCCTAGAAGACATTTATCTAACCATTAATCTACAAACTGAATATTCACAAGAGTCACACACTGTAATTGGCCTACCATTGTTAATTTCAGCTTGTAATTACCAGAGATAAACTATATACACCTAGAATTTTGACATCAATATCAGAAAGTTCAGTGATCAGTGCTCACACCAGTCATTCTTGCACCAGAATGTCTGGATTGGCAGGACCATGGAGCAATCACAATGGGATGACTACTGTAACGGCACATTCATCTCATGGAGAGGAGCAAGACAGCTTTAAACCATAAGAAAGTAGAAGGGCAGACTGCACAGGAAATCAGAGAATAGTAAAGAGATCAATTGGATAACTTTAGCTGAATCAAGTTCTCATCATATATATGTATATGTATATGTATACCTTATACACACACACACACATATGTCTCAAAAGTGAACAATAATTTGTTAGGCAGGTGAAAGACAAATTATAGAAGGGCAGTGCTTCTAAAAAGCAGTAGAATATGTTCCAAGAGTTTTGGATGAATTCATATACCATAAGGCAGTATTGCATTTTTAGCACTTTTCTCAAGAGGAAAAAGAAAAGTAACATTTTGTAGCTCTATATCAAGGGAGTTTAGGAAGGATTGAATTACAATAAATGAATTTACATGAGGAATAGTTTTTATCAAACATGAATGCTTAAGATGAAAGAATAAGACATTATGCACCCAAAGAGAGCTAAGCTTCTTTAAAATAATGCTGTTAGAATATGAATTTTAGGATCTGATAATTTATGAATGTCATCAGACCCTAGTATGTCACCTGTACCATCTACTCAATGCCAATCTATTCAAAAGAAGGAGCTGCTGGTTGCCAAATGTGTCTGAATTTACATTTCATCTACTCTCTCATTCTAAGTCCAGCAGCATGGACAGAAAAGACTGTCATCCTGAAATAAGCTCTAAAGGCCTATGTGAGTTCTGCAAAAATAACAGTGCTTCAAAGGGCTCCACTACTCCCCTTAGCACTGAGAGCTAACACAGAGCCAGAGATGGCACCTTTCTTTTAAGTCCAACACTTTCCCCAAAGGTCATTGTTAACACATACAAACACTCTACTGGAGGCAGGCAATTGGTGTAGCAATTAAGACACTGCTTAGAATACCCATATCCCATATCAGAGAGCCTAGTTTTTGAGTCCCAGCTAGAGCTTCCTGAAAATATGCACTCCGGGAGACAGAGGGTAATGGCTCAAGTGGTTGGATTTCTACCACCTACATGAAAGACCTGGATTGAGTTCTTGGGTCCTGGCTTTGGCCTTGGCTGAACCTTAGTTATTGTAAATATTTAGGGAGTATATCAGCAAATGAAAGACTTCTCTATCTATCTATGTGTCTCTGTCTGTCTTTCAATAAGTAAAAATAGTTTAAAAACCTCTCTGTCTCTGCTTTTCAAATAAATGAAAACATATTTGTAAATTTTTTTTAAAACTCTCTTTTGAAACATTCATATATCAAACCATAGTCCCCACAAAAGTGAATCATTGATGAGTTCCTAAATAGAAATCTGGAAAAGAATAAGCCAAGGAACAGGATAGTTAACACTGTAAGGGGGATGTTGGAAAATGTTGCAAAAGACAGTTCTCAAATTTAATTGAAAGCAGGATTTGTTTAAAACAGAATCCCCCACCTAACGCCATTGAGGTGCTGATTCATTAGCTGTGGGGTAGGTACTAGGAATCTGTATTTTTACATGCTGTTCCATGTGATTCTGATTATCCATGTGACTGAAAGACCACTGCACATCAGTCCTGGAAGGGTCTCAGCCCTAGACTGCCACTGGGCAGCACTTTGGCAGGGTGTACCCTGGGGAGACCAATTCCTCTCTTCTCTCCGATAGTATGGCAAGGGCATAAACATGAAAAACTAACAACTAGATGGGGATTGAAGCATCAGCCTCATGAATGAAAGTCTGAGGCACCAGATAAAGCCCATCCACAAACCTACCAAGCAAAATGGAGATTCATTTCTACTCCTCAAGTAGAGACTGTGTAAATAAGCTAGAAACAGGGGGATGGCGCTGTGGCACAGCAGGTAAAGCTGCTGAGTGCAGCACTGCATCCCATATGGGTGTCAGTTCGAGTCCCGGCTGCTCCACTTCTCTAGCACTTCTCTGTTATGGCCTGGGATGGCAGTAGAAGATGGCCCAAATTCTTGGGCCCCTGCACCCACATGGGAGACCCAGAAGAAACTCTTGGCTCCTGGCTTCAAATTAGCGCAGCTCCGGCCATTGCAGCCAATTGGGTAGTGAACCAGCAGATGGAAGACCTCTCTCTCTCTGCCTCTCGTTCTCTCTGTGTGTAACTCTGACTTTCAAATAAATAAATAAATTAGTTTAAAAAAAGAAGTTAGAAACATCATTCCAGAGGTGAACAAGTGGCACAGTGGATTAAGCTCCCTTGCTTGGAACACCTGCATTCCATATAGGAGTGATGGTGTTGAGTCCTGACTCCTCAACTTCCAGTCAAGCTCCCTGCTAATGAACCGAAGAAGGTAGAAAAAGATGGTCCAAGTATTTGAGCCCTTGCCACCCAGGTGGGAGACTAGGATGGAGCTCCTGTCCCAGCTTTGACCTGCCTGGCCCTGGAAGTTGTGGCCATTTGGAGAGTAAACCAATAGCCAATAGAAGATTCTCTCTCTCCCTCCCTCTCTCTCTCTCTCTCTCTCTCTCTTCTTTCAAATAAATGAAATAAATATTTTAAAAAGAAACATCACCCCCAAAACCACCACATTTAGTTGAGAGGAAGGTGGACATTTCTTTCTAGGGAAAGAGTAAGATAACAAAATAGATTTCTCTCTAACAAGGCCATCAAGGTTTACCTCTAGGATACCGCTGGTTTACCTCTGGGACAAGTCCTGATGTCATATTATTCCAGCCCATCAGAATGATACTTTATCCATTTTAGTATTTTTTTTGTTCTAGTACCATTGGTTAAACTCTGTAATCAACACACAATTATTCTTAGGTGTTTAAATTTTAACTGAAAAGTGATCCCTGTTAGGAATTTGGAAAACATGCTGAGTGAAATAAGCCAATCCCAAAGGGACAAATACCACTTGTTTTCCTTGATCGGTGACAACTAACTGAGCACCAAAAAGGAAACCTGTTAAAGTGAAATGAACACTATGAGAAACGGTGACTTGATCAGCCCTCACCCTGACTGTTGGTGAGCAACTTGATATGTTATCCCTCTTAGTATTTTTTTTGTTTGTTCTACTTAATACTTTTGGTTGAATACTGTAATCAATACCCAATTATTCTTAAGTGCTGGAACTTAACTGAAAAGTGATCACTGTTAAATATAAGAGTGGGAATAAGAGAGGGAAGAGATGTGCAATTCGGGACATGCTCAAGCTGACTTACCTCAAACGGTAGAGTTAGAAACATACCAGGGGATTCCAATTCAATCCCATCAAGGTGGCATGTACCAATGCCATCTCACTAGTCCCAGTGATCAATTTCTGTTCACAATTGATCGTAATGATAGAACTAAGAACCAAAGGGATCACATAAACAAGACTAGTGTCTGCAAATACTAGCTGATAGAATCAAAAAGGGAGAGAACGATCCAACATGGGAAGTGAGATACACAGCAGACTCATAGAATGGCAGATGTCCTAAACAGCACTCTGGCCTCAGAATCAGCCCTTAAGGGATGCGGATCCGGATGAAAAGCCCATGAGAGTATTTCAGGCATGGAAAGCCAAGACACTCTGGGGAAAAAAAAAAAAACTAAATGAAAGATCTCCACAAGTGATATCCCAGTGGAAAGAACGGGTCATCAAAGAAGGAGGTACCTTTCTCTGAAGGGAGGAGAGAACTTCCACTTTGACCATGGCCTTGTCTAAATATGATCAGAGTCAGTGAACTCAGGGGGCTTCCATAGCCTTGGTAGCTCATGACAAGAGCCTAGGGTGATTACTGATGCCATAAACAAGAGTGTCAATTTGTTAAGTCAACAACAGGAGTCACTGTGCACTTACTCCTCATGTAGGATCTCTGTCCTTAATGTGCTGTACATTGAGATTTAATGCTATAACTAGTACTCAAATAGTATTTTTCACTTTATGTTTCTGTGTTGGAGCAAACTGTTGAAATCTTTACTTAATGTATGCTAAACTGATCTTCTGTATATAAAGAGAAACGAAAATGAATCTTGATGTGAATGGAAGGGGAGAGGGAGTGGGAAAGGGGAGGGTTGTGGGTGGGAGTGACGTTATGGGGGGGAAGCCATTGTAATCCATATTCTGTACTTTGGAAATTTATATTCATTAAATAAAAGTTTAAAAAAAGAAATGTATGAAGTTTGTATTCCTTAAATAAAATTTTAAAAAAGAAAAAAAAATAATGGGCTAATATGACCCTAGAGGAAAAAGGCAGTGGGCATAGGTGGTTTTGTTCTTAAGCACAGTCACAATATGTTAAGGATTTACACAGAAGACACAAAACAAAAGTGAAAACAAAATAAGGTTGGAAGATGTATTGGGTATCTTTCACCCAAGAGTTGGAAAAAGTGCCCATAGCCTTTCCCTCAAGTGGACATCAAGTTCCTTCCCCTGAGTGAGACCACATCATGTCCATGCAGCCACAACTAGCTCCAACACAGGGCAACCCCAATTCCTGCCACACTGTGTCAGGTCCATTACTTCCCTTATTGTGTGTGTTTATACATTAACAGCAATATTTCAGGACTCAAGTCATACATTTGAAGTGAAGATAAAACAAAAATAATGTAGCACCAAATACCAAACCCTGAAGTGCACCAGTATAAGCCCTGGGTAGCTTGTAAATAAATGTGGGAATGTCCACCTGAGGAGGACAAAGCGCTGAGATATATTCACCAGAGTAAAACTGGGGTAGGCTCTGTTGAGGTTTGAATGTCCAGAAACTCATTTTTAGAGACATGGAAGGATCTCTCATGTCACATTCTTCCAGTCCTAAATTTCCAGTAACTGGATTTTGGTTTGTTTTTACATTGATGGGAGTATAAACCATGATTGCTATTTTATTAACACAGGTGACCCTGGTGATTGGGCACAGACAGTAGATGACTCTTTCATCTAAACCAGCCTGAACACGCCCATGTTAAGAAGAAAAAAATAGGCCAGCGCCACAGCTCACTAGGCTAATCCTCTGCCTGCGGCACTGGCACCCCAGGTTCTAGTCCCAGTTGGGGCACTAGATTCTGTCCCGGTTACTCCTCTTTCAGTCCAGCTCTCTGCTGTGGCCCAGGAAGGCAGTGGAGGATGGCCCAAGTGCTTGGGCCCGGCACCCACATGGGATACCAGGAGGAAGCACCTGGCTCCTGGCTTTGCCAAAAAATAAAAATAAAAATAAAGAGAGAGAGAGAGAAATAAATCAAAGTTTCTTGACTGCAACAACACATGCAAACATTTATGAAAAGAGGCACATTAACAATTTCCAGATTTCTCTTGTGTGCTCTGTAACTATTTTCCCCTGTCTTCCCTCTGTGAGAATGCCTGTCTAAATCTTCACCATGGCAATCAATAAACATGGCATCCTGGTGCCCAAGTGAGCTGTACCCTCTGTGAATTGATGGATGTAGACTCGAGAGTACGGCATATTTACTCAACAAAGCTTTCAATTAAAAACCAACAAGAAAGCCCAAGATGAAATCAAATATTAGCAAAACAAGAAATCTGTCAGAAATTAAGCAAATATTTACCATGCAAGATGTGCCATGTGACAAATCATAATCTAGATGCTTGAAAGTGCTCTTGAGACTAATGGTTTTAAAAGAAAAGCATCTGTAGTTTAAAGAAAAAATTTAAAAGATCAGGGTAGGAGGTTGCAAAATTTTATCCTCTCTATTTAATAATAGAATTTCTTCACAGTGGTTTGACCTTCTCAAGAGATGACCAAATGGAGATGCTATTTGTTTCAGGATTCTAGTCTAGCTCAAACTGGTTCTGTAGATAAAATAGAAAAAAAGGGGTGGGGGAAAGGGTCATTGTGGCATAGTGTGTTAAGCCACTGCCTACAACTCAAGCATCCCATATAGGTTCCAATTAGCGTGCCAACTGCTCCACTTCCAATCCAGCTCCTGTTAATTGCCTGGTAAAAGCAGCAGAAGATGATCCCCATACTTGGGCCCCTGCCACCCATGAGAGAGACCTGGATGAAGTTCCTGGCTCCTGGCTTCAGCCTGGCCCAGCCCCAGTGGTTGCTACCATCTGGGGAGTTAACCAGTGGATGGAAGATTAACTCTCACTCTCTCTCTCTCTCTCTCTCTCTCTTTCTCTCTCTTTCGTGTGTGTGTGTGTGTGTGTCTTTCCCTCTCTCTGTAACTCTGAGTTTCAAATAAATTAATTAATCTTGAGAAAAATAGAAAAAATTATTTTTGTTGAGGAAAAGGTATATATTTTGAGTTCATTTATAAATCCAACAAACTACTACAGTTAGTTTCAAGGTTCTGTATTTAATCCTCAGTTTCATTTAAGGTCAACTTCCACAGAAGATTTAAACTTAGAAAATTGTTTCCATATATTATGCAGGTTTTATTTCTTCACCTAACACTTGCCTCACATTATTGGCTACACCAAAATTTATAGTAAACAATAGGTCATTTTTATTTCTCCATATAAAAGTCACATGACTTTTTGTTACCATAATGTTTTACTTGCACCTTGCAATTATGATACACAAAACACTGGAATTAATATCTCTTATCCAAGAACTTTTTGTAATGCATGCAGGTAGGAGCTACCAGTTTAACTTATTTCTTTTCACAAACCCTCACTTCACTGCTTCCCCAGTTATATCCTTATAAGTGTGATGTCATGTATCAGTAATGTGAAAATATACCATATTTCTTCTTCTGATGGCTACCTTGCCTTACTCCTTAAATCCCTATTTACAGACAGCAAAGCTGGTACAAAGATTATCACCATTACATTCTAGCAAAGATAAGATACAGACACATTCATCTGATTTTTTTTTTTTTTTTTTGCTTTCCTCTTACATTTTTAGGCTTTGCCAGACAGAAGGCTTTTAAACAGTGAAACATAATATAATACCAAATCCACAGGTCTAGCAAAACATTCTTCTGGGCACAAGTTCTCAGCATGCCTGCTATGACGTTGGTCAGGATGCCCTTTTTTTCAGGACCCTGGATCGCTTCCCCCTTCTAGGGCATTTATCTTGTCCACAAGCTCACAGTTTAACAAGGAAAGGATTTACACAGCTCTGAAAGGCACAGTTAGTGCATCATTGCTTCACTGCACTCACATACAGCAGTGAGATGGCAGCAGTAAACCAGGGAGAAGGGAGCAATCCTTCAGCAACAGTCCTTTATAGAGGTAAAAACTACTCGAGGCCAGCTCTGTGCTAAATCACAGCACATACCATTGCACAAATTCAAAACCACAGGAAAACCTGTAACAAATGAGAACACTGACACACATCCCGAAAATGCAGCAAGATGCTTGCTCTAAGTCCTTAGGAAGGAAGCTTTAGGTCCACTGTTCCTCACCAATTTTTCTGGTGATTTCTTGCACCCCTCCAAAATGACTATGCCTTTTTCCACCACAAGATACGTCCTGTGCTTATTCGGCTCTAAGAGAGCCTTTTAAGAGGACACTGTGACATGACATGTCTTAATATGTGAAAATGCCCAAGACAAAAAGTGAGAAGACTATTTTAAATTATAAGCATACAGCAGTTACCCCTGATCCTCACTCAAACTTTGAACCACACCCCCATTCTTACCATCCACCCATTGTCCAAAGATACTTCAAAGTTCACTCCAGATGGATGCTGGTTTTGTTCACTAGCTGGCAATTTTCAAAAGGTGAAACTTTCATGGTTTGTGATTTAGACTATTTCAAAATTCTCCCAAGATACAGTGACTGGATTAAAACCATCAAAGCCACATATCAAAATGGATGTGCTCCTAGATGCAGCTGGATGTTCTAATCCTGCCCAATGCTGATCAGAGCCTTGAAACAGCAATATTCACCTTTTCAGAAAGCTCCCTGCTTTCCACAAAAGAAATGTGACCAATCTCTTCAACCTTATCCACCATCAGTTACACCTGTTTAGGGCCCAGTGCTTTGCTAATAAAAAATGTAACTGAGCTTATGTGCAAGAATAGTATGGAAAGACAAATACATATTTATAAACTAATTAATATCATATATAATACATAATTTACTACATACGCATGTATATGTAAAGCATTATTATAACTCATTTTACAGATGAGAAAATATAAGTCAAAATACACTCACAAGATACTTGTATTCATTTCCACATTCACTCATGTGATATGGGACAGGCCAGCATCAAATGTGGTTCTGTCTGATTTTAACATCTGCACTCTTACACTACATAATGACAGTTAATCCACTGACATTCTTAGAGAACACCTGCATTTATACAAAGATTCAACGTTTTAAAGAACATGAGGGAGCTACATAAGAAATTTAGTCAAGAAAGAAGAAATAGCTCTCCCTAGAAGGACAAGAACTGTCCCTAAGGCCAGCAGCTGGGGCAGAATTTGAATGACCCTTTCTCAGGTTCATTTGGGTTGTTCCTCAACAAAATTCCAAACTATTCCCCTCTGGTTCATTCAAGGATTTGAGGAAACAGGCTGAGAGTGCTGTATGATTATTCATAAATGTTCTGCATACTTTCATAGTAAGGAAACTGAATGTTTAACTCAGCTCAGTTCATAACTACCTGTGAGAAAATAAAACTTCTTTCCTTCCTTTGCAATTTTAAGGAACCAAATGCCTAATTTCTAGCTGGTAAATCTGATAAAATCTAAACACAAATGATACACAGCTTCTCCATGGACCATCCTTAAAAGTCAGCTGGCATATACACTTCCTCTTTTCTGTAGACTAGGATATAAATCTGATGACTAGAGCTGATGCAGCCATTTTTGGATCATTGGTTGACACCGGGAATATAAAACACAAAAAGTATGCTAACAAGTTTTAAAAACGTCTAGATTAATTAGGAATTACAGAATAGAGATAACATACCGGCCTTGCTCTGGATGCCTACCTCCACACATCCATGTGAGAGAGAAATAAACTTCTAACTTATATAGTGTCAATCTTTACCAACAGATGAAACCAATCTGTGGGGAGCAACTGGGAGCAACTCGGACTAGACTAAGTTACTGGAATTAAGACTTATTCTATGCATCTGCTTTCCCACAATATGGCGCTGAGAAGGGAAACAGCTTCTACACAGCTGCCTCCAGTTCAACCAATAAACTGTGGGACCTGCTCCTGATTGGAGGAGAGCAGCGTACTCGGCGTGTGGGTAGCAGAGTTGGGATTGGTGGAAGAGGACTATAAAGGAGGAGAGAGACGGCATGCACCAGGAACATCTAAGGGGAACATCTAAGAGGAACACCTGTGCAGACCCCGAGAGAGCTGGCCGGCAGTGTGCTGCTCCCCCGCGGAAGTGGGGAATGTGGTAGGGGGAACCGCCCTTCCACGGAGGTGGAAGGGTCGGTAGCCAACCCGGGAAGAACCAGCAGCAAACTCGGGGAGGGCCGAGCAGACAAAATAACAGCGCAGGGTCTTGTGTCGTTCCTCCACGAAGAGGGAGAGCGACACCAATCCTAACTGATGCACACAGGAAGTGTTGACATTAAGTGTTTCCTGGTCTTACGGACTTTATGAATACTGATCTATCTCAGGAAAGAGCAATTTTGTTCAATAAACCCAAGCTTTGAATATGAAGATCTCAAGGAGCATTAATGAAGAGAAAATAATCACAAAACAGTGAAATGAAATTACCTCAAAGTGGCATTTTCACCATTCTTATTGCAGTCGGAATAATCTGAAAACTGCTGTGTCATTCTCAATAACCACTGCATTAGCATAAATAGAACATGCAAATATGTATAATTATTCAATTATAATGATCAAAGGAAGAGGCTGCTGCAATACATCCCCAGTGCTGAAACCCTGCCTAAGAAATGATCATCACATTTTAAGAAATCAGTCATTATGCCAATAGCAAGATACACTATTTTTAGAACTGTTTCTCTACCTTCTTTAATAAGAGAGAATAAAACATTATTCACATTTTATCTGCTGAAGAGACAGGCAGAAATGTAAGATTCCATTATCCTTTTTTTATTTTTTATTTTTTTATTTTTTGACAGGCAGAGTGGACAGTGAGAGAGAGAGAGACAGAGAGAAAGGTCTTCCTTTGCCGTTGGTTCACCCTCCAATGGCCGCTGTGGCTGTCGCGCTGTGGCTGACGCACCGAGCTGATCTGAAGCCAGGAGCCAGGTGCTTCCTTCTGGTCTCCCATGGGGTGCAGGGCCCAAGCACTTGGGCCATCCTCCACTGCACTCCCGGGCCACAGCAGAGAGCTCGCCTGGAAAGGGGCAACCGGGACAGAATCCGGCGCCCCGACCGGGACTAGAACCCGGTGTGCTGGAGCCACAAGGCGGAGGATTAGCCTAGTGAGCCACGGCGGCGGCTAGATTCCATTATCCTTAAAAGTTGTGTAAGCCTTGCTGCAAATCATAAACTTTACATGGTTTTAGAAACCAATCTAAGGGCCTGGTCCTACAATCAGAAGGTGCAATTGCCTAGCTGGACCATATTTAGAGCTTCTAAAGATGACAAAGCTATATCTGCTGTGTGTCTCTGAAGTAATATTTGGAACCAAGCCATAGGCCATGGTTCTCTATCCTCAGGGTGTTTTCCCTTCCCCTAGGAAGCTGTTGATTACAAGAAATGAACAATGCACATTTTTGAAACACATGAAAGTTTGTCTCTCTCACATCAAGGTCCAGACGGCACAAAATCACCTAGGAAGTAGCATTTGATCATCTATTCCACATACCTTCTGTTGCAGACATGTGGAGAAGCAAAGCTGTGAGCTGCCCCAGGATTTCCCTGAAGCCAAAAATCTGCCCAGTTCTTCTCTGGGCAGATTTTTAGTTGTTATAGTCCAATTTAGGGAAGACAGCTGTCGGGCACATTTGGCCACACCCCAAAGTGGGAGCCTCCAGCATTCTGAACTTTAAAAATGACATTGTTGAGACAGTGGGGGAGAATCTACAACAGTAGGGGCCTTGATAAAAGCTCAAAAAATTGAAGCAGCCTTTCTACACTTTTATTGAAAAACTGTTGGCTGAGCCCAAAATTGGAGACAATCTCATGAACAGAAGTTGCTTCTGCAAGATAAGAGGAAGAAAGAGATGATTTATTAAACAGCCCTGGAAAACTTACCACAACTAATGCCAATCTGGTGGCTCAACATTAACCCCTGTATGCTTGGTCTTCACTCTAATATTCTTCACTCTAATGCTCATAAACTCCAAGCAAATCTCCTAGCTTGCTCATCACAGCTAGAATCAATGGTGCTAAAGTGTACAATAACTGCTGTTCTTCCCCATATACGATAAATTTTAAAATAGTCATAGATCATTAAACCTATAATAGTATAACATTCTTGACCATTGGTTTGACAAAAATGCATTTACCTCAATGCTAATACATACAGGCATTTCTTTGCTTTTGTTTTTGGGTTTTTTTTTTTACTTTTTGTAATTTTAACTGCCACATACAAGGAACAACATGAGATATTTGTATTTCTGTGTCTGTCTTATTTCACCCAACATGATGTTTTCCAGTTGCATCTATTTTGATGCAAATGGTAGAATTTCATTCTTTTAAAAACTGATTAATATTCCATCCTGTGTGTGTGTATATATAGATATGTATGTACCTATATATATCTATATATACACACACACTAAATTTTCTTTATCCATGAGGTCAGAAAAATACTTTATATTTCAGTGGCTTAATGTAGCAGAAGTTTTGTTTCTCACTCACAGCATAATCTGATATGCACTGGGTTTTTCTAATCTAACTATAGCTGGGAGCCCACACCAGCTTACACTGGCTCCACCAACTTATGGCTTCTTGGTCCTATGGAGGATCAGCCAGCCATGGATGATAGAAAGGAAGCATAGGAAAGCACAGTGGGTGCTGAAACACAATCAGCCTGGAAGTGAAATGTGTGTGGTCAGAACCACTTACATGCCATTCTAATTGCAAGGGAGTTTGGGAAATATCAAGGACCAGGAGTATACCAGTGAGCATCGATCATTTCCACTAGAGATGCTAAGTAAACTGAAGGTGTGAGCTTAGCCATTATTTATCTGCTCTGCAAAATGATAGTTTGAAACATTCATAAATACCATGACAAAGAAAGAGAAAGAAAAGGGAGGGATAATAAGGGGGCAGACCATGAATAGTGATACCCTTGGTAATTTCTGTGATAAGACAAAGGGAGAATGAAGCAAGGATGAAGGGATAACAAAGAAGGTGAAAATGGCTGAAACACCGACACTAAAGAAAAATGGAGGTCCACTGGGATGGAACGCTTTAGAGGACTGTGTATGAACCGAGAGTGAGATGAAAGTGATATGCTCTAGAAAATTAAACAGGAGAGCAGGCTGGCATTGTGGTGCAGCAGATTAAGCTGCCACTTGCAAGAATGGCATCCCATATCAGAATACTCCTTTGAGACCCAGTTGCTCCACTTCTGATCCCCCTGTCTCCTAATGCCTCTGGGTCTGTAGTGGACTCTAGACAAAAATAAAAGATTCCTCTAGAGTTTAATGGGTACATATTATACATTAATGTATCAATATACACACTAAACATCCAGGAGGTCAGTTTCCTGCTATGGTTTATATGTGGTATGCCCCTCAAAGGTCTATGTGCTGGAAGCTTTGTCCCCACTATGATAATGTTGGGAGATGGGGGATGTGTGTGTGTGTATATATATATATATATATATATATATAATTTGAAAGTCAGAGTTACAGAAAGAGAGGGCGAGACATAGAGAGATATCTTCCATCTGCTGGTTCACTCCCCAGATGGCCACAGTGGCTGGGGCTAGGCCATTCCAAAGCCAGGAGCCAGGAGCTTCTTCCAGGTCTTCTACGCAGGTAAGCAGGGGCCCAAGCACTTGGGCCATCTTCTGCTGCTTTTCCTAGGCCATTAGTAGGGAGGTGGATCAGAAGTGGAGCTGCCTGGACTAGAATCACGCCCATATGGGATGCTGGCATTGCAGGTGGTGGCTTTACCTGCTACACCACAACACCAGCCCCCAAGATGCTGGATCTTTAAGAGTCCAGGCAGATTAGGAGTCAATTAGGTCATAGGGGCACCACATTTGGCAAAGATTAATGCCCTTTTATGGGAATAGATCATATCTCACGGAACTGGATTAGTTCCTTTGGGAATGGGTTGTTATAAAGTGAAGTTGGCTTTCTCTGTTCTATCTCTCTGGCTTCCTCTCACAAAATGAGGGTTCTCAGATGCATTCCTGCCACGGTATGCATGCACCATGTTGTGGCACAACCAAGGGCCCTCACCAGAGGCCAGCACCATGCTGCTTGGACTTTCTAGCCACCAGAATTGTGAGCCAAATAAACCTCTTAATATAAAACTCAGCATCAGCTATGTTGTCATAGCAATGTGAATTGAATTTAGACAAGTTCCTTGCCTCAACTTCCCTACTTTCAACAATTAAGGACACAGCTAAGGAAAAAAAGCATTAAATTCCCCACTTTTAAATGTAGAACATATTCATTTTTAGGAGATCAGTCTCCTCAAAGGGCTGGCTATTTCCATCAAGAGACTGAAAAAAAGCAGGGGGGGGCACTTTGATCAGAGGACTCTACTGGCAAGCCTCCAGGTGAGTGACAACCCAAAGGTGTGGTCCGCCCCAAAACCACCACAGGGAGTGCCTGAGCAGCAGTGTGGGAGCCGGCCTCTCCCTGGCAACCTATCACACATGTGTGTGAATAAATCACTATACTAGTGATATGGACCAGCTCTGAAGAGGCCTGTGTGAGTAGGAACGACAGAATACCCTCACCTTTGTGCTCCTGCTCCAATTGCCAGTTCTTGGGCAGGGAGCAACAGACAGCAAGAGGTAGGAAAAGATAATGGTTTGACTTCTGGGAGACTTCTGTGTGAACAAAAAGAGTCTGAGAAACTAGCAAATCAGCCTGAGGAAACTTGCTAGCTGTTAGGTGAGTTGAAGAGGGCATAGCTGGGGAGCACTGTTCAGAAAAAAAAAAATCCACTCTCTGTTCATACTAACAGTAATCCAGACTCTTCCCTAGCTTATTTATATATATATATACTATATATTTATAAATTTATATATTATATATACATTATATATGTATATAATAATGCATTATATATGTGTGTATATATATATATATATATTCAGAAAGTTTCTTAAATGAGTGTAAGTTTTGCCTCTCCAGCTGTTTCCCAATCTAACCCTGTGTATACATCGATCTACATCTCTATAAAATAACAATGATATATTTGTATGGTGTCTTCAATTCCATATGATTCTTTTGTTTCTTGTTTGGTTTTTAACCTCACTGTTGTTACTCTGACGGTTAAAAGCACACAGCTAGATAATGGTAAACCCAGAGCTCAAAATCACCTCTCAAATCCCACAAAATTCAAAGCCAGCGTTTTGTCTTCATGTCCAGCTAGTTTCTACTTCTGAGTTGTCTTCTTTGTATCTCTCCATGAGTTGATGCAACTGAAGCCTGTCCCATGCCCTGGGTCTCCCACCTGTATATGCCCTTTTCACTTTCACTGCTCCTCTGTTTCCACTTCATATTTTTCCCTCACCGTTGTTCCTTCTCCTCCCATATCCATCCCTCCGCACTTCACATCTCATACACTCTCATCAGAAAGAAAACACTCACTGATTCCAAATGTCACAATCAGTGGTGACCCCTGCAGGAAGCAAATCAAGCACAGGAGTGTGCAGCACTCAACAGCAGAGAGACTTGGTTCAGAAGGGAGTACTTCACAGCTGTTGAGAGATTCAAAGTTTTTGTGGGTTGTTCCCCCACCCCTGCCTTCCATCAGAAGGAGAGGTTTATCAAATCAAAACGGGTATTTGTTCTTTAGTGTCTGATTCAGGAGATCATACATCAGAGAGATGCACTTGTAAAGGATTATAGCATCATAAAAAAATAATTGGAATGTTTCATCTCTCTGCTTGTTAAAGTTGCTCTAAGGAATATCCAGATTAATTAGAAACAGGCACTCTAGTTAGTTCTCTACCTCAGCTCTCTGATGCTCAGAGAGGTTTCTGCTATCCCAGTGAGTGTTAAGTCTAGAGGTAAACCAGTGGAGTTCCTGGCTCCCAGCTACAGCCTAGCCCAGTGCTGGACATTTAGGGAAGGAACCAGAAGATAGAAGATCTTTCTGTGTCTGTCTGTTGCTCCCTCTATATCTCTCTGACTCTCAGATAAATAAATAAGTACTTTTAAAAGAAATATGTCTTACCACTTCTTGGCCGGCGCCGCGGCTCACTAGGCTAATCCTCCGCCTAGCGGCGCCGGCACACCGGGTTCTAGTCCCGGTCGGGGCGCCGGATTCTGTCCCGGTTGCCCCTCTTCCAGGCCAGCTCTCTGCTGTGGCCCGTGAGTGCAGTGGAGGATGGCCCAGGTGCTTGGGCCCTGCACCCCATGGGAGACCAGGAAAAGCACCTGGCTCCTGGCTCCTGCCATCGGATCAGCGCGGTGCACCGGCCGCAGCGCGCCGGCCGCGGCGGCCATTGGAGGGTGAACCAACGGCAAAAAGGAAGACCTTTCTCTCTGTCTCTCTCTCTCGCTGTCCACTCTGCCTGTCAAAATAAAAAAAAAAAAAAAAAAAAGAAATATGTCTTACCACTTCTTTGAACAAGGTTTCAAACATATTCACTATCCTCATGCAACCAAAGGGAAGAACATGAGTATCTCCCTCATTGTCTATTGACAGACAAGTGTATTAGGGTTCTCCAGAGAGACAGAACCAGGTGGAAGCAAGAGAGAGAGAGAGCTAGAGAGAGAGAGAGTTGAATGTGTGATTATGGAAGTTGAGAAGTCTTCTGGGGCACGAGGGCAAAGGCGTAATTCCAATTCTAAAACCTGAGAACCAGGAGCCCTGATGTCTAAGGGCAGGAGAAAATGGATGTCCCAACTCAAACAGAAAGCATAGTTACACCTTCTCTCCCTTTTTTTCTTCTATTTAGACCCTCAAGAATTTGGAGGGTGCCTGTCCACATGGGTAGGAGTGATGATCTTTACTCAGTCAGCTGATGCAAAGGCTAATCTTTTCTGGAAATACCCTCCCAGGCACACTTTGAGGAAATAGCTCACCAGACATCTATACATGTCCAAGCCCAATCAGGTTGACAGATAAAGTTAACTGTCACAACAAGATCTATAAACCATCCCTCACTTCCTCCTTGCACAGAAATTGACTGTGTGACTGCCCAAGAATTAGGTCACAGGAATGAAGGACCACTTCTTTTTCTGTGGATATTATGTGTGGTTTAAAGGCTATCTAGCATTGTCTCATTCACTTGGGTTGGATAAGTGGTCAATTCACAGATTTCACTACTCTGAATGGATGTCTGTGACAAGCCAGGGATATCCTAATATAAACCAATATGCAATTAGTTGAAGTACTACCAAAATTTTTAAATACAAATAAAAATGGTCATAGAAAAACTAAAGTTTGGAAAAATTTGGAAGTTAGAAAAGATTATCTTCAATGTCCCACTCCCCATTTAGACATCTCTTGTGCTTTTTCCTTGAATTCCTTCCTCAAATACCCATATACCCCATGTCCATTATCTTCAAGTTAACCCGACCATTTTCAGACAAGGGTGTTGCAAAATATATACACATCCATAGCTGTGAAAAGGGCTGACATGTCCAGCACCATGGTAAGCCAACAGAAGAATGATTTTTTCAGTAAGCCCTTCAGACCCTCCAAATCCTACCATATGGGCAGCTGCCCTCGCGCCCACACTGTGACTTCATCATTCTACACAGACACCTGAAGTTCTTCCTATAACAGCTATCCTCCCTAGTAGGCAGATAGTTCATTAGTCCTACATCAGGCAGAGGAAACATGACCTGACAGTAAACACTAAGGAAATATCCTCCAAGCTCTTTTTACTATGGCAACATTCCTTCCGCCTCCCTCCCCTACTCCCTACAGGCCCTCAAACCCAGTGGGATCCTCCACCACAATGCTCTGAAATGCATTTCCTGGGGACCTCAGGAACCTGTCTCAAAATATATCAGTTGTTCAAACATCAAATTTATTTCCCCTTATAGTGGATAAAGACTGTCTAGGGGTTAATCTTGAACTGAAAACTAATAGAATAAAAACAACATGAAGAATTTGGGAAGCCTTAAGGCAGGATTAGGAAACTAGATGACTGAGCAGGAAATAGGGCCTCTGACAACCAGGCTAACCATTTGACAAATTTGCCTCAGGCGAGCCCTTCCCTAACACAAGGAGTGTGTCTTCTTCCATTACTCTCAAAAACTCAAATTACTTTTGAAGATGCAATTCTAAAGACCACCTTCTTTCATTTCCTCTCCATTCTTTTGCTCATCTATTCTGTTCTACAAATGTGGAAGGGCAAGGGAAAATGCATTGTGTTAAGGTTTGCAGATGAAGTCTGGACTGTGTTATGATGATATTATACTAAAGAGGCATTAAGGGCTGTCTCATAACAGCTGACTCAGAACACACAGCTTTCTTGGGTTTCCACCTCAAGTCTCTACTTATACACACACACACATACACACACATATAATTGTGTGTGCGCACACACCCTACTAACAAATAACATCACTTTCTCCAACATCAAAAAGAAATGCTCAGGTCCGGTGCTGTGGCATAGAGGGTAAAGCCGCCGCCTGCAGTGCCAATATCCCATATGGGTACTCGTTTTAGTCACTGCTGCTCCACTTCCTATCCAGCTCTCTGCTATGGCTTGGGATAGCAGTGGAAGATGGCCCAAGACCTTGGGCCCCTGCACCCATGTGGGAGACCAGAAGGAAGCTCCTGGCTCCTAGCTTTGGATTGGCGCAGCTCCAGCCGTTGCAGCCAATTGGTGAGTGAACCAGAGGATGAGACCTCTCTCTCTCTGCCTCTCCTCTCTGTAACTCTGACTTTCAAATAAGTAAATAAATAAATCTTAAAAAAAAAAAGAAAGATATGCTCAGGTCTCCAGCTAGAGAGACCCAGAAAATACTCAAATGTGAGGAATTTAAAAAAAAAAAGAGCCTTCCGGGTATACTTATCAGATAGGAGGAACAAGTACCGAAGCAAGCACTGCAGGCAGAGCCTAGTGACCACACTCACAAATAATAGACATCTTTCTTATGAACACTCAGAGCAATTCCTGCACTCTTGGGAACAGAATGTAGCATAGAGGAAGTGGAAAGGGAAATCCATGAAGAGGAAGAAGTAGAGAGGCAAGAATGGAAAATTCATTTCCACAATGAAAAGAACAATATGGAACAGACTCTTAAAGTGCTCAAAATCAACTAGCAGAGATCAGAAACACAAAAGGATGAGGGAAATGAATAGTGTGGGCAACAAGCTTCGAGAGTTCAGGAAAAGAAAAAAAATCGGAAAAATCAAATAAAATGATAAGATCTAGTAGATTGATGAAAGGAATGAGAACTTGCAGAAGTGGCTCAGAAATAACATTTATAAACTGTAGGTTAGGCCAGGGTTAAGAGAAAGAGTTCTTGCCTACCCATGCACATATGGCCTTTCATCTATTCTGTCACAGAATCTGCTTAATTTCACATGTGCTCCCAGCAACAGAAATCAACATGGCTCTATTTACTCATCTCAGGGACCAGTTGCCCTCCCTTCATTCCTCATATGCCTTAGCAGGAATCCAAAGTGAAATGCCTTTCATCATTGCTTCTCCAAACTTAGTTCAGTAATATTTAAAAATTAATTTATTTATTTGAAAAGCAGATTTATAGAGAGAGAGGGAGAGACATAGAGAAAAAAAATCTCCCATCTACTGGTTCATTTCCCAAATGGCCACAATGGCCAGGGCTGGGCCAGGCCAAAACCAAGAACCTAACTCCATCCATATTGGTGGCAGGAGCTTAAGCACTCAGGTCATCTTCCACTGCTTTACAAAGCAGAGAGATGGATTGGAAGCACAGTGGCCAGGACTCCAATCCAATGCTAGCACCACAGCGGGCAGCTTACCCTGTTGCATCACAATGCCAGCCCCTTGGTTAAGTAATTTTTAACTCTTAGATGCAGTCTGTAAGATCTTCAGCCCTCTCCAATTCCAGTAGAGTGGATTAAACACTTTTTTTTCCTTCAATAAGGTACATAAAAGTGGAAAATGAATATAAGTTCTCCTTTTGTAATTTATTAATAAAAAGTCTATAGATTAGACCCCAGACTTTACTCCATGGTAGAGCCTTGGCTAGCAATTTTCCTTTGGGAATGCTGATTATGTGTTCCTAAAGCTGTGTTTTAGCATAGATATGCACAATTTCTAATCTACTTTGAGAACCAAAATATAGGGCCACTGCATACCCTGTCTATCATCATTCTCAGTCACCATGCTAAGCATCAGTACCAGGAAATGGTATCTGGATCAAGGAGTCTCTGGGGTCAGAGGTAGAAGGTCAAAGTCAGGCCAGTACCGTGGCTCACTAGGCTAATCCTCTGCCTGTGGTACCGGCACCCTGGGTTCTAGTCCCGGTTGGGGCACCGGATTCTGTCCTGGTTGCTCCTCTTCCAGTCCAGCTCTCTGCTGTGGCCCGGGAAGGCAGTGGAGGATGGCCCATGTGCTTGAGCCCTGCACCCACATGGGAGACCAGAAGGAAGCACCTGGCTCCAGGCTTCAGATCGGCGCACCAGCCGTAGCGGCCATTTGGGGGGTTGAACCAATGGAACCAATGGAAGGAATGGAAGGAAGACCTTTCTCTCTGTCTCTCTCTCTCACTGTCTAACTCTGCATGTAAAAAAAAAAAATCTACTCAATCAGAATATTTGGATAAGGGCCCAGGAATCTGCACCTTAGGAAGATTCTCCCACTGTATCCCTAAATCTCAAACCCAATGAGCCAGAAAACTCTACTCTTTTCTGTCTCCCAGAACTAGTCACTTTCAAGAAAGAAGGGTGTTCTTTCCTGTCGCCCACCTCATATCAGGAGGAGAGTACAGATGATCACTCACTCTCCCCCTCAGGGAAGAATAGCAAAGCAGGAGACCAGGAGATGCTGGGAGAGGATACCGGCCAATTGAAGGGTAGCTCTCATGGAGTCTGAGCTGTGTGAAGTCTCGAACCAGAGTTCCCAGGGTATGAAAGTGCCTCACAAGTGATCAATAAGAACGAGTGAGTAGAACCTAGGCAGCCTTAAGCTTGCGTTACCTTCAGTCCTAAGTTCTGCCCGAATCCTATTCTCAACTCCGTCTCACTTGCAGTCACCCCCTTTCAATTTCATGGGGAGAACTGAGAATTCTTGTTCATCCTGCGGATCCTTTCCATGAAGCCCTCCTGACCTACTGAGTTCAGAGATCCTCAGTCCCTTAAACTGCCATTCCCTCTGATTCTCCAGTCTGTCAGCATCTCACTTCTAATCTATTTTACATAAAAGGTACTGGCGGAGGTCACAGCCGCTGGAGGGCACACACAGAGTACAAGGTGTGGATGAGGCCACAGCACTAGAGCCCAGCACCATTCTTTGTTTCACCAGTCCTTTAGTGCCCTTGTTAATGTGAACTCCCTGCTCTGGCTCTGGGTGTGTGCACGGTTGGGGGAGGTTTCTGGGCTTGTTTACACATTATTCATGTCCTCTGTGCTCCAGGGCCTCTAGGTCTTCCAGTCTGCCAGGAATCTGGGTGACCTGGTCCTGGCACCACTGTCATTGCCACTGTCCTCCCTGTCTCCAGATCTTCACTCATCCTGTGAACGTTCTCATACACTCTTTCTGGAAGAACACTGTGTCAGGCACTGAAATTACATTATTGACAACAAAATGTGTGTTCCCTTTCAGTTTCAAATTCTTTGTAGCAGATTCAAAAAATACAGAAAAATACAAAGAATGAAATTAAAATAATCTTTAACCCTACTACCTATTAATTACTATTAATAGGGAATCTTTGTGCTTTTTTCATTAAATTTGTAATTATGCACACAGTTAATTTTTTTCAAAATTAGGATCATGTCATATAGTCTGTTCATTTTCTTTTTCAATATATGGTAAATGGAGAATATTTCCCAAGGATCATTAAAGTCTTGACAACATGGTTTTTATAGACTACATAATATCTATCATGTAATAGATACATAATATCTATCATGTAAATTTACTTAGCCAACACTTTTATTAAGGATTTGGGTAATTTTTAAATTATTTGTTCTCATTTTGAAAATCACTAGAATAAACATATTTATTGATAAGTCTTTACACATCATTTTGATAACTTCCTTAGAGTAAATCCCTAGAATTGGTGTTTCTGAGTGGACATAAACATTCTTAAGGCTTGTGATGACTATCATTAAATTATTCTCCATAGGTTGTAAGTATTAAATTATGACTAACACTATGAGAACACTTTCATTTCCTCATCCTTACAAATAGCAAGATAGTATTATATTTTCAAAATTTTTTACAAATTCATTAAGCAAGAAAAAAATTATAGTACACTTTTGATTTTTCATATTTTCCAATTATCTATCCACATCTTTGTTCATTTACCTCCTGTGTTTTGTACCTTTCCAGTGCTGATCTGCTAGCACTTTTTGTATAATAAGAACCTAACCCCCTGAATTATATATAGTAAATATTTTCCATTATTTCATGTAACTTATTTTATTCAAAAATCTATTAATCTTCTATGACTTTGTCTTTATTTTGAAAAAAACAGAGTTTTCCCTCAGACATAAATGGTTACCTATATTTTCTTAAAATATTCATTTATTTATTCCATTATTTTTAACTCCTCTATGCAATGACAATGCATTTGACATATTATATGCTATGAGAATTAGAAAATTTTTTCATATACTTAATTAATTGTCCCAGGACACCATAAATTAACAAATCCTTCCTTTAATCACAAATTAGAAATTTCTCCTTAATTATATACTAAATTCTTTTTAAAAAAGATTTATTTATTTATTTATTTGAAAGCCAGAATCATATAGAGAGGAGAAGCAGAGAGAGAGAGAGAGAGAGAGAGAGAGAGAGAGAGAGAGATTCTTCCATCCAATGGTTCACTCCCCAATTGGCCACAACAGCCGAAGCTGCACCAATCTGATGCCAGGAGCCAGGAGCTTCCTCAGGGTCCCCAGCGTGGGTGCAGGGGCCCAAGAACTTAGGCCATCTGCCACTGCTTTCCCAGGCCATAGCAGGGAGCTGGATCAGAAGTGGAGCAGCTGGGTTCCAAACCAGCACCATAAGGGCATTAACCCACTATGCCACAGCGCCGGGCCCCATACTAAATTCTTTAATATGTAATTATCTGTTTCAGGGATCCAGGTTTCTTCTTACTGATTTATCCATATTTTTGTATTGTAATATTGTAAAATTTCATTTTAGCTTTAAAACACATTTTACTATCTAGTAAGATAGTACTTATGAGTTTTTTAAAAAATTATATTGGAATTTAATTGCAATCACATTAAATCTATAAAAATTTGGGAACCAACATATCTATACAAGTTTAAGGTTCTATTCAAGAACATTTCATCTTTTATTAGACAGATCCTCTTAATAATCTTTTTAATAGCTTTTTGGCATTTTATAGCCTTCTTATCTAAGTTTTGCATGAAATTTCTGATTATGGGATTTTACACGTATTTTATGTTTATGTGCTCATATGGACAAAATTTCCCTTCTAGGTTTGAAGCAGTACCATATGGGTGATTTCTGAATTTCCTACACTTATTTTAGATCCACTTACATTTTTACACTTTCATTGCTCTATGTTGTTACGTTCTTTTAGTAGATTATTTTAGTCTCCATGTCCCTTTGATCCTCCTCCTCTTCTCCCCATACTCCATAAAACAATATAAGGTTCCTTCATACCTTTGCTGTTTGGGGCACCTATGGGCTGCAGGGAAAATGGTTTGGTACAAGTGATCTATAGGAACTTCTGCATTTTTGAATATGAGCACATCCATCAGACACACACACAAAATCATTGTGTCTTTTCCTCTCACCCCCAATCATTCTGACAACTCCTTCTGTCTGGAACTCTCTCCCTCCACTCCATTCCTGCTTTATTTATCCCTTTAGCCTCTCCTCATTTTCTTCTAGAATGCTTCTCCCTCCCATGATCAGAATCACTCCTTGTCCAGTACATGACAGGGATTTCTTTATTCCTTTCAATATGCTACTCTATATATGTCTGTCTCCACATCAAAGTCAAAAACAGGAAATGAAAACCTCCAATTCTTTGCATGGTGTCTGGCACACAGATCCTCAATAAACATTTGTTAAATTGAATTGAGTGAAATGCTCTGTTATATGTGTGTAAGCAAGTTAATAAGGGGGAATCCAGAGGAATAAGAAGCGAATTTGGGCATATTTAGCCAATGGACATGTACAAAATAAAAATCAAAAAATTCCTCCATTTCTTATTTCATTTTTGTAAGCTAGTGTTTGTTTATGTCACAGCCACCTGCTGCTCTGTAGCTGTATTGGAGAATAAGTTTGTGCTCTAAATTATCAACTCAGAGCTTCCTGGTAGCTTTTCTACTAACAAGTTGCCAAGTCCAGAATGATGGGGTTTCTGCTTTATCTGACAATCAAAAGAGAAGCCGGCTGCTCTGAGAGGCTCTTTCATTCTACCTGCGGCTTCTACAGCTGAAATGGAGAACGACATATTCATCACTAGACTGCAAGGCCAGGATTCCAATGGAAGTCCACAGATTTCAACACAAGGCATTGAAAAATTGCTTACATGTCAAGATGTTCACTCCTAGAGAAACCATTTGTGTAAAATATAGGAAAACTTTAAGATCTTACAAGCTGTCCATGGCCCATCCTGTCCAAGAACCTATCTCTGGTGGTAGCACCAAGGTTGGGATGTGAGAAGGCTCAGTCATTCTCCTGCCTTCTCCCAGGCAATGAGGGACTAGTCAAACTGACCTTTGAGTCCCTGAAACTTCCATGGTCGTTAACCAAAAGACTCACCATGAGAGGAATTTCAGACACAAAGACAAAGTGAAAAGATTATTTGGGGACTAAAAGACTTTTGGTCCCACGCACATCAATCTGTATTAGGGACCGAGACTTACATTAACAAAAGTGCAGATGAAACCATCATCATCACTGAGCCAACTTTATAAATTGCTCATCTACTTTGGGGGAACCTACTTGACGAGCATGAAAGTAAAGTGGTGATGGAAGCCTCAAAGGCCACAGCATCCCCAGCAACCCCTCCCAGCCCCAAAATCCATAGCATGGGCACAGAGAAGACACTTTGAGTTATTGGATTTTTGATGAATCACGAATAAGCGAGAACAGTATTCCAATAAGAATCTTAAATTTGTCAAACATTAGATAATTAATTGATGAATGTTTTAGGAATCATTAAATTTTTTCTTTGAGTCATAAAACTATATCAAGGTGTTGAGCTTAGCAACTATGCACACTGTAATTATTCATGTGGCTGTCCCAGTTCTATGGTGCACTCTGGAATTTTGTAAGCTGCTCTGGCTAGTAATACATATATTCATTTAATATGTTAACCTGTTAATAAGTGTCTTTTTTAAAAAAAGATAATTATTTACTATTGTTGTCAAACATTGTGCTAGCACTTTAAATGTATTGTGCCATTTAATTGCACCCTGAAGACATACAAATGGTAAAGCATCAAATGGGTTTGGGACCCTGGAATCACAACACTATTTGCTCTTATTTACTCTCAATCCAACAAATTTGGGAGCTGCCCTCCCAGACAATTCCAACTTATAAGTACAAAATTCTTGTACACAGGATAAAAAAAAAAAAATGATGGGTTGCCTATATTGGCCAAATAGATGTTTAGGACAACTACCTTCTAGAAGAGTTCCCACAGTGAAGTTTCAATAGAAATTCTCCCTGTACAAAAAGAAAGTGGATCCCAGACTCCACTGCCCTTTGGTCATATCCAATCAATACAATGAATTTGAGACTATTTCTCCAAACATAATACTTTCTCTTCCCAACCAAATGTCAAGACTGCTTGCTTCACTCATGGTGGCCTCCATAATAGACATTTCAGTGAGCCTTACATTCAGATAAAGAGAATTTTAAAGTATGAAAAAAGCATAGCTATTTAAAATATTCATTTTAAAACACTTTAGAAGTATATCTCAGATGTAGGATTTCTAATCTAAGTTGTTTGACCTAATTATTGATTTAGTTGACAAGGATATACACATATACTTTGAACAAGTGTTTTCCAAAATATAGTATTTAATGTATTCTTCTTTAATTATTTGTTTATACAGAGATGTTCTTCAATTCCTAACAAAGAAATCTAATAGTAGAATTGATTCCCTTCCTAAACATTTTCATTTCCAGCTAATAGTGTTTGAATTTAGGATTGTACCAGTATGTATTCTACCATAAAACTTTAATAAAGGTCATTTATTAAAACTGCCAGCTACTCGGACAAAGTAATGTTTGTTTGTAGTGAGAGAGAGAGAATGGAGATTTTAAATTTTCAAAATAGATATTATAAAGTGCATGAACGATTCATGACTTAGAGAAATGTGCCTTAGGCCCTCAATCTGAGCCTATTTATTCCCAGTTGGGTGACAATTTTAATAAATTTCCCCATTTGGTGTCTTGGGTGCTGCCTGATTTTCAAAGGAAATTAGAAAAGTTTTTAGTAAACAAATTCTAATCGCGTCTCAGCCTTTTGGCTAAGATCAAGTGTAGTAAACAAATTCTGACAACAGTGAGCTACTCTCCTCAACACAAACAAAAGCAACAAGGAAAAAAAAAGAAGAAGAAAAAAAAGAAAAAGCAAGCACAAGAAACCCAGAAGCAGAATTGTCCCTGCCTACTGGGGTCATGCTGTGTATAGAGCAAGGGTCACCAGAAATCATCCTACATCCTTCCCAAAACAAAACAAACAGATGGTGTCCCGGCTCCCTGTTCAAGATCATATAAGAATTTACACTAAGCTTTTTTTTCAAATGCTGCTTAAAGGAGTAGGCCTAACTTGCAAACCCCCTACTCCTCAGAACTCACCCGTCAAGCTCACTGTGAGAGCTGAACATCCAGCCTTCCAACTCCTGTAGGTCCTGCCTCTTTTGACACCACATGAGCACAACCTCTGCTGCAGGCCAAGTATGTGTGGAAAGGATAACCTCCTTGAATCTGAACTCTGTGACTGCCTCTCCAAATCCCTCTTTAAAATAACAGTAAGAACTGCTTATAATCAGTCTCATGTACATTCTGTTTTCTTCACATTCTTGGGTTGTAAAGAGGAGGAATGGTGCCATCTCCCCTGGGTCTTCCTTTCCACTTCTGTGGAAATGAAGCCCTCGCTTCCCAAAGCCAGAGGGTTTTCCAAGAAAGAACAAGCCCAAGTGCACTTTCTGTTACTCTGGTCTCCCAGGGCAGTGGTTCCTTTAATGAATGAGAGATGCCCTGAGGGACCCCCACATGCGTTTTGTGGCTCCTGAATCTGGTTTTGGCAGCCAGCAGTAGGCAAGTATTTCCATCTAGCTCCTGGCTCTGCATTTCAGTCGTGTAAATAAGTGGAGCCTCCAGCTTGTGGCAGAGGCCCACAGCTTTCTGTGCGCTGGGAAAAAGGCTTAGAGTGTAAGAGGTGCCGACTACTGCCTGGAGGATGGTGCCTCCTCCTAGAGCTTAATGCAGGGTGGGAATAAACCTTCTTCTAAGCCACATTCCTCCCACACACATAATCAGATTTTTAGAAGTGATTTTGCAGTTGCACAGATACTAGCCCAGGATCTGAAGCACCATATAACCAGTGGTCTTCATGACTGTACTATCAGATTCCAGAGAGCTGAGGAACAGATCCTCTAAATCGTGTCATCCAAGTCCCTCACTGGATGGGAGGCAGCAGAGGGATCTGAACTCAGGTCCTCTAGTGAGGGCTCTGTGCCCCCGGGACCTGCGAGACTCTTCTCTGGAAAACACGGGAGAGGGACAACTCTTAGAGAGATGGCCCAAAGCTTTATTTCTCAGCATGCCTATTATAGTGCAAAATAGCATAGCAAGCAGATTAAGGAAACAAGCAAAGTCCAAGGCCTTCGTGCTTACTAGTAGGGTCTGTCTCTAGGGGATTTATCAGCCAAGTCCCGGCCGCCTCGTCTTGTGCCACAAACAGATGGAGGTCTTGATGACTGTTGGACTCAAGGCCTTACGCCAAGTCCTTTGCTGGACCTTCTCCTGTGTGAACAGTCAGTCCCTAGGAGTAATCTCCTGCATCTTCTGATCCCAGACCTAGCCTTATTACACATTATCCCACTATCAGGGCCGGCACTGTGGTGCAGCGGGTTAACGCCCTGGCCTGAAGCACCGGCATCCCATATGGGTGCCAGTTCAAGTCCTGGCTGCTCCACTTCCGATCCAGCTCTCTGCTATGGCCTAGGAGGGCAGTAGAAGATGCCCCAAGTCCTTGGGCCCCTGCACCCGTGTGGGGGACCTGGAAGAAGCCCCCGGCTCCTGGCTTCAGATCAGCACAGCTCCAGCTGTTGCGGCCAACTGGGAACCACCAGATGGAAGACCTCTCTCTCTGCCTCTCCTTTCTCTGTGTAACTCTGCCTTTCAAGTAAATAAATAAACTTTAAAACACACACACACATACACACATTATCCCACTATCACACCTGGCAATCAGGATCAAGTTTGTAAGAGGATAAGATGGGGGTGGAGGGAATATGGGGTTTATTCTGAGGGAGTTACCGATCTTCTGTAAACACAGTATTTTAGAGCCCTGGTTCTTCACCAGGAGAATTTTGTGGCCCTCATTCCCACACCTACCAGGAACCATTTGGCAGTGTCCTAAGTCATTTCTGGTTGTCCCACATAGAGGACCAAGGACAGAAATACTGCTGGACATCCTGGAAAGCACAGGACAGCCCTGAAAACAAATCATCGAGAGCCCAAAATGTCAGTAGTGCCCAGGTTGAGAACCTCTGGTAAGAGACTCAGTGACGAGGCCAGCGCTGTGGCACAGCACGTGAAGCAGCTGCCTGAGATGCCAGCATCCCATAAGGGTACTGGTTCACTGGCTGCTCCACTGCTGATCCAGCTCTCTGCTAATATGCCTGGAAAAGCAGCTGAAGGTGGGCCAAGTGCTTGGGCCACTGCCACCCCCCCACGGGAGTCTCAGATGGAGTTCCAGGCTCCGGGTTTCATCTTGCCTCATCCAGGCCATGTGGGGAGTGAACCAGCAGATGGTAGATCTCTCTCTGGGCCTGTCCCTCTCTCTGTAACTCTTTCAAATAAATAAATCTTCAAAAGAGGCTCAGTGAAATGTGAGGACTCGCTACAAATGCAATACAATATACAAAGGATCGGAACCTCAGACTGGTGAGAAGGAAAATCACCTGTGTAGTATGAATGTTTTGTTTTATTTTATTTTATTTTATTTTATTTTATTTTATTTAAAAGGCAGAGAGAGAGCTCCAATCCCCTAGCTCACCTCCCAAAATGCTGACAATGGACAGATCTGGGCCAAGCTGAAACCAGGAACTGGGAAATCCATTCAGGCCTCCCACATGGGTGGCAAGGACCCAAGTACTCAGATCATCACCACTGCTTCCCAAGATCTGCATTAGCAAGAAATTGGAGTCAGGAGACAAAGCCAGAAATAAAACCCAAGCCCTCTAATATGGAAAATGAGGCTCTCAACCACTAGGTTAAACATCCACCTCATGTATATTATCATCATTGCAACTTTACCATCAATCTCTTGTGGAACTACTGGAGTGGGAAGGTTGGCATCAAACTGTCAGAGGGGTGAAGCTTGTATTTGAGCCTCTCTGTACTCTCCCTCTGCCCCTGCAGAGTGCCCAGTCCATGGTCACCTCTTGCCCCTCCAGTCTCCCCTTTGAGACCCTATAACTCCTCCAACCCGATTCACTCCTGGCCAGTTCCTACACCATCATGAGCAGGACCAGGAAGAAAACTTAAAAAGCAAAGTAATAGCTTTTGCCTCAATAGAAACTTCCCACAGCTAGCAAAGGAGTTCTGTACACCACCTAGCTGCTTTATAAATTGTCACTCATAAATTTAATAACAATTCTATGAAATAGGCATTATTTCCAATTTAAAGTTAAGGAAACTGAAGCACACAGTGGTTAAATAATATGTCCACTTTCATAGCCATAGCAAAAGGCCAACATTCTGTTCTGTATTAGTTCCTAAGCACACCCTGAGGCCACATTTAGTCTGCACCAACTTCCCTATTCTAAAGTCATACCAGGATGGATACAAGCTGTTTTTTCAACTTAGATTTTTAAATGATTGCAAATAAATCCACAAGCCAAATAGATTATCAGTGTCTTATTTTGTCTGTGTTTTAGTGAGGATCTTTGATAGCAAGTTACAGAAACCAATTTGATCCAGATAAAATAAATGGGGGCAATTTATTACAGGGATGTAGGGATTCTCACAAAAACCAAGCAGAAAAAAAAAAACTGTGAAGCTGTCGCTGCTTTTTTCTTCTCTCACATTTATTCCAGTTTAGATTTTTCTCCTCATTTGGTTGAAAGGAAATACAACTTCCCTGCAGCCTCTGATCATATAGTTTTTGTTTTTAAAATTTATTTGACAGATAGAGTTAGACAGTGAGAGAGAGAGAGAGAGAGACAGAGAGAAATGGCTGCTACAGCCAGAGCCACGCCGATCCGAAGCCAGGAGCCAAGTGCTTCCTCCTGGTCTCCCATGCGGGTGCAGGGAACCAAGCACTTGGGCCATCCTCCGCTGCCTTCCCGGGCCACAGCAGAGAGCTGGACTGGAAGAGGAGCAACCAGGACTAGAACCCGGCGCCCATATGGAATGTCGGTGCCGCAGGTAGAGGATTAACCAAGTGAGCCAAGGCGCTGGCCCCAATCATATAGTTTTAATTGCATGTTCACTCTCTTCCCTTCTCCTCCCCTCCCTTCCATTCCCTTTTCTCCTCTCCTCCGCTCTCCTCTCCTTTCCTCCAAAAACCCAGGAAAAGCAAATGTAAGGAGACCTGATTTGAGACAGATTTTAACACCTGATAGGGAGTCATAGAGAGAACAAATGGATCTGGAGGCCCATCATTGTGGCTAAGGAGAGGAAATTCACTCCCAGAATAGGTAGAAGAGTCACTGGGTCATGGGCTCAGCAGGTCTATTACAATGAGAATATCTCATGCTACAGAGCCCTTTTGTGGGATAAAAACCAGCCAAGAATGAGTAGGTTCCTTTGCCACTTTACAGAGAACCATAGAAAGCCAATCAAAAACAAAACTCACACAGTGAAGTCTTCCAATTACTTCTGAATTTTCATAAGTAGACTACACAGTGTACTGGTGAAAATGCCCTCTGCTTTCTGAACCATTCAGAATCTGAGCAACAATACGTCTTCTGAGGCTTATTCATTTTTTGAACTCATGTCAGAGTTAATGTTTCTGCATGAGTCTCTGAAGTGGCACAGGGTTTTCTAGAATGGACTGTGTTTTCTATCATACATACAGAGATTCAACTTCCATAGAAGAGAACTTTTAACTGTTTAAATGCAACCTGAGAATAACCTTACCAGAGGACACAGATCTTTGTCCTATTTTATTATGCTCCCTCGTTTACTCTTAATAAGGATGTTTGGCAACATAAAAATTAAAAAATAGGAATGAACAACCTAAAATTTCACTCCTACGGTTTGAGAATCACAGGGATATCTTTATTTTCTAGTTAAAACTATTATTCCCCATTCCACTCTTAAGATGTCTCTCTAAGCAAGGCTTCTTTTTGGCTATTGTAAAATTAAAAGGAAATACCTTGGATGCCAATAAATGGCATTTCAGAGAACAAGTGTGCTGACTAGAGGATAAGCCAGGGCAAGTCAAAACACTTTCTCTTCCATCCTATAAAATGTACACAGCTGAAGAGCTACTGCAGATATCATAAACTGGCTATATATTTAGCCCCCATTCATTATGGCTTTTAGTGAATAGTCTCTCTGTTGTCTTAAGTCATTCATCTTTTGAGAAATATGGCCCCATTTCTCTATTTATTTATCTCTTTAGAAATGGGAAAACATAAACTGTTGCACTATAATAAATTTTCTCATTTTTAATAGTTCAAATGGTTTGAACAGTAAAATGAAACTCAAGCATTATTTTTATTCCTCATTTTTTTGTCATTTTGAGTATGCTTAGCACCACTTAATGTACGATTCTAAGAACGGCCTCAGTTCAATTTTATATCTTCTAAAGATGATTTTCTCAAAGTTTAGACATTTAATAGTATACTAGAAAAAGCAGAAATTCTTAGATATCTAATTTATAAACAATCATGTTCTTTTCAAAATGTAGCAAAACAAAAATGGTGGGAGGTGCTAAAATTATTCTGCAACAACAGAGTTTGAGGGTGGGCATTTAGGCTTGTAGTTAAGACACTGGTTAGGATAGCACACCCATATTGGAATACCTAGGTTCAATGCTCAGCTCTAGTTCCTGACTCTCACTTTCCTTCAATGCAACCCATGGAAGCGGAGGTGATTGCTACCTACCTTCACCTACATGAGACCTAGATTGAATTTCCAGGTTCAAGCTTTGGCCCAGTCCAGCCCTGGCCACAATAAGTATTTGAGAAGAGAAACAATTTTCTCTCTTTCTCTCTCTCTCTCTCCCTCTCTCTCCCCAACTAATATCTAGATATATTATATGGATATAGATATAGATACAGATATAGATACAGATAAACATAGATATAGATACACATACACACACACACATATATATATAGTAACAGTGTTTCTTAGGATAGGAGCCAAACAACCCAAATTATTCTTAACATAAAATTTAGAAAATACAAAGTTAACAGAACTTGTATGCAACATGAATATACTTTAGTAATGTCTTTGCTGTTCAGGTAGGGAATTAATTTTCACATGAAGAGAATGGGGCTGGGCTTACCTAATCCATATATCCTCCCCACTCTTATGACCTAAACCTTGAACGGTGCAAGACTTTATAAAGGACCTTTGAAGGGATATCAGGACACTGAAATGCAGAGAACTGCACTGGTAGAAAAAAGGTTGGTAGCTATTGGCCTGTGTTTTTAAAAATGTTTTGCCCTGAGATGAGAGATGTTGCAAATAAATATCCTGGAGAGCTTCTACCCTGAATCCCTGCATCCTTTCCTACCACAAATTAACTAAGGAAAATGAAGATAGCCAAAGTCTCCCTTCTCATCCTTCAATTCAATGCTTGTATTACCTTCCTTGCTTGCTTTTCTCCCTGAGATTTCTAGATTGAAAGGGGACCCCCAGGAGTAAAGCATTTGAAGAGGTAAAATTACGAGCATGAAAAAGAGGCAACTCCACAAAAACACTCATGTCGCTCCCCCTCTTCGTGGAGGAACGACACAGGACCCTGCGCTGTTCTTTCGTCTGCTCGGCCCTCCCCGGGTTTGCTGCTGGTTCTTCCCGGGTTGGCTACTATCCCTTCCACCTCCGTGGAAGGGCAGTTCCCCCTGGCCACATTCCCCACTTCCGCAGGGGAGTGGCACACCGCCGGCCGGCTCTTCTCGGGGGCTGCACAGGTATTCCCCTTAGATGTTCCCCTTAGATGTTCCTCGTAGATGTTCCTGGTGCATGCCGTCTCTCTCCTCCTTTATAGTCCTCCTCTGCCAATCCCAACTCGGCTGCCCACACGCCGAGTACGCTGCTCTCCTCCAATCAGGAGCAAGTCCTACAGTTTATTGGTTGAACTGGAGGCAGCTGTGCAGAAGCTGTTTACTTCTCTCCCAGCGCCATATTGTGGGAGAGCAGGTGCATAGAATAAGTCTTAATTCCAGTAACTCAGTCTAGTCCGGATTGCTCCCCACACACTCAGGGCAAAACATTTTTAAAAACACAGGCCTATAGCTACCACCCTCCTCCAAAGCCATTTTTTTCTACCAGTGCAGTTCTCTGCATCTCAGTGTTCTCATAGTCCTTCAAAGGTCCTATATGAAGTCTTGCACCCTTCAAGGTCTGTAAGTGAGGAAAGGAAATGTCCATCTCACTCTAGATGGAGGAAGTGCCTGTCTCCTAGTTCTTTCCTGTAGAAATCATAAACCTGTAACTGATTGACACATGTTCCAAGATAACCTTTTCTCACACCACCAAAGTCACATCTTACTTGGATTCAGCATGTCTGACTTAGACTGTAGGCTTCACTTCCTACTCAGTTATGAACTACCTGAAGACAGCATCTTTGTCTCCATGGCTAGTTGCCAATTGTGGGTCTGTCTTTTGCTGGCTGTGTGATATTACTGCTTTGCCTCCATGTGCCTCAGTTTTCTTATTTGTAAAATGAATGTGGATACTGCTAGTAATGATCTCATGGCAAAGGAGAGAGAACCCAAGAGATAATTTATGTAAACAAATTGGGGGCATACGTGATTAGTGGTCACTTAATGTTAGCTGGTATTTTTTCTCTGGCATATTGTATATAGTGGACAGCCATTTCATGCTGGATGGATAAATGAATCCAGAGAGGCATTTAAGTACTCTCTCTCTCTCTCTCTCTTTCTCTCTCTGAAGAAAATCTGTCATTCTTGAAGAAGACATTGGTGGTTTAAGAAAGGTATATTCAGAGAGAATGGCAAAATATAGAAAAATTTGCAAAGATGTTCAACCCATCCCAGTTTCCCCTTTCCCTGTTTATCACTAGTTAGGACCCAAGGAAAAAAATTCTTGAAGAAAACAGGAGGAATACAGAATTAGTATAAAGTTAATATAAAAGGAGAAAAATCTGGGTCTTTTATAGGTACTCTTCTCATCCTGGCCAGCCTGAAAAATTGTCTCTATCCAGGAAAGAAATGAGGTGCAGAGAAAATTAAGGATGTAAGTAGAAAGTTGATTTTGGTTTTACAGGCACTTGAGTGGTATCTCAAAAAATTTAGAGGCCATTTAAAAGTACCTTCTCTTATTTATGGTCACACTTCCTGAATGAAATATTGTCTGCATTAATCCCGTCTGGAATTACAGGGCCTTTCTATGTTTGATGCCTCCAGAAACTTAGAACACAAACACCAACCAAAGAAAAATATATGGAAAAACATAAATTAGACTTTCTTCCCCCAGTGGGATGCATCCATGCATCATAGCTTATAAATTTAGATTATGTCTCTACTGCCATCGTGTGATAGAATGCATTTTAGTAAAGATATCCTAAAAAGAGAGCCAAAACTCGGAACACAAGGAGTTTTCAAGGAAAAAAAAAAAAGACTGCATTCTTCTCCCTAACTTTTAAGCAGTGTCACACTTTCTGATGGCTCCTGATCAAAGTGAATATTTGAGAAGCATTCTGTGGTCCGTGCAGTAACAGAGCAGGGAGGTGGCACAGAGAACACTGAAAAGGAGAGGAAGACAATCTCCAGCTCGTTTTCCCAGGCAGGTGTCACCTCACTTTAGAGGAAGAGCTCTGAGTTTAAAGGACACACCCCAAGCCATCCCCCAGGCAGTTCATGCCCCGCAATGGGTTCAGGGCAGGCCGGTATCATTGTTCCCTCCTTTATTCCCAAACAGCTTATCTCCCTACAGGACTCAGGCATTCCCATTTATGTTCAGTCTTCTTTTTCCACTTTGACCTCTGTCCTACTATAGATTACTTCCATCACTCTGAGTCACCTGGAAACCTAAGTGAGTCTCCTGTGCACTTTTACAAATCATTGAGCCAATTGTTCATCCTCTGCCTAAATGTGCTGACCTCACATTTCCCCGACTTCGGCATCACTGTGAAATGTGTGAAGCTTGTCTTTGGTGACCTCACAACGTGCTCCCAGCGTCCTGCTTCTCAAGCCCTAATCTCCCATCCCAGTCTTCCTCTGCACTTAATATGCCCAGGCTTCCTCTTCAACCCACCACACCTGTTCTCCACACTGTTTATCCTATCTCTCCACTCTCCCTATCAAGTTTAGAGAAACCAACTGACATTAATGTGCCTAACAGGAACTGAAAATGGAACCTCTGTTTTGTTTCTGCTATGAGATATTTGCGCTCAGCAGAGGAAAATGGGTCCTTGTATCTTGGGATCATTTTAGCTGACATATTATTATGTCACCCCACCAATTACTAAACCACTAAACTGGTAACCACAGTATGCATTTTGGCATTTTGTTCAAAAGTATGTAAAAATCTCCCTATCTGTTGTGCTGAAATCCAGAAATTTAAATCTGTGGCATTTCTACAATTGCCTTCAGCTGAAAGGGAATTTAGGAATTATCCATATCAATCCCTTCATTTTACAGACAGGAATAATGGGATCCAAATACAGACAACTAATTCAATCAATGTTGGAAGTGACATTAGAGTCTTTGTCTCCTGATACCCCAGGGCCCTTGCACTGCTCCAAGGAGCTCATCTGTCACATTTCACTGCCTCCTACTGGTGCATTGATCCTCATATTCTCATTCCATCACTTACAGTATCTAGCGCAAGCTCCTTGGTCAGCATTTGTGGGAGTGGGGCTGAGGATTTCCACTGCTTCGTTGTTCCCTCCCCACAGAGCACAATTGTGAGAATATGGATGTATGTCCTTCCTGTCAGAAAGGCTGGGCCCATCGGGCTACCAGGGATAACCTGCATCTCGTGATTTTCAAAGGGAGGAAAAAAATTCCTCTCGTGTCTCTTTTCCTGGAATGTCATGGTAGCCTGAAGTAACTGAAAGCAGCTGACAGGTTTGCACTCCGAGCAGCGACACCCTGTCCAACTCCTGTCAAATTGGGCTGGCATTGCCGTGGCCAGAGGTGACCACGAGGATACACATTGAGAACTTTTCACCCTGCTCCTGCTGAGAAGGGAATTAACATGTAGAAACTGTACTCAAGGGCAGGACTGAGGGGACAATTAGTGCTGAGGATGTTCTATCAGGATGACAAACCAGAGGGAGGGAGGCAAGGGTAGCAGACAGACACTGTACTAAAGCAGTAAAACGAAACACAAACCTGGGACAGGTGTCCTTGTTCCCTTGGCAAGGACCTGGATGTCCCCGCATGCTCTCTCGCCTTCATATCCTGTCTACTTTGATGGTGTCAGAGTGGAGGCCCAGGAAAAGGCTGTAGGAGACTCCTTGCTAGAGTATTAGCAGGTCATGGATTCCGAGACTAAAGGGCTGGCCTTAGTACATTGCGATGACGACTTGGAGGCGAACAGGAAAGTGACGACTGCCCATTGCACATGGAGGATTCCATCAAAAAAGGGGGCCCTAGAAAGACAAAAAGCACAGTGGAAATAGGAGCAAGCTGAATTGTGTGGGACAGATTATTGGTCATTGATATCAGGATAGTTCTGTGTGGTATCACAAGCTTCCCTGAACAAGCTCCTTTGAAAACACAATCAAAGTTTCTCAGTAGAAAATAAAATGAAAAAAAAAAAAAATCCTGCAACTTGAGAGCTATCATCACTTAGACATGTATATCACGTAACAATGGAAGACCTGCAGTCCCCTGGGGACTCCTCTCAAGCCTGAGGAGTAGTGAGGTCTGGGGGTGTGGGGGGTGTGAACAGAGCCCTCTGCTGGATGAAAATGCCCACAGTGGTATAATAACTTGGGAAAGATCGCCAGCTTTTAAAGTCTCTTGATACTCAAAGCCACCAGCCCCCTTTGAAAAGCTCCCATATTCCACAGATCATTGCTTCAAAGATCTGCTCTGACTCTTTCTCTTTCCTGATCTCCTTAGTCAATAAATTCAATGTTTTTTTCATCCTGCCTAGTCCAGAGAACTTCCCACCTCACTTAACACTATGCCTGGGTTACTTCCTTCAGTTATCTTCTGTTGGCCAACTCACAGTCACTCAGCTGTACAACTCAACAGTCACTTAGCTCTTCCCCAGCTAGAAGTCAGGCTGGGGTCCTAGACCTCCTGTTAACCCAGCAGAGTCATTCAGACAAGCTTATAGGAACAGGGACAGGAAACTACAAGTCTCAATGAGCAGTAAACTACCACTGAGCGAATGTGTGACCAGAAACCTGGAGCAATCGCAAAGAATCCTGACAATCAAATTGTAAAGATTAGCACTATTGCAATTCGGGACATGCTCAAGCTGACTTACCTCAAACGGTAGAGTTAGAAACATACCAGGGGATTCCAATTCAATCCCATCAAGGTGGCATGTACCAATGCCATCTCACTAGTCCCAGTGATCAATTTCTGTTCACAATGGATCGTAATGATAGGACTAAGAACCAAAGGGATCACATAAACAAGAATAGTGTCTGCAAATACTAGCTGATAGAATCAAAAAGGGAGAGAATGATCCAACATGGGAAGTGAGATACACAGCAGACCCATAGAATGGCAGATGTCCTAAACAGCACTCTGGCCTCAGAATCAGCCCTTAAGGGATGCGGATCCGGCTGAAAAGCCCATGAGAGTATTTCAGGCATGGAAAACCAAGACACTCTGGGGAAAAAAAAAAAAAACCTAAATGAAAGATCTCCGCGAGTGAGATCCCAGTGGAAAGAACGGGTCATCAAAGAAGGAGGTACCTTTCTCTGAAGGGAGGAGAGAACTTCCACTTTGACCATGGCCTTGTCTAAATATGATCAGAGTCAGTGAACTCAGGGGGTTTCCATAGCCTTGGCAGCTCATGACAAGAGCCTAGGGTGATTACTGAGGCCATAAACAAGAGTGTCAATTTGTTAAGTCAACAACAGGAGTCACTGTGCACTTACTCCTCATGTAGGATCTCTGTCCTTAGTCTGCTGTACATTGAGATTTAATGCTATAACTAGTACTCAAACAGTATTTTTCACTTTATGTTTCTGTGTGGGAGCAAACTGTTGAAATCTTTACTTAATGTATGCTAAACTGATCTTCTGTATATAAAGAGAATCGAAAATGAATCTTGATGTGAATGGAAGGGGAGAGGGAGTGGGAAAGGGGAGGGTTGCGGGTGGGAGGGACGTTATGGGGGGGAAGCTATTGTAACCCATAAGCTGTACTTTGGAAATTTATATTCATTAAATAAAAGTTAAAAAAAAAGATTAGCACTATTAAAACTCATTGTCAAAAAAAAAAAAATCCCCTCATTGCCATCATAAGCCAAGGCCAAGACAATCTCAAGAGTGGCAAGACCTTGCTGGGCAAACCAGCATAGCAACGAGAAGCATTAAGTGCTCAGTGTGTGGGGTGGTACTGTCTGTCCAATCATATTTTCAGTTTCCTGAACACAGAATCCCAATTCACATTCAATGAGTCTTGAGTATAATTCTGATTTTCAAGTATCTCATTAGGCCAATTTAGTAATTAAAATAAATTAATGCTTTGGTTTATGTGCTCCAAGTAGTTAGAAGTTTGATCTTATTTCCAGTTGTTGATTTGATACCAGACATGCGTGGACAAGAACAATATGAAAACTGTCTATCAGGGCAACTATCAATGAAAACAATCCCAGTGGGCCAGCCAAAGTATGTGCTGGTTGGTACCCCAGCCTGGTGCATAATTCCAGCTAAATACCACCTTGAGTATGGCTTCCAGAGAGATTCTTTTCTTGAACACTTATTAATCATTATGAATTATCACCAATATTTATAATAAAAAGTCATAAATTAATAACATTTTCAATAACAATTATTATAATAGTTGTGAATCCATAGAGCAACTATAATTGAAATGGTCATGGATCAGTATGCTGGAAGTGTCTTTTTTTAAAAAAAGATTTATTAATTGATTTGAAAGTCAGAGTTACAAAGATAGAGGGAGAGCAGAGACAGAGACTGAAACAGAGAGACTGATCTTCCATCTGCTGGTTCACTCCCCAGATAGCCACAACGGCCATGGCTGGGTCAAATCAAAGTCAGGAGCCTTGAGCTTTATGTGGGTCTCCCACATGGGTGACAGGGACCCAAACACTTGCACCATTTTCTGCTGCTTTTCCCAAGCCATTAGCAGGGAACTAGATTGGAAACAGAGCAGCCAGGACATGAACTTGCAATCAGCTTCACAGGTGGCAGCTTTATCCACTACACCACAACGCCGGCCCCTGAAGTGTTTTATTTTTTAATGGGTCAATAATAAAAAAAAATGCTTAGAATATAAAACTGGGGATGGATTTTGAGAAAGTAGGAATCTGTGTGACGTAAAGCAAAAATGTATTATTGATTTTAAATTTTGAAACTATGATCACTTTCATATTCTGAGGCAAGTGATAAAATTCAAGGAAAACAGAAGTTTACTGATTGAAATTGTTTGGTACTTATTGATTTGTTTGGTAAGACACTTTGTTGGGCAGTTTGGTTATGAAAGCAAAGACCCTGTTGTGCTGGACAGAGTGGTTGATACAAAGTTAAGATAAGCTGTATTAGCAATGAAAGACTAGGATTTGAGTTTTTCTTTGAACAACCTGACAAGGGTTGGGGCGCTGAAGGTAGAGAGGGTATCACTGGGAAGGAAAGCTCCACCCACCAACCAAGTAGTAGGCAGGGCCCCAAGTGGGATATGAGCAACCAGGAGAAGAATTTCAAAATATTTCTCAACTTGTATCCCAAGGATTTCAGTCTGATGCAACATCACAATGAGTGCTAAGGAGAAATAAAGGGTGGATGATGTACAGTGTATGGAATATGGACATGAGCTGCCCCTCAACACACATTGTCTCTGTGGACACTGTGTGAATAGCAACACATTTAGCCTTCGGGGAGGATGGCAGCCATCAAGGGCCAGGTCACCAGGGACCAGTGCTGAGACCCAAGCTGGATCTGAGTCTGACAGTGTAAAAGTAGCCTGCAATGATTTGAAAGTTCCCTCCAAGACTCACTTTGAAATTTACTTGTCATTGTATCAAAATTAGGAGGTGGAACCTGTACAAAGTGATTAGGTTACAAGGACTTTGACATTATGAATGGATTCGTGTCTTTATCACAGGAGTGGACTAGCTATTGAGAAAATTGGTTTGTTACAAGTTTGGTTCCCTCTTGACCCTTCTCTCTGTTTCCTGCATGCTTGCTTTCCCTTCTGCCCTGTTATGATGTAGTACTGAGGCCCCCAACAGATGTCAACCACATACTCTTGGACTTGTCTGCACCCAGAACTATAAGCCAAATAAACTTCTATTGTTTATAATTTATCCAGTCTCAAATATTCTGTTACAGCACCATAAAATACACCAAGACACAGGTTAGTTTGGGGAACTGTATTAATCAAGGTTCTCCATCAAAACAGAGCCAATAGTTTAAAAACATTGTGAAAAAAACTAATGGATTTCAAAATATCTTTGCACCAAAATAAACATTTTTTAATTCCATTTTCCATGAGCTTTTGGAAGTATACTTAGAGAGAGAGAAAGAGACCACAGGAATTAGCTCAACTGTTATGAAGGCTGGGAAGTCACACAATCTGCCACCTGCAAGTTGGAGACATGGGATGGCCAGTGGTTTGAGTTCTCATCTTCACCAAAAGCCCTGAGAACAAGAGTGACGATATCCATGGGCAAGAGAAAATGGATGTCCCAGCTATGAGAGCACAAATCCACCCTTCTGCCTTTTGGTTCTATTCAGACCCTGGATGGAACAGAAGACCTCTACCCCCATTACTGATGGCAAATTGCCTCTCCTCAATCCACAGACACACCAGTAAGCAAGTGTTATATTCTCTCTGGGCATCCCTGAGCCAAGTCAAGTTGACACATAAAATTAACCATCCCTGGAGCAGATGTGAGAGAACTCCAAATTTTCCCCAAATATGTTGAAAGAATGAGCAGGGTTAGGACCAGGCAGTGAAAAGACCCACAGGGTAGAGTTGCATATGAGGGACAGTATGAGAGCCTGCAGGTGTCTATTTGGCTTAAAGTAGCCCAAACCTCAACTAAAAGTGAAATCTGACAAATGGAGGATTTCAAGTGCTTATCAAAAGACATTTTCTCACTGAGAGGCTTTTACAGAATTCAATCACACCAAAAAATGAAGCAAAGTAAATGGTGAAAGGAAAAAAAAATGACCTGTGCCCACATGATAAGATATCAGGTCTTTCCAGGAAGACTCAGAATCCTTGGCCCATAGAATACTAATGTGGACTGCAGGTCATCACAATAGCTGACAAACGCTGGTAAGTAGCATAGACCAAGAATACACACAAATCAAAGGTATGCAGCAGGCCCATACTAGAGACAAACAGGACACAAGGAGGAAATGTCACTGGAATATATTGCCAAAACTGAAGCCACAGTTATCTCAACCTCTCTGACACCTACAAGACCTTTTCAATGAGGTTTGTTCTGTAACCTGCAAAAGAAACTAGGAGTTGAATGTACATTTAAGAGAGGAAGAGAAAGTGTGCGCACGTGTGTGTGTGTGCATGTGTGTGCAGGCACACAAAAATAAAATGTAGGAGCATATAAATACATTTCAAATCAGAATGCTGTTCCTGTTGGTACTTATGTAAGCTTTCCTCCTTTAGATGCCATATTAGATGCAAGATGTCCGCCACTCTAACTAACATGAAAACTGTTAATATATTCATCCATTTACTTACTTATCCATTCAGTTAACAGATGTTGAGCACCTTGTAGCTGCTAGCACTCTAGGTAGTGTCCTATAATCAAGATTAGCTTCAGAACTCTTCAAGGTACATAAATCCTTTTTGAAAGCAAGAAAACCAAGGCTCAGACAAATGAAGTGACTGCCCTATGTTGCAACTACTAAGTGGTTGACGATTTAGAGCCAGGTCTCCTGATGTAGGAGACACTGGCTTTTACGCAAACAATTTTGGACTATAACATGTGTAGCAAGTTTCCAACTTCTTTCAATTAATTCCAAATTAAAAAAAAACTTCCCATAGCACTGGAGCTCCCTAATTACAAAAATTATATATTATATGTAAAATCTTACTTAGGAAACATTTGTTAGATGCATAAATTTTAATATTAACATTGAGTTCTAATTCTTGAGTTGCTCACAAAGAAAAACCTAATCAGAGGCACTGGTGCTGTGGCATAGCTGGTAAAGCTGCTGCCTGCAGTGCTGGCATCCCATATGGGTGCTGGTTTGAGTCCCATCTGCTCCACTTCCTATCCAGCTCTCTGCTATGGCCTGAGAAAGCAGTAGAAGATGGTCCAAGTCCTTAGGCCCCTGCACCTGCGTGGGAGACCTGGAGGAAGCCCCTAGCTCCTGGCTTCAGATCCACGCAGCTCCAGCTGTTGCGGCCAATTGGGGACTGAACCAGCGGAATGGAAGAACTCTCTCTCTCCACCTCTGCTCTCTCTGTATAACTCTGAACTTTCAAATAATAAAGAAATAAATCTTAAAAAAACCTAATCAGAAAAAATAAATAGCTAAACTTATAGCACATAGTGGTAGGCTGCATAACACAAGTGCCAGACTTCAGATCAGCTCAGCTCCAGCCACTGAGAACATCTGGGGAGTGAACCAGTGGATGGAAGACATCTCTCTCTGTCTGTAACTCAGCCTCTCAAGTAAATAAACAAATATTAAAAATAGTGCCTGAGATGATATTGATCAAAAATGACATAATAACTTCAACTCAGAGAGTAAAGAGAAGAAATAAATATTAGTCACAGAAATGTGAGCTTTATGTTTAAACAATGGAAAATATGAATTTCTAAATAAAGTAAAAGAAAGGGATATTGTAGGAAGAGGGAATGCTTTTACAGAAGTACAGAAGTATGCAACTCTGGGTAGGAGGAACTGCAGAGAGAACTGAGCTGGAACAGGGCATGGTGTATGGCATGAGGGAAGGGATAGCAATAAGGTTCGTAAAGCACCCAGAAGTCACACTTGAGGGACCAAGACCTGGATAAAGACATTCTGGATAACTTGGTTTTCTTGTTCTGAAGGTTGCATCTGAAGCTTAGACACAGGAAACTTCCCACACCCATGGAGGGGCTCACAAACCTCTTAGGAAAAATACTTGAACTCTGTCCACTACTGGGGTTTGAACACATACAAACATGCCTACTAGGGCTCTGTGGAGCACGTCTGAATCATAACTTATGCTCTTAAGCACCCCTGCAGGTTGAGCTGCAGCCACCGTCCAAGGATGATGCTGGGAACAGCCTCTTGCTTGGTCTTGTAGCCAAGAATGTAGAGTTTAGGCAGAAAGGGGAAGGGGGCACTGGAACATGGGCACTGTATCTGGACTCTCTTGAGCTTGTTTTTCAGAGAATGTTCCAGAGAGCTTACTTTGCAACACTGTACTCAGGAGACAGACCACCACAAACAAGAAACCATTAAAGCCCCAGGAAACGGGTTTGAGGTAGATCTTCATGATTTTCCGTGAACTTTCCTCAATATAATACTAAATCCTTCACCCAGGGGAAGATTTCTGAACACATACTACATGGAGACCTCTGCTGCTTACATGTATGAGCTGCTACATTATGGACACTCACCGAACCCTGGATATAAAAGCCCTGGCAAACTGCTTCTCAGGGAGATGGTTTCTTTAGGGAACTCTACCTTCCCACTATATTCGACTTGTCACACATTAAATAAAGCTTTCCTCTGAGCAGCTCCTGCTTGAGGCTGATTAATCGGTGACTCCTTAAGTGAATGAACCCCTGTGTCCTGCTGCTTTATGGTCCTGCTGCTCCCAAGCCTCGCTAGGCTCCCCAGGGAGCTATTCCTTAATACATTCCTTCCACCAGAATTCTACTGTGAGATCCCACCTCTGAGACCTCAAGGTACTTTCTATCCTTAGAAAGGGAGGGGGGCCAAGGCCAGGGCCGGCATCTTGGCATAGTGGGTTAAGTCACTGCCTGAAATGCCAGCATCCCATGTAGGCGCCAGTTCAAGTCCTGGCTGCTCCACTTCCTATCCAGCTCCCTGTTAATACACCTGGGGAAAGCAGAGGAAGATGACTGAAGTCCTTGGGCCCCTTCACCCACATGGGAGACCCAGAAAAAGCTTCTGGCTCCTGGCTTTGGCCTGGCCCCACTCTGGCTGTTGAGGCCATTTGGGAAATGAAGCAGATGGAAGACCTCTTTCTCTCCCGCTCACTCTCTCTTTCTCTCTCTCTCTCTCTCTGTTTGTGTGTGTGTGTGTGTGTGTAAAACTTTGGCTTTCAAATTAATAAAGTAACTCTGGGGAATAGAGAAGATCATCCAGGAAAGAGAGAACAAGGAAGACAAGGAAGTCTGTGTTGACCCTGAAGACATGAGTAGGAATCAGCCTAGAAAACAGGGAGAGCATTTTTGACAGAGGAAGCAACTGATGCTAAGATCCGCAGAAGGAAACAGCAGAGCTTGTCAGTGAAATTACAAATAAATCAATATGGCTGGGGGACTGGATGTGAAACAGGACTGGCAGACAGCACTGAGGGCAGTGGCTGCTCCAAGTGGCTCAGCAAGCAGGGCAAGAGGTTTGCAACGTCCTGAGGGCCCTAAAGTGCTTTGAGGATCCCTTTGGCAGCGATAAAGAGAATGGATCTGAGAGTGGCAAGATAGAGACATAAGGGCCCATTAGGAAGCTGTTGAAGTAATACGGCCAAGAGATGACAGTGGCTGCAATGAAGCAGCAGAAGTAGGGTGAGAGAGGAAATGGATTACCAGGAGAGGACACTTGTGGTGTTACACCAGCAAGGCTAGTAAACTGGTCAAGGCAGAGGCAGCCTGAGTAGGTGGTGAGTGACAAGGAGTGGAGAGGTGGAGACAGCCCAGTAGAGATTACATTTTTGAGAAGCTTGGCCATAAGGAGAAGGCAAGAGAATTCAGGGTTAAAGAAAGGTTTGGCAGGAAGTGGAGGGGGCAGTGTTTAAAATGAGGAGGAGTGGGAGCGCCTTTAGACAGCTCCAAGGAAAGAGAGACATACCTTTCAAAGTGGCTACCCAATTCCCTCTCTACATTTCTTGCTCTTATCTTTCTTTTGTACCTGCATGAAGACCTGTTGTTACCGATAGTGTCCTTTTCCTGTGAGCAAGAAATGCCAGCAACAAGAGAACACCGGGATGCAAAAAGCAAATACTTCAAAAGTTCAGACTTACTCCTGTCTAAACCTTTCTTTAGAGATAATTTGCTTTTTCTAGTCCAGGCCTTGTAAAAAGGCCACAACGGCACAAACACTCCTGTTAAGAGTTGTGGGAAGCGGGAGGTTGGAGGAAAAGTTCAATTAAGACTCTGCCTTCCTCGGCCTGATAATGGGCTTGGCATTTGCAGAGGGTTCTTGAGCAACAATGCCTGCCATTGTGAACCCCACAAGCTGGGAAAGGCTTTTTGTTGCAGGCTGAGGAGGCACCAAACTAAAGGTCTCAGGCAGCACAGCTTTTTCATGTTTGGAGTGGCATCCACTCAACGCTGTCCGCCTCCTCAGGAGCACCCCCCTCGCCTCTGTACCTCCCAACAGATGACACTCAGACGGCTTCTTCCAGGTAAGTCCAAGAGAAAACGAAAATGTTGCCGCCAGACCTGGGAAAGAATTTCTCACTTAGGTTTTGCAAAATCCAGAGAGGCTGCTGTTTACCTCAAGATGTTGTGAAGTCTTTGACTAATTTGCGAAAGATGAAAGTGTTGACAATGTAAAGAAAGGTGTTTTTAAGAGACAAATATCATATGTTCAACCTGATTGGTGACAGCTAACTGAGCACCTAAAAGGAAACCTGTAGAAGTGAAACTGACACTATGAGAAACAATGACTTGATCAGCCCTTGTCCTGACTGTAGAGGAATCACTTACTATTTTATGCTTTTTAGTATTTTCTTTTTTGACAATACCATTGGTTGAACTCTTTACTTAACACAGAATTATTCTTAGGTGTTTAAATCTAATTGAAAATTGATCCCTGTTAAAAATAAGAGTGGGAAAAAGAAGGGAGGAAATGTACAGTTCGACACATACTCCCTCAGACTTAACCCTTAAGGGTAAAGCTAGAAACTTGCCATGGAAATCCAAATACCATTAAGTTGGCAGGTACAAATGCCATCTTACTAGTTAAAGTGATCAGTTTAAACTCATAACTGATCATAAAGATAGGATTAAGTGTCAAAGGGATCACATAAATAAGACCAAATATCTGCTAATAATAATTGATAGAATTGAAAAGGAGAGCAGGATCCAACATGGGAAGCAGGCCACACTATAGAATGACAAATGTCCTAGACAGGCATTTGGATCTGGCTAAAAAAAAAAGCCCATGAGAGCATTTCAGGCATGGAAAGCCAAAACACTGTGGCATAAAAAAATGATCTACATGAAAGATCTCTGTGAGTGAGATCCCAGTGGAAAGAAGGGGCTATTAAAGAAGGCAGTACCTTTCTCTGAAGGGAGAAGAGAACTTTCACTTTGACTATGACCTTGTCTAAATAATGTCGGAGTTGGTGGACTCAAAAGGCTTCAATAGCCTTGGCAACTCATGACAAGAGCCTCAGGTGATCACTGACATCATAAATAAGAGTGTCAATTGCTAAATCAACAACAGGAGTCACTGTGCACTTACTCTCCATGTAGGATCTTTGTCTTTAATGTGTTGTACTATGAGAATTAATGGTAAAACTAGTCTTCAAACAGTACTTTATACTTTGTATGTCAGTGTGTGGGTACAAACTGTTGAAATCTTTACTTAGTATAGAGTTAGACTTCTTTATATAAAGATAATTAAAAATGAATCTTAATGAAGAATAGGATGGGAGAGACAGTAGGAGGTAGGATAGTTTGGGGATGGGAGGGCTGGTATGGGGGAAAAAACTGCTATAATCCAAAAGTTGTACCTATGAAATTTATATTTATTAAATAAACGCTTTCAATAAAAAAGATCATTCAGCTGAACATTTGCCCAGGAATTCAGCAGTTCACACAATACCTTAGACACATGCTCTTACACAGTCTCATAATCACTCTGTATTTCTCTTGTTCTACCAATAAGAAAAACAGAGATTCAAGTCATATCTTTGGATTCCTGGCCCTTGCTCTTTTCACCATTGCACACCGCTTCTGAAAGGGAATACAACAAAAACGCAAGGTGTCACAACTTGTAAAGTGCGAGCAAAAAGACTTCTACAAAATCTGATTGAGAGGCTCAGGCATTACAGTGTTAAGGAGAGACTGGAAGTCACTTGGTCTGGCCCTGCCAAGGCAAGCCAGATGGGAATCAAAATTCAATAAATCTATATAGCAGGCTTGTTTTTAAATTGATCATTTTGTATGGCCTGCAAATGATGTCATGAAAATCCAAATGGCTCTTGTCAGAAAAAGGGTTCCCCACCCCTAACTAGCAGTTTAGAAGCTGCTTGGGATGCCCAGATCTTCTGTCTAAGGCCTGGGTTCCAGCCTGGCTCACACCCACTTCTAACTCTCTGATAATGTGCATCCTGAGAGGCAGCAAATGGTGGCTCAAGTACTTGAGTACCTGCCACCCACATGATTGGGTTCCCAGCTCCCAGCTGCAGGGAGGTCCAAACTAGCTGTTCAGGACATTTGGAAAGTAAAGCAGCAAATAGGACATACCTAAAGATCTTGATTGAGGCAGATCAAGACATGGGCTGATCTGATGCATAACCAAGAGGAACATTCTTCAGTTACTTCCTTTTTGTCCCCTACCCAATGTGGTCTTTGCCCCTCCCCTCCATTCTGCCCCTTCACTAAACACTGCCATTCTTCTGTGCTGCCCATACACATAGAGCCCTACTCTCTGGCTTCTCTGACACCTTCTCTCTTTAAACTTACCAGTCTTGACCTTTGTCCCTCTCCTTCAGCCCCTCTCTAAGCAACTGATCCATTCTAACCTAATTATTCACTCTGAGAGTCATGATGCTAAGCTAATGATGCCTCTGCATGAGTGCTAAGGTATTGAGGACCCACAGTCACTCTGGTGTTACTCCTCCCTCACAGCATTGTTATTTGATGAGGATTCCGTTGACTCAACACGAATCCCACAGGGATATGAGAGCTTCACACAGTGCTGCAGCTAAAGGACGGATGTAGGTGTCACTGAGTATGGGCTGAAACTATGAAGGTACTTCAAAAGGTCAAGGCAAATGGAACTAAAAGGTTTATTTAGGTGCCAGAAAATTGAAATCCATCAACAGTTTTTGCATAATATATATTTCCATAAACTTTTTGAAGATCTTTTTGTGCACACAATGATTTCACAACTTTTGCACCAAAATAAACTTATCTTTTAAGTCCGTTTTCCACAAACTTTTAGAAATCCAGTTGTATTTCCAGCCTGCCTTAATCATAGCACCACTGTCTATCCATCAGTCTGACCATGACCATGCTGGAAGTCAAAACTATCTCCCAAAATAGAAACAGCCCATGAAAATAGAATGAAGTTAGCCCAAATAGCACCTAAACATTTGAATTTGCAAAGGTTCAGTGTAGTCTTTGCTGTTTCTGTCCAGAGATAGATATAAAAGCCACCTAAGTGGTCAGTGGTACCTTTTCCAGATTCATTATGGTGGGTCATGACAGGCCAGCCAGGTGCTGGCCAAGAAATCAACACCTGGTCAGCCCTGGCAGCTAGAGCTGGCTGTGGTGAAGCAGTTACCTGAAACAGGCAGGAACAGATGGAGGCGGGGGTGATGGTAAGCCTGCCCAGAGGAATGCCAAGGCACGGTAGGATTGACTAATTTCTGTCACCTTCCAAACACTAAAAGAGCATCAGATTGTGAGTGAACAACTGAGCTATTAGGGAAAGCTGCTGAGTGGAGGAAGTTTCCAAGAATAAATGAGAGAGAAGTCAGTGAGTCCAAGAGAGTTATCAACAAGGTTACAGGGCCCTGTGCTTATTTTCCTGCCTGAAAAGCTAGGTGGGAAGTAGGCACAGATTAGAAGTTTAGGGTATTGGTGGTGGACATCATCCAAAGATATCCCCTCTAGGATGAGATAATGCTTCTTTAGGGCTATTGTCTTACTGGGGGAAATGTCCTGTTATGGGCATGTTCAGTCCTTTTTCTAGGACTTAAGGACCATACCTTTGTTCTCTAAAGCTTTCATATGACAAAAGCCTTGTTGAAAGTCAGTGCCAGGACCAGCTAGAGTAGTGAGGAGGATTAAATGGCACTGGAGGCAATGGTCCAAAGTTGTTGAATGGACAGTAGAGATCAGCCTGCCCAGAAGGTAATACATGAGCTATGAATATAGTCTTCACACCTTGCTGAGCCTGGAGCCTCTTTAGCATCAAGTGTCCCATGGAGGAGTCTTTGGACCCATCCAGGACACCAGACACACCCAGGAGCACATTCTAGAGCTAAGACCGAGCAGAGCCAAGAGGATAAAGTCCCAGTGCTGGAACCTGTCAAAGACACTGATCTGTTCTTTCTTGTACCCTGAGAAACACAAGAAGCATTTCTGGAAAGAAGCATTAGAGCCAACTGGCTGGACTCAGAGTCCTAGGTCTGTGTTGTGGTGTCAGTCCAGCCACTCATTAGAAGAGGGGCCTTGGGCAATCCACAAAAACAAAGTCTCAGGTTCTGCATCTGATGAATAGGATAACAAGGCATGGCTTGCCTGCTCCCAGGTCTGTGCTGAGCTAAATAAGATACACAACAAACTCTAACACCACAATCTACTATCTATAATAATGGGTGAGGGCGCCATGGCCTAAGAACATTAAATGATCCTCTTACCTAGTGTCTCCATTTGGGTTACCCCAGAATAAGATATTAAAACAAGCATTGAAATGCAAATGGAGGAGAACATTAGGCTGGGGTTATTGCAGACTTGGAGTGAGAGAGCTGGGGCATTTATACACCAACAACTCAGTCAGTAGTTGATAGTTGTGGGGGCAGAGTATGAGCAGAGTGGCATTCACAGTCCTTTAGAGAAAGCCTTCAGAAAAAGAAAGCAGAGGCTGGAAATTGGAGGTAGGCCAGGGAGCTCTGGAGTGTTAAGGCCCAGTAGGTACATGTGCCATCACACTGGTCTCCAAAGCTAGCAATCAACAGAGCCAAGTTCCAAACTCCAGTTGCCCAGTTAAGGTCTCTACTACTGTACACCATAAAGTATCACATCCTCCTCTGACATAGCTCATTACTTTTTACTCACCTCCTTGTTAGGTTTCTATCAATGCTCAGACTACTTCCTGCCAGGCTCTTTCTTCCCATATATAGTAACATCTAGGAGTCAGATCCAGAAGATCACATCTCTTAGCCAAATTATCCACTCTAAGGTTCCAACACTCGGCCTAGAATGCCCCAGCCTTGCAATCCCAGTACAAAGGCCCTGCCATGAGAACTCGCAGATCTAGTGGTCTACTTCCAGGCCTACAGTATCTATTACCAGGATAACCATCCAGGGGGACACTTGGGCAGGAAGGAAAATAGTGACCCAGGAGAAGGGACAAATAAAAAGAAATGCAAGTGTTTAAGCCCAAGTGGCACAACCATCAAGAAAGGTACAAGAAATTCTTGGTCCCTGGTTCAGACACTAAATTTGTATCACAAGTATCCCTTGTGGTTTACGGAAGCACACATCTCTGGAAATGGTTTAAAGTTCCAGAACAGATCAGACCTGAACAGTACACATATCTTCAGGCATGTACATGGAAATGAGCCAATCCACCAGGGCCAAGGCTCTGGTCTTGGCTAGGGAGAGATGAGCACTGGGCTCTGTCCAGCCAGAATTCACACTACTGGTCAGTGGATCACTGAAGACCTGTGTGGCCATCAGAGTTCAAAGCTTGGGCAAGGAAGTCCTTTAGGCAACAGGTAGACATTTTTCTCTCTATGCTTTCAGGTCAGGAAGAGGTTGAAGGGGGAGTTGGGAGAAATCACACAAAGCACTGAGCAGGGAAAACCCTGACCTTTAGATACTGACTCATAAGTAAAATATAGGCTGGCCTCGTTGCTGCATGACACAGGCTCTAGAACTACATTATTTTCACATTTTAACATCAGTGAAATCGGGGGGAGGGCACTTTTTGCAGCAACAGTGGCCTACAGTCCCCCCTAGGTTTGTGTCATTACATTGGAATTGTCATTGCCTGTAAGCTCCAACTTGGTCAGAGTTATTTCCATCGTTTCCACTTCCATACTGAGTAATTATCATTTAAAATATCTTCAAACCAGAATCACAAAAATGTTAGTAATTGTTGAAATGAGATAATGGATTCATGGGAGTTCATTATTCTGTTCTTTCCACTTTCATTTGTTTAATCATTTCCATAATAAGAAGGGGAGGAGGAATCCTCAAAAACATAATATTCAGCTTTGAAATGAAATGCTTATTATGTTTTCAGAAAAGAAGAAAAACAGAGCAATAGGGTGTCAATGTGATATTAGTAAAACAAACATTTGACATTAAAGGAATGATGGCAATTTTACATTTCTCTCAGAAAATAATAAGCAAGCCCTTTTTGGTATCCAAGTAAGAAAGATATCTACAAGTATATGAAGCCATGTGATGTTTTGTTACTGAGATTGGAGGGAGGAGAAATTGCCTAGGCTTTTGGAATATTTTAAAGTAATTTGGAAGTCAGGTGACTGAGTTATGAATCATGCTAGACTATCATTAGGATCTTGTGTTGTAGCTGAAATGATGCATAAAATAATGCTGCATCTTCCCATTACCAGTGTTTTAGAGTACATAAAACATAATACTTGGCCAGTGCCATGGCTCACTAGGCTAATACTCCGCCTTGCGGCGCCGGCACACTGGGTTCTAGTCCCGGTTGGGGCGCCGGATTCTGCCCCGGTTGCCCCTCTTCCAGGCCAGCTCTCTGCTGTGGCCAGGGAGTGCAGTGGAGGATGGCCCAAGTGCTTGGGCCCTGCACCCATGGGAGACCAGGATAAGTACCTGGCTCCTGCCATCGGATCAGTGCGGTGCGCCGGCCACAACACGCTGGCCGCAGCAGCCATTGGAGGGTGAACCAATGGCAAAGGAAGACCTTTCTCTCTGTCTCTCTTTCTCACTGTCCACTCTGCCTGTCAAAAAACAAACAAAAAAAAACATAATACTTGCAATGTTGAGAATTTCCAATGTTGACCATCCAATACAAAATTTAGAAATATGTATATTTAAAGAGATAAAGACATTTCTTTTTTTAACTTTTATTTAGTAAATATTAATTTCCAAAGTACAGTTTATGGATTACAATGGCTTTTTTCCTCCCATAACTTCCTTCCCACTTGCACCCCTCCCATCTCCCGCTCCCTCTCCCATTCCATTCACATCAAGATTCATTTTCAATTATCTTTATATACAGAAGATCGATTCAGTATATATTAAGTAAAGATTTCATCAGTTTGCACCCACACAGAAACACAAAGTGTAAAATACTGTTTCAGTACTAGTTATAGCATTACTTCACACTGGACAACACATTAAGGACAGAGATCCCACATGAGGAGTAAGTACACAGTGACTCCTGTTGTTGACTTAACAATTTGACACTCTTGTTTATGGTGTCAGTAATCTCCCTAGGCTCTTCTCATGAGTTGCCAAGGCTATGGAAGCCTTTTGAGTTCACCAACTTTGATCTTATTCAGACAAGGTCATAGTCAAAGTGGAAGTTCTTTCCTCCCTTCAGAGAAAGGTACCTCCTTCTTTGACGACCCGTTCTTTCCACTGGGATCTCACTCGCAGAGATCTTTCATTTAGGTCTTTTTTTTTCCAGGGGGTCTTGGCTTTCCATGTCTAAAATACTCTCATGGGCTCTTCAGCCATATCCGAATGCCTTAAGGGCTGATTCTGAGGCCAGAGTGCTGTTTAGGACTTCTGCCATTCTATGAGTCTGCTGTGTATCCTGCTTCCCATGTTGGATCGTTCTCTCCCTTTTTTATTCTATCAGTTAGTATTAGCAGACACTAGTCTTGTTTATGTGATCCCTTTGACTCTTAGACCTATCAGTATGATCAATTGTGAACTGAAATTGATCACTTGGACTAGTGAGATGGCATTGGTACATGCAACCTTGATGGGATTGTATTGGAATCCCCTGAGCACATCTTTAAAAAAAAAAGAAATCCATAAATGACATGAACGAAAAATTTTCCCATTAAATTTATATGTTTGAAGAAAAATCAAAATGAAATATTAGAAAGAACTCAATATGTCAAGAAATATAGTGGAAATCCTTCACAGCAGACTTGGTGAGGCAGAAGGATGAAAATCTGAGCCAGAAGACAAATCTTTGGAAATTTTTCAGTCTGACCAAAAAAGAAGAGATGACTCCTAACTCATTTGCATAGTAGCTATCTGACCCTGGAAAAGTTCCTACCTCTCTTTACATCTCTCTTGTTACATCTATAAAATAAGGATAATAGAAAGAGGACCCTTCATGAGGTTGTTTGGAGATTAAGTGAAATGTGTTCAAAGAATTAAGACTTGTACCTGACTAACGCTAATGGCTGACAAAAGAGAATAATTTGTTTGCTCCTGGAGAGGAGGTAGATGAGATGGATGGGAAATTCAGAGCAAACCCAAGTAACAGAAGCTACTTTTCCTGAAATGCTACCTGAACTTTTAAGGGGAGTATTACAGTTAATGGTGCAACCAGTTGAAACACAGAAAGCATATGCAAACAGAAATAGATGACAGCAGGGTCCCTGAGAAAGTAATTCCCCAGAAAATCAGAGAGTGAGAGGCTGTGGATCATCACAGGCCATGCAATGTGGAGCTAGACTCTGTAATGCAAGATTCTCCACCCAGGTTAAGCGTATATCCCTTTCTCCTCTCAAAGGTGGCACGCTGGTCCCATCTTGAGTTACAGCTCTGATCGATTGCAGAGCTGTACTGAGAGGGATTAGGAAGCTGTTCTCGGGATTTTCAGAAAGCAGCACTGTGAGGGATTAGCAATTTCTGCCTTAGGCACTGGAGGATTAAACCACAGCACAAGCATGGCATTTCAGCCACCTTGGCCTTACGCCAGGTCTGTATCTCCACAAAATTAGAAACAAAGTCAAACTGAGCAAAGCCCCAGCACACAAAATCTCTCCTTCATTTGGCTGGTCCAGGACCCTGGCATCTGGGACAATCCTCTTCAAACTGCATCCTAAAGTCATGAAACTAGACTGGATCCAGGCAACTGATTAACAGTCTGATGATCCATTCATCCATCAGGGACTCCCACAAAGGAATTACCCAGTCCAAATCAAGCTGCCAGCAGGTGTCCCAGGAATTCTCAGCCAAGAAAAGTTACAGATTCTCCATCCATGGGAAGGAAATCAGCAACAACGAAACAAACTGGAAGTTGTAAAATCCATACTACTGTTTTAAAAAAAAAAAAATGCTCATTGAAATGTATAGAAAGAAAGGAAAGAGTAGTTTCAGAATTCAATTTGACCTCAGCAATTATTTTGTTTAAATCTCTCTGTACAGAGGAAGAAACTGAGGCTCTAAGTTAACGAGTTCTAGAATTGTGAGCTCCTGAGAGCTGCCTAGCCCAGGCCTTCTCCTTCATAGTGTTGAAAACACAGTGCATGCTGAGGGATACAGTGAAATCCCAGCCCTGCATATCATCCTTGCTGTTTCATCCTGCAACCTGAGGGAAATCTGGACCAATTAGGAAAGTATCTGCTCAAGGAATATTGATTCAGTTCAAAACTCAGCCACCCCTGCCCTGTTAGAACTATCAATGTATGCTTCTTCTGAATCCCCAGCCAAGAGGAATTCTCAAATAGTGTTTATCAGAACCATAATGATTTGTTGACAGACTGCGCAAGAGGTTCTTTCTCATATGGTCTCACAATAAACAAGCATGATTTTCATTTGAAATAGCAGCTTGTCCCCAAGTCTATCCCCAGTAGCCTACCATGGTGCTTTATGCTCTTTCTCCAGAAGACTTCTTGTAAGTATGAATACACTACTTTTGAGGGCATCTCACAACACATTAACTCTCAAGTATGTTTTGGTGTGTGAAATTCACAGGGAACAGACTTTGGGTAAAAGGTCCAAGTCTTGACCTTTGTGCCATTTATGTTGGGTGAGGATCAGAAGTATCTTCTTGCACTTCCCCCAGCCCCCAGCATTAAGGAACGAGGTGGGTCTTGTGGTAACGGTAATGGCAATGAAAAAAATGGATACCTTGCTTCCTATGCTCATCATTCATCATTATGTTTGTAAAACTCACACATGTCATTGTGCATAGCTGTGGTTCATTCCTTTTCACTGCTGGATAGTATTCCATTGTTTGCATGTGCTACAATTCATTTATTCACTCCCCTATTAATAGATACAAAGGTGACATCCAGTTTCATGCAATGAAGAATGAAACTATTATGAACAATGCTTATTGTTGGTCCATAAATGTGTACACCTAGAAAAGGATTCCCCAGGGTCCTTCATACAGTAGGAAACCTTCAACTATAGTATTCTGTGGTGCTTGCATCATTTTACGTTCCCAATGTGTGAATGAAAATTTCCACTGCTCCATATTGGACTTCAATGTTTATTCTAATGAATTTGTAATGAAATTCTTGGTGGTTTTGTTCTGCATTTCCTTGATGACAAATGAGGCTAAGCACATTCTCAAATATTTATTGACCATTTCTATTGTCCTTTTATGAAGAGGGGGTTGAAATCCTTTGCCAATTTTTCTTTTGTGTTGTCTTTTTATTATCAGCTTAAAGGAGTCATTTATGTATTATGGGCATTTGTATTGATAAGCATTGAAAATATGTGTCCCATAATGGGAAAAATTATTTGCAAACTATGCAATTGATAAAGGATTAATAAACAAAATATACAACTCAGCTAAGAAATGGGCAAAGAAAACCAGGCATTTTTCCAAAGAGGAAATACAAATAGCCAACAGATACATGATAAAATGCTCAGGATCACTAGCTGTCAGGGAAATTCAAATCAAAACCACAATGAGGTTTCACCTCACTTCTGTTACAATGGTTTTCATACAGAAATCAACACTCAGGAAATGCTGATGAGGATGTGGTGGAAAAGGTACCCCAATTCACTGCTGGTGGGAATGTAAACTGGTAAAGCCACTATGGAAGACATTATGGAGATACCTCAGAAATCTGAATATAGACCTATCATATGACCCAGCCAATGCACTGCACTCCTGGGAATTTACCTAAGGGAAATGAAATAAGCATATGAAAAGAATTATCTGAACGCCCATGTTTATCGCAGCTTAAATCACAATAGCTAAGACATGGAATCAACCCAAATACCCATCAACTGAAGACTAGATAAAGAAAATATGGGATATGTACACCATGGAATACTACACAGTAGTAAAAAAAATTCTGGTCACTTGCAACAAAATGAATGAAACTAAAACATCATACTTAGTGAAATAAGCCAGTCCCAAAGGGAAAAATACCATATATTCTCCCTGACTTGTGATAACTAATAGAACACCTAAAAGGCAATCTATAGAAGTGAAATTGACACTTTTTTTAATTTTAATTTTTTTTTGACAGGCAGAGTGGACAGTGAGAGAGAGAGACAGAGAGAAAGGTCTTCCTTTGCCGTTGGTTCACCCTCCAATGGCCGCCGCGGCCGGCGCTCTGCAGCCGGCGCACCGCACTGATCCGATGGCAAGAGCCAGGTACTTATCCTGGTCTCCCATGGGGTGCAGGGCCCAAGCACTTGGGCCATCCTCCACTGCACTCCCTGGCCACAGCAGAGAGCTGGCCTGGAAGAGGGGCAACCAGGACAGAATACGGTGCCCCGACCAGGACTAGGACCCGGTGTGCCAGCGCCACAGGTGGAGGATTAGCCTAGTGAGCCGCAGCGCCAGCCAAAATTGACACTTTCAAAAGCAATGACTTTGAACAGCCCTTGTCTTGATTGTTGAGAAACATTTTTTTTCATATTATTTGTTGAACTCTTTACTTAGTATAGAGTTAATCATATGTGAATAAAGTTAATTGAAAATGGATCTTAGTAAAATATAAGAATAGGAATAGTAGAAGGAGGAGGAAGAGGAGCGGGAGGGCAGGTACAGTGGGAAGAATCACCATGTTCCCAAAGTTGAAATTATGAAATGTATGAAGCTAGTATTCCTTAAATAAAAGATTTCTGGAGAAAAAAATACCTGTCCCCCTTAATGTTTTGTCTTTTCACTTTCATACAAAACAGAAGTTTTAGTTTTAATACAGTTGAATTTATCTGTCTTTCCTTTACAGTTACTGCTTTGGGGATCTTATTTAAGAAATCCTTCTCTATTCCAAGAATATAAATGTAATTGTTTATGCTCAACTTCAAAATATTTCTAGCGCTGCCTTTCACATTTGGGTTTTTCATCTTTCTAACATTAAATTTGAAAATGTCTTAAGCGTCTTTACCCAACTAAATTGGGGGCCATGGCACCATGGTTCGGAGTGCTGCCTTGCAGGCAGGCTGTCTGTGTCTGGGTCAGGACTCAGGCTCTCACTAGCGGTGTGGCTCTGAGGATGTGCTTTATTTCCCTGTGCCTCTGTTTCCCCAGCCTTAACAGTACCTACTGTATGGAGTTTTTATGAGTACTAAGTGACTTAGTACATGTAAAAGTGCTGAGAAGGAAGAATGTTTGGCACATCCTAAATGCTATATAGAACTTACCCACATCTTTGTTTCTCCTTCAAGTTCTTCCTCTCAGACCCCTAAGATCATCCTTGCCACTCAGCAGCAAGGAAGCAAGACCCCATGAAGCTCTGTGTTGTCATAATCAATATTCTGCCTGAAGAGCTTCTTTTGCTGTATGATTTTCTTGCACGTGTCAATATTTATATGCTTCACTTGCCAACTGTAGGCATCTCAGCCTCCTACCAAGCGGATGCTGCTAGTTCTGTCGACTTTAAGATCAGAGAGAAGTGGAATTCAATTCTCCCCAGACATTTCATATGCTCCGTGGGAAGTTAAATAGATCTGAAAGTGTGGAAAAGAGATTTTTCAACTTTTATCCATCTGGGATGCACATTTTGTGGGACACTGCATGATTTACCTAGGTCTTCTTCCTGAAACACTTTCAAGACAACAGAAGTGGCTTTGAGCCAGAGAAGGGAAGGATCTAACATGTGTCGAAAGGACTTTTAAGTTATAACTGCTTTATATATGGTATTTCATTTGATCCTCCCAAAAAGTGTGAGAGAGAGAGAACTGGTGTGCAGAAACACTGGAAGCACCGGTCTTCAGGACAAGGTCTTTCTGGCTTCCTGGTGAGAACTCTGTTTCACAAAGCCTCCCACAAAAGCATTGTGGAGGTCATTAACTTACAAAAATCTTTTCATCCCACCCTACTAATGGACCATACATTTCACACTTTTTTTTATGTTGTCACCCACTCTTCATCTCTGGCCATTTCTTTTCATGCCAGCCCATGGATGTGCCTTTAGCAACACAAGTTGTTCTACCAGTGAGTGCTAGTAATTAACCCTGACCACTCATCACAATTCCCAGGCTAGACTTCATGTTCAAAAATCCCTCTCTGAAAATTCATTTAAGCAGTTGTTCCTGTGGTCTGTATCCCAAGAATAAGATGACATCTATGAAATGTCATAAAATCGCCACTCTAGCACAAACATTGACATACACAGGCCACTTTGTGCCAGTTTCTGTATGTGAATACATGTAAGCCAGGACATGTAATAAGTATTAATAAGAAAAACCATTATATAGAATTATACAATTAAATTTGTACATTAAACGTGACATATAAATTCCATGTAACCTAATTAACTAGTGTGCACCATCTAGAATATTTTTGCTGAAGTCCACTTCTAGAATGATGTAAGTATCAGGAATACTCATAACTATTTTTAAAAATTCCCTCAAACAAGCAAAAGTCCAGCACCCATTATAAGACCTCCAACAAATGCTGGCTGTAAAGATAAATGAAAGAAGAAATGGGTCCACTGACATACAGCCCAATTGTCTTGCCACAGCTAACTCCAGCCCTGGATCAATGATCATTAGACATAAAAGTTAGCACCCTGAAGCAGTAAAGTAGCCAAGTCATCAAATTCAGTCTTGGACTAATTTAGAATTAATTAGGCAGAAGTGTCATATCAGCCATTTCAGAAATTATTTAAACAACAAGAGTTAAGATTAAAGGAACATTCCTTAACACAATCAACACATTCCTTAACACAATATATGACAAACCACAGCCAGAATGATACTGAATGTGGAAAAGCTGGAAGCATTTTCACTAAGACCTGAAACCATATAAGGACGTCCACTTTCACCATTACTAGTCAATATAGTTCTGGAAGTTTTAGCCAGAGCCATTAGGTGAAAAGGAAAATCAATAGAATATAAATTGGAAAGTCAAACGATCCGTATTTGTAGAAAGCATGATCCTATATATAGGGAAACCCAAAGACCCCACTAAGACACCATTGGAACTCATAAGAGAGTTTGGTAAAGTTGCAAGATATAAAGTCAGCATGGAAAAATCAATAGCATTTGTATACACAAACAATGCCAGGGCTGAGAAAGAACTTCTAATATCAGTATCATTCACAATAGTTACAAAAAAATGTAAATATTTTAGAATAAATTTAACCAGAAAGGTGAAAGATTGCTACTACAAAAATTACAAAACATTAAAGAAAAAAATAAAAGGAGACACAAATAATGGAAGAATCTCCCATATTCATGGATTGGAAGAATTAATATCAAAATGCCCATACTACCCAAAGGAATTTACAGATTCACTGCAATCTCAATCAAAATACCTATAACATTCTTCTCAGATCTAGAAGGAAGGATGCTAAAATTCATATGGAAGCAAAAGAAATCCTGAATAGCTAATGTGATATTGAACAACAAAACAAAGCTACAGGCATCACAATGCCAGATTTTAAGACATACTACAGGGAAGTTGTAATTAAAACAGCCTGGTACTGGCACAAAAATAGATGTATAGACCAATGGAACAGAAAAGAAATGCCAGAAGTCAATCAATATACCTGTAACTAACTAATATTTAACCAGGAGCTAAAAATCAATCCCTGGAGCAAGGACAGTCTCTTCAACAAATGGTGCTGAGAAAACTGGGCCTCCACATGCAGAAGTGTGAAACAAGATCCCTACCTTACACCTTACACAAAAGTCAACTCAAAATGGATCAAGAATCTAAATCTACAAGCTTATACCATAAAATTACTAGAGAAGAATATTGAGGAAACTGCAAGACATTGCCATAAGCCAAGACATCTTGGAAAAGACCACAGAAGCATAGGCATTCAAAGCAAAAATATGCAAATGGTATGATTTCAAGCTAAGAAGCCCCCTCTGCACTTCAAAGGAAACACTCAACAAAGTGAAGAGGCAACTGACAGAATGAAAGAAAATATTTACAAACTATGCAACTGATAAAAGATTAATATCTAGAATATATAAATAGTTCTCAAAAACTCAACAATAACAAAACAAACAACCCAAGTAAGAAATGGGCAAAGGACATAAACAGGCATTTTTCAAAGGATGAAATTCAAATGGCCAACAGACACAAGAAAAAATATTCAGGATAACTAGCCATCAGGAAAATGCAAATAAAAACCACAATGAGGTTTCACCTCACCCCACTTGGAGTGGCTAGCACACAGAAGTAAAAGAAATACATATAAATGCCAATGAGGAGGTGGGGATGGGGGATATGGATGGAATGTAAACTAGTACAGCCCTTGTGAAGACGGTATGGAAATTCTTAAGAAATCTGAAAATAGATCTTCCATATGCCCTAGCCATACCACTCTTGATAATTTATCCAAATGAAATGAAACCAGCATATGAAAGACCCATCGGTACCCCTATGTTTATTACAGCTCAATTCACAATAGCTAAGATATGGACTCAACTCAGACGTCCATTAACCAATGACTAAAGAAAATGTGGTATACATACACTATGGAATACCACTCAGGTATAAAAAAGAATTAAATCTTTCCTTTTGGCAACTAAATGGATACAACTGGAAACCATTTTACTTAGTGAAATAAGTTGCCCCCCCCAAACAAAAAAAAAATCATATGTTTTTCCTGATCTGTGGTAACTAGTAGAGTACAAAAAAGTAATATTTATGAGCTAAATTGATATTTTGAAATTTGATTATTGTTTATAACCTTTGCTCCACTATGAGGAACAATGTATTCTTCTTTTTACTATTTGTTGAATGTTTTACTTAGTGGAGGGTTAATCTTAATATTATGTCATTGTAAAAATTAAAAGAAAGAATAAGAAAGGAAGGAGTAGGGGGGAAGGGAGCATAGCCAGGAGGGAGAGTTGGGTGGAAAATATCACTATGCTCCTAAACCTGTATATATGAAATTATGAAATACATAAGATTTGTTCAACTTATATAAATAATTATAAAAAATTATAATCTTTTTCTCAATCCATAATAATCAAAAGCAGCATACATTCAATAAATACTTACTGATTACCCTTCAGAGCTAGACAATTCTAATAAACAAATTCCTCCTCTTCTAGGTATGTATCAACTAACCAAAGTAAATATCCACAGACATACGTGCCCATACATCCTGCTGCCATGTCCACTCTCTGGTTTCACTGTCTGCATTTGTGAGCTGGCAGTAAAGGGAACAAATCTAATTATTCAAAGTTCAGAAAATTCCTTTTCTCCAAACCATTTGAGTTTGCTTTCCTTCATGAGAGTTTGGCAAAAGCTACATTCCCACCCTTTCTTACTAAAGAGGGAATGTGTGATTCTTATTAGAGGGTATCACCTACAGGAGGAACACTACAGTGTCAGCAGAGGTGGCCCTAACCTGCGGTGACCTCCACAGGATTGTAGACTCCTTCCTTAAGCTTCCTCATCTTGCCTTTTGCAGTGTGCCTCCAGAAAATGCTCAGGCAACCCCAGCCTGAAAAATATGATATTTGGACAGAAAGAAGGCATATGCACCCAAACTCCCTGAATCGTTTGACGGTTTTTATAGACACAGAAGATTATTACTCAGAATGATTTCTGGACACTTAATTGTCAGTGTCAATCCAAGCATGACACAGTCACAAGTGTGGTCCAGCTGCCGGAGAGCAAGCAGCAGGTGGTAAAACAAGCAATCATTAGACTTGAGGCAGTGTTATCGACTGAAATGCGTTTCCCAAAAATTCCCATGTTGAAGTTCTAATACTCAGTACCTTGGAGTATGACTATATTTGGAGATGGGCCTTTAAAGAGCCAATTGGGGTGAAACAAGGTCATGTGGGTGGAACCTGACCCAATCTGACTGGTGCCCTTAAAAAAGGAGGTTAGGACAGAGACTGACAGGGAAGACCATGAGAAGATGCTGGAGGAAGACAGCCATCTTCACCTGAAGGTGAGAGGCCTTAGAAGATACCAACCCTGCAACCACATTGATCTTGGACTTCTACCCTCCAGAATTGTGAGAAATTAATTTCTATTGGCTCAGCCATGCAGCCTGTGGCGCTTTGTTATGGCAGCCCTAGAAAATTAATACAGGCATCAAAGAGTGTGGGACTAACTGATCATATGAGATCATTTCAGGATCATAAATGCACACTAAAGGCAAAGAGTCACACTGCCAAAAAAATAGAGAATATTTAGGGTCAACGCATCCCTGTTCTGTATGTTTGCTGATTCCCACTATCTCTGTATCAGTTCTCTATTGCTGTGTAACACACCACCTAAAACTTAGTCACTTAAAACAGCAGTCATTCATTCGCTCACAACTCTGGGTCAGCATTCTGGGGGAATAGCATCAGGGCAGCATGATTACTGGTCTCTCTGGAGCTCACTCACTTGGCTGCAGTCATTTGGCAGCTTGTTCAGGGAGGGATGCTGGAGATGGTTTCATTCGCATGTCTTGCAATTGGCAACTGGCATTGGCTGTTGGCTGCAGTGTTTTGATTCTCATGCTCCAGCACGCTCAGCAGAGCTGTCCTCCATGGTGGTCCACAGTCAGAAATCCAAAGAGGCAATAGCAAAATTGCCTTTCGCACTCTGAGGCCTAGATTCAGAATTTTCACAATAACTTTTCAAACACATTCATGTGGTCAAAATAAATCAGAGGGCCAGATTCAATGGGAGGAAAATTAAGCTTATTTCTTGATGAGAGGAGTGGCAAAGCCATGGTACCAAGGAATATGTGCACAGTATGAGAGGTATACTTTTAGCATCTTCATAAACTTTTTGTCTGATTTTTCCATATCACTTCCTTGAATACAAGGCAGGTGCATTCTCCATCTCAGGCATGGGGAAGAACAGGCCTCACCTCATATGGGTTGTGACACTCATTCACACATCCATTTCACAATTATAAAATGAAAAATCTATTCTGTAAATGTAAAGGTGAATAATGCCCACCTTCAAGGGAGTTTCTTTTATTAGGATCATAGAAATACAAAAAGGTGATCTAGGGAGGAGGTCAAGAAAGGTTTCAAAAAGGATTTGACTCTGGCCTTAAGTTCAGAAAGATGCAGAACATGGCACGTATTAGGATAACAGGGAGTGGGATGATTGATAAGAAGTAGCATCACATCTCAGCAAGGTCAACAGGGGCCTCTCTTGTTAAGGATCTTTGCTGAGCATCATGAGCTTTCCCCACAGGCAATTTACAAACAGTGAAGACTTGTGGATTCAGGCTTGTTGGGGTCACACTTGCAATTTGGTAAAATATGCAGGATGTTCTTGAGGCAAGGAGATCAGTGAATGGGATTTTTCCTGTTGCATTATTATTCTTGAAGCATAACTGGGACCAACAGGAAAAAAGAATGTATCCAAGGCTGTGAAGGTGCTCACAGAGTCAAAGCAGGCCAGCCAAACAGGCTTATAACCCTCAACATGGGACAGCTCCAGAAAGTGTGAAGACAAGATTCAATCAACCGATACCCACCCTCCACTGAACACTGCTGATGCATCCAAACTATTCCTCTCATTTTGATCATTCTGTTTCAGGGTCAGCAGTTTGACAGCAAAAAACTATTTGGCTGAGTTTATATCATGTGCTGCTCCCTGGATGGAGCAAGTCTGGGAATCTCTAAAAATGATTCAGTGGGAGACCCAGTGCTTACCCTTATTGCTTCCCAAGACAGAGATGTGATACCCCAGAAGGAAATCAAGATGGTTCCAGGAGACAGAATGGAAGCAAGCTAGGCAGCCAACAATTGGCAATTTCCACCACAGGGTCATTCTAATAGCCCAGAAGGTAGACATCTGCCTCCCTGGGATGGTGACAACATGGGTCATGTCACTGCATCCTCATTAGCCCTTATGTGCTTGCTTGGAAGAAGTTGAATGAAATCCTTACTTAAAGTGCAAGTAAAATAGAGCTATTTGCCACATAGTGTCTACTGTAGGGGTCTCTGAGTGGAATTTTCAATAAACAGTACTCTCTTTTCTCACCTAGGTCTGGAACAACTTGAGAACTAAGACAGAATAAAGATGGTAGTCAACATATCAACTTAATACTGACTGAGGCTAAGTTGGAAGACACAGCTTAGTATGAGAGCCAATAAAGCCTCTAACTCCACCCAACATCAGGCAGATATTGCCCAGGTAGTCACGATAGGACTATGCCAAGATAGCAGAGGTCCATGCACAAGTGACAGTGTGGAGGAGACATGAAGAATACTCATTAGAGGAAGACTAGTGCTCAAGGCAGATGAATAAAAGTGTTGAGTTACCAAGGACTGGATTTTTTCTATTTTATTTATTTATTTATTTGAAAGGCAAAGTGACAGGGAGACGGAGACAGAGACAGAGGCAGAGAGAGAACAATCTTCCATCCACTGATTCACTCCCTAGATGCCTGCAATGGCCAGCCAAAGCCAGGAACTCCATCCAGGTCTCCCATCTGGGAGGCAGGAGCCCAACTACTTGGACAATCTTTGCCTGTCTTCCCAGGCACATTAGCAGGGAGCTTGACTGGAAGCAGAGCAGCCAGGATCCAAGCCAGCATTCTGATATGGGATGCCAGCATCACAAAGCAGCAGCTTAACCTACTGTGCCACAATGCTGGCCCAATGCTGAACTGGGTTATAAATAAGCATGCCACCTCCGCAAGAATTGGAGTAAGTACAGGAGTGGAGAGAAGAGACACCCAGGGTTGCAGTATTCAAGCTTTCTTTACAGGAAGGACGGATAGGAGTGGGAAGCAAAGTTCTCACTAACATCCACTGCAAGAGAGATGTGTATGGTAATCACCTTTCTATCGGAACAGAATAAGTGCTTTTCTGTGTACAAGTCTTTCATTTCATTCTGAGAAGCACTGGTGCATTTACTACATAAAGGGCAATTTCAGAAGGCATTTTATTATCAGGAGGCTTAACACACACACACACTATTCCAGCCCATGTGGTACATGATAGGCAAATAAATAATTCCTCCCTCTTTTTGTTTGTTCTTCAATCTCAGCATGGAGGCTTTACATAGTCCCTGGTAATTATGAGGCTTCTTGAAGACAGTTTTTACTGATTTCATTTTATTTAGCCAACTGATTTAATGTCTACTATGTGCTAGTTACTGTGTTAGGGACAGAAAGTACAAAGAGAAATAAAACATAATCTGCTCTCAACAAGATGAGGGTGTACTATGAGGGACACCCACAAAACCAAAAACACCATGGTAAGAGCTTCAGCCGAGAGATACATAGCATATCATGAAATTCAGAAGAGAGGATTGGGTTTTCTTCCAGAGATGAGGTCAAGCAAATCTAAAGAGAGGTGATGTAAGTAAATGACTGAATGAAGGGCCCCCACTTGGTAGTCCAGGAATGTGCTATCCTGTGTAGTTTTCTCTCTGATCTTCCCCTTCTGTCCTGAAACAACAGGTCCAGAGTCCACACCAACTCTCTTGCTTTGTCTACCCCTCATCCAAAGCTTAGGTTCCTGGGAGTCTGTGAACCCTAAGCTGAAGGGAAAGAACACAATAAGAATGGAAGTCAAACCTAGGCAACTGGAAATGTTGGGCTGGGAGTGCCAGATGGTATCATTACTTAGCATATCTACTTTGTCACATGCACACACTGAGTATCTTAAAAATCTAGACGCAGTCCATCCCTGTGGCAGTTCTGGAAGGTCCATTTCATTCATCCATTCAACTCACATTTACTGAGCATCCACTATGCACCAGGACCAGATACGGTGATGGAAAAGGTAGCCATCCCTACACTTCATCCTTTCATGGGCTTTCTCCACAGTGGGCTAAAGTAATTATCCAAAGATACAAAACAAGTTAAGTGACTATAAGTGACTAGGATTTGAACCTTGATCTTTCTAACTCCAAGCCCGATACCCTCAGTGCTATATTAAAATAAGGACAAAGTCAGCCCCCAGAAATCATATGTACACTCTCAGGAGCAGCTCCCTCCACAGGAAAGGGAAATAATCAGTGGAAACAAAGGTTAACTTTCTCTTCTTCCCCTGGCCTGGGCAGCTCTTGAATCCAGAACAGCCACAGCAAATCTTTGCATTCAAACTTTACCTACTGCCATGATCCCCCCTCTCAGGCACCATCATAGCAATACAGAATACAGGTGGGTGGTCCCCTTTCATCACATGATGAGCTGAAAAGCATCCTCCCAAAATTCATGTCCACCTGAACATTCAGAATATGACCTTATTTGAAAATACATTCTTTGGGCCGGCGCTTGGCTCAATAGGCTAATCCTCCACCTAGCGGCACACTGGGTTCTAGTCCCAGTAGGGGTGCCAGATTCTCTCCCGGTTGCCCCTCTTCCAGGCCAGCTCTCTGCTGTGGCCTGGGAAGGCAGTGGAGGATGGCCCAAGTGCTTGGGCCCTGCACCCCATGGGAGACCAGGAGAAGCACCTGGCTCCTGCCTTCGGATCAGCGAGGTGCACAGGCCGCAGCACGCCAGCCGTGGCAGCCACTGGAGGGTGAACCAACGGAAAAAGGAAGACCTTTCTCTCTGTCTCTCATTATCCACTCTGCCTGTCAAAAAAAAAAAAATATATATATATATATATATATATTCTTTGAAAATGTAATTAATCCAGGATATCAAGGGTCATGGATCAATTAACTAATTTCCTGGATTGGGGCAGATCCTAAATCCAATGACTGAAGTCTTTATAAGAGAAAAGACAGGGGTGCTTAGATACCCAAAGGAAAAGGTCCTGTGGAGATAGAAGCAGAGACTGGAAGGAAGCCACAACCTAAGAACACCAAGATTCCCAGCAGCCACTGAAAGCTAAGAAAAGGCAAGAAAGGGTTTTTCCCCAGAGCCTTTAGTGATAGCCAGGATCAGCCCTAAGAAGTTCAGCCTTGTGGCCTTAAAAACTGTGAGAGAGTAAGTGAATAGGTCTCTGTTGTTTTATGCACCAGGCTTGCAGTACTTCATCACAGCTGCCTAGGAAACCAGTAAACAAAGTCAGAACATGGGGGCTCACAGATGCTACATGACCAACCAAGGGCACAGGACAACTGAAACTCAGGGTCTTGCCTTGGGTTCTCTCAAAAGAGGTGAGGATTAGGGCACAGGTAGTTTATTTGGGAGGTTTAGGAAATACCAGCAATGAAGTAAGGGAAGGAGGACAGCAAGGAGGGTATTACTAAACAGCAACCATAGTGGATGACTGAAGCACAATCCCACAGGTAGCTTCTGGGAAACAGGAATGAAAACTCTAACTCACTTCACAATCACCACATCAGAATTAAAGGGCATTTATGTCTCAGCTCCCATCAATAATGAGTTGGCCTACTGCCCCAACATTTCTGGCCTGCCTTATGTGTGGGTCCATGGCTCTCTGCAGCTTTGGGAGAAGCTCTCAGCCACAGAGACAGTGGCTGTTAAGAGACACATCAGGAGCACACAGACATGGGGAGGTTTAAGATCTTGACCCGGGTGGGAATCAGATCTTTCCATTCCACCTAGACCACCATGAAAGAAACTTTTGTCCTAAGTAATTGGCATAGGTAGAAATGTTGGCTATAATGTCAATTTATACTCCTCTAGATACCATGTTATCCAGCACTTACAACCTGGTTACTTCCTGAGCATGCTAAGACTCAAGGATAGGTAAACTCAACAGATTGATACATATTCATATTCTCCATATTGCACAAAGAAAGGAGCAAATCAATATCCAGGGTAAGCAATGCAAAGTAAAGCAGATACATCCAGACCACAGCATATTAGTCATTGCTTGGAACTGTACTCATAAGGTTAAAATTCAAAATCTAAATCTGTCCCCATGGAGTCTTCTGATTCTCAGGGATGTTAGGAATCCCATATGGGACATATCCAACCAGGAGCCTACCTCTGAAGGCACAGCCAAGTATAGTTTCTAAGGAGTCAGGCTGCCCTCTGTGTCCAAGTCAAACCACCAGGAACAAAAATGTAATTTCCCTCACAACCAATTGCTATGGATAGCTATCTAGAAATGTACCTAAATCTTCTTTGAGATTGTTTATTATTTCACTATATAACCCTTTTTATGGGAAACTAGCTTCATTAATTTACTCCTTCACCTGACCATATCTTACCCCTTTTAAGTTATAAAGTAGAAACCCTTAGTTTCAGTGTAAATAGTTAACAAAAAGAATAATATCATTAAAAATTGTAAATAGCATTTTAATGTGTCTGATACTATGTTAAGCTATTTTATGTTTAATATTTTATCTAATCCTTAAATAAACTATGTAAGGCAAGTATTAGTATTATACCACATTTTAGATGAGGAAACTGAGATTTAGGAAAGCCAGGACTGGAACCCAGTTGTGTCTGCAGAATGAGTCCACACTCTTGGATTCAACTCTAAGGCTTCATCCAGTCTTGTTTTGATTACATTCATCCCAGTCATTCGTGACTGTGTGAGTTCACTTTTCATCTCTTTAGACAAAAGTCCGAGTTTGTTTCTTCCTCAATTCAGTTCTATGTGCTTTTCCTGAGAGTATGCAATAACAGTGTCCTACATAGACAACTATGCTGAAATTAACAACAAACACTCCCTGCCTTCCAGGTGCTCACGTCTAATGAAGCAGAAGGTAAAGAAACAGCTCCCAGAATACAAGGCAGAATCCTTTTCCCATGGCCAGTGGGGAACAAGCCAACTAACGCAGAACTGTCACTGTCATCAGGGCTATGAAGCTTCACTAGCAAGAGCCACACCAAGGAGGTGATCTTTGGAGTGACCAAGGCAAGGTAACAAGGATGGAAGAGGGAACAAAGGTGTCCAGGTTGAAGGGAGGGCAAAGGCCAAACATCACAGAAGAATTGTAGATGGTGTGTTTGAACACAATGAAGTACTCAGGGCTGTTTCCCTGCTTCTCCAGCTTCCACAAGCATCTTGCCATCACAAACCTGGTCTTTTATTTGTTCTCTATTCTCTGCAGCCTGGCACTGTGGGAAAAAATAGTACTCAAAACAGGCCTTCTGGCTGACTGTCTAAAGAACAGAGTACCACAATATCATACTTACTTCTTAACTCTTGCGTGAAATTTCCAAAGCTTGAATTATAAGGGAACCTCCAACTTTTATAATGAATTACTGAAAATCAGACAGTATGCTGGAGGAATTTGGTGAAGTTTCATAAACTCATTGTTCTGCCAGTGTCAATATTGTGTTGAGCAATGAAGTATCTGAAGCACTGTCTGCTTATCATGGACCCAAAAAGGAAAATATCATGCACACATGGTGAGTGACATCACTTCCATGGAGACCAAGAAGTGACAGACATTGGAAATCTAGACTGTTCTGAATAGTCTTGGTGTGTACCTGGAATAATGACCATCAGGCTGGGTGTCAAATGAGCGGAGTAAACAGTTAACCATTCCTTCATCTGTTGGGTATGAGTACCTTTTGTGTACCAAATACTTCCATGTCCCTATCTAAGATGAGCTGTTACTACAGCCGTTATCAGTTGAGGAAACAGAGGTCTAACGTGATGATGTCATGTCCCCAACATCACCCAGTCTGATAACTTCCTGAAAGTCTCCAACTCCAAATCCTGGTGATTTTCTCCTGTGCCAGGGTTGCTTCTTCTTAAATGGACACATAGAACAGTGGGAGTAACTTTAGCCATGGGAAATGATGAACACAAGAAAGAAAAAATTATAGGTAGAGATAGAAATCTCCAACGACTCCTCTTGGAGAACATTTGCAGTTTAGGGGACAAAGAAGTGGGCCAAAGTAGCAGAGGACAGGTGGCTCCAATAGCACTGAACTCCCATCCTTAACCACATGATGTTCTAGACAGCTGCATCTTTTCCAGAGTCATCTCCTGAAAGAGTGTGTGGCCCTCTATCCTCAGGGTCTGACCAAACTTGGAGGACGCAGGTATTGGTTTCTCATCATGTCGGGGAAGAAGATCCTTCACTAATAAGGAGTCCACTGCAAAGGTGTCTTTACCTCCCCAAAGTTACCTGGCTTTTCAACAGTTTTGAAGTGTCCAGAAGCCCATTCCACAAGAGGCGGCCACTTCAGCAAATCTTGCTGGGAACAGGCATTTGGTCAGGTGGCTAAGATGCCCACTTCCTACATTTTAGTGCCTGGGTTCCACACCCACCTCCAGCTCCTGACGCCAGCTTCTTGACAATGCAGACTCGGGATTGGGTCCCTGCCAGCCATGGGGGAGACCTGGGTGGAGTTCCCAGCTACTGGCATTGGCCCAGTTCAGCCAGTCATTGTGGGCATTTGGAGAGTGGACCAGGGGACTGAAGTTCTCTCTGTGTAATTAATTATTAATTAATTAAACAAAACTTGCCGCTTGGCTGCTGCATCCTCAGACACCTCAGCCCTTGGATGTGCAGGGTCCAGGCCAGAGGGAGGATGCTTGCACCTGTTCGTTCCATCTCTGTCTGAATATGCACTCACAAACGAGTGCAGCTTAACTGGCATGCTGATACATCCCACAGTTCGATTTCAAGGCTAGAGAGAGGTGCTCATACACACAGTTACCAACCACAATCAGACTAATGAATAAATCAGAAAATGTAGAATAAGGGCATGGCTGCTGGCATGTAAATGAGGCTGCTGAAGGTAGTTCAAATGCCATAGAGACAATCTGTTCTCTACAGTCTCTTGTCCTCAACATCATTTGTAGCCTTGGCAAAAAGGGCTCCTGGTTCCTATGGATGTGGTCACAAAGTTCAGACAAAGTGAAAATTAATGAGCTTTCTTTTTCTTTAAATGCCTATACAAAAGCTCCAAACAGCACTTCCCACCCCAGCTAAGTCATCTCTGTCAGGAATTCTAGGTTCGGAACTTTCATTCCACTGAGTTCAACTCCCAGAATAAGGCATTTATTTCTAAAACAGGATTTGTTATTTTCTTCTCGTACTGAAAAAAAAATTGTAAACACTTCAAAAAATTAAAATCACTCAGAAATTCCTAGCTAAAAATACAAAGCTTAACAAATTGGAGTCTTTTCTTCCAGTCTTACCTATTATGTAATATTTTTCCATAAATAATGATTTTTGCTAAGAACCTGAACTGCCACACATTAGGGCAAAGTTCCATAATTAGTGGCAGGAGCAAAGATAGAAGATACTCCCTGGCTACAGAATTGGCAAGATCAGAAATGAATGGTGCCATAAAGATCCCATGTCTTTCATTAATGCTAAAAGCGGAGACTTTATTTATAAGGAGATTCTAAATTCCAGGCTGGTCTCACCCGACTGCCCTTGATCTAGGTAGCCTGTTTGTCATGTTAATGAAGAGGAAAGTTCCAAGTTTCCCAAAGACTTTTTTTCCCCCAGAACTAAAGGAGAGAAAGAGATGTTAGCAGCTTACTGGTGAGGCTGAGATGAACCATTAAACCATTTCCTTACCACTGGGGCCAGCTGGCCTAAAATCAGGACTGAACCTGTTCCAACCCCAAAGAAGGCCGTGATCACACAACCAGAGGTGACGGCCAAAGGCATAGCCACACCCAGTATTTAGGCAGGCTGCACGTATCTATTCCAGCAGCTCTCAAACTTGAGCAGCTTCTGAATCCCAAGGAGAGCTTTAAAATACAGACTGCAGAGCCCCTGCCCCAGGGTTTCAAATTCAGGAGGTCTGGAGCAGGGGGCCTTTAATAAGTCCCCAGGTGATGCCAATACTGGGGGTCCCAGGACCGCACTTGGCACTTGGGAAGCAGTGGTCTATCCTGACATTTGCGCTGTTTAAACAGAGGTTCAGAACCCAGACTCCAGAGTTAGACTCTGTTTTTATTCTTAGCTCCCTTGGTTAACAGCTATATGAACTTGGGCCAGTAATTTAATTAATCAGAGCCTCTATTCTCTCATAAGTGGAATAGGAATAATTACAAGGTTGCTCTAAGAAATGGATCATATATTGTGTAAGTACTAAACACACTGCCTGGCTCATAATAAACGCTCGATAGATGGTTTTTTTATTTTTTCTATTCCAGTCCCACCTCAACAGCCTGCTGGAATCTTTCTGCACCTGCTAGTGTTGATCTCCTAGTCCTGTAAAATGTTGGCTCACTCTCCTTGATTTCCAAGTCGCCCAGGGGTAGGGAAACTCCAGCTCCCTGCCCCCACAGAGCCTCCCAATGCCAAGTGGTCTTCAACCAACCCAGTCCTCTGCTGCCACCTTGTGGCCATAACTCGCCTAACACCTAGCAGGTTAATTGTCAAGGTGGCCCTACTGCCACAACCCCCTGAGCATAAAAGGAGCCAGAGAGGCTGCCCTCTCCAGCTGTTCAGTGGGGATGAGGACCTTCGGAAGTTTCCTGAGCAGGAAAATCCAAAGGACAATTCAAATACTGAGAGCTATGAAATTAAAGAAAGGATCTTAGACCAGGAGCAAGAGACCAGCAGAGCTGCCTGGTCTGATTTCCAGCTGGGGTCTAGAGGCTCCAACTGGGCTCACATGTGGTCTGGACAGTGCCCTTCTGAGCAACACGTGCTTTCAGACATTGCTGAGGAATCTTGGGGCTTGTCTCTTCAGATTTTTCTGCTAAGTTTGTCAAAGTCAAATTAGGGAAAAGACTGCTTATCAAGGGATCCCAAAATTTCCATGTGGGAACCATAGACTCCATGGGCCAGTTTATTATAGCTGGCCTTTGGGACAGAAACCTAGTGCTTTAGCCAAGAAAGAAGGACATGGAGACACGTGTTTAGTGAAATGAAAGACCAAAATGCTCTTACCTCTCACCCACAATATCTCTTCTCCCCAGTATATGTTGTTTACTGGAGGGCCACAGCTCCATGGGGGATGCAAACGCAAATTTTCTTCAGCTGTCTTACCATTCCCCTCTGGAAAGCAGATCACTTAATGTCAGTTTGTTAAAAACCCATAACTTTGAGGATACCTTTGGTTATTAAAACTTATTCTGTCCAGTTTTAAAGTCCTCATATTCCATCCCTCCTCTAAATTCAAGACTGAACAGAAACCCTGGCTCATCAAACAGAGGAAAGAGAGGAGCCTGTGATCCAGCTATGGATGCCTTCTTCCCTTCAGTCTGCAGAGTATAGGAGCAAGGTGAAATCAGAATCAGCATCTCCCCACTTCTACTGTCAGCAAAAGGGTGGCATTGGTTACAGCTGCTTTCCTGGCACATAGAGACTGGCCTCCGCAAACCAGGCAGCCAAGTGCTTACTGTCCCATGGACTCTACATGGGAGTGGCTGGAGGCATGATGGGCTATGAAGATGCCCTGAGCACAGCTGCCTATGAGAGAGGGAGCTCCAGCTTCATATCAGTCTACACTTGAAGGTCACATCCAAGAGTAACCCTGACTATATCTTCTGCTGGGGTACAATGGCTCAGTGAGCAGCCCTGTTGGTGATGTCATCTCTCTCTTCTGTGATATCTTCTTTACTCACATAGAACCTTCACATCTACCAAGCAGATGACATGAATGCAGATGACTTCAACAACACCTATTCTTGTCACTCACACACAGACACATACATGGCCAGGGACAGATCAGCAATAAGCAATCATTTCAATTACTGCACTGAAATGCAGTTTGCCCCTTCTGGTAGGCACCAATAATCTTCACAGGGGATGCACTTAGAGCTCTCCTCCTACCTCATGGAGACTGAGGGAGGGGAAGTACACTTGACTTTCTTCCCTCCCCAACAAGGAGGGCTGGGAGGTGCCTCTTCCCAGGAGCACTCACACCTGAGACAAAAAAAACATTGGAAAGTCCCCCCCCACCCTCTTGTGTGCCCTTGTCATAGAGTAATGGACTGGGAGACGGAGCAGAAAGTAAAGAACGATGAATTGGATAGCAGCTACCACTCAAGAAGGGTAGGCTGGGAGAAGGGTATACTTGGATTCTCTCTTCAGAATGTGGGTTAATGCAGAATGACAGTAAAAGAATAGAAAAAGATATTCCATGCTAACAGAAAGCAAAAACAAGCAGGTATAGCCATCCTAATATCTGACAAAATAGACTTCAAGACAAAAACTGTTAAAAGAAACAAAGAAAGGCAATGTGAAATGATTAAGGGAACAATTCAACAGGAAGATGTTACTATAATAAATGGATATGCAGCCAATGTCAAGGAGTCTGTCTATTTAAATAATATTAGTGGATCAAAGGAGAGACATAGACTCCAATACAACAATATTGGGGGACTTCAACACCCCAATCTCATCAACAGACAGATCAACTCCACAGAAAATCAACAAAGAAACAACAGAGTAAATCTACACTATGAACCAAATGGACCTAATTTATAGCTACAGAATCTTTCATCCTACAGTTGCAGAATAGAAATTCTTTTCATTAGTGCATGGAACTTTCTCTAAGATATACCATATTCTAGGCCATAAAGTAAGTCTCAGAAAATTCAAAAAAATTAAAATCATACCATGCATTTACTCTGACCACAATGGAATGAAGCTGGACATCAACAACTCAAGTATCTATAGAAAATATGACAACACATAGAGACTGAACAACATGCTCCTGAATGAACAGTGGGTCATAGAATAAATCAAAAGGAAATCAAAAAAATTCTCAAAATGAATGAAGATTACAACACAACATAGCAAAAGTTAAGGGATATAGCAAAAGCAGTGTTAAGAGGGTGTCACTCCCCCATTCGTGGAGGAACGACACAGGACCCTGCGCTGTTCTTTTGTCTGTTCAGCCCTTCCCAGGTTTGCTGCTGGTTCTTCCAGGGTTGGCTGCCGATCCCTCCACCTCTGTGGAGGGGCGGTTCCCCCTGCCACTTTCCCCACTTCCGCGGGGGAGCGGCACACCGCCGGCCGGCTCTCTCGGGGGCTGCTCAGATGTTATCCGGATGTTTCCTTTAGATGTTCCTGGTGCATGTTGTCTCTCTCCTCCTTTATAGTCCTCTTCCACCAATCCCAACTCTGCTACCCACACGCTGAGTACGCTGCTCTCCTCCAATCAGGAGCAGGATCAGCTCCTGCAGGTTATTGGTCGAACTGGAGGCAGCTGTGTAGAAGTTGTTTACTCCTCTCCCAGCGCCATATTGTGGGAGAGCAGATGCATAGAATAAGTCTTAATTCCAGTAACTTAGTCTAGTCCGAGTTGCTCCCCACAAGAGGGAAGTTTCTAGCAATTGGTGCCTACATCAAGAAATTGGAAAGGCATCAAAGAAATGAGCTATCAATGTATCACAAGGACCTAGAAAAACAACAACAAACCAAACCCAAAATTAGTAGGAGAAAAGAATTAAAATTAGAGAAGAAATCAACAAAATTGAAACAAAAGATCAACGAAGCAAAGAGCTGTTTTTTTTTTTAAATAAAATGGATATACTATTGCTGAACTAAACAAAAAAGAAGACAGAGTACACCAAAATAAATAAAAGCAGAGATGAAAAAAGAGATGTAACCAGAAATACCACAGAAAGAAAAAAAAATTTTCAGGAACTACTACAGCTATATGACAACAAATTAGAAAATCTATAAGAAATAGATTCCTAGATACATACAATCTACCAAATTTGAGTCATGAAGACATAGAAAACCTAAACAGACAAATGACCAAGACAGACATTGAGTCAGTAATAAATACCCTTCCATCAAAGAAAAGACCTGGACCAGATGGCTTCAGTGCTGAATTCTACCAGACATTTAAAGAATAACTAATTCCAATTCTTCCCAACCTATTCAAAACAACTGAAAGGGAAGGAATCCTCCCAAACTCTGTCTATAAGGCCAGCATCACCATAATTCCAAAACCAAAAAAGAAACAAGAAAGAAAGAAAACTATATACCAATATCCCTAATGAACGTAGATGTAAAAATATTCAACAAAATAATAGCTAATTGAATCCAATAACACATCAGAAAGATCACTCACCCAAACCAAGCTGGATTTACCCCTGGTATGCAGGGGTGTTTCAACATACATAAATCAATAAATGTGATACATCATATTAACAAATTGCAGAATAAAAACCATAAGATTAACTCAATAGGTGCAGAGAAAGCATTTGATAAAATACAACATCCTTTCATGATGAAAACCTTAAATTGTATATAGAAGGAACATTCCTCAACACAATCAAGGCAATTTATGACAAACTCATAGCCAGCACCTTTTTCAATAGGGAAAAGTTGGAAGCATTCCCACTAAGACCCAGAACCAGACAAGGATGCCCATTCTCACCATTGCTATTCAATATTGTCCTGAAAGTTTTAGCCAGAGCCATTAGCCAAGAAAAAGAAATCAAAGGGATACAAATTGGAAAGGAAGAAGTCCCTATTTGCATTTGACATGATTCTAAAAATAGGGGAAGCAAAAGACTCCACTAAGAAACTACTGAAACTCATAGGAGTTTGGTAAAGTAGCAGGATACAAAATTAACACACAAAAATCAATGGCCTTTGTATATACAGAAAATGCCATGGCTGAGAAAGAACTTGTAAGATCAGTACCATTCACAATAGCTATAAAAATGTTTAAATACCTTGAAATAAATTTAACCAAGTTTATGAAATATCTCTACAATGAAAATTATAAAACATTAAAAAAAGGCAATAGAGGAAGACACATAAGAAAAGGAAAAAATTTTCCATGTTCGTGGACTGGAAGAATTAATATCATCAAAATGTCCATATTACCAAAAGAAATATACAGATTCAATAAGATCCCAATCAAAATACCAATGACATTCTTCTCAGATCTAGAAAAAAGTTGTGCTAAAATTCATAAGAGACTGTGAATAGCTAAAGCAATGTTATACCAAAAAAAAAAAAAAAAAAAAAAGCTGGAGGCAGCTGGAGGCATCACAATACCAGATTTCAAAACATACTACAGGGCAGTTATAATCAAAACAGCAAAAACCCAGGAAATCAATCCACACATCTACAACTAACTAATCTTTGATGAGAGTGCTAAAATCAATCCTTGGAGAAAGGACAGTCTCTTCATGGTGCTGGAAAAAGTGGATCTCTACATGCAGAATTATGAAACAAGACCCTTACCTTACACCTCACACAAAAATCAACTCAAAATGGAACAAGGATTTAAATCTATGACCTGATGCCATCAAATTACTAGAGGAGAACTTTGGGGGAAACTCTGCAAGACATTGCCATAGGCAAAGACTTCTTGGAAAAGACCCCAGGAGCACAGGCAATCAAAGCAAAAATAGGTAAATGTGATTACATCTGCACTCAGCAAAGTGAAGAGGCAACTGACAGAATGGAATAAAATATTTGCAAACTATGCAACTGATAAAAGATTAATAATCAGAACATATAAAGAGATCAAGAAACTCAACAACAAAACAAAGGACTTTAACTGGCATTTTCAAAGGATGAAATTCATATGGACAACAGACACATGAAAAATGTTCAGGATCACTAGCCATCAGGGAAATGCAAATCAAAACCACAATGAGATTTCCCCTCACCCCTGTTAGAATGGTTCTCATACAGAAATAAACAATAAATGCTGGTGAGGAAGTGGGGGAAAGGGTACCATAATCCATTGTTGGAGGGAATGTAAACTAGTTACAGCCATTGTGGAAGACAGTATGAAGATACCTCAGAAAACTGAAAACAGATATACCATACGACCCAGCCATCCCATTCCTGGGAATTTACCCAGAAGAAATGACATCAGCATATTAAAGAGTTATCTATACCCCCATATTTATTATAATTCCATTCACAATAGCTAAGACATGGAATCAGCTCAGATGTCTACCAAGTGATAACTGGATAAGGAAATTATGGTATATATATTTTATATATACAAAAAGTAGTTATATATATAACTATATATAGTTGTATCTATAGATATATAGATATAGATACAGATATATAGTTCTGGTCGCTGCAGCCGTCTGAGGAGTGAACCAGCACACGGAAGATCTTGATCTCTATCTCTTCCTCTCTCCCTGTAACTCTGTCTTTCAAATAAAATAAGTCTCTCAAGAAAATGAAATTCACTGCTTTAAACAAAGGCATTTAATAATATTACATCCCATTTTGTAATACATGCTACAAGTTGACAAAGATTCATTAACACGTATGCGTTTTCAATCTTGCAACAATTGTTGGTAGCACAAACACCACTTATTCACTAATAAGAAAATGGAAGTGCTCAAATATTGAAGAATTTATCTAAAACCAGAGCATTAGTTTCTCTCGTGGAACAAAACATTTACATACAAAAATGTGAATTTAGACAGCATCTTGTTCCTTAACCAGCCTGACACACTTATGAGCATGGCCTGGAAGGAATGGGGGCCTAGGGAGCAGGTGGACAGGGTTCCAACACGTCTGGGTGAAAGAAGGAAAGTTCCAGAAGGAGAGCTGATGCTCGAAAGTGGGCAGTCAGGGAGGAGCATGGTCCTGGGTGCCGGGGCAGAGCAAGGGGATGCCTTATAGATTTGTTACCAACCAGCAGAAGGCAAACTCATTCACTTCACATTTACTTTGTCCTCCAGGAGATCCGGATGTGCCCAGATGCATTATGGGAAAAACCCTCTCCATGTCAAAAAGTTCTGAGAAGAAACAACAAAAAAGACAAAACACCTCCCTGGCTAGTTCCAACCATTTCGGCCTTTTGCTGATGGCTTCCATTTAGATAAACTTTCCTCTGTGAGCCTGGGTGCTTCAAAGCCCACATTGTTTTTGTGCATGGTGTTTATGGGGATTCTCAAGAGGGTCCCCGGACATCTCTCCACACCTCGCCTGATGCGTCCTGCCAGTGCCACAGGCCCCCATTCACTGACACAGAAACTCAGAGCCCCACTCATGGAAACAAACTTCTCCAGAGCAAAGGACAGCGCTCAACGCCAACCTCCACCCAGGGCAGCAAGAGCTCCTGGCACCATCAGGGCATCTCCCTCTTGGAGAAGAAGCCACTGGAAAGTGCCAGGGGGTGGCCTGTTTCTCCACATCCTCTGGGAAGGCGGCCCCTCACAGCTCTCTGTGAGCCACCAGGAATGCCAGTCCCCAGCCCCACTTGGCCCGCCACATTGGCTCTCTACCACTTCCTTTTTTTTTTTTTTTTTTTTTTTTTTTTTTTTTTTTTTAATTTTTTGACAGGCAGAGTGGACAGTGAGAGAGAGAGACAGAGAGAGAAAGGTCTTCCTTTGCCGTTGGATCACCCTCCAATGGCCGCCGCTGCAGCCGGCGCACCGCGCTGATCCGATGGCAGGAGCCAGAATCCAGGTGCTTTTCCTGGTCTCCCATGGGGTGCAGGGCCCAAGCACCTGGGTCATCCTCCACTGCACTCCCTGGCCATAGCAGAGAGCTGGCCTGGAAGAGGGGCAACCGGGACAGAATCCGGCGCCCCGACCGGGACTAGAACCCGGTGTGCCGGCGCCGCAAGGTGGAGGATTAGCCTATTGAGCCACGGCGCCGGCTCTCTACCACTTCCTATTGGCCCCAGTTTCCACATCTGGCAAGGAGGTGCTGGGTGAAATGTTTCTAAAGCCCTCAGCATGCTCCTCTCATTGGGGCTGCGACTGGATGAATCCTTCCTTTCCCTCAGACCTGCCTTTGGCATCACGTTCAGGTCTTCAGACACCCAACCCAGGCGTGTCTAAAGGAGTGAAAAGGAAAGAGATGCTTGCTAGAGGGTTTTAACAAAAGTGCCTCACACATCTGCTAAATATTTATCCACCACAAGGGTATAAACGTATTCTGCTCCTAAGCCTGGGTCAGTCTTCACAATTGGGCAGGCTAAGCTGGCTTTTCCTGGCTGGAATCTGACCTGTGGTTACCAGGACTCAGAAGAAAGGCATTCTCTCTCGGTGCTTTGTTTGGCCTGGGGGACTAGGGATTAGGCTGTAATATATGACAAACTAGAGGAAATGTTTACTTTGTGTTAGACCAAGTTGCAGAAGAATCAAATGAAAAAAAAAAAAAAACATTCTGTTGTCAGGTGTTCCCTCAGTGAGCATGATTCGCTAAGGATGCTTGCTCACAGCTGACCCCTCACCACACACCCAGGGAGCCTACAGCCTGCCTGGGGAAGTCTCTGCCCATGCCTGACCCCTCCAAACACATACAGAGAGGGAAGGCAGGTGCTTGGATCCCATCTGGGCTGTGTCTCATCGACCAAAGATTTGTTTACCCCTTGGCACCAACAGTGTGAGAATGGGGAGAGCAGGCAAAGGGGCTGAGGGAGATACCATGGCTTTGTAGAGGCCCACGTTACAAACTCCATGGTAGTGACCTGGGTCTTTAGACCAACTGAAGCAAGGCATGCATTTACTTTTTTTTTTTTTTTTTTTTTGACAGGCAGAGTGGACAGTGAGAGAGAGAGACAGAGAGAAAGGTCTTCCTTTGCCGTTGGTTCACCTTCCAATGGCCACCGCGGCCAGCATGCTGCGGCCGGCACACCACGCTGCACCAATCTGAAGCCAGGAGCCAGGTGCGTCTCCTGGTCTCCCATGGGGTGCAGGGCCCAAGAACTTGGGCCATCCTCCACTGCACTTCCCTGGCCACAGCAGAGAGCTGGCTTGGAAGAGGGGCAACCGGGACAGAATCTGGCGCCCCGACCGGGACTAGAACCCAGTGTGCCGGCGCCGCAAGGCGGAGGATTAGCCTAGTGAGCTGCAGCACCGGCCATGCATTTACTTTCAATTGACAGATAATAATTGCATATTTGTGTACATGCATATATAATAATTGCATGTATATATGTGTATAATAATTGCATATATGTATGCACTGCAAAACAACTGGATAAAACTAAGTAACATCCATGTCACCCCCTATTCTATCATTTCTTTATGGCACAAGTAAGGTATTTAACCTCAGTTTTTTTATCCATAAAACAGAGACAAAAGTACTTCTCTCCTGGGATGATGGTGTTTTTCTTCCTTTCCTCTCACCCTGAGCAGTGCCTCATATATAGAAACAATTTGATAAATATTCATTAATAAATTTCACATTTTTCCTGAGCCAGCTCTGAGTTTACAGGTAAAATCTCAGGCTATCCTACCATAGAGGATTTTTCTCTGAAGTGGAAACATGAGCCTTGAGTCCATTAGTTGGGAAGTCACCCTTGTGTCATTCTGTCGACTTTAGATCTGGGGCCTCCCAGCATCTCCCTGTGTTCTCCCCAAAGAGATGCAAAGCGACTCGTAAACAACAATGAGGGCCAATGTTGCTGAGCTGAGAGAACAGCTCCCTTTCTTGTCTTAGGAGCCACAGTCCTCACTGTTCTGAATTTGGGGAAGAACTTTCCCACATGTCATAAATGTGCCACATCCCAGAACCATCAATCACTTGACAAACCAGGACCCAGAAGTGCCATCTTTGATCTGAGAAACAAAAGTGAAAGACAAGATTCCCCTATCGAAAATCTCAGGAATCAGCAATTTTTGCCTCTTCCCTTTTGATTATAACTGATTTTAAGTCACCATTTAACAAGGGATAAAAAGGACATCACAAATAAACCTTGAACTATCCTCAACCCTTCTTCTGAGGCTGGAATGGATTTTACGTTACTCTCTTATATTGCAGCCTGCAGGTAGAAGCAAGGTATTCTCATCAAGGACACTGCAACAAAGTCAAAATGATTTTCCAAAAGCCCTGCAGGAGAACAGCCACGTGGGGCTCAATTCAGTCATTTATCCAGACAGGGAGGCAGACTCTGGCTCTGTGGCTGGACACATAATGATGCTTCCTATCGTCTTCCACGATGATATGGTTGCTAGTAGTGGAAAAGAAATAATTTCATTAATTTCCTCCGATTCCAACTTGCCTACTTTCCTAATCACAAAAGTCACAGTGGACTCTTTCTTTATCTGGGAAAGTTCTACTGCCCCTTTATCTGCTTTGAAACCTACCCTGACTCTGTGGTTCTTATATGCTCCTGAACTCACAATAGAGCATGGCCCAATAGACATAGAATACTAATCATGAGTGTAATTTTACATTTTTTATAAGTTGCATTCTGTAAAAGGACAAAGTAGGGCGGGTGTTTGTCATAGTGCCTAAGATGCCACTTGGGACACCCACATCCCGTATCAGAGTGCTTGGTACAAGTCCTGGCTCCACTTCTGATTTAGCTTCCTGTTAATACATATTCTGGGAGGCAGCAGGTAATGGCTCAAGTACATCAGTTCCTGCCACCCACATGGAAGGCCCATATTGAATTAAAGGCCCCTGACTTCAGCCTGACCCCACCCTGGCTATTGTAGGCATTTGGGAAGTAAACTAGCAGATGGAAGATCTCTGTCTCTGTCTCTCTCTTTCTCTCTCTCTCTCTCTATTGCTCTCTGAATTTTAAAACATAAAAATAAATAAAATTTTAAAAGGACAAAGAATCAAGTGAACCTAATTTAAATAATACATTTTATTTAAGCCAATGTGTCCAGCAGTATGAATTCAATAATCAACATTTTTAAAGGTTTATTTATTTATTTTGAAAGTTAGAGTTACACAAAGAGGGGGAAAGAAATCTTCCATCTACTGGTTCACTCCCCAAATGGCCACAACATCCAGCACTGGGCCAGGCTGAAACTAGGAATCAGGAGCTTCATCTTAGTCTCCCACATGGGTGGCAGGGGACAAAACATTTGGGCCATCTTCTGCTTTTCTCAGGCCATTGGCAGGGAGCTGGATCAGAAATGGAGCAACTGGGAAAGGAACCAGCATCCTTGTGTCATGCCAGCATCACAGGGGGCAGTTTTACTCATTATGCCACAGTGCTGGCCCCCAACAGTGTGTGTGTGTGTGTGTGTGTGTCAGAGACATACAGAGAGGGAGAGATCAGTTTTACCTGTCTTACAGGTAGAAATTAGGGTTCAGAAAAACCTCAGAATTATATGGCTATACAAACAGAATAAAGATTTAAAATCAACTGTGTCGGGGCCAGTGCTGTGGCGTAGCGGGTAGAGGCACCGCATGCAGTGCCGGCATCCCATATGGGAGCCAGCTGGAGCAAGGACTCCCTGCACCCATGTGGGAGACCCAGAAGAAGCTCCTGGGCTCCTGGCTTCGGATTTACGTAGCTCCGGCCATTGTGGCCATCTGGGGAGTGAACCAGCAGACGGAAGACCACTCTCTCTCTCTCTCTCTCTCTCTCTCTCTCTGTGTGTGTGTGTGTGTGTATAACTCTGATTTTCAAGTAAATAAATAAATCTTTTAAAAAATCAACTGTGGTAGTTGGTGCCGTGGCTCAATAGGCTAATCCTCCGCCTTGTGGCGCCAGCACACCGGGTTCTAGTCCCGGTCAGGGCACCAGATTCTGTCCCAGTTGCCCCCCTTCCAGGCCAGCTCTCTGCTATGGCCCGGGAGTGCAGTGGAGGATGGCCCAAGTTCTTGGGCCCTGCACCCCATGGGAGACCAGGAGAAGCACCTGGCTCCTGGCTTCGGATCAGCGCAATGCGCCGGCCGTGGTGGCCATTGGAGGGTGAACCAATGGCAAAAGGAAGACCTTTCTCTCTGTCTCTCTCTCATTATCCACTCTGCCTGTCAAAAAAAAAAATCAACTGTGTCTTAAAATTTTCAACAATATAAAGGGCAGAAATATCCCTCCTGGGTTTTTCATCATGTATGCCCCATATTTGAACACTACTGTTAAGTTTTGCAAATAAGGAACATGTTGAATTGTTGACACTTTTGGAACTGGATGTCTTCTCCCTTGCCTCCCATCTATCATTTCAGTAGACAAATATATAGAAAAATGCTCTTAACATTTTAACAAACACCTATCAGATAGAGTTGAAATATCCTATGGCTACTTTGCTTTCATTTCCTGTCACTCCATAAAGGTAAATATTATCATGGAATTATATGATTTTATGACTTTCACTTCACTTCTAAGAACCTAGGATTCCTTATCTATAAGATCTGCATAATATCACAGAGAATCCTTGAATAGTCAATGAAATGAAAAATGTGACATTAGCTGGTATAGTGACTGACATATGCTTGGTGCTCAACAAACGCTTATTAAATCTCAACCAAAAATAATTCCCAGTTACCTCTATGAGGAGAGCAGTGGCATATACCTGGTGCGGTCAGGAAAGAATTCCTAGGATGAGGTATATCTGCCTTTGTGTTGATTAAGCCTTGGAAGTTGGGAGATTTTTCTAGAACTAAACACGTTTTCCCCATACAAAAGCAGTGTAAATACATTCCAAGCAAATACCTCTGGGGAGTGGGTATAATTTCATCTTTACCTGTTTTTATATTTCTTTACAGTTGCCATGAGAGCATTCTAATAACCTCAGTGGGGCTGAAAGTGATGCAGAAAATTGCCTTAAGTAATTTAAGGGCTGTTAAACCTAACAAACTTCTCCTGTGGAATAACTAGTTAAGCAGTGATCAGCAGAAAACATGCAAAGATCATGTGCTCTTTTTCCTGCTAAGCTGAAGTGAAAATGTAATTGCACTGCATGAGAGAAAGGTGCAGGTCTTAAAGCTCTTCTTGCTCCAGTCTTGGGTTGAGTCAAGCTGCAGATGCCCCCAAATTCCAGAAAAGGCAACTCGGTTCTGAAGTCATTTCCCATTTTCTGAACTGCCTGCTAATTTTTTCATGCATGCTTCTTAAGATATTAATCAGAGATTTTTTTTTTAGCACAAAACCTCCAGGGATCTGAATTCCAGCCTTGAAGTAGCCAATCACTAGCTGTGTGACCTTGAGCAATTCTTTTCACTTACCCAGGCATGAACTTCTGCAACTATAAAATGAAAAGATTTTATTGTGTTCCATTGAAGATTTCTTCCAGCTCTAAATCCTTTGATCCTAAACAACCTCTATACTCAGAAGTTGCTTTTCTGACTATTTTAACTATCAAACATATAACCATGAATCAAAAGTAGGGCAAACAATAAAAAGAAAGAAAAGATTCCTGAACAGCGTAAGTTAATGTTATAAAGTCCATGAATTTTTAACCTCTCAGGACCTTGCAGACCTATACTCAAAACATTCCTTCATACACTCATCTACTAAGTTTGATTTTCTTATTTGCTAAGCATACAATACAGTAGAAGGGGCAAATTAGAAAAAGCAGGAAAGAACACTGAATACAAATGAAAGCCCAAAATTTCAGGAGATCAGAGATGCTGTCTGGTTCACTGCTGTACACTCGGTGTTAGGCATATCATCTATTCATGATAAATGTTGAATGAATGAATGAATGAATGAAGGCAATACTTACAGAGCTAAATACAAAAAAAGACACAATTTAAATACAGTGATTGGGTTGCAGGTGCAAATAATCATATACTCTAAGAGTTTCCTAAAGACCTTTTCATGTACTGTAATTAATATTCACATGGGTGATCAAGACTCAGCAAGGAAGACTTTAGTTATGCTCAATAATCTGTCATTAGGATAGCAAGCAATTATTTCTAAAAAACCATGACAGATGAGATTGGACATATGTTTATCTTTGCTCCCTCCAAATACCTTACCTAAAATGAAAGGAAAGTAAAATGGATTGCATGAGTGTTTGTGTGTGAGTCTCCATTAAAAAAAAGAGAGGAAAGGATCAAGGATCCACAGTGGACAAGAAATGTCATGTAAGTTTTGTAGACTAGGAAGCATCAGATGAAATCTTTAGAGCTGATAAAGCTGAACAACAAGGGCTTATACCAAGGAGCCAATGAGAAGCCAAGAAAGATGCAGAAATCAGAGGCAGTCAAACCAGAGGCATGAGCTACTGAACTATAAATGGAACTCATTCAAAGGCATTAAGAGTTCCTTCTCCCACCTTAGCAGGAAACTGGAAATTTATTCCACAAATGCAAGGACCCAGTGACGCGCTGGCCCTCAGATCACAAGAGAGCCACACACCTGAAAACAAGAGCATGAACTAAAGTCTACACCAGAACAGTGAGCATCCAGGTGCCCTTGCCTCTCTGCACACTAAGAACACTGACAGCTTAGAGCTCTATTACTCCCATAACCACACTCCAAGGCATAAAACTGGAGGATTTTACCTGGGGTGGGGAGGGGCTGCAGAGGGAAGGACAGGATAGACCCAGGAGGCAGGTCTTTAAATACTGATACTTGGGTGTTCCAACAAACAGCTGGGTCCCTAACTAGCCAGGTTACAAGTGCAAATTCTGTTCCTCCCACAGAAAAGCAACCATTCAGTTCTAATATAATATTCTCAAGTATAAACAGACAAAGAGCACTCCAAGTAAGCTCCAATAAGAAAAACCAAAACCTAAGGAAAGTATAAAAAGAAAAAGGAAATCAAGAAAGCAAGAGAGAAGAAAATTTTGAATGTTTGTAACTGATATCTACAGAGAGGTGAGAAATATTCACACATGGCACAAGAATGATAAGTCATATTTCTAAAGGAATAGAAAACAAATTAGCACTCCTGAAATTTGAAAATATGACACTTGAAACAAAAGATTCTAAAGATGTTTGGAATATGCAGTCAAGAGAATCTCTAAGGAAGTAGAACAAAAAAGAGCTAAAACAAAGAAGATGAGAAGAAATTTTAGTATCAGTCAACCCAAGAAATCTAAGCACTGTGAAACAGAATCCCAGAAAAAGAAAAAGGAGGAAAATAATGAAGAAAAACTATCAAAATATTGATGCACAGAAATTTTCTTATAAGTGAAAGACATGAGTTTTTGTATTAAGAGTCTATTGAATGTATAAAACAATGAAAAAAAAAAGATTTCTCATACCATCTTACATTACTGTGAAATTTCAGAACTTCCAGGAAAAATAAATGACACTAAAATCTTCAAGTCCTAAATAATTAGTTCACATATAAAAGGCTGGAAATATGAATGTCATCAAACTTCTCAACAACACACACAAAGCTTCAAGTCATTGGAGCAACTGCTTCAAATGTGTAGTGAAATTTTGCATCCCAGAATTCCGTATTAATTGATTATTCAAGTAATCAATTAAGTGTAGAGAGCGAATAATATTATTATACCCAGACTTTTGGAGTATCAAAAAATAGTTCTCATAAATGCCTTCCCAAAAAGTTACTGAAGGATATGTTCTACTGAAATCAGGGTGTAAATCAAGGTAAAGAACTGGGATATAAATCAAGATGTGTATCCTGGGAGAGAGGCAAAAAGAAGGGCCAGAACAACAACTAAAGAGCATGCCCAGAGGATAGCCTGGTGAGATGGGAGCAGAGGGTAGGGGAGCATCTCCATGAACACAGAGACCCTGATGCTTCTGCCTGGGTGGGAAATAATAGCCACTGAGTTTGGAGAGTTTGAAAATAATTAGTTGTAATAACATAGATAAATAATCAAGTGGTGGGAAAATGAGGGAACTATTATCTCCAGAAAGAAAAAAAAATTAGATCAAGAAATATAATCAAGAAACACTAGGTTAAAAAAAAATAGACAAACATTTTACATTGCCTTAACTAAAACTTTTTTATTTTTTTATTTGGAAAGTAGGAGGAGAAGAAGAGGTATTGAATTATAATTGATGCTAAAACCTCATCTTTATAAGAAGTCAATGAAAGAGAAAAAATGATGAAATTTGATAAATTAAGAGGAGCATTTAACTCAAGAGTTTAAAGACTACTATTTGGGGCTTTGGTTTGGGGTTTTTCCTTTAGCAACCTTCTAGTTCTGTATTATTTTGATAAAAAAAATTACTTTAGCAAAAAATTTTACATGCCTACAAAAATGAAGTCAGGTAGCATAAGTAGTCTGACCCAAGCCAGTGATTACACTGGAAGCTCTCACCTAAAGAGTGAAGCATGCAGCAATGAGGAAGGAATGATCTTGGGGCCGGCACTGTGGCACAGTGAGTAAAGCTGCCGCCTGCAGTGCCAGCATTCCATATGGACACCGGCTCTAGTCCCAGCTGCTCCACCTCCAATCCAGTTCTTTGCTATGGCCTGGGAAAACAGTAGAAGATAGCCCAAGTCCTTGGGCCCCTGCACCCGCATGGGAGACCCGAGGGAGCTCTTGGCTCCTGGCTTCGGATTGGTGCAACTCCAGCCATCGCGGCCATTTGGGGAGTAAACCAGTGGATGGAAGACCTCTCTCTCTCTCTCTCTTTCTCTCTGCCTCTACTCTCCGTATAACTCTTTCAAATAAATAAATAAATCTTTAAAAAAAAGAAGGAATGATCATAATTGATCATAATGTAGAGGCATAACTAAGGTTAAGTTAGTGCTTGCAACACTGGAATCCCATATTGGAGTGCTGGTTTGAGTCCCAGTTACTCCACTTTCAATCCAGCTTCTTGATAATGCACCTGGAAAGACAGTGGAATTAATGGCTCAAGTATTTGGGTCCCTGACATCCATGTGTAAGACCGAGATGGAGTCCCAAACTACTGGCTTCAGCCTGGCCCAGCCCTCACTGTTGTGGCCATTTGGGGAGTGAACAAGTAGAAGAAATTCTCTCTCTCTCTCTCTCTCTCTCTCTTTCTCTCCTTCAAATAAATTAGTGAATTAATATTTTTAAAAAATGATCAGACCTATGAACTCAAAAGTAGCATGAGCCATCAAAAAAAGTCTAAGAGGTCATGTCCAAAAGAACAGTGCAAGAAGTAATGAAAATATTGTGAGACATCAGAGTATTGTTCTTTGTGACATTAGGTGAAGTACAACTCTTTATTTTAGAGGTTCTTTAATATAAAGAATGTTAAAGCAGTGTTTTGTCTCGGGAAAAATGACTGTGGAGAGCCATGGTTAGGCCTCTAGTTCTTCTAGACTATGGTCAACACTGCACATCAGTCTCCATCATCTCTGTTGGGGTAACTGAGCAGCAGGTGCTCAGGAAAAAGCCTAATCACATCATCTCTCCAGGCATGTGTTAGTGTGAGACTCGGAAGCTTCAGCTCAGTGATTGTAAAGGTACCCAGGAGGGCAGGAAATGTGGCTCAATGAGTTAAGCCACTACTAAGGACAACCACATTGATTTTGGAGTGCTGGTTCAAGTCCCAGCTTCTCCACATTCAATCCAGTTTCCTGTTAATGCACCTGAGAGGCAGCAGATGATGGCCCAAGTATTTGGATTCCTGCTGTGATGTGGGAGTCCCGGATGGAGCTCCTGGCTCCTGGCTTTGGCCTGGCCCAGCCTGTTGTGGGCATTTGGGGCATGAATCAGCAGGTAGAAGACCTTTCTCTGTCTCTCCCTCTGTCTCTGACTCTACCTTTTAAATAAATAAACCAATAAATCTTTAAAAATAAAAAAAATTTCAAGACAACAAGGGACTTAAATCCATCCACATTCAAATAAGCAACTAGAGCCACAAACTCAGATTTCAATTTCTGCAATAGTAGGCACTACTCATACATACCTAGGTCTATGATTTTTTTGGCCCCAAGCCTGGGTAGGGTCAGGTCTACAGATGGCAGACAACATTACAGACAGAGAAAATAGGAGCTGGCACAGGAAGTGACCTACAGTTGAAAAATATCTAATGTAAGCCAGAAAGATTCCCTTCAAAATTGTTAAGTTTTATGTGATGCTTTAGTGCTTAAAACTTCCATTACATGAAATATTCACTTATGTAGAACAGCTCATTCCCCAGTAATATGAGATTAATGAGGCATCACTGTACATAAAAACTGCCGAACTGGCTCAGATCAATGGGCTGTCCTGTCCAGTATCCTGCCTTTGAAAGGGCATAAAAGAATACGAAATTCAGAGACAGAAATAAGTAACTGGATCTGAGACCTAGCTCCACCACTTTGAATCGTGTAGCTTTGGACAAGTTACTTATCTAGTCCAGCCTCAATTTACACATCTGTAAAAGTAATTCTAATAATATCTTCTGGATGATGTGAAAATCCAATGAGATGGTATTCCTAAAAGTACGTTTAAGATTGTAATGCAGTCTAAATATGTCAATTAGTCCTGCTGAATGATGTTTGACAACTTGGTTTTCTTATGTATCCTGAAGATCATTAATTTCAAGTCAGTTCTTAACTTTTCAATATAGTTTATTAAAAATTCTTGGCTCCCAGGGCCAGCACTGTGGTGCATCTTAAGCTGCCACCTGCAGTGCTAACATCCCATTTGGGAATCAGTTGAAGTCCTAGCTGCTTCACTTCTTTTTTTTTTTTTTTTTTTTTTTTATTGACAGATAGAGTTAGACAGTGAGAGAGAGAGACAGAGAGAAAGGTCTTCCTTCCGTTGGTTCACTCCCAAAATGGCTGCTATAGTTGGCACTGTGCCAATCCGAAGCCAGGAGCCAGGTGCTTCTTCCTGGTCTCCCATGCAGGTGCAGGGACCCAAGCACTTGGGCCATCCTCCACTGCTTTTCCAGGCCACAGCAGAGAGCTGGACTGGAAGAGGAGCAACCGGGACTAGAACCAGCACCCATATGGGATGCCAGCACCACAGGCAGAGGATTAACCAAGTGAGCCATGGCGCCAGCCCCTGCTTTACTTCTGATCCATCTCCCTGCTAATGGCCTGGGAAAAGCAGCTGAAGATGACCCAAGGGCTTGCACCCCTCCATCCATGTGGGAGACCCAGAAAAAGTTCTTGGCTCTTCGCTTTGCCTGGCCTAGTCCCAGACATTGCAGCCAACTGATGAGTGAATCAGTATATGGAAGCTCTATCCCTCTCTCTGTGTGACTCTGCCTTTCAAATAAATAAATAAATCTTTTTATAAAAAAAATGAATCTGTCATGGATTACTATGTATCAGGAAGTCAGTGAACCATAATCCTTCAAAATATCAGTAGAATATTTTTTAGTAAACAAGGACACATAACCTAATGTCTTCCTAGACCTTTTTAACTCCTCACTATATATGTGAATACCCTCTGGCCTCTAGCCCTCTGCTCAATTGTCCTCTTAGCAGAAACCTCATGGACCAAGATACTGTGATTGGTTCAGAGGCTGAACGGAAGCTGGAAGGAATTTCTGGACTAAGAGAAATGGTTATTCTTTGGTAAACATTCAGTGAATCACTTTCTGAAAGGCTGATTGAAACTCAGGCCTTCTCTCATGTCTGTAGGAGGTAGTCTGACCCAAGGAACTAAGCCTATAGATTTAGAAGCTGGTTGAGCATGCTCTTCTTGCACAGATGTGCCTAGAAAATTATGAAAACTCAGAAGCAGGTAGATACGTGGAAACCATTTTAGCAGACCCAAGAATGCTAAGGCCTGGAAGTAAGGAAAGCAACAGGCAAACTCATATCTGCTAAAGAATTCTAAGAGGCTCAGGAATTGGTAGCACCAAGTAGTTCTGAAAGAAGAGATAAAGGTGGCACTGAAGGCAAAAAGACTAGTTCAAGGTCAGTGTAATGCAGTCAATGGTCCCAGCAAAAAGCAAGGGGAGGGGAAACTGAAGGGATGGAATAAAAATGGGAGGACACTCAGTAAAATCTGGGTTAACAGTCTAACTTAAAATTTGGCTTGTTCTATGTCTGTTAGTTTGCACTGGTAGAGTGGAAAGGAGGATGGATAAAGAGTGTGCCCTAAATCTGGCTCTGCTACCATTTGTGAGACTTGCATGAGCTTCTTTTCTCCATGGGCTTCAGTTTGTACAAATGAGAGTTTGGACTAGATCACAGCATATTTTCAAATAGTCTCTGTGAGTTTTGGATTTTCCAGGTACTCTGGGTCATATCCAGGGAGGTGGAGGAGGGATTGGTAAGGACAGGGCAGCAAAGTGGTGTCCGAGTCTCTCCCTCAAATCCCATGTGACAAGAACAGATTTACTACTGCTCTTTTATCTATTTTATGTTAAGGTTTTCAAAGGCAGTGCTCCCTAGATAAGAAACCATTTGAAAACCACTGGATTGCGCGTCCCCAGTGCCCCTTTCAATTCTATGATTCTCTGATAAACTAACACTTTATGGCACTGGAGACATGAAATAGAACACACTATCAGATAGATTCTAGTCTTGGAGGTATAAACTTCAGAGATATGTCAAAATTAGTGCACCTGGGGTAACAATGCTCACTAGAAACATCCTATATATCTCCAAACAAATATATCTGTACTCAATATGTACTTATCACTGTATAAATCATCACAATGTATTCATAAAAATGTGAAAAGACACAGTTTGCCCTTGTAGGGCTTATACTATGGAGGAGGTGAAACTGAAACACCCACAAGAGTTACAGCTCAAAATGTGCCCACACACAAGTGTGTAATTAAGACACTTGTAATATACCAACTCCAAATTTGTTTGCAGGTAACAGTAGGAGAAGCGATAGGAAGAGATGGTCTAGGCAGTAAGAAAAAGCCTCGTGGAGGAGGAAGGCATTAAGTCAGGCCTGGAAGGCTAAAGATAAAGTTCCAGAAGTAGACACTAAAAGAGATTTAATGGTTGCAAATAGCATCAGCCTAAGTTAGAAATAACATCAATGTTAACTTATCTTACTGACCTGAAAAGCACTTACTTATTTTGCAGCATAATAGAAATTCTTTCCCCCTTAACTCCTTGTTCCCTTTAAACTTTATTCCTGGAAAGGTCTGCCTAGATTCCTGGTAAAGATACATAACTTTGTTAGTCCAATTATTCAATGACTTGTAGAAGTTATGCTGGGAAAGGTGTGAATATTAGCAAGGGGAAGGCATGCCTTGCATATTTTCATACTAAGTATGACTTTTGGACAAGATGAAACTGCAACTTCATAGAGAACCCTCACACACGACAGAAACAGTATACAAGTATTTACCTCATTCATAAACAATGTAAATACACCAAGGCTTGAACAACTGAGGTAAGACTGAAATACAAAGAACAAATACAGCACAATGCAAAAATAGCTGAAATGTTTAGACTATAGATCTACCAGGCTTGGGTGGGATAATGGCTCCTAAAGATACTGAGAGACAAAAGTCAGGCCCCTGGAGTAAAACAGGATAAAGCTGGCATCACCTCCTGTTACCTGTGATATAGGTAGGCAGACAGAAAAAAACCCTATTAGGTCTGTAAGCTGAAGACCACGCCCTCCACCATGCCCCCTGTGTGATCTCATGCCCCCACCTGATCTCACCTGAGTACCCACCTGCCCATCAGACTATGTAATCACTCCCCTTTGGAAACATATAAAAGGCAAGGAGCACCTCAAAATTTCTCTCTGCCTTCACTTCACTACTTGTACTAAGCTTCTTGTGGCTGCTTATAACCAAACGTTTGCTCCACGTGGCTCCTGGTCTGCTATCTTCTTGGTATGGACCCAACTTAGCTTCTAGACTTCTCTTCCTCCCCTAAATAAAGCCCTCACTCTCCTGCACATTTCTCTCACTGAATAAAATCCTTAAAACTTACCATGTTGTCTGGTCTATTTAAGCCAGTATTCAGAATTCTTCTCTGAATATGTGGCAAGAGCCCACAAGCCTTATTAATATTGAAAAATTATTAATAAGCAGGGCAGTATCACCTTCAGGGATAAGAAGGCTGGGGTAAGTGTTGGGGCTGTGGCTATAACATACACATGCATAGCTTTTCATAATACACATTTTCTATGAACTTTGTTAAGACTCTTTGCATGGATTTCAAAATTTTCGAGCCAAAATAAATTTCTTTTAATTTTATTATCCCACAAACTTTTTGAAGTATCCTTGTACAGATGTGCATAGAAACTTATAAAAGTTGAGAAACAGATAGACATTTGGAAACCAGTTTAGCAGACCCAAGAATGGTAAGGCCTGGCAGTGGGGAAAGTAAGAGGCAAACTTACGTATGCTAAAGAATCCTAAAAGGCTCAAGAATTGGTAGCTCCATGTAGTTCTGAAAGAAGAGATAAAGGTGGTGCTGAAGACAGAAAGAGTAGTTCAAAGTCATTGTAATACAGAGTCAGTGGTCCCAACAAAAGGCAGGCTGGAGGTCTTGCCCTGGAGAGGTTGGATCAGCAGTACCAGGGCTCTTCTACTTCCTTAGAACCCCCAGAGTGCAGGGGACAGTAAGTTAAGGGGAGGCCTAAATCCAATTGCACCATTATTCCTTACATATACTGGGGTGCCATGTGAAATATTATTTGAAGAAAGGTACTGCCATTGGGGAATAATGTTCCCCTAAGCCACAGTCTTACCTTACATCATAGACTTAAAGTATTAGGCAGGCCTACCTTCTGGCACTAAAATATCTGATAACTATGTGGAGATTTTGGCCTTAATTTAAAACATCACAGGGGAGCTAAAGGATTCACATGAGTCTGGGGATGCCAACCAAAAGCCACAAAATGAAAATTCCCTATTCCATTTTGGAGTTAAAAATAAGAGTTGATTTTGGAGACAAATCTACCCAGAGTTTTTATTTTTACACTCCCTGCTCCAGCTCATTGCGTTGCCTAATGCTGGGTACTTTTGACAAAGAAGAGGACATTTGGAAATGCCTAGAAATAAGGAGAGGACTTCAAGCCCAACTTGGATTTCTTGTATATTATTCACAGTAACTAACAGAGTAGAATCAGCCAGCCAGAGGTCAAGCCTCAATGGAGCCATTTACTAACAGGGTAAAATGGAGCAATTTACTGAATATCCCAGGGTCTTGGTTTTCTTGACTCTAAAAGATGAGAATAACAGTGTCTACAACAAAGTGTTAGAGTGAGGATTTAATAAGAAAATGAAGAATAAAAGGGTTTAACATAGTACCTGGGATGGAGTAAACACTAGTTATCTTCATTACTGTTGAAAAAAACACAAACTATACAAGGAAAGTAATTATCACAAGCTTGGAAATTAGCTGGGAGAGCTGCCTATAGCAACCTTTCTTCAGAGAAGGAACTCACACTGTTTCTCCAACATCCACCAGTGCCTATAAATGGTCAAGCTGCAGCACAATACTATCCTGAGAACAGAGCCACTGTCAGAACCCATACTGCCCCAGAAATAGAAACCTCTGCATATTCCCATCCATGGGACCCCACAGACATCCCACCACACTTAGACAAAAGGCTGCAGCCTGAAAAAACCAATTAGATCCAGTTACGAAACTATGACTCCAGCATCCAAGCTCACCCAGCACTGCACAAGGGGAAAGTAGTTTGATGCAGTAGGGGCTGCTACCCTCCAACACTTGAGGAACCAATGTGTCTGACCCTGGGACCTGGGCCCAATCCTCTCCACCATATGCAGCACCATTGCTGGGCTAAGAACACACCTCCCATCACCCCTACTGAAAGTGTAAACCAAAAGCGAGCTGGAGTAGCTATACTTACAGCAGTTAAAAAAAAAAAAAAAAAACACTTTAGGTGTGAGTGAGTATTTATTTTAGCTATTAAGACACTGGTTAGCGGTGCCGCGGCTCACTAGGCTAATCCTCTGCCTAGCGGCGCCGGCACACTGGGTTCTAGTCCCAGTCGGGGCACTGGATTCTGTCCCGGTTGCCCCTCTTCAGGCCAGCTCTCTGCTGTGGTCAGGGAGTGCAGTGGAGGATGGCCCAAGTACTTGGGCCCTGCACCCCATGGGAGACCAGGAGAAGTACCTGGCTCCTGCCTTTGGATCAGCGCGGAGCGCCGGCCGCAGCGCGCCAGCTGCGGCGGCCATTGGAGGGTGAACCAATGGCAAAGGAAGACCTTTCTCTCTCTCTCTCTCTCTCTCTCACTGTCCACTCTGCCTGTCAAAAAAAAAAAAAAAAAAAAAAAAAGAAGAAGAAGAAGAAGAAGAAGACACTGGTTGAGATGCCCAAATATTTCTTAAGAGTGCCTGGGTTTGATTCCCTGCCCTAGATCCTTAATCTAGTTTCCTGCTAATGCAGACCATGGGAAGCAATCGTGATGGCTCAAGTGCTTGGGTCCCTGCCACCACATGGGATACTTGGATTGTGTTCATAGATCCTAGCTTCAGCCTCAGCCCAATCCCAGCCATTTCAGGTTTTTAGGGAGTGAACCAGCACACAGGAGCTCTATTTCTGTCCTTCTGTCTTCCTCTCAAATAAATAAATAAAAATTTAAATACACTTTAATTAAAAGATAGCAAAAAGGGACAAAGAGAACTACTTTATAATGATGAAGTGTCAACCAACAAGAGGAAATAAGAATTATAAGCATATATGCACCCAATTCTGGAGCACACAATTATATAAAGTAACATTATTAGATATAAAAGGAGATGTAGATTCCAATAGAATAATTGTTGAGGACTTCAACATCCCACTTTCATCACTAGACAAATCATTTAGAGGAAAAAAATTAACAAATCAGAGCTATCCTATACTACAAACCAAATTGACCAAGCAGATACTTACAGAAGAGTTCATTTCATAGCTCCATAATTCACATTCAGAAGCTTTCTGCAGGATGATCATATTTTAGTCAACAAAAATACAACAAATTATTAAAAGAAAAAATCATATTATGTATCTTTTCTGACCATAATAAAAAGCAGTCAATAAGAGGAACTTTGGAAATTGTGCAAACCCATTGGAACTAAACAACATTGTCTTGAATTGCCCATCAGTCAATGAAGAAATCAATACTAACTCTTGTGAGGTGAATAGTTTGCAAATATTTTCAATATTCCTGAAAATATTCTTAAAAAATTAAAATTGAAACACAGATATGGAAATCCATGCAATACAACAAAATCAGTGTTAAGAAGGAAGTTTATAACAATAAGGCCCTACATTAAGAAAAGGAAAAAGATTTCAAATAAATAGCAATGTAACTCAAGTAACTAGAAAAGCAAGACAAACCAAAATCAATAATATAACAAAGAAAGAAATAGTAAAGAACAAAGCAGAAGCAAACAAAATAGAGAATAATAAAATAAGACTTCCTTTTGTTAACAAAAGGAAGAGCTGGCTTTTGAAAAGATAAACAAAACTTTACAAGGCCAACCAACAAAAATGAGAGAAAATCCTAATAAGTAAAGCTAGAAATAGAAAAGGAGATATTACAACTCATGCCACAAAAAAGCAAAGAATATATATGAACTCATATTAACAACTCTATGTCAACATATTGAAAAACTTAAGAGAAAAAATAATTCTAGGCATTTATAACTTGCCAAAATTGAACCATGAAGACTTAGAAAGTCTAAACAAATTGTTAAGAAATTTGACAAATGAGCTAAAAATCTCACCCAGAGAAAAGAGTGTCTCTTTAACAAATTGTATTGGGAAAATTGGATCTCTTCATGCAGAAGTATGAAATAAGATCCCTACCTTATACCCTATACAAAAATAAACTCCTAACGGATGAAGGATCTAAACCTAAGACCTGAAACCATCAAATTACTGGAAGAAAACAGGAGAAATACTGCCAGACATTGGCATAGGCAAGGATTTATGGATAAGACCCCAAAGCATAGGCAAGAAGGCAAAAATGGACAAATGGGATTACATTAAGCTAACAAGCTTCTGCACAGCAAACAAAACTCACTCAACAAAATGACAAAGCAACTGAATAATGGGAGAAAATACTTGCAAACTATACATCTAGTAAGAGTTAATACCCAGAATATATAAGAAGCTCAAGAAACTCAACAACAACAAAACAAACAATCCAATTAAGAAATGAATTAAGGACATGAGCAGGCATTTTTGAAGGACAAAACACAAATGGCCAATAGAAATATGAAAAAATGCTCAGAATCACTAGCCATTAGTGAAATTCAAATAAAAAACATGATTCAGTTTCACCTTACCCAATTAAAATGGCCATGATCCAAAAATAACAATGGGGGAAGGGTATCCTCAAATACACTGCTGGTGGGAATGTAAACTAGTCCAACCATTATGGAACACAGTATGGAGATTCCTTGGAAATCTGAAAATTGATCTACCATATGACCCAGCTATCCCACTACTAGGAATACACCCAAAGGAAATTAAATCATCATATGACAGTCACCTATACCCCCATATTTAAAGCAGCTCAATTCACAATAGCTACAATACAGAATCAACCCAGATGTCCATCAACTAATGACTAGATAAAGAAAAATATGGTATATGTGTGTGTATATATATAGATACAAAATACATAAATATACATGTATATATATATAAATACATATATATATATATATATGATGGAACACTATTCAGCCATAAACAAGAATGAAATCCTGTCTTTTGCAACAAAATGGAGGCAGTTGGAGACAATTACCTGTGGGGAGCAACTCGGACTAGACTGTTACTGGAATTAAGACTTATTCTATGCATCTGCTCTCCCACAATATGGCGCTGAGAAGGGAGTAACAATTTCCACACAGCTGCCTCTCGCCAACTTGAGTGATGACATCCAGGAGCTGATCCTGCTCCTGATTGGAGGAGAGCAGCGTACTCGGCGTGTGGGTAGCAGAGTTGGGATTGGTGGAAGAGGACTATAAAGGAGGAGAGAGACAACATGCACCAGGAACATCTATCTGAAGGAACACCTGTGCAGCCCCCGAGAGAGCCGGCCGGCGGTGTGCCGCTCCCCTGCGGAAGTGGGGAAAGTGGCAGGGGGAACTGCCCTTCCACGGAGGTGGAAGGGTCGGTAGCCAACCCGGGAAGAACCAGCAGCAAACCCGGGGAGGGCCGAGCAGACAAAAGAACAGCGCAGGGTCCTGTGTCGTTCCTCCACGAAGACGGGGAGCAACAATTACCCTTAATGAAATCAGCCAGTCTCAAAAAGAAATATATGGGGCTGGCACTGTGGCGTAGTAAGCTAGGCTTCCACCTGCAGTGATGCCATCCTATGTGGGGAGCAACTCGGACTAGACTAAGTTACTGGAATTAAGACTTATTCTATGCATCTGCTCTCCCACAATATGGCGCTGAGAAGGGAGAAACAGCTTCTACGCAGCTGCCTCCAGTTCAACCAATAAACTGTAGGACCTGCTCCTGATTGGAGGAGAGCAGCGTACTCGGCGTGTGGGTAGCAGAGTTGGGATTGGTGGAAGAGGACTATAAAGGAGGAGAGAGACAACATGCACCAGGAACATCTAAGGGGAACATCTGAAGGAACACCTGTGCAGCCCCCGAGAGAGCCGGCCGGCGGTATGCCGCTCCCCCCGCGGAAGTGGGGAAAGTGGCTAGGGGGAACCGCCCTTCCACGGAGGTGGAAGGGTCGGTAGCCAGCCCGGGAAGAACCAGCAGCAAACCCGGGGAGGGCCGAGCAGACAAAAGAACAGCGCAGGGTCTAGTGTCGTTCCTCCACGAAGAGGGGGAGCGACAATCCTATATGAATCTTGGTTCAAGTGTGGGCTGCTCCACTTCTGATCCAGCTCCCTGCTATGGCCTGGGAAAGCAGTGGAGGAATTGTCCAAGTCCTTGGGCTCCTGAACCTGCATGGGAGACCTGGAGGAGGCTCCAGGCTTCTGGCTTCAGATTTGGGGAGTAAACCAGCAGATGGAAGACCTTTCTCTCTGTCTCTTTCTCTCTCTCTCTCTCTCTGTCTATAACTCTGCCTCTCAAATAAATTTTTAAAAAAGATAATTATATGTTTTCTCTAATATGTGGTAGCTAATACATGGAGAACAGAAAGGTAATGTATATGAAATTGACATCTCGAGCTTTGATTATTGTTTATAGCCATTGCCTCTACTCTTGAGGAACAGCGGTCTTTCTGTTTTTCTACTGGCTTAATTTTTTATTTAGTGGTGTATTAAGCTTGTGATTATAAAGCATAAATTGGACAAAAAGAAGAAAATGATTACCAAGGAAAAAAAGTAAATTACAGAAATTTAAAAAAAGATAAGAAAGAAGAAAAAGGGAGGGTGAGATAGGAAGGGAGGATGGGGTATATTGCTATGTTCTTAAAACTATATATATGAAACACATGAAATATGTTCTATTTACATGCATAAATAAACAAATATATTTTTTAAAAATCCCAAAAAAGTCCAGGACTTATTAGCTTCACTGATAAATTCGACAAAATATTTAATGAGGAAATAATTTTAATTATTTCCAAACTATTTCAAAAAAATTAAAAGGAGGGAACACTGCTAAATTTATCTATAAGGTCAGAATTATCCGAATGCCAAAGCCAGAAAAGGACAATGAAAGAAGAAAGCAAAGACTAATAAGTGAACATAAATGCAAAAATTCTTAACAGAATACCAACAAATCAAATGTAACAGCACATGAAAAAGATTACACACAATGATCTAGTGTGACTTATTCCAGAAATGCAAGGAGGTTCGATATACACACCTCAATAATCACAATACAGCACATCAACAGATTGAAGGACAAAAAGCATATAATCATTTCAATAAATATAGAAAAACCATTCAATACAATTCATTTACACATTCATGATAAGAAGTCCTCAATGAATTAGGGATAGAATGACTTTATCTTAACAGAATAGAAGTTGTATAGGATAAACCCACAGCCAACATCACTCTAAATAGGGAAAAGTTCAAGGAATTTCCTGTGAGACATGGAACAAGACAAGAACATTCACTTTCACCACTTCTATTCAATGCAGTTCTAGAAGCCTTAACCACAGTAATTAGGAAAAAGATATAAATGAAGTGTACTGAAATTGGAAACAAAGGAGTTAAACTATCCTTGGTTGCAGACAACATGACTGCATGTATAAAGAAACCTAAAGACTATCAAAGATCCATTGGAACTAATAAACAAATTCACTGAAGTTGCAGGATACAAATCAACAACAAAAAAGTAGCATTTTTAATATACCAATAACAAATTGGCTCAAAAAATGTAAAAAAATCAATCCCATTTACAATTATACACAAACACACACACACACACACACACACACACACACACCCCTAAGGTTATTAAAGGAAGTGAAAGATCTCTACAATGAAAATTATAAATCAATGAACAAAGAGATTATGGAGCTCACAAAAACTGAAAGGAATCCTATGTTTGTGGAATCAAAGAATTAATATTGTCAAAATGTACATATTGCCAAAACAATCTATAGATTCAATTCAATCCCTATCAAATTACAAATGATATTCTTCACAGAACTAGAAAAAATTACAATATGCATATGGAAACTCAAAGAAACCCAGAATACACAAAGCAAAAAGAGCAAAGCTATAGATATTACAACACCTGACTTCAAACATACTGAAAAGCTATAGCATTCAAAGCAGAATGCATGCTACTGACATAAAAGTAGAAAGCTAGGCCGGCACCATGGCTCACTAGGCTAATCCTCCACATTTGGCGCCGGCACTCGGGTTCTAGTCCTGGTCGGGGCACCAGTTCCGTCCTGGTTGCTCCTCTTCCAGCCCAGCTCTCTGCTGTGGCCTGGGATGGCAATGGAGGGTGGCCCAAGAGCTTGGGCCCTGCACCCTCATGGGAGACCAGGAGAAGCACCTGGCTTCTGGCTTCAGATCAGCGCAGCACGCCGGCGAACATTTGGGGGGTGAAACAAGCCATGGCATTGCCTGTGTATACAAAGGCTGTTAATTTTTGTGCATTGATTTTATATCCTGCTACTTTGCCAAACTCTTCTATGAGTTCCAATAGTCTCTTAGTAGAGTTCTTTGGATCCCCTAAGTAAAGAATCATATCATCTGCAAAGAGGGATAGTTTGAGTTCTTCCTTCCCAATTTGTATCCCTTTAATTTCTTTTTCTTGCCTAATAGCTCTGGCTAGAACCTCCAGAACTATATTGAATAGCAGTGGTGAGAGTGGGCATCCCTGTCTGGTCCCAGATCTCAGTGGAAATGCTTCCAACTTTTCCCCATTCAATAGGATGTTGTCTGTGGGTTTTTCATAGATTGCTTTGATTGTATTGAGGAATGTTCCTTCCATAACCAGTTTGCTTAGAGTTTTCATCATGAACGGGTGTTGTATTTTATCGAATGCTTTCTCTGCATCTATTGAGATAATCATATGGTTTTTCTTCTGCAGTCTGTTAATGTGGTGTATCACATTGATTGATTTGCAAACGTTAAACCATCCCTGCATACCAGGGATAAACCCCACTTGGTCTGGGTGGATGATCTTTCTGATGTGTTGTTGCATTCTATTGGTGAGAATTTTATTGAGGATTTTTGTGTATATATGTTCATCAGGGATATTGGTCTGTAATTCTCTTTCAATGCTGCATCTTTTTCAGGCTTAGGGATTAAGGTGATGCTGGCTTCATAGAAAGAATTTGGGAGGATTCCCTCTTTTTCGATTGTTCTGAATAGTTTGAGAAGATTTGAGTTAGCTCTTCTTTAAATGTCTGGTAGAATTCAGCAGTGAATCCATCTGGTCCTGGGCTTTTCTTTGTTGGGAGGACCTTTATTACTGTTTCAATTTCTGTCTCAGTTATGGGTCTGTTTAGGTTTTCTATTTTCTTCCTGGTTCAATTTAGGTAGGTTGCATGTGTCCAGGAATCTATCCATTTCTGATAGGTTTCCCTGTTTGCTGGCATACAAGTCCTTGTAGTAATTTCTGATGATTCTTTTTATTTCTGTGGTATCTGTTGTTACATTTCCTTTTTCATCTCTGATTTTATTGATTTGATCTTTTCTTTTTTTAGTTAGTTGGGCCAATGGTGTGTCAAAAAAAATATCCATCTGTTTTTGTTGTGATGCCTCTGTGCCTCTGGCTTTGTTTTTGTTGTATAAGATAGCTTTAGCTATGCAAGGTCTCCTCTGTTCTTTTTTTTTTTTTTTTTTTTGGACGGGCAGAGTTAGACAGTGAGAGAGAGAGACACACAGAGAGAAAGGTCTTCCTTTTTCCATTGGTTCGCCCCCAAAGTGGCTGCTACAGCCGGCGCATTGCAGCCAGTGCACTGCACCAATCCCCAATCCAAAGCCAGGAGCCAGGTGCTTCTCCTGGTCTCCCATGCAGGTGCAGGGCCCAAGCACTTGGGCCATCCTCCACTGCACTCCTGGGCCACAGCAGAGAGCTGGACTGGAAGAGGAGCAACCGGGACAGAATCCGGCGCCCCGACCAGGACTAGAACCCCGGGTGCTGGCGCTGCAGGCGGAGGATCCTGTGTTTCCATATGAATTTCAGCATCATTTTTTTCTATATCCGAGAAGAATGATCTCTGTATTTTGATTGGTATTGCATTGAATCTGTAAATTGTATTTGGAAGAATGGACATTTTGAGGATATTGATTCTTCAATCCATTTTTTTGTATCTTCTTTTATTCCTTTCTTTAATGTTTTGTGATTCTCATTGTAGAGACCTTTGATATCCTTGGTTAAATTTATTACAAGGTATTTGATTTTTTTTTTGATAGATATGGAGGATGGGATTGAGCTTAGAAGTTCTTTTTCAGCTAAGGCACTGTCTGTGTTTACAAGGGTGTTGATTTTTGTGTGTTGATTTTTTTTTTTTTGACAGAGTTACAGAGAGAGAGAGAAAGGTCTTCCTTCTGTTGGTTCACTCCCCAAATGGCCACCACATCCGGCAATGCGTAATCTGAAGCCAGGAGCCAGGAGCTTCCTCCTGGTCTCCCACACGGGTGCAGGGGCCCAAGCACTTGAGCCATCCTTCACTGCCCTCCCGGGCCACAGCAGAGAGCTGGACTGGAAGAGGAGCAACCGGGACTAGAACTCGGCGCCCATATTGGATGTCGGCACCACAGGCAGAGGATTAACCAAGTGAGCCATGGCATCAGCCCCTTGTGTTGATTTTATATCCTGCTGTTTACCAAACTCTTCTATGAGTTCTAATATTCTCTTTCTCTTTTGGAATCTTTCGGATCCCCCACGTATAGAATCATGTCATCTGCCTATAGGCATAACTTACTTCCTCCTTCCCAATTTGTATCCCATTGATTTCTTTTTCTTGCTTAATGACCTAGGTTCTTTTTATTCTTCCTGGCTCATAGTATGATCACTGCTGTTGCAACAGCCATAACCAGCTTCCTCCAGATACTGAACTATGGTGTCACCCAATCCTATAATCTCAAAGTGTAAAATGAAATAAACTTTTTGCTCCCCAGGAAACAAAAACTGACCAATACAACTTGAAAACCTCTAATAACCACTATTATACTCTCCTAATTTTTTATTTTTTTTAGATTCTATATGTAAGTGAGATTATGTGATATTTATCTTTCTATGCCAGGCTTTTTCATGTAACATAATGTCCTTCAGCTTTATCCATGATTTTTGCAAATGACAGGATTTCTTTCTTTTTTAAAAGTTGAAGAATATTGCATTATGTATTTATACCATGTTTTCTTTACTCATTTATTTGCTGATGAGGTTGATTTCATATATTGGATGTTGTGAATAATGGCTCAGTGAACATTGGAGTATAGATATGTCTTCTTTATTATGACTTCATTTTCTTTAGATATTTGCCTGGCAGTAAGATTGTTGGATAATTTGATGGTACTATTTTTTTAATTTTTTAAGAACTTCCATACTATTTTCAATAATAGCTGAACTATTTTAGATTCCCACAAACAATGTACCAAATTTTTCTTCACCTCTTTGCCAATATTTACTTTCACATTACCTATCACCTGATTTTCAACAAAGATACCAAGAAAATCCAGAGGAGAAAGGGCAGTCATATCAATAAACGGTATTGGGAAAATTGGATATTCACAAGCAGTAACTTATCTCACGGTATTTAAAAATCAACTCAAAATGGATTAAAGACTAGAATGTAAGACCTGAAACTGTAAAACTGCTAGAAGGAAACATAGGAGAAAATCTCCATGACAATCATTGTTCAGGGCAATGACTTTTGGGTGTAGCCCCAATAAGTACAAACAACAAAAGTAAACAGTAAACCAACAGAATTGCATCAAACTAAAAACTTCTGCATAACAATCAACAGAGTGAAGAGAGAATCAACAGAATAGAATAAAATCTTTACAAACCATACCTCTGATAAAGGAATAAGATTCAATACACATAAGGAACTCAAACAACTCAATAGGAAGAAAACAAACAACCTAATTAAAATATAACTAGGAACCTGAACAAATATATCTTTAAAGAGATATCTAAATGGTCAGCTAATATATGAAAAATATTCAACATCACTAATTATCAGGGAAAAGCAAATTATCACCACAAGGAGGTAATACCTCATATCAGTTAGAATGGCTTCATCAAAATTTCTATAAGAGATTTTAGGCAAGATGGCGGAATAGGAAGGGAGCACACTGATGGTCCGGGGAGAGATAGTTTAATAAAAGTGGAGATACTGCAGGTTCAAGGAAGAGTAGGGGAGGAAACAGCAGAAGAAACTCTTCCGGAATGCGTGATTCACAGCAGACCTGCATGGAGAGCGTGGGAGCCCACAGTTCGGGACACCAGCAGCAGACTCAGCACACCAGCACTGGAATGCGAGGTGAGCCGAACCTCAATAGCCCGAGACACCGGCAGGCAAGTGGAGAAAGGAGACTAGAGGGAACGACCCCCGGGGGGGGCAAAGTTCACCAGGCTAACTAGAAGAGAGAGAGAGAGAGAGAGAGAGAAAAGGTGACTGGTACGGACACGGGTTTCTCTCTCTCCGCTCACCTCTCAAGGGCGAGCAAGACAAAGAGCAGGCACCATCTTGGACATACGTCATAGGCAGAGCGACCTCAGGTCTGCACCGGCCCTGAGCCTAGCAGAAAAACCTGACTCCGGGCGGGGCGAATTAACAGGAGATTAGGACCTAGTAAATTTGTGGTGCTACTGAACTGAGACTGTGAAAAAAGAGACGGTGGGGGAGAGAACTCACGGAATTCACGTGAGCACTCTCGAGAGACGCTACAATTCCGTAACTTTGGCAACCCAGTGGGAGACTGAAGGAGAATTGGAGCCCACTTTGAGGGCAGAACAGATTCCCTGTGTGGTGCTTGGGAAAGAGCTTCCGATCTCTGGCTCCTGTGGGTATATCATTCGCCTGCTAACTACCTCCAACTTCGTTCACCTGTGCGGAATTACTTCCCTTTTGAATCCAAAAAAAAGAAAGAGAAAGAGAGAGAGAGATTTACCACGCCTAACCTGGGAGTGTCACCTTTGGCACACCAAACAGAGCTCTCAGGCCACACCCATCTCAAGCCCTAAGGCTCCATCAAAAACAGATAGTCCACTTAATCAAGAGTCCTAGTATAACAAGAAAAAGCACCACAGTGAAGAAACCAAATATCTCCAATATGACAAGGAAGTCACCATGACGCCCTCAAATGAAAAAGACACCCCAATTCAAGATTATGAAGATGATGACATAGAAGAAATGCAAGAAGCAGATCTCAAAAAATTGATAAGAACATTAAGAAGTTCTCAAAAACAAATTCTTGAACTACAGAAATCCTTAATGGACAAGATAGAAAATCTCTCTCGTGAAAATGAAATATTAAGGAGGAATCAAAATGAAACGAAACAACTAGTACAACAGGAAACTGTGATAGTGACTGAAGTGAAGAATTCAATAGATCAAATGAAAAACACAATAGAGAGCCTTACAAACAGAATGGGTGAAGCAGAAGAGAGAATATCAGACTTAGAAGACAGAGAACAGGAAAGGATACAGTCAGACCAAAGAAAAGACGAGGAAATTAGAAATCTAAAACATATTGTCAGGAATCTTCAGGATACTATTAAAAAACCCAACATTCGGGTTCTAGGAGTTCCTGAAGGCATGGAGAGGGAGAAAGGATTAGAATGCCTTTTTAGTGAGATATTAGCAAAAATTTCCCAGGTTTGGAGGACAGAGAAATCCTAGTACAGGAAGCTCACAGAACCCCTAATAAACACGACCAAAAGAGATCCTCACCACGACACGTTGTAATTAAACTCTCCACAGTGAAACAGAAAGAAAAGATCCTAAAATGTGCAAGAGAGAAACGTCAGATTACTCTCAGAGGATCTCCAATCAGACTCACGCTGACTTCTCATCAGAAACTCTACAAGCTAGGAGGGAATGGCGAGATATAGCCCAGGTACTAATAGAGAACAACTGCCAGCCAAGAATATTATATCCTGCAAAGCTATCATTTGTGAATGAAGGTGAAATAAAGACTTTTCATAGCAAACAGAAATTGAAAGAATTTGTCGCCACTCGTCCAGCCCTGCAAAAGATGCTTAAAGATGTGTTACACACAGAAACACAGAAACACGGTCATCAATATGAAAGAAGGTAAAGGAAGGAAACCTCACAGCAAAAGATCACAGGGAATTCAAAGCATATATTAGAACTTATCTTTGGCAAATGGCAGGGCAAAGTTACCACTTATCATTAGTCACTTTGAACGTGAATGGCCTGAATTGTTCAGTTAAAAGACACCGATTGGCTGATTGGGTTGAGGAACAAAACCCATCTATTTGCTGCTTGCAGGAAACATCTTCCAACAAAGATCCATACAGACTGAAAGTGAAAGGCTGGAAAAAGATATACCATGCCAACAGAAATGAAAAAAGAGCAGGCGTAGCCATCTTAATATCGAACAACATAAACTTTACCACAAAAGCTGTTAAGAGAGACAAAGAGGGGCACTATATAATGATTAAGGGATCAATACAACAAGAAGATATAACAATTATCAATGTATATGCACCTAACTACAGGGCACCAGTTTATCTAAAAGATTTATTAACGGACTTAAAGGGAGACTTAGACCCCAATACAGTAGTACTGGGGGACTTCAATACTCCACTCTCAGAAATAGACAGATCATCAGGACAGAAGATCAACAAGGATACAGTGGATTTAAACGACACTATAGCCCAAATGGATCTAACAGATATATACAGAACTTTCAAGCCTACAGCTAAAGATTTTACATTCTTCTCAGCAGTACATGGAACCTTCTCTAGGATTGACCACATACTAGGCCATAAAGCAAGTCTCAGCAAATTCAAAAGAATTAGAATCATACCATGCAGCTTCTAAGACCATAAAGGAATGAAGTTGGAAATTAGCAACTCAGGAATCCCTAGAGCATACGCAAACACATGGAGATTGAACAACATGCTCCTGAATGAACAATGGGTCATAGAAGAAATTAAAAGAGAAATCAAAAACTTTCTGGAAGTAAATGAGGATAACAGCACAACATACCAAAACTTATGGGACGCAGCAAAAGCAGTGTTAAAAGGAAAGTTTATATCAATAGGTGCCTACATCAAGAAATTGGAAAGGCACCAAATAGATGAGCTTTCAATTCACCTCAAGGATCTAGAAAACCTACAGCAAACCAGACCCAAATCTAGTAGGAGAAGAGAAATAATTAAAATCAGAGAAGAAATCAACAGGATTGAATCAAGAAAAACATTCCAAAAAATCAGCCAAACGAGTAGCTGGTTTTTTGAAAAAAATAAACAAAATTGACACCCCATTGGCCCAACTAACTAAAAAAAGAAGAGAAAAGACCCAAATCAATAAAATCAGAGATGAAAAGGAAATGTAACAACAGATACCACAGAAATAAAAAGAATCATCAGAAATTACTACAAGGACTTGTATGCCAGCAAACAGGGAAACCTATCAGAAATGGATAGATTCCTGGACACATGCAACCTACCTAAATTGAACCAGGAAGACATAGAAAACCTAAACAGACCCATAACTGAGACAGAAATTGAAACAGTAATAAAGGCCCTCCCAACAAAGAAAAGCCCAGGACCAGATGGATTCACTGCTGAATTCTACCAGACATTTAAAGAAGAACTAACTCCAATTCTTCTCAACCTATTCAGAACAATCGAAGAAGAGGGAATCCTCCCAAATTCTTTCTATGAAGCCAGCATCACCTTAATTCCTAAGCCTGAAAAAGATGCAGCACTGAAAGAGAATTACAGCCAATATCCCTGATGAACATATATACACAAAAATCCTCAATAAAATTCTCGCCAATAGAATGCAACAACACATCAGAAAGATCATACACCCAGACCAAGTGGGATTTATCCCTGGTATGCAGGGATGGTTTAATGTGCGCAAGACAATCAATGTGATACACCACATTAACAGACTGCAGAAGAAAAACCATATGATTCTCTCAATAGATGCCGAGAAAGCATTTGATAAAATACAACACCCGTTCATGATGAAAACTCTAAGCAAACTGGGTTTGGAAAGAACATTCCTCAATACAATCAAAGCAATCTATGAAAAACCCACAGACAACATCCTATTGAATGGGGAAAAGTTGGAAGCATTTCCACTGAGATCTGGGACCAGACAGGGATGCCCACTCTCACCACTGCTATTCAATATAGTTCTGGAGGTTCTAGCCAGAGCTATTAGGCAAGAAAAAGAAATTAAAGGGATACAAATTGGGAAGGAAGAACTCAAACTATCCCTCTTTGCAGATGATATGATTCTTTATTTAGGGGACCCAAAGAACTCTACTAAGAGACTATTGGAAATCATAGAAGAGTTTGGCAAAGTAGCAGGATATAAAATCAATGCACAAAAATTAACAGCCTTTGTATACACAGACAATGCCATGGCTGAGGAAGAACTTCTAAGATCAATCCCATTCACAATAGCTACAAAAACAATCAAATACCTTGGAATAAACTTAACCAAGGACGTTAAAGATCTCTACGATGAAAATTACAAAACCTTAAAGAAAGAAATAGAAGAGGATACCAAGAAATGGAAAAATCTTCCATGCTCATGGATTGGAAGAATCAATATCATCAAAATGTCCATTCTCCCAAAAGCAATTTATAGATTCAATGCAATACCAATCAAGATACCGAAGACCTTCTTCTCAGATCTGGAAAAAATGGTGCTGAAATTTATATGGAGGCACAAGAGACCTCGAATAGCTAAAGCAATCTTGTACAACAAAAACAAAGCCGGAGGCATCACAATACCAGATTTCAGGACATACTAGAGGGCAGTTGTAATCAAAACAGCATGGTACTGGTACAGAAACAGATGGATAGACCAATGGAACAGAATTGAAACACCAGAAATCAACCCAAACATCTACAGCCAACTTATATTTGATCAAGGATCTAAAACTAATTCCTGGAGCAAGGACAGTCTATTCAATAAATGGTGCTGGGAAAATTGGATTTCCACGTGCAGAAGCATGAAGCAAGACCCCTACCTTACACCTTACACAAAAATCCACTCAACATGGATTAAAGACCTAAATCTACGACCTGACACCATCAAGTTACTAGAGAACATTGGAGAAACCCTGCAAGATATTGGCACAGGCAAAGAATTTCTGGAAAAGACCCAGGAGGCACAGGCAGTCAAAGCCAAAATCAACTATTGGGATTGCATCAAATTGAGAAGTTTCTGTACTGCAAAAGAAACAGTCAGGAGAGTGAAGAGACAACCGACAGAATGGGAAAAAATATTTGCAAACTATGCAACAGATAAAGGGTTAATAACCAGAATCTACAAAGAGATCAAGAAACTCCACAAAAACAAAACCAACAACCCACTTAAGAGATGGGCCAAGGACCTCAATAGACATTTTTCAAAAGAGGAAATCCAAATGGCCAACAAAAATATGAAAAAGTATTCAAGGTCACTAGCAATCAGGGAAATGCAAATCAAAACCACAATGAGGTTTCACCTCACCCCGGTTAGAATGGCTCACATGCAGAAATCTACCAACAACAGATGCTGGCGAGGATGTGGGGAAAAAGGGACACTAACCCACTGTTGGTGGGAATGCAAACTGGTCAAGCCACTATGGAAGTCAGTCTGGAGATTCCTCAGAAACCTGAAGACAACCCTACCGTTCGACCCAGCCATCCCACTCGTTGGAATTTACCCAGAGGAATTTAAATTGGCAAACAAAAAAGCGGTCTGCACCCTAATGTTTATTGCAGCTCAATTCACAATAGCTAAGACCTGGAACCAACCTAAATGCCCATCAACGGTAGACTGGATAAAGAAATTACGGGATATGTACTCTTTAGAATACTATACCGCAGTAAGAAACAACGAAATCCAGTCATTTGCAACAAAATGGAGGAATCTGGAACACATCATGCTGAGTGAAATAAGCCAGTCCCAAAGGGACAAATACCATATGTTCTCCCTGATCGGTGACAACTGACTGAACACCAAAAAGGAAACCTGTTGAAGTGAAATGGACACTATGGGAAACGGTGACTTGATCAGCATAGCCCTGACTGTTAATGAACAACTTAATACATTATCCCTCTTAGTAGTTTTTTTGTCTGTTCTACTTAATATGACTGGTTTAATTCTGTAATTAATATACAGTTATTCTTAAGTGTTGAAAATTAACCGAAATGTGATTCCTGTTAAACATAAGAGTGGGAATAAGAGAGGGAAGAGATGTATAATTTGGGACATATTCAAGCTGACTTGCCCCAAATGGTAGAGTTAGAAACATACCAGGGGATTCCAATTCAATCCCATCAAGGTGGCATGTACCAATGCCAGCTCACTAGTCCAAGTGATCAATTTCAGTTCACAATTGATCATAATGAAAAGACTAAGAGTCAAAGGGAGCACATAAACAAGTCTAGTACCTGCTAACACTAACCGATAGAATAAATAAAGGGGAGAGTGATCCAACATGGGAAGTGAGATACTCAGCAGACTCATAGAATGGCAGATGTCCTAAATAGCACTCTGGCCTCAGAATCAGCCCTAAAGGCATTCGGATCTGGCTGAAAAGCCCATGAGAGTATTTCAGGCATGGAAAGCCAAGACACTCTGGCAAAAAGATCTCTGTGAGTGAGATCCCAGTGGAAAGAACAGGTCTTCAAAGAAGGAGGTACCTTTCTCTGAAGGGAGGAGAGAACCTCCACTTTGACTATGACCTTGTCTAAACAAGATAAGAGTCGGAGAACTCAGAGGGCTTCCATAGCCTTGGAAACTCATGACTGGAGCATAGGGAGATTACTGATGCCATAGACAGGAGTGTCAATTGGTAAAGTCAACAACAGGAGTCACTGTGCACTTACTCCTCATGTATGATCTTTGTCCTTAATGTGCTGTGCACTGAGATTTAATGCTATAACGAGTACTCAAACAATATATTTCACTTTGTGTTTCTATGGGGGTGCAAACTGTTGAAATCTTTACTTAATGCATACTAAACTGATCTTCTTTAAAAAAGAAAAAAAAAAAAGAAATTATCAATTCCCAACTTGACTCTCACTGGGATTAAACATGACAATAGGTCTGATCTGATTTCATCATCATTTAAAAAAAATCATCTATTATTTTCCACTTTATGTTTCTGTGTGGGAGCAAACTGTTGAAATCCTTACTTAATGTTTACTAAGCTGATCTTCTGTATATTAAGATAATCGAAAATGAATCTTGATGTGAATGGAAGGGGAGAGGGAGTGGGAAAGGGGAGGGTTGTGGGTGGGAGGGACGGTATTGGGGGGAAGCCATTGTAATCCATAAGTCGTACTTTGGAAATTTATATTCATTAAATAAAAGTTAAAAAAAGAGATTTTAAATATTCTTACCATAAAGAATTATAAGTATGTGAAGTGATGGATAGGCCATTCAAATTAATTTAATCATTTCACAATGTATGCACCTTACATGTAACTTAAAATTGTACCCCATAAATATGTGCTATTATTGCTTTTCAAATTAAAATACAAGAAAATATTTTTAAAAGGGATATGTTTTAAGAAGTTTAGGTGATTTTGATGTATGCTTACATTTCAGAGCCACTAAAATAAAACAGAAGGCTTAATGACAACTGAAAAGATTTAGGTTTGGAACAAGGGAAGCTTTTATGAGAATTTTAAGGATATATGGGGCCAGCACTGTGGCATAGTGGGTAAAGTCACAGTGCCGGCATTCCACATGAGGTACTCCACTTCTGATGCAGCTTTGTGCTGTGGCCTGGGAAAGCAGTAGAAGGTGGCCCAAGTCCTTGGCACCTGGCTTCAGATCAGCGCAGCTCCAGCCATTGCGGCCAATTGGGGAGTGAACCAGCAGATGGAAGACCTCTCTCTGTCTCTCTCTCTCTCTCTGCCTCTCCTCTCTCTGTGTAACTCTGACTTTCAAATAAATAAATCTTTTTTTAAAAAAGAATTTTAAGGATATACAAGGCTTCCACAGAAAAGCGGTATGTTATCACTTCCCAGTATTTATCTCCCCACCCAGCTATGAGCCTCAAGATGTCAAAAGCCATATCTATATTGTCCTTTGTACAGGAATGTAACAGTTGGTATTGGCTCTGGTATGCTGCACTGAAAAAACAACCTTAAAAGCCAGCATCTTTAAACAACAAAGATTTGTTTCTCACTAACCTTACACATCCAAAAAAGGTTGGGTGGGACTCTGCCTCTTGTAATTCTTACTCCAGAGTGACAGAGAAGTTACCACTGGAACAAGCTGGTTGTTGTGGTGGAAGTAAAGGGTTCATGGCTTTTAAAGGTCCTGTTGAGCAGTGACATCTGTCACTCCTGCTCATATTTCATTGAACAAACAGGTCAGATAGCCAGCCTGAGTTCCATGTGGTGGTACAGCTTCCCATTTAGCAAGGTGGGGGTGCAGAACTAAATATCTGTAGCCAGCCAAAAACTACTTAAAGAGTAGTCTCTGAAATAGGTACCTTTACTTTTCAGATAAGAGAAGTTCATTAACTTGCCAAATTTCCCTCTGCACTCACAGCTGTCAAATTAGAGCTTTGTCTTATTGCAAAATTCATACTGAAAAACACTATGCCACAGTGTTAGAAATAAGGACAATGAGAAAGAGAAATGGTTTTGCCAGAGATTAATCCAGCTTTAAATAGTTATGGGACTTTGAAGTGGAAATCTCCCACAGCAACTCAGAATGCTGAATTAGAATAGAAGAGAAGAGAGAGACAAGAGAACCAGATATGCATATTGATTGGGAACTTTATACAGAGTCTGAAAGACTCAGTGAAATATTTCTGTGATTTTTCTTTAAAGATAGGAGAAAAGAAGATGGAAACAAATAGTCCCCAGGGATATCTGCAGATTGAGTAAGACAAAAGAAGAGCTGAGAAGAAAGTCATAATGAAATAAAGAAAACCCAAGAAGAAAGGCATTCCAGAAGAGTTCAAGGTCAAAGTACTTGTCACAACAGGAAGTTAGAAGGAGAGAGTAAAAGTTTTTATAAATCCCTTTGATTTGAGTAGGAAAAAGCTCGCAGCATCCTCTAAGGAGCATATTTTTAAAAGATGTGAAAGAGGAGACTCCAAATTTCTAGGCCAGAAAAGGAGGAAACTGGATGTGAGCTATAAGATTAAGAAATGTGGAAATAGAAAGAATGGGGGAGGGGAGGAATAAAGGCAGTGTGGATGCCAGTCCTGGATTTTATAGAATTATGTCAAACTAAACACTCTCATAGAGCCATTAACAAAGTACAGAGAGAACCCACAGAATAAGACAAACCATACCTCTGGTTAAGGATTAATATCTAAAACATATAAGGAACTCAATGTCTGAATACAAAAGCATAGGAGAGGTGGAGAACCAGAGTGAGCAAGACAGAGGCATAGAGAGTCTACAAGGATGTGGTGGAGATGGAACTCATGTGCAGGCTTCACTCCATCCATTGAGTCCTCAAAAAACTCTTCAATGATTTCACTTCCTCCAAAAAAAAACTTCCCATTGTGCTAGGTGTTCTCTGTGATAAATACTGGGTTTTTTACAAAATTACCCCAACACACTTATTCAAACACATTCATCCCAAATACTACAGGAAAAGCTTAAGTCTATCACATCCACAGGAGTCTCCTCAATGATGTAGTCTACAGAAACTCCAAGGGGATTTGCAAATAAAAACTTTTTGTCTGAACTTTCCCCTACCATCTAAAAGAGGTCTTCATGAAGTTCATGGAAAACATATATTATGAAAGAACTAGGATGGATTTCAATAATTTTTGCACCAAATAAACATATTTTAGTTCTATTTTCCCATGAACAATCTGAAATACCCTCATATTCCCTCAACTATTTGCATCTTACTTGTCTTCCAGAGCTCATACATACCTCTTTAAAAAAAACTTACCTGATACCTATTTTTTTTCCTAAATGTTATCTTTGTTATGCTATCTATATTAATACTTAATCATGACTTTCTTGTTTCCATCAATTTTCAAGGTTAGGAACTGTTTATGGATCTGGTACTGGGTTAATTTATAGATGAATCCAAAACATGAACTTTACTAGGGAGTAATCAAGGCAAGCCATATAAATTATATAAACTGTTATTTACTATTTTAAGGGCTTATTCATTTATCTCAAGGGCAAACAAAGAGAGGCAGAGAAATCTTCCATCTGATTATTCACTTCCCAAATGCCCATAATAGTCAGGCTGAAGCCAGCAGCCTGGAACTCCATCTGAGTCTCCCATGTGGGTGGCAGGAGCCTCAACAGTTGAGCCATCATCTGCTGCCTTCCCAGGCACATTAGCAGGAAAATGATCTGAGACTCAAACCAGTACTCTGATATAGGATGCATGCATCTCAAACTGCTCTCACCCCTCACCTAATGTTTTCAAGTGCTGAGAAAAGTTCAGAGGGAAAAAAAAAAACAAGTCCATGATTGTGGTTTAAAGATGTACGGAATTTCATGATTACCCCCAGAATGAACTGTGGAATGATTGGAGACACACCATGTTGAGGGTTGAGTTGTGGTTCCCTTCCCCAAACTTATGTGTTGAAGTTCTAAACAACACCAACTCAGAATGTGATCTTGTTTGGAGATAAGACTTGACACAGGCAATCAAGTGAAAGTGAACTCATTAAGATAGGCCCTCACCAAGCTGACACAGGGAAAGTGAAACACAAAGACACACACAGAGGAAAACAACGTGAAGAGACAGAGGAGAAGAGGCCACGTGTAAGGCCGAGGAGGGAGGCCTGGTACAGGTCCCTCTCTCAGAAGGAACCAATTTTGCTGACACCTTGCTCTGGAGACATGATACAGAAATAAATGTATGTTGTCTCAGCCACACAGTTTGTGTTACTCTATTATAGAAAACGAACACAGAGCCACCACCTGGATTTTTTAACTGTCTGGAGAAGCAAACATTCTTCATTCCAAAAAGACTATATTTCTCAAATCCCCTTAGTCTTCATTAGTAGGAAAGCAAGAAAATGGTGCAGACTCACAACCACAAGGCACTGCTACCAGCAGTCATCAGGGGAGGCCGCTCTTCCTTGACAGGGAGGAGCTGAACAATCATTCTGGATTATTTCCCTGAAGCAGCATGGGGCCATTTTCTTTCTTTTTTTTTTTTTTTTTTTTTTTTTTTAATTTGAAAGAGAGAAAGCGAGCAAGAGAGAGCAAGCTTCTTTATCATCATACCTATTTTTTTTTTAATTTTTTGCCAGGCAGAGTTAGACAGTGAAAGAGAGACAGAGAGAGAGAGTTATAGACAGTGAGAGAGAGAGGTCGGTCTTCATTCCGTTGGTTCACTCGCCTAATGGCCGCTACAGCCGGTGCTGCGCCGATCTGAAGCCAGGAGCCAGGTACTTCCTCCCAGTCTCCCATGAGGGTGCAGGGACCCAAGCACTTGGGCCATCCTCCACTGCCTTCCCGGGCCACAGCAGCTGGACTGGAAGAAGAGCTACTAGGACTAGTACCCTGCGCCCAAACCGGAACTAGAACCTGGGGTGCCAGTGCCGCAGGCAGAGGATTAGCCAAGTGAGCCACAGCGCCGGCTCATCTTACCTATTTTTAAAGGTTCATTTTATTTACTTGAAAGGCAGAATTAGAGAAAGAGAGGGAGAGAGACGGAGACGGAGTGGGGGTTGGGGGGAAGAGATCTTACATTTGCTGTTTCACTCCGCAAATGGCCGCAACAGCCTGGGCTGGGCCAAATTAAATCCAGGAGCCAGGAGTTCCTTCTGATTCTCTCTAGTGGGTACAGGGGCACAAGCAGTTGGGCCATCTTCTGCTGTTTTTCCAGGCACATTAGCAGGGAGCTGGATCAAAAACGGAGCAGCCAGGACTCAATCCAGTACCCATATGAGATACTGGCATTGCAAGTGGTAGCTTAACCCATTGTGTTGCAAAGCAAGCCCTGAGAAAGATCTTCCATCACTGGGTCACTTACAAACACTCATTACAGCCAGGGCTGGGCCAGGCCAAAGCCAAGAACTGGGAACTCAATCTGGGTCTCCCATGTAGGTGGCAAAGGCTCAAGTACTTGAGCCATCATCTGCTGCCTCCCAAGGTGTGCGTTAGCAGGAAGCTGGAATCAGGAGTGGACTTGGGACTCAAACACAGGAACTCTGAAGTTAGATGTAGGTATTCCAAGTGGTTTCTTAGCTTCTGTGCCAAACAACCGACCTGAGACCATAGATTTAATATGTAGGTCTTTGCCCTTCATGGCAATGTTGGTAGAAATGACATTTTTGAAGATGAAAATTATGTGGGAGCTGGAGTGCCAAAAATAAGTATTAGAGAACCAGGTCTAGAAACAAAGATATGTTCTAGGGAAGGCAAGAGGCTACTGGTTTTGTTGAAACATTAGGAAAAATATCAGCCAAAGGCTACCTGTAACCTTATTAAAGGAAATCTCAATAGAATAAAAGACAAAATAAGCAACATTATCCAAAAAGCAAAAATCCATATTAATTTCATGATTGTGCATAATCAGTTGTGCAAAGTCAAAGAAAAAATTTGTGAAAAGAAAAATTACCTCCCTAGTTTTGGAGACTAGGAGAGAAAGACCCTTTTCTCAGGATCATCTTTCCTTGAGAGTCTCTTTACCTATATGAAAGGTAAGATAGTAGTTTTCAAATGAGATGTCTTAAAACTATCATGAGATTGAGTCAGGTGGATGGTTAATGGAAGATAATGATGAGGTTCTGGGTTTTTTGGAGCCAAAGGTAATAAAGCTGGTTTTACTAAGGGCCGATTAGTGAGAACACTATGAAGAGGAGAAAGGAAGCAAGCACTGCAAAAAGGATTGTGTTTCGGTTGAAGGGAAAAGCAGTTCAGCTGTTTGTTCTGATCATCAGGTTCAGTTTGCTGCCATAGAGGCTTTGTTAAGGAAGTATATTTTCACATCCCCTCCCCACCACCCCTGGCCGTGTGCCATTCCCTAAGTCACAGACTGCTCCAGGAAGATAGGCCTAGCTTCTTACATCTCTCGAGTGTTAGATAAGAAAGCAAAATGAAGGCATCTTATTTTCAGGCTTCTAGGCAGGGGAAGATCACTAATATTTTGGACAAGAACAGAGTTTCCAGGAAACCTAATGTAATTTAAATTGCTTTTAAAATTTTGGGCTCCTTGGGAAATTCTGGTATAGGTGAAATGGAGGCCTTAATGGGAAGAAAGCAAACAAAAATTGCCTGTTGAGACCTACTACTATAAAAAATAAATTATGACTAAGATGTATCACTGAAATATTTAGGCTGCAGATTCAGTTAAGAATGATGAGGAAGGAGCATGACTGAGCCCCTACCATTTGAAGAGTGTATTTCTGATGGGTTTTATGTTTTTTAACTGGAAAACTATGGCAGGAAATACAAAATTGACTCTAGTCATGAGTACCTGAGGCAATCTGGAAAAAGACTTGGTAGGACTGCCATTGGTTTTCACCGGTAGGCAGAATGAATGAGTCTGACCATATGTGTGCTTTCATACCAAAGAGTGGGGAGAAAGATCAAGACGATAAAATTTCTTAATGAGCAAAGATTCTGGATTGGGAAGTTAAGTAATATCAGCTCATACAGAAATTGTCTGCACAGAGGGGCATCTCATTGTACAGAAGACCTGCAAGATGCATGGGAGAAAATGGACTTAAAAAGAAAATAGGTTGGTTGGAAATGGACCTGAAAGAAATGTTTACAATAAGAGATGATGTGATGGCAGGCATGGAAAGCCATGACACGGTGGCAAAAACAACCTAAATGAAAGATCCTGGTGAACAAGACCCCAGCAGAAGGAACAGGCCATCAAGGAGGGAGGCGCCTTTCTCGGAAGGGAGGAAGGAACCTCCACTGTGATACGGCCTTGACTAAACAAGTTCAGAGTTGGTGAACTCAAGGGGCTTCCATAGCCTAGACAGCTGATGGCAAGAGCCTCGGGTGATTGCTGACGTCATGAATAAGAGTGCCAATTGTTAAATCAACAACGGGAGTCACTGGGTACATGCTCCCCACAAAGGATCTCTGTCCTTAATGTGTTTTACTATGAAACTTAAAAACAACACTACTAGTCAAACAATACCCTATACCTTGTGCGGCTGTGTGAGTGCAGCCTGTTTAAATCCTTGCTTAGTATATACTAAGTTGATCTTCTGTATATGAAGGTAATTGAAAATGAAACATGATGAAGGGCGGGATGGGAGAGGGAGTGGGAGAAGGGAGGGCCACGGGAGGGAGGGAGGTTGGCAGGGGGAAAGCCACAACAATACAAAAGTTGCACTTTGTAAATTCACATTTATTAAATAAAAAAAAAGAGATGATGTGATGGAAAATTTCTACTGCATTAACTACTTTGGAGGCTAATAGATTATGGGAGAAATCATGAGCTCCAAGTCAACAAGGTACTTAACTGGGTACCATTAAGGGAAAGGAAGCATGTTATTACCATTTCCTGGGCTGATCTATTGTGAAAGAGGATACCCAACGAGTCAAGGTTTGTAGGATAAACATCATTGCAACAGATGATTTTCTTAAGTTGACCAGTGAAAGCACTGCTTTTTCAATTGACTTTTCTCCTAACAGATATTTCCTGGTTCCCCTCTGCCTCTAACCCCATCACCATTCCCATTCTCCCTCTAAAGTTTTCCTATTCCATTCCTGGAGCATGAAATCTTTCCATTGGTAAGATCATCAGTTTAACCATGGGAGTTTCTGTTTTCATGATTTAGCAAGCCAAGTAATATTTAGCTATGGTAGCAAGTTCATTTACTGATTTCTGTCTGTCATGGGATACAGATGAATGTATGTTTTTCTTGGACCTTGAGAGTTACATTAGTGACAGAAGCAGCTGTGGGTGCACTGTTCAGAGCAGTGACAGTCTTCCAAAGATTTGTTCAATGTTTCACAGTCAGCTGCCATTCACCCTCATTTTGTTTATGCTGGGTAGTCAGAAAGTGGGCTAGTGGTGGTTTTTGGTGCAGCAATTTTAGACACTGCTTGGAGCACCTGCATCTCCTATCAGAGTGGCTGGTTTGAGTCCCAGTTCCTCCATTCCAATCCTGCTTCCTGCTAATACACAACCAAGGAGGTAGCAGATAATGGCTTAAGTCCTTTGGTCCCTGTCAACCACCTGGGAGACCCAGATTGAGTTCCAGTCTCCTGGCTTTAGTCTGGCACAACCCTAGCTGTTGCAAGCATTTGAGGAGTAAACCATTGTATGGATGATCATTCTCTGTATTTCTGTCTGCCTTTCAAGTAAAATGAAAATAAATAAATAAAATTTTAAAAAGAAAGTAGGGTTAGGTAAAAAGTTTTACAAAATTGGTAATATCAGATCATCTTTAAGTCTCTGCTTCTCAAAGTTTCTGAGATTCCTTCTGGATGTAGATGAAAACTTTAGAAAGTTTCTAGAAAAGAAAAGAAGTCACAGAGGCAGGAGGAGACCCAGAAAGACAGAGATAGAGGTCTTCCACCTTCTGATTCACTCCCCAAATAGCTGCAACAGCCAGAGCTGGGCCAGACCAAAGCCAAGAGCCAGGAGCTCTGTCCAAGTCTCCCATGTGGGTGCAGGGGCCCAAACACTTGGGCCATCTTCCACTGCTTTCCCAGGTATATTAACAGGGAAGTGTATCAGAAGTGAAACAGCTGTAACTTGAACCAGAACCCCTATGGGATGCTGGCATTGCAGGCGGTGGCTTAACCTGCTGTACCACAGTGTCGGGCCCACTTTAGAAAATTTCTGGATAAATTTCTCGGGGTCTAGGTGCTCTCCATAGATTTTGTTGTGACGGATTCTTGACAGGGAAGTCTCTTAAAGAGGCCAATATAACCAAAGGAGAAGAAAATATGAGTAACTTAGTGTAAACTGTAGTTGCCACCAGAGAGATGCATGCATGGTTGTCTGATTCACAAAGAAGAAAAATTTGACTACAACTACTATGTGGTTAAGACACCCCTGTCCCATATGGGAATACCTGGCAATGATTTCCAGCTCTAGCTACTGACTCCAGCTTCTTGCTTATGCAGAGCCTTGGAAGCAGAGTGATGGCTCAAGTAATTGGGTCCCAGTCACCCACATAGGATACATGATTAAGTTCCAAACTCGCAATTAGGGCCCAGCCCTGCCCTGGCTGTTGTGGGTATTTGAAGGGTAAACCAGTTATGGGACCTCACTCTCTCGCTCTCACTCTCGCTCTCTCTCTCTCTCCCTCTCTCTCCCTCTCTCTTTCTGCTTCTAAAATAATTCTTTAAAAGGAGAGTAATGAGTTCCACTGAGTCTCAGGAACCATACACTGCCTGCCATACCAAACAAAATGTCTTGCTCAGGGGTTCTATTTCCTGATTCATCCCTGGGGTACCCTTTCCATTCTGAGGGAGCCCACAGTACTGTGGCCACAAAGTGAATACCCAAAACATGCTGGAATCCTTTTGGTGAAGCAAGCACTTCTTTTAACACTTTCTTCCCTAGGCTTCAATATATATAAAGAATTCAAAGTCCTACAGAGTTGAATAACAAACCCTATGAACACAGGGTTCCCTCACAAGCTTCAGTCTTGGAGCAGGCTCAGAGCTTATAAGGACTTCAGGCCCGAGTGAGTCTAGTTTTGAAAAGTTCTTGGTGGGCTAGAGAGTATGTGCTACAGTGAGTTCCAGGGTTCAAGAGGTCACGCTAAATAGGGGATGTGGCCAACGCTTACCTACTGAATCCATAATTAAGTGCACAAGAAGATAAGCCCTTGTCCTCATGTGAAAGTACCTAAAATGCCTTGCACAGAAACCCAGTAGGACTGCAGGATTTTTCAGACCACAATGTCTGCTGGTTGCTGGGGACACTAGTCAGTACCAGAGCAGCTTCCTGACTTGAGACATAGCTGTGCAGCAGTCAATTGATGAGTATCATTGGAAGCAACCAACTGAGGCTGGCATCATGGTGGTGAAAGAATTCACCAGAGAATTAAGAGTGAGCAGAATTAGATTTATTGAACACACTACAAGAGAGCAGCAGGCAGGCAGAGCAGATAGAATCTGGCCGCTGCAACACGGATGATAATCCAAAGTGTGTACTTGTAGTGGCAGTCTCTTCTTAGGGTGAGATTTCATGGTCCAGTAGGCTTCCCAGCTGGTGAATCTGTATCTGTGGGGCAGAGGTGGGGATCCTGCACTGCCCTCAGCTTCAGGACTTCCCCAGTCCATCAAGTGCTCAGTAGTGACCCTCAACAAGGAGTTTATAAAAAGGAAAGGCTCTCAAATTGGGCAAATGTGAAGGCTCCAAATAGTTGTAGACATAACCTCTTCCAAGTCTATAAATTCTAGCACAATTATTCTCAACACAGGCTGTTAAATGCAATCAACTGAGGACTTTTCAAAACTATTAAAGATAACCCTTTTCCCCAAAGTTTAAAAAAGCAGAATGAATTGAAGGAGGGAAAACCAATAGGTCACAGATCCCCATCAATCAAGTGGAAGGGAACCCTTGGAGTTGAAGAAATGTGAAAAGTAACCCAGATCATCCTAACACTTGCTCAGGTTGATAACCCTTCTCACTAAGCTGCTTTTCCAACACTGGCATCACATTAGAACCTGCTGATAAAACTATGGATGTGAAGCCCACTCCAGGCTGATTGAATCGGAATCTTTAACATTGGGGCCAAGACATGTTTTAATACCTCAGATACTATTTTTCACATTCAGGAGTAAGAATCACTGGCTCTAAGGAAAATCACATGGCTCTAAGTGGCCATGGTGGAAACAGGTGTGCCCAAGGAGACCTTTGAGACATTGCCTACATCTACAATGTTGGACTCTGAAATCTCAACTCAAAAAAAAAAAAAAAAAAAGAAAGAAAGAAAGAAAAGAAAAGAAAAGAAAAGAAAAGAAAAGAAAAGAAAAGAAAAGAAAAAAGAGCAAAACAAGTTTGCCACAAGTCAAATTCTCAGTGAACACAAACCAATCTGCACCCAAATTTTATCCTACAGAATCAGAGCCCTCTTAGGTAGACAGAGAGCTGCTTTGGCTGAGATATAGTTAGTCTGGGCCTGAAGACTTACTTAGAATTAAAATAATAATGCAGGCCTCAGGTACTGGTATTGCATTTAACTACTCTTCTTACCTGGAGTGTGAGTCTAACTGCTGCAATCCAGCACAAATAGTCTGGCCGCAAAGAGCTACAGGATAGGATCATGGGCAAAAACTAGACCAACATAGGAAGTTTCTCACCAGAAGCCCCAACAGAGAATTCAGAGCATCTCTTACCCTGTTACTCGTGTGAGGATTCAGAGATGAATGATGTGTCCTTCTGCCCCAGGCTGGTACAGCCATGCAGGCCTCAACCATAACCACAAAGAAAAACAGAGCTTGCTCTTGCAGCCAACAAGTTTTGCCAGAGACATGATATAGTGTTGAGCATAAGCATCTGCAGTGAGAGATTCCTGCTGATGTGAAAACTCCACGGAATTCAGAGAATAGCAAGCAACAGACATAACACATTGGTGAAAAAGTTCAAGTAACAAAGGTAGAAAATTCTATTCTTTCCATTCCAGTAAGTTCAAGGGGAACTACATGTCTCAAAGGATCAATCTGGAAGAGCTTACTGAAGGAACAGCACCGCTAAGTGCATAGGAAGCACCCTTCAGGAAGGGATTTATTTTAGATTTCTGATGTTCTCTATGCAGGTGAGGAGGCAATGAAATTTGAGACTAATTTTACTCAAATTACAAATCAAAAACAAGTAAATACTGGAGAAATTTGCATTTCATGTATTGAGGGAGTTACAGAACTGGACTCCAAATGAGGGTCCACGACTCCTAGTGCAACGTTCTTGTTCCTGAGCCATGATCTCACTCCACTTGGGAGAAGTTGAAGCTTATCCCTCCATGGCCCTCTGAGTTCTAAAGAATGTTGAAACATTTTAACCAAGCAAGATTGCAAGATGATAGCAGCTTGAGAGCCATTATAGTTTACACCAGAAAACTCCCCTAGAATAATTTTTTCATCATCAGAGATCCATCTTGGGGTTTTTTGTTTGTTTGTTTGTTGGTTGGTTGGTTTTTGGACAGGAAGAGTTAGACAGTGAGAGAGACAAACAGAAAGGTCTTCCTTTTCCGTTGGTTCACCCCACCAAATGGCCGCTACAGCAGGTGCGCTGCACCGTTCTGAAGCCAGGAGCCAGGTGCTTCTCCTGGTCTCCCATGCAGGTGCAGGGCCTAAGGACCTGGGCCATCCTCCACTGCCTTCCCGGGCCGCAGCAGAGAGCTGGACTGGAAGAGAAGTAACCAGGACAGAATCCAGCGCCCTGGCTAGAACCCGGGGTGCCAGTGCCACAGGCGGAGGATTAACCAAGTGAGCCGCAGCACTGGCCAGAGATCCATCTTGTTTTAAAAAATATATATAGCTTTAAAGAATATGGAAGTACATGAGTATATACAATTTTTACAAATATCTGCTCCTAAATAAATCTTTTCATCCTATTTTTTTGAACTTGTTGAAAGTACCTTCATGTATTTCTATATATTCAAATAGGAATTGTGAGTGTGCATCTACAGATATACACATAAGTACAGACACACACATATGCAGTTGGGTTTATTTGCTAATATCATCACAAGAAAGATTTTAAAGTAATATTTTATTATAATAATCTTGTTTGACATTCCAATTAAATTTCTAGGAGGAAATGAGTTTTTAAAGGATGGAGATTTTACTCATTTGAATTTCCACTTGGATTTTATTATAATGAACTTAGAGATGTCTTGTCTCAGTTTTCCATGGAGAAAAGATGGTGTAATGAATCAGATTTCAATAAGTCTCCCTATAATGATATCTGACAACTCTGCCTGTGATGTACTGAACGTGTGCATGCCGCAGGCCTTGCCTAGCATAATACAAGTGCCTTAATCTGTCAAGCTGTTATAGCAAAACATTATAAGGGCCAGCACTGTGGCATAGTGGGCTAAGCCTCTGCCTGCGGCACCAGCATCCCATATGGGTGCTGGTTTTAGTCTCCTCTTCTGATCCAGTCTCTGCTGTGGCCTGGGAGAGCAGTGGAAGATGGCCCAAGTCCTTGGGTCCCTGCAACCATGTGGGAGACCAGGAAGAAGCTCCTGGCTCCTGGCTTCGGATCGGCCCAGCTCTGGCTGCTGAGGCCATTTGGGTAGTGAACCCATGAATGGAAGAACTTTCTGTTTGTCTCTCCTTCTCTCTGTAATTCTACCTCTCAAACAAATAAATAAAATCTTTTAAAAAGGTATAAATTGGGTGACTTATAAACAGCAAAAATTTATTTCTTATAGTTCTGAAGATCTGAAAGGTCTAAGATCATGGTACTGACAGAGTTGCTAGCTGGTCAGGGACCACATTCTGGCTTAAAGACATTGACTTCTTGCTGTGTGCTCACATGGCAGAAGGGAACCACTGGGATTTCTATTAATTGATTTATTGATTTATTTGAAAGGCAGAGCAACATAGAGAGAAAAAGAGATCTTGCATACACTGGTTCACTCCCCACATGTCTTCAAAAGCTAGGACTGGTCCACACTGAAGCCAGGATCCCAAACTCCATCCAGTTCTCCCACATGCCGGCAGGGGTCTAAATACTTGGGCCATCATCAACTGCTTTCTTGTGTGCCTTATCAGGGAGCTGAATCAGAAGCAGAGCAATCGGAACTCAAACTGGCACCTGATATGGGATGCTGGTGTTGCGAGTGGTGGCTTAACCTGCTGAACCATGCTATCATCCCTGGCATCTCTTTTATAAGGGCACTAATATCATTCATGAAGACTCCATTCTCATGAGTTAATCACTTCCCCAAAGCCCTACCTCCAAATACTATTATATTAGGAATTGGGTTCCAGCATATGAATTGTGGGAGCAGGGCAACGGGGGGTAGGGTGGCACATGCACTCTGTCTATAGCACCTAAGGAATAGATACACATCTAAATGTTGAATTTGTCTAGAAATCATATTTTGTGTAGTTCCCTCATCTAAAAAGTATGTTGTTATATTGTTTCATTGCCAATGACTTTTAAAACCAAATTCAGATTTGTTTCAGTATTTTTTTAGTTTGCATTATGAATATTTTATTTAATACTGACTTCTTGAATGATTTGTCATCCTAAACTTTTTTTTGACAGGTAGAGTTATAGACAGTGAGAGAGAGAGAGAGAGAGAGAGAGAGAAAGGTCTTCCTTCCGTTGGTTCATTGCCCAAATGGCCACTACGGCCAGTGCACTGCACTGATCCGAAGCCAGGAGCCAGGTGCTTCTTCCTGGTCTCCCATGCGGGTGCAGGGGTCCAAGGACTTGGGCCATCCTCCACTGCATTCCTGGGCCACAGTAGAGAGCTGGACTGGAAGAGGGGCAACCGGGACTATATCCTGGAGCCCATATGGGATGCCGGCGCCGCAGGTGGAGGATTAACCTAGTGAGCCACGGTGCCAGCCCCCATCCTAAAATTTTATTAACAGAAACTAAAATAAACTTCATTCAAAATTTTTTGCCTACGCCTATTGTTCAGTTGAATTTTAAAATTCAGTAGCAACAAGGGGAAGAGGGGAAATATGCATTGTTGAAATAATTATGAGTTCAGACTAGTATTTTGTAAAACAGAGATAAACCTGCATTTATACTACAAGTCAGTCCATTTTATATTCCATTGTGCGAAAATAACATTTTAATGAAAACCATGGGTCTATCTGCCAGAGAAATACAAATGAATATGAAAATTATTTCTGAATATGTAAAAATATACAAAACATAAATTATTAAAATTTGTAAGCAGTTCAAAAGACATAATCAATATTTGCTTCATATCTTTATATCAGAACCTAAAATAATCAAGAATTTCCACATTGCCTTCATCTTTTTGATTCCTATCACCTGTGGATCATCAGTGTTTGGCTCAGAGTCTAACACATAATAATTGCACTTCAAAGTCTGTCAATTACATAGTTTAATTTCTGAATGGTGACTTTATTTTAAAAACTATATTAAGTTGTTCTACTTTTCCAAGTTTTGAGAAGTAAATACCAAAATATCTTTTATATGCTTTCATGACTTTGAGCTGTGCTGAAATGCAATTAAAGACCACACAGTTAAATACAGTTAAATTTTTTAAATAACCCAGGATGTTACTTATCAGTTTTAGGCAGACATCTGTACAAGTACAAATTATATGCAGGCTATAGTTATAGTATTTACACTTTCCAAAATTATAATTTTTTTAAAAAAAATTTATTTATTTATTTGACAGGTAGGTTACAGACAGTGAGAAAGAGAGACAGGGAGAAAGGTCTTCCTTCAGTTGGTTCACTCCCCAAATGGCCGCTACGGCTGGCACTGCACTGGTCCAAAGCCAGGAGCCAGGTGATTCTTCCTGGTCTCCCATGAGGGTGCAGGGGCCTAAGAACCTGGGCCATCCTCCACTGCCCTCCCAGGCCACAGCAGAGAGCTGGACTGGAAGAGGAGCAACCAGGAGTAGAACCCAGCGCCCATATGGGATGCCGGTGCCGCAGGCAGAGGATTAACCCAGTGCACCACGGCGCCGGCCCCCCAAAATTATTATCTAACACATTTCAAAAGATATAATTTTTAATTGATCATTTTTCCCCACAACTTATTTTTCCAAATGCATTCACCTGCAAATTGAGGCCAGTAAGAAATATTTTTGCTTTGTTCCCAAAAAAAGAGAATAATGGTACATAGTGAAGCAAGTTAAAAATTGCATCATCAATATTGATCAAACCTTTGTACTATTTTTATTAGAATCAGTATTGAGGACATACTTCTATTAAATATTTCATAGTAAATCATATTGATTTATTATTTCTCCATTCATGGTACATAAAACAGCTAATGAGGACTATTTTTTTTTTTAGTTTCATAGGCAACAGGAAGTTGTTTGCCATCTCTGATTAGAAATTAGCACAAGATGTATTCTACACATGTGATGAATGTGAGAAGCCATGGCAATCAGTCCCCACCAGCCCTCATTTCGCATGGTTTGCAGAGATTTTGGTATGTCAGAATATACACACCAGGAGAATGTAGAACCCATTCTATCCATACAAGACAGCTTCTTCTACATCACCAATCTGTGCAAAGAACATTTCAAACATCACATCTACATCCAAAACTTGATTCACTCTGAAATCCACTTCTCTATTAGTAATGCCATCAACATTTGCCAAGTTACTCTGGCCCAAAACAGAATAATCTTTTATTCCTCTCTTGCCTTAACTCCCATTTAGTAGCTTTCCATCACTATAATGAAATGCTTGGGGCAACTACCTTTTAAACAAAAAATGCTTATTTAGCTCACAGTTTTGAAGACTGGAGTCCAAGATTGGGTGGCCCCACTGATGTGGACTCTATGAGGGTGGCAGATGACAATAGCAGAGCACGTGCAGAGGAAGGGTCACAGGAGAGGCAGGAAGCAGAGCAAGGGGTTGGGCCCAATCCTGAGTTCTATAACAGCCCTCTCATGAGAACTACCTTCTGAAGGCACTTCCCCAATGGCATAAGAATCTCCCACCAAGATTTACCTCCACACACTGTAACTGGACTGTTTCCATTCTCTTAGTAACATTAACTAATGACCTGTAGGCTTAAAGTCCTGCATGAGTTTGGAAGCCAAATCATATTCACACTGTAATACCCTACATCCAGTCCAAGACCAAATCTCATTTTCTCTGCCCTCTAAAACCATTCCAGAATCAACCACATCTTATCTCTTCTGTAGCCAAAGCCTAGTCTTCTCCCAAATGCCATCACTCACCTGCCCTGTTACAATAGCCTCATGACCTTAATCCACAAGAATATCAAAGATTCAGTCCCTCGGGTGGGCATTTGGCACATCAGTTAAGACATCACTTAGTATGCCCACATCCCATATCAAGTTCCAACTACTCTGCTTCCATTCCAGGTTCCTAATAATGTACACCCTGGAAAGCAGTACATGATGCCTCAGGCAATTGAGCCCCAGATACCCACATGGGAGACTTGGATTTGGTTCTAGGCTCCTGGCTTCAGCCCAGTCCAGCCCTGGCTTTGTGGGCATTTGGCGAGTGAACCAGTGGATGGAAGATTCTCTCTCTCTCTCTCTCTCTCTCTCTCTCTCCATATATATCTTTCTTTCTCTCTCTCTCTCTCCATTTCAAATAAAATGAAATTAAATAAATAAAAAATAAGCTTACAAAATATTCAACCTCTAATTCAATGTAAAACACCTACATCCACCTCAATGTAAAACATCCACCTCAACCAGCTTGGCCTGACTCAGTCTCTGTGAAAACATGGCCTTTATTACTGGCACCTTCAATCATTGCCACCTTGTTTGTCTACTTTTCCTCTCATGCTCTTGGTGAAGACCCCAGAACCACTAGTAGTGACGCGAAGTACACAGAAGGAAGTGCTAAATGACCTTCAAGAGACCAAGAGATCTGATTCCAGACAGCCTCAGCCAGAAACATGGAAGCAGCTGGTTTATTTTTCATTCTATCCCACAAGTATGTCTCTTACAGAAATAAGAGACATAGAGGCAGACAAACTAAGGAAAGAATTTTTATAGCAGCCAGAAGAGAAATATTTTCAAGTTATAATAATTTCTCAAAAAAAGTAAAACAGAATAAGATGATAAAGAATAATTTGGCAGGGAGGAAGGCAATGGGATCAAACCAAAAAAGCACAAGATAGAACAAGAAAGAGAGAGAGAGAGGAAAGAAGGAAAGAAGGAAAGAAGGAAGGAAGGAAGGAAGGCCGGCCCCATGATTGTATCATTTCAATGCAGCTGAATGTGCACTGTTAGTCTGAGAAAGGTGATGAAGGGCTAGAGATAAAGACAGAAAATGCCGCTATTCTTGCAGAAAGGAAATTCCATAAGATTATCAATGATCCCCTGTTTTGCAGAAGATATTAGGAGCCAAATATGGTAGATTAAAAGGAAATATTAATTGACCCTTGTTATGAACTGTATTTTTAGTTTGACATGACAGGAAAAGGGATGGGCACAAATAGGAGACAAATGAAATAGGCAGCAACAAGCATTGAGTACTCTGCCTGTATTCAGTGGGCTCCTATATATGTTGATCTGAATAGCTAAAAATTGCCAGCTAAAAATTTGGGAACTAGGGGATCACCCAGAGTGAGATAGAATTCTGGACAGAAGAATAATAATATAGAAGGAAGGAGCTCAGAGCCCTACTGAAAAGAAGACTGTAAATTAAGATCAGAAAATTATTTTCTCTGACACCAGAGGGACATGTGAGAGAGTGGATTTGAAAATAGTGTTATATAGAAAAAAATGACTAATGATTTGGGTTCTGTGCAGAACAGGGAGGGGTTTTTTGGGAAAAGAATTAAACTTTAGCACCCCTCCCATCATGCTCAGTTTCCTCTTCTTTACAATGGGGCCTAAATAACAACCACCTATATGGTGGTTGGGATGATTAAGAGTTATTGTGTATCACATTAAATAGCACTTTGACCTCAGAATCAGGCCTTAAGGCATCCAGGTCTGGCTGAAAAGCCCATGAGAGTATTTCAGGCATGGAAAGCCAAGACACTACGGCAAAAAATTTTCCTACATGAAGGATCTCTGTGAGAGAGACCCCAGTGAAAAGAAGTGGCCATCAAAGAAGGATGTACTTTTCTCTGAAGGGAGGAGAGAACTTTCACCTTGCTTATGGCCTTGTCTAAATACTGATGGAAATTGTGGATTCAAAAAGCTTCCCATAGCCTTGGCAACTCATGTCAAAAACCTCAGGTGGGGCCGGCGCCATGGCTCAATAGGCTAATCCTCTGCCTGCAGCACCGGCACACCAGGTTCTAGACCCGGTCAGGGTGCCGGATTCTGTCCCAGTTGTCCCTCTTCTAGTCCAGCTCTCTGCTGTGGCCCGGGAGGGCAGTGGGGGATGGCCCAAGTGCTTGGGCCCTGCACCTGCATGGGAGACCAGGATAAGCACCTGGCTCCTGGCTTCGGATCAGCATGATGCGCCGGCCGCAGTGGCCATTGGAGGGTGAACCAATGGTAAAGGAAGACCTTTCTCTCTTTCTCTCTCTCTCACTGTCCACTCTGCCTGTCAATAAAAAAAAAAAACCCTCAGGTGATCACTGACGCCATAAATAAGAGTGTTAATAGTTAAATTAACAACAGGAGTCGCTGTGCATTTACTTCCCATGCAGGACTTCTGGCCTCAATGTGTTTTATTTTAAGAATTAACTGTAAAACTTGCTCTCAAACAATGTTGTGTGTGTGTGTGCAAATTGTTGAAATCTTTACTTAGTATAGAATAGGTCTTCTGTGTATAAAGTTAATTGAAATGAATCTTAATGGAGAATGGGACTGGCAAGGGGAGAAGGAGGAGGAAGTAGAGTGGGAGTAGGGGCAGGAGGGAGGATATGGTGGGAAGAATCACTATATTCTTAAAGTTGTACTTATGAAACTTGTACTCATTAAATAAAAGGTTTATTTTGGGAAAAAAGAATATAAACTAAATTTATAAATGTTATTAATGAACATGTGCACACCAAAATAAAAATACCTTAATAATAACAATAAAAAGGTATTGTATAAAGAGCTAAGACTGTAATTCATGTTCAGTAATCTCTCAGTACACAATAGCTATTATTCAACTTTGTGATTTTCCCACAAATATCCCACTACTTTTTCTTTACATCATTTGTTGGCAATTCATTTAGATTCAGAGCAACATTTCTTTGATTGTACAGAGAAGGAAACCAAGGTTCACAGAGTTTAATGGTTTGTCCAGTGTCACATGGATAGTAAATTATATAGTCATGGCACAAACCCAAGTGTTATGAATCCAAATTCTATTGCCTTGACATACACTGCCTAAGTAAAAGAGAACTTCTGGACCAAAACAACCTGCAGATAGCAGAATAGGGAGAGAGCTTACTGCTCTACTCTTGGGGAAGATGGTTTTTAAAAAGTAGAGTGCAATTTCAGGGAAGACTTAGGGAGAAAACTTCAGAGGAAACTCCAAGCAAATTAGAGGAACACTGTGAACCTACATAGAGGATGTAGACATGCACAACTCAGGACTCCAGCAAGCAAGAGATTCGGTACCAGCTTTGGAATGAGGTGCAACCAGAATGCAACAGCCCAAGCTACTAGCAATAAAGCTGCGGGAAGAGCCTGGCATGAGTCTTGCAAGGGACCCTGTGGGGGACAGTGTACCTGATAACCAAAAGAAAAAAAGGGGAGATGATTCTCTCTCCCCAACCACCCCAGGCCAGCATCCTATAACTAGCCGAGAGAAGGCAGGTGCCATTTTGGACCTATGTAACAGCTGCACCAGCTCATGTCCACACACCCAGCAACCGGCAGAGAGGGGATGCCTGAGTCTGGCTGTGAGAACTGACGGGGGCTGGGTGCTTGAGACTATAGGAGGCCTGTGTACCTGGACTGTGAAAACACTGGTTGTGTGGGAAGGCACAGGGTGTGGCTGGGTCTTTGGGAAATCACTGCAGGAAGCTCCACATGCTCAGGGATCCCTGGTTCCCCGGTGATGAGGGACATTGCTGCAGGATCCATGCTCAGATCGAGGACTAAAGAGATCCTTTGTGTGGTTCTTGTGGCAGCATGGAAAAATATTGTACCCACTGGGTTTAGTGCCACTGGGTTTAGTGGGTTTAGTGCCTCTCCTTTGGAGAGGAGGTGAGTGTCAGACTACACAAAAATAGCAGAGCGAAAACCCCCTAAAAATGAGATTTTAAAGAAAAATCAAAATGAAATATTGAAAATGAAGAATTCAATAGAACAAATAAAAAATGTGCTGGAAATCCTTAATAAGAGACTCAGTGAGGCAGAAGAAATAATATCTTTGTAAATGTTATAGTCAGACAAAAAAAAAGAAGAAATTAGAAAACTAAAAAACAATGTTGGATATTTGTGGGATAATATCAAACAGCCCAACATATAGGTCTTAGGAGTTCCTAAAGATATAGAAAGAGAGAAAGGATTAGAAGGCATTTTTAGTGAAGTAATTACAGAAAACTTCCCTAATTTGGAGAAAGAAAGAGACATTCAAATGCAGGAAGCACATAGAACTCTTAGGAAATGAGACACACTATAGTCAAACTCTGCACAGTAAAGCATGAAGAAAAGATTCTAAAATGTGCACGAGAAAATGCCAGATGACTTTCAGAGGATCTCCAATTAGACTCACAGAAGACTTCTCATCAGAAACCCTACAGCCCTGGAGGGAATGGCGAGATATATTCCAAGTCATAAGAGAAAAAAATTGTTAACATAGAATATTGTACTCTGCAAATCTCTCAACTATGAATGAAGGTGAAATAAAACCTTCCATAACAAACAGAAATTGAAAGAATTTGTCACCATTTGTCCAGCCTTACAAAAGATGGTTAAGGATGTGCTATACACAGAAATATGGTCATCACTAAGAAAGAAGATAAAAGCAGAATATCTCCCAGTAAAAGTACAAAGGAAATCCAAAGTAAACAATAGGAATATTTATGGGAAAATGGTAGGGCAAAGTTGTTACTTATCAATATTCACCTTGAATGTAAATGGCCTCAACTCTCCAGTGAAAAGATACAGACTGGATGAATGGATTTAAAAATAAAACCCATCTAGTTGCAGCCTATAAGAAACATATCTCACCAACAAAGATGCACATATACTGAAAGTGAGAAGATGGAAAAAGATATTCCATGCCAACAGAAATCAAAAAGGAGCTGGTGTAGCCATCCTAATATCAGACAAAATACACTTTAACACAAAAGCTGTTAAAAGGGACAAAAAAGGGTACTATATAATGATTAAGGGATCAATTCAACATGAAGATGTGACTATTATAAATGTATATGCACATAATTACCTGTAATTACCTATAAATAGCACCTGGCTATTTAAAAGAAATGTTAATGGATTTAAAGAGAGATGTAGACTCCAATACAATGGTAATGGGGGACTTCAATACTCCACTTTCAGCAATGGAGTTCAACTAGACAGAAAATTAGCAATGAAACAACAGTTAATCAACACTATAGACCAAATGGACATAACAGATATCTACAGAACTTTTCATCCTACAGTTATAGAATACACATTATTCTCAAGAGTGATTGGAACTTTCTCTAGGATAAGACCACATGCTAGGCCACAAAGCAAGTCTCAGCAAATTCAAAAAAACTGAAACTATACCATGCATCTTCTCTGACCATTATGGAATGAAGCTGGAAATCAACAACTCGGGAATCTCTAGAATATATGCAAACACTTGGAGACTAAACAACATGCTCCTGAATGAACAGTGAGTCATAGAAGAAATAAAAATGTTTCTGGAAACAAATGAAGATGACAATACAACATATCGGAATATATGGGATATGGCAAAAGCAGTGTTAAGAGGAAAATTTATAGCAACTGGTACCTAAATCAGGAAATTAATTGAAAGGCACCAAATAAATGAGCTATCAAAACATCTCTAGGACCTAGAAAAATAACAGCAATCCAAACCCAAACCAAGTAGGAGAAAAGAAATAATTAAAATCAGGGAAGAAATCAACAAAACTAAAATCAAAAAAATACAAAAGATCAGTGAAACAAAGAGCTGATTTTTTGAAAAAATAAACAAAACTGACAAACCATGGGCACAACTAATGAAAAAACTGAGAAGCTTTTGCACTGCAAAAGAAACTCTAAGCAAAGTGAAGAAGCAACTGACAGAATGAGAGAAAGTATTGCAAACTATATAACTGATAAAGGATTAACAACCAGAATATATGAAGAGATGAAGAAACTTAATAACAAAACAAACAACCCAGTTAAGAAATGGGCAAAGGACTTAAATGGGTATTTTTCAAAAGAGGAAATCCAAATGGCCAACATACACATGAAAAAAATTCTCAGGATCTCTAGCCATCAGGGAAATGCAAATCAAAACCACAAAGAGGTTTCCCCAAATCCTCGTTAGAATGGCTTTTATACAGAAATCAACAAACAGAAAATGTTGTTGAGGATGTATGTAAAAAGGTACCCTTAGTGAGAATGTAAACTGGTGAAGCCACTGTGGGAGACAGTATGGAGATACCTCAGAAATCTGAATATAGACCTACGATATGACTCAGCCATCCCATTCCTGGGAATTTAACCAAAGAAAATGAAATCAGCATATGAAGGAGTGATCTGTAGCCCCACATTTATTGCAGCTCAATTAAAAATAACTAAGATATGGAATCAGTCCAAATGCCCATCAACTGAAGACTGGATAAAGAAATTAAGGGATATGTACACCATAGAATACTACACAGTCATTAAAAATGAAATCCTGTCATTTGCATCAAAATGGATTAAACTAGAAAACATCATATTTAGTAAAACAAGCCATTCCAAAAGGACAAATACCATATGTTCTCTCTGATCTGTGATAGAGCACCTAAAAGGTAATCTATAGAAGTGAAACTGACACTTTGAAATGCAATGGTTTTGAACAGCCCTTGTCTCAACTGTTGAGGAAAAGGGTTTTTTTGTTTGTTTGTTTTCATACTATTTGTTTACTCTTTACTTAGTATAATCATATGTGTATAAAGTTAATTGAAAATAGATCTTAGTAAAAAATAAGAAAGGGAATAGGAAAGGAAAGAGGAAGAGGGACGGGAGTGTGGGTGGGGAGCATAGGTATGGCGGGAATATAAGTTGTACTTATTAAATGCATGAAGCTTGTGTTCCTTAAATAAAAGGATTCGGGGGGTGAGGGGTGGAGAACTTCTAAAGAAATCTTCACACTTCTCAAAAAACTGAGTAATCATGATCATCACCAGACTGGAGGTTTAAAAACAAAAACTCAACTTCAACAAATTGGTCATCCTGTTGTTCTTCCCTTTCTCCTTGCTGACAGATGGAAGTAAAAAGATGGTTCTTTATCTGATAATCAATCATAGATCACAAATGAGGTAGCAGCATTGTCCCCACTGATCCTGGAATTCTTGCCAGCACAGGCACAGAGATATACTTAATTTTATTGGTAAAACAGACTGATGTGCATTTTTTCTCTTATACCCCAAGTGTGTGCAACAATCCAGAAACTACATTTTGTCTTCTGTGTTCTCTTCTACTCTGCATCCTTTGATAAAAATTAGCATTTTAAAGTTGCTTTTAATAAAACCCAGAGAAGTGGCAGTGCAAGCAGGGGAGTAATTTCTGACTATGGACGGTTGCTCAGCACTGGGGTAACAGAGAACTGAGCATCACCTGAGAATGTGACCCTTGGGCTGTGTACCCAACCCTCTTTATGGGGACATCTGTGTGAATTATCTCAAATGTGTAGTGTGTTAAGATTTAAAAGTTGTTGCCCTCCATCTGGTCTGCTCTTTCCCTCCCAGAGAGAGGGATGGGATGTTACAAGAGACCTCTCATGCTGTCACACTAGTGTTCCAGTTGGAGACGTGGCAATGGATTGCTGCCTTGTATACATCTCCCCACCAGGTCCTACCTTTGCCTCCAGCCCATTCATCACACCTGTCCCTACCCTGGATTACACACCCCTTTGATGGTAGCAGTGATCTTTTATTTTGTTCCACATCTCCAAAACACTAGGTAATCAAAAGTAATTCTACAAATATGAAGAGGTAAAATTTAGTTAAGCACTTAGAAAATATCATTTAGCAAATGAAAAAGCCTCATCAAATAATTTTAAAAATCCACTCTGCTTTGACCAAGTTTATAAGCCTCAGACCTGTCCCTCCCTCCTTTACCCAGTATTCTCTTCAACTCTCATCTCACACTCATGGAAATCCAGAGCAAGTTCCCTGCCATTGCTCTGGGACCTTGAGTTCTGTGAAAATCCATTCTTATTCATCTCAAACACATACCACCTGCTTTCACTGAACTTGAAATATATCATCCAGAATTCCATTATCACTGAAAGGAATTAATAGAGAATGTGTGCTGACATTTTGCTAAAGCAATAAAGACAAAAACCAAAAACATATAAGAGTTGCTGGTACAGAGATCCCAAAAAGCTGTGGGCAGTGAGTGAGTGAGTGAGTCTATGGGAGGAAGTGAAGGGAGCTATAGAGGCATTGGCTCCCCAAAGTGGCAAGTCATTCCAGCACACAAAATGTGCTAACCCTGTCCTAGAGAATCTCCAAATTGACCAGAGGGGAAAATTTCATTAAGAAAACAAAACAAGGGGCCAGTAGTGTAGCATAGTGGGTTAAGTCACTGCTTGCAGCACCATATGGGGACTGGTTAGATTCTCAGCTGCTATGCTTCCAATCCAGTTCCCTGCTAATGTGCCTAGGAAAGCAGTGGAAGATGCCCCAAGTGCTTGGGTCTCTGCACCCACATGGGAGACCCAGAAGAAGTTCCTGGCTCCTTGCTTTGGTCTGGCCCATCACCAGCCATCATGGCTATTTGGGGAGTTAACCAGTGGATGAAGATTCTCTTTCTTTCTCTCTCTCTCTCTCTCTCTCTCTCTCTCAACTCTACCTTTCAAATAAAACAAATAAATCTTTAAAAAAAAAAAACGACAACAAAGGGGCCGGCTCATGGCTCACTTGGCTAATCCTCCGCCTGCAGCCCTGGCATCCCATATGGGCACCAAGTTCCAGTCCCGGTTGCTCCTCTTCCAGTCCAGCTCTCTGCTGTGGCCCGGGAAGGCAGTGGAGGATGGCCCAAGTGCTTGGGCCCTGCACCTGCATGGGAGACCAGGAGGAAGCTCCTGGATCCTGGCTTCAGATCTGCACGGCACCAGCCATAGTGGCCATTTGGGGGGTGAACCAATGGAAGGAAGACCTTTCTCTGTCTCTCCCTCTCTGTCTAACTCTACCCATCAAATTAAATAAATAAATAAATAAATACATATTGGATGAAGGAAGGCGTGAAGAAATGAATGAGGCTGATCCCTGGGACCCTGGTAAAGGTTGAGAACTGATGGAAACATCCAAAGCAGAAAGTATGGAAAAAATCAGAAACTAAAATAGGTAGATGAAAGATTTTAGATTGAACCACATGCAACTGCCTATTGAACAATGTCCCACAAAACTTCATATGTTGAAATACTAACCCCCAGTACCTCAGAATGTAGCCTTACTTGGAAGCAGGTTATTCTAACCCAGGACATTCAGTGAATTTGTCTACCGGGCAAGATGACACCTGAAAATGTTTCAGGTTATTGTGTCTTTGTGACATAGTTCTAATCACTTCTCCAGTCTCATGGGCCTGGATTTGATGTGGAGGAGTTAAGTAGCAATAAATGAAGCTGGAAGAAGTTGTTTATAATTTCTGTGTAGTACTGCATTGTGACCCCACCCCCATACCTATCAATCCAGTACACCCACTTTCCCATAATGAACCTGTGTCTCACCCAGGACCAGGAAAGAGGAGACACCATCATGGCCATGTAGGAGTTAAGTTCCACATGGAGGCACCATGAAATTCCCAGAAGGCCTCATGTACACTAAATCCCAACCATTTGTATATTCAGTTAGAGTATCACCCCTACCTCATAAAAGGGACTGAAATACGTGGAGTGACCATTTTGTTTTTTGGCTTCCAGACCTTGCTTATGGTCCTTCTCTGGCCTCCTCCCATGCTCACTCCTCATGGGGAATTCTGACCCCCTTGTAACAGGTGTCTCTCCATGTGGAGTCACCGACACTCTTGCGTGAATGTATATACACTCTCTCTCTTTTTAAATATATTCTGCTTTCACTTGTGCACTCTATTTATGTTGCTGCTTTGAATTCTTATCTCCATGGGGGCAAGAACTTGGAATAAAAATTGAGATACTTATTATGCCCTTAACAGACTGTGTTGGGGTGCTTTCAGCACTAAAATGAAGAATCAAATTCCATAAAAACATAAGTCTCGGACTGTGAAGAAGTATTTTTCAAATCACATATCTCATAAATGACTTTGACCCAAAAATAAAAATTCTCAAAACATAATAAGAAGGAAAACTTAAGTTATCTGTCTAAAGATTTGAATAGCCACTTCACCAAAGCTATATGAATTACAAATAAACACTTGAGGAAATGTTAAACATCACTGGTTCAACAGATGTATCAGAATGGTTGAAATCTGAAACACATCACATCACATGTCGGTGAGGAAGCAACTGGAACTTTTATACCCTGTTAATAGGAATATAAAATGGTGCAGCCACTTTTTAAAACATTTTGGCAATGTCTCAAAAAGTAAAATGAGCACTTATCATACAACCCAGCCATTCTACTCCTGGGTATTTACTCAACACAAAGGAAAACATGTCCACACAAACTTGTTTAGGAATGTTCATCACAGCTTTACTTGTCATAGTTAAAGCCTAGAAGCAACCCAAATGTCCATCTACAGCTGAATAAGCAGTAAAATATCACAACATAGAAAACTACTCAGCAATACAAATATTAGTACATATAACAAGACAGATGAATTACAAAGTAATTATGCTGAGAGAAGTCAGACCAAAAAGTCCACATAGTATATGACTTCATTTGAAAACATTTTTAGAAAATGTGAGCTGATATGAAGTTACAGAAAGCAGATCGGTAGTTGCCTAGGGATGGGGAAATGTTTGATGATAGTTTCATGGCTTCAGGGTTACACACGGGTGTCACACTTTGGGGCCAGCACCGTGGCGCAGAGGGTTAACGCCCTGGCCTGAAGTGCCAGCATCCCATACGAGTGCCAGTTCGAGACCTTAGCGCCCTACTTCCGATCCAGCTCTCTGCTATGGCCTGGGAAAGCAGTAGAAGATGCCCCAAGTCCCTGGACCCCTGCACCAATGTGGGAGACCCAGAAGAAACTCCTGGCTCCTGGCTTCAAATTGGCACAGCTCTAGCCATTGTGGCCTATTGAGGAGTAAACCACCACTTAAGAGATGGGCCAAGGACCTCAACAGACATTTTTCAAAAGAGGAAATCCAAATGGCCAACAGACACATGAAAAAATGTTCAGGATCACTAACAGTCAGGGAAATGCAAATCAAAACCACAATGAGGTTTTACCTCACCCCAGTTAGAATGGCTCACATTCAGAAATCTACCAACAACAGATGCTGGCGAGGATGTGGGGAAAAAGGGACACTAACCCACTGTTGGTGGGAATGCAAACTGGTTAAGCCACTATGGAAGTCAGTCTGGAGATTCCTCAGAAACCTGAATATAACCCTACCATTCAACCCAGCCATACCACTCCTTGGAATTTACCCAAAGGAAATGAAATTGGCAAACAAACAAGCTATCTGCACATTAATGTTTATTGCAGCTCAATTCACAATAGCTAAGACCTGGAACCAACCCAAATGCCCATCAACAGTAGACTGGATAAAGAAATTATGGGACATGTACTCTATAGAATACTATACAGCAGTCAAAAACAATGAAATCCGGTTATTCACAACAAGATGGAGGAATCTGGAAAACATAATGCTGAGTGAAATAAGCCAGTCCCAAAGGGACAAATATCATATGTTCTCCCTGATCGGGGACAACTAACTGAGCACCAAAGGGGAAACCGGTTGAAGTGAAATGGGCACTATGAGCAACAATGACTTGATCAGCTCTTGTCCTGACGGTTGATGTACAATGTAATACTTTATCCATTTTAGTATTTTCTCTTTGTTTTGTTCTAGTACTATTGGTTGAACTCTGATTAACACACAATTATTCTTAGGTGTTTAAATTTTAACTGAAAAGTGATCCCTGTTAAATATAAGAGTGGGAATAAGAGAGGGAGATGTACAATTTGGGACATGCTCAATCGGACTTTCCCCAAATGGTGGCGTTAGAATCATGCCAGGGGATCCCAATACAATCCCATCAAGGTGGCATGTACCAATGCCATCTCACTAGTCCAAGTGATCAATTTCAGTTCACAATTGATCATAATGATAGGTCTAAGAGTCAAAGGGATCACACAAACAAGACTAGTGTCTGCTAATACTAGCTCATAGAATCAAAAAGGGAGAGAACGATCCATCATGGGAAGCGGGATACACAGCAGACTCATAGAATGACAGATGTCCTAAATAGCACTCTGGCCTCAGAATCAGCCCTTAAGGCATTTGGATATGGCCGAAGAGCCCATGAGAGTATTTTAGGCATGGAAAGCCAAGACACCCTGGAAAAAAAAAAAAAAAAAGAAGAAGAAGAAGAAGACCTAAATGGAAGATCTCAGCGAGTGAGATCCCAGTGGAAAGAACGGGGCCATCAAAGAAAGAGGTACCTTTCTCTGAAGGGAGGAGAGAACTTCCACTTTGACTATGACCCTGTCGGAATAAGATCAAAGTTGGTGAACTCAAAAGGCTTCCATAGCCTTGGCAATGGAAGAGATTACTGATGCCAGAAACAAGAGTGTCAAATTGTTAAGTCAACAACAGGAGTCACTGTGTACTTACTTCTCATGTGGGATCTGTCCTTAGTGTGTTGTCCAATGTGAATTAATGCTATAACTAGTACTGAAACAGTATTTTACACTTTGTGTTTCTGTGTGTGTGCAAACTGATGAAATCTTTACTTAATATATACTGAATTGATCTTCTGTGTATAAAGATGGTTGAAAATGAATCTTGATGTGAGTGGAATGGGAGAGGGAGCGGGAGATGGGAGGGGTGTAAGTGAGAGGGAATTATCGGGGGGAAGCCATTGTGGTCCATTAACTGTACTTTGAAAATTTATATTTACTAAATAAAAAATAAATAAAAATAAATAAATAAATAAAAGGGGTAAACCATTGGGTGGAAGATCTCTCTCTCTCTCTCTCTCTCTGCCTCTCCTCTCTCTGTGTAACTTTGAATTTCAAATAAATAAATCAATAAATAAATCTTCAAAAAAAAGAAACAAAGTCACACTTTAAATATGTGCAGATTGTTGTGAATATTATATCACAGCAAATCGGTAAAAATTTTAAGAAAAATCAGATTCTATTAAACCGAGGTTTTCACGTTTTTACTCTACTTGGGAAAAAAAACCTTTGGGTGGTTTAAAACAAGACACATACACAGGGGCAGGTGTTACCAACTCAATTTCCTTATTATACACCTAAGAAGCAGCAGACGATGGCCCAATTACTTGGGTCCCTGATACTCATGTGAGAGACCCGGATGCAGTTCCTGATTCATGGCTTCAGCTTGGCAAGGCCCTGGATGTTGCAGACATCTGGAAAATTATCAAGCAAATAGATGCTCGCTCACTCTCTCCCCCTCTCTACCTCTCCCTCTCTCTCGCTCTCTCTCCCTCTCTCGTTCTCTCTCTCTCTCGCTCTCACTCTGTGTGTGTGTGTGTGTGTCCCTCTTTCTCTCACTGTGCCTTTCAAATAAATAAATATATGAATCTTCAAAACAAGACACACATACCAAGAATCACAAGACCAAGTGAAGCCACGGTAGAAGGAGGTGTTATTTTCATAGCAGGCAGGTGTTTGATTTTGAGAGTCCTGACTGCTGAGCAGGAGAGGACAGCAGGAAATCTGATGGTTACACAGTTATTATCTCACAAATGGAAGCATCTCAATTATTCAAAATAGATTCACTCTTGAATTCTGAGAAGAATTTATCACATGGGGACTTTTTGGAAGCCACTGAATGAAATAATGAACAATCTCTTTTATAGCAATTTTATAACAACAGTCAAAACTTTCTTGGTACACCTAGGTCTTCAAATCAGACAAAGGACAGCCCATTCAAGTTTAACCATGCTTCAGGAGAGGTGTGGGCAGAAATGCAGCATTTCCAATTACCTAATTTGATACAGGATACTTATTGCATCCTTGGTTAAATAGATAAATTATGCCCCTGTGTTCCCTGGCATAACCAGCTGGTAAATAGATATACACCTCCAGTCCAAGAAAACTCCATCTTCTTGTTCCCATAAAATGACAGTACCCTAACAAGTCTGCTGCCCCCCCCCCCCCAGCATATCTGCTGGATACAACGAATGCTCCTGTAGACACCACAGTGCAAACCTCCCTGGCACTGCTCCACCTCAGCTGGCACAATGACATGGACTCTGCGGTCTGCTCTGGAGATCACTGTGGCTCGTGGGGCCACTTGCACTGCTGCCCTCCCACGCTTGGGAGACCTGCTTTGCTCCACAATCTGTAGCAGAGCAGAGGAGCCTGCCTCACTCCCATTTGTCTTACCAGTTCTGTTAATGTAATATAGACTATTTATTGGAATGGCACTTTCTGTTTCTGTTCATGGTCCTCTTTCTCTGTAGGTCTGCAGCTTACAACTATGACACCAGGCAGGGAATGGAGTGAAGCAACTACTATACCCTGTGTCAGAACTCCCAGCTTTTGTGCCTGAATGTGTCTGTCTCACCCCCTTCTCAGGTTCTATCTAAGTGGCCACATAACCCCTCTGCAGGTGGCTTTGGTGGGGTCATTCGACCCACTCTTCTCAAGTGGCTGGCTGTCTTCAAATCCATGTCTATCATTGATACAATATACACCAGCAGAGCTCAAATTTTGCCATATGGATTGAACCACCTGAGCATCTGTGAAAAGTCACAATGTCTAGGACATACCCAGACAGGAAGATGTTGGATGAATCAAAGACATCTGTATTTTTTAACAGTATCCAAATGATGCCAAATACAATGTGCAACCAGGGCTGAGGAACCCTGGGCTAGATGGAAGCTGGAGTCCACACTACAAATAGGCTTGACAATTCTCTTTTGTCTCTCAAGACAAATAAAAACGAGAGTTAACTTGCTCTGGATCATCATCTCATCATCAGTTCTGTCTCTGTAAATTCCCAACCTAGAAGTAAGGGAGCTGAGGAATATTTAACAGAAAGAGAAATTTAAATTAAAAAGTCAAAACCAGGAACTGTAAAGTCTGAGTACAATAAAAAAATTTTTACGCTCAAGTAAAACATACCAGAATCACCTACTCCCACCTGTATTGCTGATGTTTGATTGTTTTGTGCTGAAATGATAAGTTTTGTAAAGAAAGCATATTTCCTTCACAGGAAGCCTTCTATATTTTCTGTTTAAATGACAGTACTTATGATGATGTATGAATTTCAAAGAGGTAATGTCCAAGCTCATCTTGGGTTTACTTGGGCATTATTATTCATGAAGCCCTTTCTGGGCTCCATTTGAGGATATCTGTAGGATATCTGTAAGCTGTTTCCAAAGACCAGGGACCCCTACTGTAATAAACAAGTCATTTACATGAGAGAAATGAAAACCCTGCCTTGTCTGCCAAAGGAAGCCAGACAAGCCTGAGCAGACAAGGATTGATGAAGCAAGACCAGCAAGAGCTAAAGGCTGGGTTAAAATACATCAAATCTGCCAAGGGGCAGGAACTATACCAACAACCAACAGAAGTGGGTGTTAGTGCCTCCATCATGCAGCTATCAATTTTTTTGAGAAAAGCAATATATATGGGAATTCCAAAAACTAAGATTTAGCCAAACCACAGCCCAAGTATGTGAAACACCTGCCACATGCTGCTAAAGCATAACTGCGGGTCTTAAGGCTTCCTCCCTTCACAATTAGAACAGCACAGGTATCTGTTCCGCTTCAGTAGATACAGATTTTCTGTACTCTGCACCCAGTGACCCAGAATCTAGAACAACTCTGGTTTGAAGCATAGGCTGTGGTTTCCAGCATGCCTCAGCAAAGGCCACTAAGCCATGGGTGTGGCTTTGCCCCATTCACCCATTCTGCAATCCCTCATAGTGACCCATCCTGGATCACATTTCTCGAAATCTTCAGCTTCAAGTTAATGTGTTTTATTTAACTGTAACTTGTGCTGTCCTTATTCTGTGCCACACACTGTTTAAAGCATTTATCAACAGAAATTCATTCATTCCTTTTGACAACCCTCCCAGTCAGGTAGGTACTATTGTGATCTCAATATTACAGATGAGGCATGGAAGAATCAGAGCCTTGGAGAGATTGAGTAAGTTATTCCAGGTCACAAAACAAGTGAGCATGCAGAAAGGATGTGAATGAAAGTCAGCTTTCAATGGTTGTCTATTTTCAAGTTGGGAAGCACTAGGGTAATAAACTCATGATCTTTCAGCTAGTAGAAGATTTTATCCAAAATCATTTTTTATCATTGGGGAAAATAAAGAAAATGTCTCCTGAGGAGAAAAAGAAAAACCAAAGAATATAAGATTGTGTGAAGACTAAAGATGAAGATACATAGTTTCATTAGCTTCTCTCCCACTGATTAAAAAAAAAAAATACCATGGGGCCAGCACCATGGCTCACTTGGTTAATCCTCCACCTGTGGCGCCGACATCCAATATGGGTGCCAGTTTCTAGTCCCGGTTGCTCCTCTTCCAGTCCAGCTCTCTTCTGTGGCCTGGGAGAGCAGTGGAGGATGGCCCAATTGCTTGGGCCCCTGCACCCTCATGGGAGACCAGGAAGAAGCACCTGGCTCCTGGCTTCGGATTTGCACAGCGCCTGCCGTAGCTGCCATTTGGAGAGTGGACCAACGGAGGGAAGACCTTTCTCTCTGTCTCTCTCTCTCTCACTGTCTATAACTCTACCTGTCAAATAAATAAAAAAGAGACCTTAGTGGATTAATCACAGCCCCACAGGGTCTACTTTAAAAAAAAAAAAAAAACCTGCATTCCCACCAATAGCATATATGAGTACCTTTTTACTCTCATCCTCACTTGCATTTATTGTTTTTTGATATTTGTATGACAATCGCTGTCATTTGTATGACAATGTGGTGAAGTGAAAATCAGTGTGGTTTTTATTTGCATTTTCCTGATGATTAGTGATCCTGAGCCTTTTTCCATGTGTCTATTGGTCATTTGAATTTCAGCCTCTGAAAAAGGCTTGTTCATGTCCTTTGCCCATTTCTTGACTAGATTGTTTGTTTTGTTGTTGCTGAGTTTCTTCAGCTCTTTATAGATTATGGATATTCATCTTTTATCAGCTGCATAGTTTGCAAATATTTTCTCCCATTCTGTAGGTTGCCTTTCACTTTGTTGAGTGTTCCATTGCAGTGCAGAAGCACCTTAGCTTGATAGAATCACATTTGTATATTTTTTTCTTTTATTGCCTGTGTTTCTGGGGTCTTTTCCAAAGAGCTTTTGCCTATGCCAATGTCTTGCAAAGTTTCCCTGATATTTTCCTCTAGTAATTTGATGGTGCCAGGTCATAGTTCTTTATCCTGATACATTCTGAGTTCATTTTGTATAAGGTGTAAGGTAGGGGTCTTGTTCCATACCTGTGCATGCATATATCCAGCTTTCCCAGCACCCTTTATTAGAGATTGTTCTTGGGGCCAATATTGTGGCATGGCTGGTGAAGCTACCATCTGTGTTTTTGGTATCCTATATGGGCACCATTTGGAGCCCCAGCTGCTCCACTTCTTATCCAGCTTCCTGCTAATGGCCTGGGAAAAGCAGTGGAAGATGGCTTGAGTATTTGGGTCCCTGCCACCTGCATGGAAGCCCTGGATGAATCTCCTAGCTCCTGGATTTAGCCTGGCCCGGGAATGGCCATTGTAGCCATCTGGGGAATGAATCAGTAGATGGATCTCTGTTTTTCTCTGTCTCTCCCTCTCTTTCTGTAACTCCTTCAAATAAATAAATAAATAATTTGAGAGAGAGAGAGAGAGATAGACTGTCCTTTCCCCAGGGGTTGATTTTAGCTCCTTTATCAACAATCCGTCGGTTGTAGATACGTGGATTAATTTCAGGGGTTTCTACTCTGTTCCATTGGTCTATATGTCTATTTTTGTGCCACTACAGGGCTGTTTTGATTATAATTGCCCTGTAGTGTGTCTTGAAATCTGGTATTGTGATGCCTCTGGGTTTGCTTTCATTGTTTAAAAAGGGAACACATAAATAAGACCGACTATCTGGTAATAACAATAGATAAAATTAAAAAGGAGAGAATGATCCAACATGGGAAGCAGGACACACAGAAGACTCAAAGAATAACAAATGCCCTAAACAGCACTCTGACCTCAGAATCAGCCCTTAGGTATTAGGATCTAGCTAAAAAGCCCACGAGAGCATTTCAGGCATGGAAAGCCAAGACACTGTGGCAAAAAATGATCTACATGAAGGATCTCCGTGAGTGAGATCCCAGTGGAAAGATAGGGCCATCAAAGAAGGATGCACTTTTCTCTGAAGGGAGAAGAGAACTTCCACTTTGCCTTAAGGCCTTGTCTAAATAATGTCGGAGCTGGTGGACTCAAAAGTCTTCCATAGCCTTGGCAGCTCATGACAAGGGCCTTGGGTGATCACTGATGTCATAAATACAGTGTCAATTGTTAAATCAACAATAGGTGTCACTGTACACTTTACTCCCCATGTATGACCTTTGTCCTTAATGAGTTGTACTGTGAGAATTATTGGTAAAAATTGTCTTCAAACAGTACTTTATACTTTGTGTGTCTGTGTGAGTGCAAATTGTTGAAATCTTTACTTAGTATAGAGTTAGCCTTATTTATATAAAGACAATTAAAAATGAATCTTAATGAAGAATGGGATGGGAGAGGGAGTAGGAGGTAGGACAGGAGTGGGGGTGGGAGGGCGGGTATGGGGGGAAGAACTGCCATATTCCTAAAGGTATACCTATGAAATTTGTATTTATTAAATAAAAGCTTTCTAAAAAATGTAAAAGGAGTAAGTGTACAAAAGAAATTTTCAACAATAATTGTGTTATATAAAATATGACTACTTAACTGAATTCCATGCATCTTTTCAGACCACAATGCAATGAAGCTGAAAAATCAACAGCTCAAGAATCTCTACATCATATGCAAACACATGGAGAATGAACAACATATTTCTGGATGAGCAGTGGGTCATAGAAGAAATCAAAAGAGAAATCAAAAAAATTCTGGAAACAAATGAAAACAACAATACAACTTAGCAAATTTGTGGGATACAGCAAAAGCAGTGTTAGGAGGAAAGCTTATACCATTTGGTGCCAACATCAAGAAACTGGAAAGACAACAAATAAATGAACTCTCTATGCACCTCAAGGATCTAGAAAAACAGCAGCAAACCAAACCCAAAACCAGCAGAAGAAGAGAAAAAAATTAGAGAAGAAATCAACAAAATTGAAACAAAAAAAATTACAAAAAATCAGCAAAATAAAGAGCTGGTGTTTTGAAAAAATAAACAAAATTGACACACCATTGGCCCAACTAACCGAAAAAAGGAGAGAGAAGACTCAAATCAATAAAATTAGAGATGGTAAAGGAAATGTAACAACTGACACCACAGAAATAAAAAGAATCATCAGAAACCACTACAAAGAGCTGTATGCCAATAAACTGGGAAACCTAGAAGAAATGGATAGATTCCTAGACACACACAACTTACCTAAATTGAGCCATGAAGACAAAGAAAACTTACATAGACCCATAACCAAGACAAAAATTGAATCAGTAATAAACGCCCTCCCAACAAAGAAAATCCTCAAAAAAATCCTGGCCAATCGAATCCAACTACACATCAGAAATATCATTCACCCTGACCAAGTGGGGTTTATTCTTGGTATGTAGGGATGGTTCAACATTCGAAAATCAATTAATGTGAAACATCACATTAACAAAAACCATATGATTATATCAAAATCTTTATGTTAACTTACAACCTTTGAGTATAAGGATACCTCAAAAAATTTATGGAGAATTAGAATTAAAGTATGTTTATTTTGGTGCAAAAAATATTTTTTAGGTATTTGGGGTCTCTTGTACAGCCATATGAATTTTAGCATCATTTTTCTAGATCTGAGAAGAATGTAATTGGTATTTTGGTTAGAATCGCATTGAATTAGTAGTATGGACATTTTGATGATATTAATTCTTCCAATCCATGAACATGGAGGATTTTTGCATTTTTGTATGTCTTCCTCTATTTCTTTCTTTAATGTTTTGTAATTTTCATTGTAGAGATCTTTCATAATCTTGGTTATATTTATTCTAAGGTATTTAAACTTTTTTGTAGCTATTGTAAAGTTCTTTCTCAGCCATGGCATTATTGTGTGTACAAAGGCTATCGATTTTTAGGTGTTGATTTTATATTCTGTAACTTTACCAAACTCTTATGAGTTCAAATAGTCTCTTGGTGGAGTCTTTTAGTTTCTCTGTAGTTAGGATCATGTCATCTGCAAGCAGGGAGAGAAAAGAAATAAAGGGCACCAAAATTGGGAGGAACTCATATTAAACATGTTTACAGATGACATTATGTCATGGAAAAACCTAAATACTCCACCAAAAACCTGTTAGACTTGATAAGACAATTCAGTAAAGTTGCAGGTTACAAATTAAACATACAAAAACCAGATTATTTGTATGTTAATGATTAATTTAAAGAAAGACAAATCAAGTAAGAAATTCCATTCACAAAAAAGAAATCCCATAGCCGGGGCCCATGCTGCGACACAGCGGGTTAACTCCCTGGCCTGAAGTGCCCGCATCCCAAATGGGTACAATTTCGAGACCCGGCTGTTCCACTTCCGATACAGCTCTCTGCTGTGGCCTGGGAAAGCAGTACTGGATGGCACAAGTCCTTGGGCCTCTGCACCCATGTGGGATACTCAGAAGAAGCTCCTGGCTCCTGGCTTCAGATCGGTGCAGTTCTGGCTGTTGCAGCCAATTGAGGAGTGAACCAGCGGATGGAGGATCTCTCTCTCTCTCTCTCTCTGCCTCTCCTCTCTCTGTGTAACTCTGACTTTCAAATAAATAAATAAATCTTTAAAAAAAAAAAAAAAAGAAAGAAAGAAATCCCATAGCCACAAAAAAAATCAAATATTTAGGAATAAATTTAATCAAAGAAGTGAAAGCTCTACAATGAAAATTATCAAGAAAGAAATCATCAAGGGCACAAAAAAATGGAAAGATAATATTTGTTCATGGATTAGAAGAATCAATATCATTAAAATGTCACTGACCCTATCAATCACCCAGATGTTACCACACACAGTTGAAAATCTACATAAGCATACATTTAGGCTTAAATTTGGACTCCATTATCTGATAAATTGCACCCAAAAATGAAATAGAATGCTGTGTGAGACATGAGTTCCTCAGCTTTCACTTGTTACTGCATAAAACTCCTCTTGGAAAAAATCCAGTCTAACAATTATATGTCTCCCATAAAACCACTGACATGCAGCTGCCCACGCTGTGTGCCCTCAATTCTCAGCTTGGAATTTTACCCATCTTGTTAACCAGATTCTTTTACTTCTTAATTAACTAGGGACTTAGAACCAGTCTAAATACACATCTCTCTCTCTCTCTCCCCATCTCTCTCTCTCTCTCTCTCACTCACTCTGTGTGTGTGTGAGAGAGTATGTATGTGTGAATGTTCTCTTCACCAGACAGAAAGTAAAATCCAAAGATTCCAAACAGGTCTCATTAGCCAAGCCACAGATTTGAGATCCTAAAGATTTCTAAAATGCACTTTGAGTCCCTCAGCTGAATCTGTGAGCTCTGTGACACTCTGATTGTGACATAGCTAATTTCTTAGGAAGAATGTCTGAAAAGCAAAATGCCAAATGCCCCTCTCTTTGACAATGTCTATTTCTTTCTGAGCTCTTGTGGCAGACATACTCTAAAGTGACTCCCAGTGAGTCACACCCTATCGTAGGCAGAACCTGTAATTTGCTTCTAATCCATTGAATGCAGCAAAGTGTTAGGATATCACTTTTATCATAGATATAAAACTATGTTTCAGTGGATTAGAGAGAGACATCTTCTGCTGGCCCTGAAAAAGTGAACAAGCATGTGTGCACTGCTGAGAGGAGAACCACAAGACCAAGGAATCGCTCAGAGCCTACTTGAGAGCAGCCTCCAGCCAATGACCAGTTAAGAACTTGAGACCCTCAGTCATCCTACAAGGAAATGAATTCTGCCAACAACCAGAGTGCACTTAAAAGTGGAAATTTGTATAGATGACCCTCTATGTGAACCCAGGCAAGCAGTGTCCACGTTCCTGACCCATGAAAACTATGAGATTATAAGTATGCATTGTTTTAAGTGATTGACTTTGTGGTAGTTTCTTATACAGGAATAGAAAATGAACACAATCTCCCTCCTGCTCTTTGACCTCCCTTTTATCTTTCTGGAATTTTATCTGCAAACATTCATTCATCATTTAAAATGGTATATACATTTTTTGAGATTCCATTCTGTTTAATGCTCTGGACCAGGATACAATAAAGATTAAACAAAGTCCTTGCCCTCTTGATTCCAATGTGGAATGTGGGTATCTCAACCACCAGGGTAAATGCTCACCCCAGGAAAACACTGTAAAATTTAACAATCAAAGTTATGGCTCTATCATACTTTAAGAATTCAGTCAATGATCCTGGGATTGAATTTAATAACCAGGGAAGGTTAGTCCTGGGGAGCAACTCTTGAGTTGGTAGATAGGACTGATACAGAGGATGCAGAAAGCATAGTGAGCAAGGTGGCATGCTTCTTACCTGCCTTATCGTCTGCAAATACATTTAAATGATGCTTCAGTTACCCCAAGGTGCTTAGTCCATTGGGAATCCAAAACACAGTGATCCTAGGTTAGGATGACAAACCAGTGGTTCTCAGACTCAGAATCAACTGGGAACTTGTTAAAGATGTTATCCCTGGAATTCACCCCAGATATACTGTTTTGGGTATGTAACAAATTACTTCCAAAATTTGGTGGCTTAAATTTTTTATCTCATTATTCTGTGGGTCAGGAATCTCAGAATGGCTGAATGGGTGCCTCTGGTTCAAGATCTATTACGAGACCACAATGGAGGTGTTGGAAAAGACTGCAGTAATCCCAAGGGTCAACAGGGAAAGGTAGGCTCCCATACTCACTCATACATCTGGTAGCAGGCCCACTGTTCTCGCTGGCTTTCACTCAGAGACATAAGTTCCTTGTTGTGGGCCTTGCCATAGATCAGCTCACACCAGACAGCTGCCTTCCCTCAGGGCAAGCAGCATAGAGACCAAAGTCTTTGTAGCTTAATCTCAGGAAGTGGTGTTCAACCACTTTCACCATATTTAGCTCATTAAATTGAGTCACTAGGCCAAGTTCACACTCAAGGGGAGGAGATCACACAAGGGCATGAATACCAGAAGATGGAATCTTTATGGACCATCTCAGAGGTTGCCTACTTGACTTACTGAACCAAAAACTCTGTGGTGAGGCCAAGATATCAGTTACAATCAGCCCACAAGTGAACAATATACACACAAGTGTTTCACATCCACTGAGCTTGAAAAAGAATAAAGTTCTCTATTTTGTAGAAAACTAGAGAGTTGCTTCCTGGTGCTAGTCTTCCCCAATATTCATTTTTCCCCCAGAAAACTTTAGTTGCACATGTCCTCCCTCAACCTCATTGTAAACAGAGAAGTACAATTCACTTCATTTAGTTACAAGCATATTATCAGGACCTGCAGTAGGAGTTGAGGATAGAAATACTAAAAAAATTATTCTTACTTGCTGTTAATATACTATCGTCCCATGTCGGAATACCTAGAGCCCATACCTGTCTCCCACTCCTGACCCCAGCTTCCTACTAATTCAGAACCCTGGAAGGCAGCACTTATGGCTCAAGTAATTGGGTTCTTGGCAACCCCATGAGAGATCTGGACTGAGTTTCTGATGTCCTGCATTAACCACAGATGTGGCCTTTTGTGGAAAAAAGGAAATATACGCAGTCTTTTCATAGTGCATTCGATCAAATTTTTGCAGACATCTCATATGCATGGATTTCAGATATTTTTGCACATAAATAATCAACTTTTAATTCTGTTTTCAATGAAAAAATTATTCTTACTGTCACAGACCCTACAGCCTAGTCATATAAAAAGAACTTAAATTTTATTTTATTATTGCCAATAATGCCATTTGTTGAATATTTGGTATGCACCTGGCATTGTGCTAAAATACTTTACAAACACTATCCATTGAAGAATCCCAGAACCAGTGAGGCACATATCATTATCCTAATTTGGCAAACAAGAATTTTGAGGTTCAGGGAAGCTAAGTGACTCACCCAGAATCATACATAGGGTGAACAGCCACGTGAAGAATCAAAACCAAGCCTTCTGATTACAGATTGAAGGAACACCTAACATCTTAGATCCAAAGGTCCAAGGCTAGATAAATGGCACTGTCTGTATCTCCTGTTGATACTTCTCTCTCGAATACCCTGAAACTCCAAATAATCAAGTTTCAAGTCACCTTGGCCCCACTGGCTACAAACCTCATAAATCCTGCCTGCCCTAACAACAAGAGCAAGAGTGTAGGGAATCAAATGAGAAACTCCAGGCTCCAAATCGGTCTCTCTTCAGAAGTTTCCAAGGCTATAGGCTTTTCAGACTACCTTCCACATTTTGGGGGGCAAAAATGAATGGTAGCTTGGGAGCAATGAGCTGTCAGAGAAAACTTAGACTAGTTCCAACGAAGCTTCTACGAACCCTTCTCTGGGAAATGCCCATCCATGTTAATTCTTCCAGAGCCTTGGTTCTCAGCTCTGGTTGCCCACTAAAATCACTGGGAAATGTTGCAAACACCTCCATGGTGTACTCATGGCAGACATCCTGCTGTAATTGTTCCTGAATGGGACCCAGTCCCTGGGGCTCTAACAAAGCTTCCCCAGCAACCCTGTGCCCAATTTAAGCAACTTGGTTCCAGTGTTTCAAATGCTGCTTAGAGCTGCCAAGAAAGGGAACATGAACTTCCTCCCAATTCCCCTAAAGCCCATCACCAACAGGGACAGGAAAACAGAAACCAGGAGCAGCATGGGTTCAGAGATTCCCTCCCCAGCTCAGCTACTGCAGTGGGAAACAAACCAAGCACATGAATGTAGGCCCAGATACCACAGAGCAAACAGTCAGCAAAATCATTGGGTATGTTTTGCACTAGAACTCAGTAGGACTTAAGATGTTTTCTTAATTGTTCTAGTTTTCTTAGCAATGCCTGACACAGACAACAAAAACACATGGTTCCTGCCCTCTAAGAGCAGGAATGTGCAATGAAAGAAATAATACTGTAAAAGGGAAAAAAAAGCCAAACAACCAAACTGAAAATACAAGCTGATTTTTCACCCAATGCCTTAGAAGCACCTGTTTGTTTATTCATTACATATTCAGTGTGCCCACACTGTGTGCTGGCACTGAATCTATTATGGAAAATGTGGGTGAACAATAAACAAATTATCTCTACTTTCACCAAACTGACAGTCTACGGGAAACAAATATAACACAGATAGACATGCAAGAACTCTAAACCAAATACATGTAATAATTTCTCGGGTAGAAATGAGTAGGCTGCTACTCTGAAAGATAATTAACAAGGGCAGAGAGGAGGTTAAAATAATGATGGGAGGATCTGAGAAGGCAGACGTAAACAATGAGTAGGAAGGAATTCATCAGGTGAATGATGTGCATGTCAGCCGGGGTGGGCAGACAGAGGAACATGTGAGGTGTGTTGTGTGCCAGGGTTGAGAAAGAGGTTGGTGTAGAGTGGCTACTGTGAGTGAGGCACAATGAGGTGGCAGAGTTGGGGCAGCTAAAGGAGTCATTTCAAAATGAGGCTTGAAATACTTATGTTGAGCCAAACAGATCTCATGAAAATCAAAGGATTCTAATGAAAATTTCCCAAATACCAATCCAACTTTATGAAAAAAGAATGCAGGATAGAAAACATGAAATTGCTGGGGCGCCAACAGCCTTGGAAGGCCAAGGGCAAATAGAGACCTCAAGGCTTAAGTCTGTTTGGCATTGAGATAGGCTGGCCCAGGTACCTCTATTCCAATCTTCCTCTTCCTATTAATCTGAGTCTTCTGGGAGATTTCCGAAGAGTTGCCTTAAGTGAGACTTAAGTCCACTTCTGAATACACTTTCCCATCAGGCCAACATCCTGAAAAGTCAAAACTGTGGGCAGTCATGATTCATTTGACCATTTAACATGCATATGTAGTTGTTAGGTTAAATTTTAAATGTATCATTTTTCATGAAAATTAAAGAGTACTTAGTGGACATGACCTGATCTACTATGCACTAGGTACTCTATTAGACTCTGGGGATGTAGCTGTAAATTAAACAAATGCACTGGCTGGTCTCCAAGATCAAGTATCTTGTATCTATTTTTGTATTTTTTAAGTAAAAGAAGACTTTATTATCCTTTTGTATCTCTATGGGGGTGGGACCTTTTTTTTTTCTTTTTCTTTTTCCTTTTTTTTTAACTTTTATTTAATGAATATAAATTTCCAAAGTACGGCTTATGGATTACAATGGCTTCCCCCCCATATCGTCTCTCCCACCCACATCCCTCCCCCTTCCCACTCCCTCTCCCCTTCCATTCACATGAGGATTCATTTTCGATTCTCTTTATATACAGAAGATCAGTTTAGCATACATTAAGTAAAGATTTCAACAGTTTGCTCCCACACAAACATAAAGTGAAAAATAATAGATGATTTTTTAAATGATGATGAAATCAGATCAGACCTACTGTCATGTTTAATCCCAGTGAGAGTCAAGTCGGGAATTGATAATTTCTTCTCTTTTTTTTTTTTTTTACAGAAGATCAGTTTAGTATACATCAAGTAAAGATTTCAACAGTTTGCACCCACATAGAAACACAAAGTGAAATATACTGTTTGAGTACTCATTATAGCATTAAGTCTCAATGTACAGCACATTAAGGACAGAGATCCTACATGAGGAGTAAGTGCACAGTGACTCCTGTTGTTGACTTTACAAATTGACACTCCTGTTTATGGCATCAGTAATCTCCCTATGCACCAGTCATGAGTTTCCAAGGCTATGGAAGCCTTTTGAGTTCACCGACTCTTATCTTGTTTAGACAAGGTCATAGTCAAAGTGGAGGTTCTCTCCTCCCTTCAGAGAAAGGTACCTCCTTCTTTGAAGACCTGTTCTTTCCACTGGGATCTCACTCACAGAGATCTTTCATTTAGGGTTTGTTTTTTTGTTTGTTTGTTTGTTTTGTTTTGTTTTTTGTGTTTTTTTTGTTTTTTGTTTGTTTGTTTGTTTTTGCCAGAGTGTCTTGGCTTTCCATGCCTGAAATACTCTCATGGGCTTTTCAGCCAGATCCGAATGCCTTTAGGGCTGATTCTGAGGCCAGAGTGCTGTTTAGGACATTCACCATTCTATGAGTCTGCTGAGTATCTCGCTTCCCATGTTGGATCACTCTCCCCTTTATTTATTCTATCAGTTAGTATTAGCAGGTACTAGACTTGTTTATGTGCTTCCTTTGACTCTTAGTCCTTTCATTATGATCAATTGTGAACTGAAATTGATCACTTGGACTGGTGAGATGGCATTGGTACATGCCACCTTGATGGGATTAAATTGGAGTCCCCTGGTATGTTTCTAACTCTACCATTTGGGGCAAGTCAGCTTGCATTACTGGCAGGCCTTACAAAATATCAAATTAAAAATTAGCCTGTGGGGCCAGCATTCTGGCATAGTGGGTAAAGACACCACTTACAATGCTAGCATCCCATGTGGGCACTGTTTTGATTCCCAGCTCCTTCACTTTTGGTCCAGCTCCCTGTTAATGTACCTGAGAAAAGCAGCAAAAGACAGCCTCAACTGTTTGGGCCCCTGTACCCACAGGGAAGACCTAGAAGATGTTCCTGGCTCCTGGCTTTAGCCTGGCTGAGCCCTTGCTGTTGAGGCTAACTGGGAAGTGCAACAGCAGACAGAAGATCTTTCTCTCTGTGTGTCTCTTTATTTTTAAAATCTGTTTTTAAAAAAATGAATCCTTTTTAAAAAATAAAAATCAGCCTGCTACAATTTATTGAATTTTGAGACCCACCTGTGGTTGCCTCAGTAGGGCCAGACCACATAATTTCACAGACCTTATATGGCCTGTGGGCCAGACATTCCCCACCCATGGTAGGTTAAGTGAGAGCTAAATTCCTCTCAGAGGATGGCATCTAATGAAAGCTGGACAATCTCAAAGACTGTTTTAGAAAGATGGCAGTTGTGAAAGAAATGGTGGAGCACAATCTCTAGTATTCTTAATCCTGAGTAAACAATAAATACACACACACACACACACACACACACACACACACACATATATATATATATATATATATATATATATATATATATATAAACTGCTCCTCCAGGTAAGCTACTTTAAATGTACTTAGCAACAAGTTAGTTTGACTTTTTTTTAGGTAGAAATGGAGCCCTGTGAAGAAGAAAGGACAGAAAGGCAATATTTCTGCAGGTGGTTTTCTGGGATTGTGGTATTGATGTTTTTCCAGCAGAGAAGGCTTAGAGAAAGATTTGGCCGAGGCAATGAAGGCTGGGTTCCCAGGAGCTAAGTAACCAACTTCCCTGAAGTAACTCGGGTAACTAATGACTCTAAGACAGAAAAGGGTAAATGTCAGGTCAGCCCTCATTTTCCAAAAGTGCTTTTAGTGGGAGATACATTCTCAGCAATTATCATTATCTAACTGTGCAAAAGTAGAGTGGAGACTAATTTGGGTTCAGTTGAAGGTTCAGCAGATTGACTTTGAATGTCCTGCAATGCGGGTGGGCCAAAGAGTTTGTGGTTTAAACAACTTTCACACAGAATTTAGATCACTCAAAATATTCAATTATTTTCTTCCTTTGCTTCTTTCCCAGAATATAGCAGTATCTCAAATAACATCTGTTCAATGACCTCCAAATAGTGCCTGGATCAGGATGACATATTGCAGTGTAGTCCTAATCACATTGCCTCAAATGGCTGAATTATATTTAACACACCTAAAACTTCCAGATGTGTTTCTGCCAGTGTGAATTAACTTTATTGTGCATAATCATCTGGTACAAGGTAAGAGCTTTTAATAAAATGTCCTGGTGTGATCTGTTTTTGAGATTATGCCAACAGGTTTGGGTATATCACTGTAGGTGACTGGGGACCCTGTATCCTTGCATGTCACCTCTTATCTATTAGATAAAACAGAAATATAAGGTAATTTGGCATATATTAGGAGCATAAAGAACCTAGAAAACCACACCTTAGAGACATCATCAAAATGAAGAATGCAAAAGGAAGCAATTTTTGCAGTATTTGGCTTTTTATTTCTGAACTTTGTGCATAAAACAATTCCTTTGAGTCTTGCAGAGTTGGGTCTAAAAAGTACCACTTTCTTTTAATATTTATTGAGTGGCAAGTAAGTGCAGGGCATGACTCTAGGAAACACATGGAGACACAGAACGTAAGCTCTGCCCTTCAGAGAGTATACTGTGCCTGGGAAACACAAGATGCGAGGGAAATAAAGGTCAGGAGATAGCTGACCACCATGAGATAGACCATTTAGGCCAGAGGAGGTCAAACACAAGCACAGTCCCACAGGGTTGGGGCTGGTGGGAGACTGAAGACTACTGACAGAAAAGGAAAGGTAAGCGTTTGGGATGAAGTATACGATAGATTTCGGCAAGAAGATGCATTTTAAGGAGGCAAAGTGAAAATGAAAGTAGACACACATGGTTTGTCTCTGAGTTCAGCCAAATGTAGCACAAGTCTTCAGTAGTGTTTGAGGATGACACTTTTTCCCATGAGGCACTTTCCTGGGTTCAGCACCTCCCCACCCTCACTCATCACTGGAAACCTGTCACCTGCAGGTGCCTTGTTGAAGAGGACACATTCATTCCTGAGTCACTGTTTAACCTTTCCCAGCAGCTAGCAATCATAGCACCATCCAAATCACACTGTAAAGGCCTCCTCTCCCCCTAGGGCCAAAATCAAAGTTCTCAAGTATTGAAACATCATTAATTCAACTGCTGAGATGATGCCCTTCTTTCCATATCAGAATACTAATGAACTAAAAAGTTATTAAAGATAGAACTCCTTTATTTGAATAGAAGCCATGAGTACTGACCTTCACATTGTCAGCTCAATTTCCCCTGGGTTACAGAATACCTAACCAGGCTTTTGATCATAAGCAATTTCAAATCTTGATCCCATATTGGACTGAGATGGTCAGCCCACAGAGCTCTGATGGAATCCCTGAAAAAATGAAATTGATAGGGAACTGTGGCTCCTTTTCTAGTGGCCTTTCCTAAAGCTGCCATGATTCTCTTAAACTGTCCATCTCAATTGTGTGTGGTCAGCTAATTAGTAAGAAGAGTTGCACTCAGCTACCATAGCCAAAGGCAAGACCCTGATGCCTCCCCGGCCCTCCAGTCTTATTCCATCTCATGGCCAGAGACCACACTCCAACTGTGGCTCCCTCTGCAGGGCAAACATCCCACTACTCAAATATGTGAAATTGCAAGAGGGTGGGCGATAAGCCCAATGCACAATCTGAATAACTCTTTTAGGAGGCACATGAGTATCAAAATGCTATTCATTCTAAGCACCTCCCTTTCAGCACTGATGGGCTCAGATGTCCTCCTTGACCACTGGCTTTCTTTTTCTAGGGAATATCCCCTTAGTATAGGGTGTAATGCAAAAATCCCACCAAAAACTTCCATGGAGACATCATGTGTTGCCTCAAATGTGCCCTGGGCTAACATTCTACACTACCTGATACCCAGTTTCTTCCCCTAGTAGGGGCTCACTGCTTCCCTGTCCAAGTGGGTGAAATTGTGATTCTCTGCTTGGTCTTCCAGATCCATTCTCTACCTTTCTCAGCCCTGCTAGTGTCCCAGGAATCTGCTCCATGTTTTGCATTATCTGTGTTTGCCTACTGTCTGCCTTCCAGTCAGGTTCAGTAAATCCTCCTACCAGCAGGTGAGGAGAGGGGTGGGAGGTCAGGGCATTATTCCCCTCCTTCCCTCCATGTCAAGCCTTGACTTGAGTAATAGTTGCGTTCCTCCACATAGGACCACAGACTAGAAAGGCTTCACACAGCACTGGTCTCATCAGCCTTAGGCAGAGCTCCCCAACCCTTGTCATTTCAGAACTAAAGGTGGTAGTGGCTGTCACTGTTGTTGATCCCAGAGTACACATCTTTGAGTGTGCCATCTGTTAGACACCTACCAGGGACAACCCAAGGTACTGAAAACCAAAGGATTAACAAGCCAAAGTCTATTGAGGAGAGCTGATGTTCCAATATGAGAGAATAATTCCAAGTCCAGGAGTTAGCCCAGAAATCAAGGTCAAGATTGCAAAACTATAAGGTGAGAACCTAGAGAAGACAGGGCCAAATAAAGGAACCCAGTCAGAGACCAGCAAAAGTGTCTCCCAGGGGATCGCTCATGGAGAATCATGCTCATCTTTCTAGTCAGCAGGTATGACCTGCTTGAATAGAATACACAGGCTTCAAGGACAAGGAACACAGTGAACATCCAAGAATTCCCATGCAAGGTTTTAGTCTTCCTTCTCCAGGAATTCAACATTAAAATGAAAATATCTCGGGAAATAATTTAAGTCAAGGATTTCAACCCTGGTGCTTAGGGTCTGCAAGGTCATGTATTTCTGAGCAGAAGCCATAGTATTCACCGGATCTGGAAAGGAATGACAGGAGGCAGGGTGTGCAGCTGGCAGTTAGGACACCAGCTGGTATTCCTGAGTCCCATATCAGAGTAGCTGGGTTCAACACCAGCTCTGATTCTTGACTCTAATGCTGACCCTGGTAGACAACACTGATGGCTCTAGTGATTGGGTTCCCATTACCCATACTGGACACCTACATTGAGTTCCCAGCTCCTGGTTCAACCTAAGCAGCCCCAACTATGATAGGCATTTGGGAAGTGAACCAACAGATGGGAGCATTTTTTTTCTTTCTCTTTCTTTCAGCAAACTAGTGGGTGGGGGGTCACTTCCTTTCTCAAATTAATTAATTAATTAATTTAAAAAGAAAGGAAATTTAGGGTAAAAAATGGGAATTACTTCCAGCTAAACTTAAAGTCCATTCAAAAACAACTCTGATATTTCAGCACTGATATTGATGTAGTAGAAACGTGTTGCATCCCAGCTCCATACAGTCAGAAGCTCCTGGGCCCTAACCCCTGGCCATGCCATATTCTTCTCTTCCATTTGTCTATTCCTGGGTTGTATTTAATAAAACTGCAATCATAAGTATAATGCTGTCAGAGAGTTCTGTGAGTCACTCTGGCAAATCACTGAGCTCACAGGCATGTGGGGAGCCCTGCTTTTGTCTCCAAGTAAGACAGAAGTGTGGGTGACACAGGAGTACACCTGGGACTTTTAACTGGTGTCTGAAGCAAAGGGAGTCTTCTAGAACTGAGACTCTTACCCCACGAGGTCTATATTAATTCCGGGTAGTTAGTATCAGAATTGGACTGAAGTGTAGGACACACAATCAGAGAACTGGTGTTGGAATGTAACACTAGATTGGACTCAGACAGATTACAAGTTGGGAGTCTAGGGAAGCAAGGCAAAAAAGTCCCTCCCCATTTTGTAGTGACACCAGAATCCCTCCCAGGGGACACTTGTGTTTTGTTGACTTAGTGATTATTAATGTGTTTTATTTTGAGGACCAGGACCTCCCGAAGGAGCTGGGACATGCTGGGACTAAGACACAGGAAGTGATAAAGATTCTTAGGAAACCAAGAGTGATTTTTCAGAACAGGCAAAAGTCAAAGCTAGAGACAGAGCTTGGGCAGGGGAGTTTTGGGGTGGGAAGGGAAAATGGTATCTTAGCCTGAGATGAGAGAAGCGTTGGAGCAGGGACTGAGGAAAGTTTCCCTGGTGAGGATTTCACTGTGGCATTGGTATGACTCAAGAAAAGATGTGACTGATAGTTACAGGATCCTGGCTGAGCACACCTTGCTATTTCTCTCAGCAGAGTCAACCATATATCAAAGCTCTCAGAAAGGGTTGTAAAAATTTTCAAGAAAGGGCTGTTTTGTGTTTAGGAGATGTGTGGACCCACAGAGAGATGGGAATTGTGTGAGATTCTCAAATTAATGAAACAACAGCAATACAATGCCAGGCCAGAAGTGAGTGAGAGTTAAGACCACAGAAGTCTACACAGATCTTGTCCTTGGTCTTCACCCATGATGTGACTGTTTCTCAGAGTTACGGTATGTGACTCTCACAGGAAAAGGTAAAACCCAGATACCCTTAGTGAAATAATTTAACAAATCTGACTGTATGAGAAAGGCATATCCTGTTCACTGGGTATTTATATAATTGTCCTGGGGAAAGAGTGAAGGTGCCAGACAATAAGAACACTTTCACTTCTGTTCAAAGATACAGTGGTAGAATTCTAGTTTCCGGTTATGATGGAATATCTTTTTTTTAATAGATTTTTTTGACAGGCAGAGTTAGACAGTGAGAGAGACAAACAGAAAGGTCTTCCTTCCGTTGGTTCACCCCCAAATGGTCACTATGGCTGGCACGCTGCGCCGATCCAAAGCCAGGAGCCAGGCGCCTCCTCTGGGTCTCCCACACGGGTGCAGGGGCCCAAGGGCTTGGGCCATCCTCCACTGCCCTCCCAGGCCACAGCAGAGAGCTGGACTGGAAGAGGAGCAGCCAGGACTAGAACCTGGCGCCCATATAGGATGCTGGCACCGCAGGCGGAGGATTAGCCAAGTGAGCTACAGCGCTGGCCCCAATGATGGAATATCTTGATCTGATTAATTTTTCCTGGGGCTGGCATTGTGGTGCATTTGGCTAAGCCACCATCTGCAATGCTAGCATTCCACATTGGAGCCAAAGTTTTGAGTCCTGACTGCTCCATTTCCAATCCAGCTCCCTGTTAACACATCTAGGAAAGCAGCAAAAGATGTCCCAAGTACTTAGGCCCCTGCTATCCTTGTGAGAGACCTGAATCCATCTTCTGTGGGAGACCCTGCCATCCTTGTGGGAGTTCCAGGCTCTTGACTTTGGCCTGGCCCAGCCCCAGCTGTTATGGCTATCTGGAGAGTGAGTGAGCCAGTGGATGGAAGATTTCACTCTGTTTCTCACTTTCTGTCACTCTGCCTTTCAAATAAAAAAAAAAAAACAAAACAAAAAAATAAATCTTTTTAAAATATAAGACTAACCTTCCCAACAGATTACAGTCACTAAATCTGGCAGATTCTTTATAAGAAAAAGATTACCTGAAGGTACTAAAAGTTACTGAAATCAGACAGATGATTCATAAAAGAGCAGTGACAGGGGTAAGATCTCATTTTGTAGATTTTTTGTCCAAGGACCCTACCCAATATGCAGCAGGGGGTAGAACTTAACAAAAGCATAGTACAAGGTCAAATGGGAAATCTGAAAGGTGGTTTATTTATAAGACATTGAATTTATAGTTAAAAAATGGCCACAAATTACATTTCAAGCTCAAATGGTTTGACTAGTGAATTTTCTTAAATCTAAGGAAGAAAAAAATCCCAACCTTAAACCAATTATTTCAGGAAATAGAGGACAATGGAACACTTCCCAAATTATTGTGTAAAGCCAGTATTACCCTGACACCAAACCGTATGACGACAATATAAGAGAAAATTAAACCAACATCCCAAATGATCACATTCACAAAAATTCTTAACACAGTACTAACAAACTGAACCATATGATAAAATCATGAACAACTGGCATTTATGGACAGGAATGCAATCTAATGTTTAAAAATTAAACATTTAAATTGACCATATTAACAAAATGATGTAAAAATAAAATATACAACTATCTCGATAGAGTCAGAAAAATCACTGGACAAAATTCATCCCCTACTCCAAGCAAACAATAGCAAAGCATTCAGCCAGGGAGGGCATTTAGGACAATGGTTAATTTGCCACTAGGGATGCCTGCTTACCATAAGGGAGTTTTTGGTCTGAGTTCGAGATCCTCCACTTCCAATCCTGGAACATACCGTAAGTGGAAGCAAGTGATGACTCAAGAACCTGGGACCCTGCAAACCACATGTGAGATTTAAATTGAGTTCCAGGATCCTGGGTTCTGCCTGGCCCAGCCCTGACTATAGCAGCACTTGAGGAGGGAATCAGCATGTGGAAGATCTTTTCTACTTCTCTCTCTCTTTCTCTGTCTCTTTGCCTTTCAAATAAAAATTAAAATGTAAATAAATAAAAATTTTTAAAAACACATTTAGCTAACTTGGAACAGAAAGGAATTTTTCTCCACACGATAAAGAATATCTACAAATATGAATACCCTCAAGAGCACATCTATCAATATTTGAAACAGGTTTGAAGATTGGAAAAGAAGTAAAACTCTCCCAACTGACAGACTATATTAATTTTTTATATTTAAAAATCTCAAAGACCGGCCGGCACTGCGGCTCACTAGGCAAATCCTCCGCCTTGCGGCGCCGGCACACCGGGTTCTAGTCCCGGTCGGGACGCCGGATTCTGTCCCGGTTGCCCCTCTTCCAGGCCAGCTCTCTGCTATGGCCAGGGAGTGCAGTGGAGGATGGCCCAAGTCCTTGGGCCCTGCACCCCATGGGAGACCAGGAGAAGCACCTGGCTCCTGCCATCAGATCAGCACGGTGCGCCGGCCGCAGCGCACTGGCCGCGGCGGCCATTGGAGGGTGAACCAACGGCAAAAGGAAGACCTTTCTCTCTGTCTCTCTCTCTCACTGTCCACTCTGCCTGTCAAAAAAATAAATAAATAAAAATAAAAAAAGTAAAAAATAAATCTCAAAGAATGTATTTTTAAGACTACTAAATCTAATAAATTCATATAGTAAAGCTTTAGGATATACAATATACAAAATCAATTTATATTTGGATATTTGCAGCAAAAAAATGAAACATTAGAAGATTCAACACTGTTAAGTGACAACTCTTCTCAAAATACTCTATAGAATTCAACTCAATCACAATTATAACCCTGTGGAAATCAACAAGCTTATTCTAAAATTTAAATGAAATTGCAAAACACCTAATTGATTACAATCCAAAAATAGATTGATACATATAAGAACAATGATGCAGAGAACAGATTTTTCAACAAATACTGCTAGACTTACTTGAATATCCATAAGAACTCTACCTTGATCTCCACCTCACATCACACACAAAAATTAATTTACATTTGATCCAAGAGCTTATTGTTCACACTCCTAAATAACAACAACAATAATAATAATAATAATAATACATGTTTTACAAGAAAAAAGAAAATGAACTTGAGGTTACAAAAACATTACTTAAGATGAGAAAGCAGTAAACGAAAAAGAAAAAATGAGTAAATTGCTGTTTATCAAAATAAAAATCTTCATCAAAAGATACAGTAAGAACATAAGTGGGCAGGTCATAGAATGTGAGAAAATATTCATAAAATACGTATCTGAGAAAGATCTTGACCTAGAACAGATAAAGAATTTTTAGAACTCCTCTGGCAAAAAAAAAAAAAAAAAAAAAACCCTACATGAAAGATCTCCGTGAGTGAGATCCCAGTGAAAAGAACGGGTCATCAAAGAAGGAGGTACCTTTCTCTGAAGGCAGGAGAGAACTTCCACTTTGACCATGTCCTTGTCTAAATATGATCAGAGTTGGTGAACTCAAAAGGCTTCCATAGCCTTGGCAGCTCATGACAAGAGCCTAGGGTGATTACTGAGGCCATAAACAAGAGTGTCAATTTGTTAAGTCAACAACAGGAGTCACTGTGCACTTATTCCTCATGTAGGATCTCTGTCCTTAATGTGCTGTACATTGTGATTTAATGCTATAACTAGTACTCAAACAGTATTTTTCACTTTGTGTTTCTATGTGGGTGCAAACTGTTGAAATCTTTACTTAATGTATGCTAAACTGATCTTCTGTATATAAAGAGAATTGAAAATGAATCTTGATGTGAATGGAAGGGGGGGAGAGGGAAAGGGGAGGGTTGCGGGTGGGAGGGAAGTTATGGGGGGGGGGCATTGTAATCCATAAGCGGTACTTTGGAAATTTATATTAATTAAATAAAAGTTAAAAAAAATTTTAAAAAAAGAATTTTTAGAACTCACAAATAAAAAGACAAATTAAAAATGGAAAAAAGGTTTGAAAAGATGCTTCACAAAGGAAGAAGCATCAAAGGTCAAAAACCACATTATAAGGTGTTCTGCATCACCATTCTTCAGGAAAACACTAACAAGAACACTATGAAATGCCACTCAAACTCCTACTGCCATAGTTAAGGTAAAGAATCAAAACCACTAGAAGTTGGCAAAGATGGAAAAAAAAGACTCAAATTTTCCTTAGATAGAACATGAAAACTAAAACCTTTTTGGAAAAAAAAGGTAATGCAACACACAGGTGCCATTCATGCAGCACTTCCATACTGAGGTATCTCTAAAAGAAAAAAAATTATATTCACAAAAAGACTTGTTATTGAAGGATCATTAACAGATTTTTTAACCAATAGCCAAAAGCTGGGAACAACACTACAGACCAGTAACTGGAGAACAGATAAGCAGAAGGTAGTATATACACATAAAAGATTGGTACTTAGGCAGAAAAAAGAACAAATCTCTTATACAAGCAACAACTGGAATAATGTCACATAAACGATGTTGAATGAAAGAAGCCAGCCATAAAAGATTACACCATGTAGTCTCATATAAATCCTTACAGCAGACAAAACTAATTTAAAGTGAGACGGGGCCGGCGCTGTGGCGCAGCAGGTTAAAGCCCTGGCCTGAAGCGCTGACATCCCATATGGGTGCCAGTTCTAGTCCTGGCTGCTCCTCTTCCGATCCAGCTCTCTGCTATGGCCTGGGAAAGCAGTGGAAGATGGCCCAAGCCCTTGGGCCCCTGCACCCACGTAGGAGACCCGGGGGAACTCCTGGCTCCTAGCTTCAGACCAGCGTAGCTCTGGCTGTTGCAGCCATCTGGGGAGTGAACCAGTGGATGGAAGACCTCTCTCTGTCTCTACCTCTCTCTGTAACTCTGTCTTTCAAATAAATAAAATAAATCTTTTAAAAAAATAAAGTGAGACAGAACACAAGTATTCTCCTGGGGCAGAAGGATTGGGTGGATAAGGTGGTACTCTCTGGGATGATGGACATGTTCTATACAGTGAGAACGGTATGGTTGGTTACATGGGTTAATCCATTTCTCACATGTGTGCAGCTGAGATTTACCCATTTCGATGTATGTAATTTTTTAAAAGTTTTTTTATTTATTTAATTGACAGAGTTACAGACAGTGAGAGAGAGAGAGACAAAGATTTTCCATCCAATGGTTCACCCCCCAAATGGCCACAACGGCCAGAGTTACGCTGATCCAAAGCCAGGAGCCAGGTGCTTCCGTCCTGGTCTCCCATGCGGGTACAGGCGCCCAAGCACTTGGGCCATCCTTCACTGCCCTCCCAGGCCACAGCAGAGAGCTGGACTGGAAGAGGAGCAACCTGGACTAGAACCCAGCGCCCATATGGGATGCCGGCGCCGCAGGCGGAGGATTAAGCTAGTGTGCCAAGGCACCGGCCCCAATGCATGTAACTTTTACTTCAGACAACTCTACCAACACCACCACTAAGGAAAGTAGACTGGAGGTCTACAGATCCTACCATAACAGCAGAATATCAGTAAAATTTCAAACCTGGGTGATGTGTGTGGGAGTACAACATACTACATAATTATTTTGCAAATGTTTAAAAGTTTGCATAACAAATGCTTTAAAAGTGTATTTCAGTGGTGAGTTGTACTTCAGCTTTTTCATCTGTATGACTGAAACTGAAATGAACCTAATATCTACCTGCAGCTATCTGAGCTGCTCAGACCACAGGTGGTGATGGCTGCAGGAGGGGATGGCAAGGGCGGGTGGCAGGAGAATGAAAGGGCATGGGAAAGACAAGGTAGAAGACAGTAGATAAAAGGGTGAATGGGACACTCAGCTCCAGGCAGCAATAGCAGTTGTCTGAGGGAAAAAGAGGTTGTCTTGGAGTGGGTACTCAGTGAACAAGGAAGCTAGGGTCAAGAAGACCCTGAAAATGATGTCTTCTGTTAGGGGTATGCCATAGACTGATTGTTTGCTTCTCTTCAAAATTAATTACATTGCAATCCTAATTGCAATTTGATTTGGAAGTAGGCCTTTGGGGGTGGGGAGTATTAAATGAGATTAGTGCCCTTATATGAGACCAGAGTGCTAGCTAGTTAAATCTTTCCATAGGAGGGCAGATGACTATAAAGGAGGGAGCAAACCCCTCAGCAAGAACCTGACCCTAGCATCTCACTACTGGACTTTCCAGGCTCAGGGACTGTGAGAAACGTTTGTTGTTTAAGCCACCTAGTGTCTGGTGGTTTTGTTGTTGGTCTAGTTCACAGAGGGAGCAATCTCATCTGCTGGTTCACTCCCCAAATGCACTGGGCTGAGCTGAAGCCAGGAGCCAGGAACTCAATCCAGGTCTCCCACATGGGTAGCAATTACTTGAGCCACCACCGCTGCTTCTCACGGTATACATTAGCAGGAAGCTGGAATTGGGAGCAGAGCTGGGTATAAAACTCAAGTGCTCCAACCTAGGATACAGGCATCTTAACAGCTGTACTATCACCTTGTTTGTGGTATTCTGTTCCAGCAGACTGGGCTAAAAGATCACCTGTCCTGCATCTGAATCCTATCCCTGCAACGAAGCCCCAGTAAGTTAGACAAGAGGTCTTCGGCCTTGCAGGAAGTTTGAGATGAAGTTACCAGTCAGAAACAAATGAAGTGCTTTCCTCCCTGGTAGGGGTGTCAGCCCAGGCTGCCCTAAACACAGCAAGAGGACAAGTTAAGAGTTTATGACAAGGCCAAGCTCCAGTTGAGGCCACCCTACAATGAGCACCCACACACACCTCAATATATATCCTACACAGGTACCCTGTAGCATGAGGTGTGGGGTAGGGGTCGTCATCTCTCTTTTGAAGAGGAAATGGCTACAAGCAGGAAGTAAGTTCCTCTGGACTCAAAGACAGTCACTGAGTCCCTTGGCCTGGGCAGAAGCTGCTGCACTATGCCTCGGTCTCTTGACACCTGCTCTTTGTACCTCAGCAGTGCCTGCGTATGGTCACGTAAGCTCCCAGAACATGTTTCCCTAGGCCTTCCCAGTCCACCTCCAACTCCTCCATGTGCACCTGGTGCTGCTTCATTTCTTCTCCCCCAGCCTTTGCACAGGCTGCTCCCCTTGCCTGGCCGACAGTCCTCCTTTCTGCATGGCTGGTACCCTTTCAGCCCCCTCCTCCCCAGGGATGACAATTCAGTCAGCCTTTCTTCATTTGGCATGACACCCAACAATATTTTCAGAAGCTCTTTGTTTCCTTCAAGGCAGTTACACAATTTAAAACTATGTGTCTCTCCCCACCCACATGTAAATTCCTAATGATAGGTACCCTCTCTTCGTGTTTAGGGACACTGGAACTGCTTCGTGTTAACAAGCTCCCTTTTAAACACAAATAAGGGTAGTCAATAGTCTTCCTGCTATCTTTCAGTGAACATCTTAAAAGCTCAATCAAAGAAGGTAGGCTCTGCAAAGGGTAGGGGATAGCTCTTTACAGAATCACTGATAAGTGCGGCATTAGTGAAGACTCCCCATTTCTCAACTGAAAACACAAGAGCTTCTATCTGCAATACACATGACAACCATAGACGTAGTGATGGTGGAGGCATGACAATTAAGTTCACCTTCTTCTGCGTCAGAAATTTACACATTTATTTCTAACCCTTCAAAGCACCCTGTAAAATGGAAATTATTATATATGATATAATTGATTCAAGACAACGAAGGTCATTCTGTCTAGATAATTAGACAAATGCCATAGTGAAGTATCAGCTTCATTCTCTTGAAACTTTTAGTCATAGGGGCTGGTGTTGTGGTACAGCAGGTTAAGCTGCTACTTGAGACACCACCAGAGTGCTGGTTTGAGTCCCAAATACTCTGCTTCCATTCCTCCTTCCTTTCCATAATGTGCCTGGGAAGGCAGCAGAAGATTTCCCAAGTATTTGGGCCCCTGTCATTGACATGGAAGATGATGCAGTTTGTAGCTTCTGGCTTAGGCCTGGCCCAGATCTTGCTGTTGCAGCCATTTGGGGAGTGAACCAACAGATGGAAGAGCTCGCACTCTCTCTCTGTCACTTTGCCTTTCAAGTAAATAAATAAATCTTTTTTAAAAAAAGTTTTAGTTACAATGTTCTCGTGTGTAATTCAGAGACCCCCCCACCCCAACACACACACACACACACACACACACACTCCTTTGTATCTCCCACTCTCCCCATAGTAGAATAACAAGTTTCCAAAACCATATTCAAATCAAGGTAGATTTATTGGCTGTCTCTGTTATACAATGAGGTGAAAACATCTCAATTTAGGACATTCAAAACCTTGCTTTGGCTTCCCATTGTAATGAAAGACCAACCCCAGGCACATAGGCTGACAATCAGTGGACAAGAGAAGCAAACTGCTGCTGGTTCACATGTCTATCATGATTCATTCCACAGTTTCAAGAAACTTTGGTTTGTTCTTTCATAGCATCTTCCTCTTTTCAAATTCCTTGAGAAAGAAAAAAGAGGGAGAATTGAGAGCAGATAAAAAGGTAAAAGATCCAAAGTACACTCATGGTCAAAATGATTCTAAAATCTATTATCTTTAGGATTCTTTGAACCAAATTACAGAAGTAAAATGTACCAGGAGAAGGGTACTTGAAGACAAAACAGCAGCTTTCAAATTAGTCTGTGTCAACTTGAATATAACTAAGCTAGACTCAGGGCTTCAACTTTATGTCTCCTAATCTCAGAAGCTGAGTGGAAGGCTCTAATTAATACTTTCTTCCTGCAATATCATTATTAGGAGTTGTTAAATCTCACTGTGCTTATGCAAACCTGTATACATGAACCCTAAACAGGTTTGCTTACATTCTCAGAGAATAAAACTACATACAGATTCAGTTAGAATCTGAACAAAATTCCAAGAACCTTAAAAATCCTCAAAACAAATATGTACCTTAAATCAAGTATTGTTTAAGGAAATAATACCAAAAATCATAATTTTCTAGACTTTAACAATTAGAACAAGACAAAATGTATAGATGTCTACTGCCCCTTACTGGATTAAAATGGTAACACATTTTCAATGTGAATTTAAGCATTTGCTTTTCATTCCTTTTCCCCTACTTTCAAATAAAATATTTCTTCACACACTACTAATCACCTAGATTTCTTTCAAACACATGGCACACAGTATGTTCAAAACAATATGAGAAGTTTCAATAAAATAAGGAGTCCATTTTATTATTCCTAAGATAAGAGCAAAGATGATTGTACCAAATCAGGATTTTAAAATTCTCACTGAATATTGTTTCCTTCTGGGACAACAAGCTGTGCCTATTTTCAAAATGCTTTAGAAGCAGGGTTGTTGTTTTGATCATATTTTTTTTTTTTTTTTTTTTTTGTCAAGGCTTCAACCATCATAAAAATAAGGAGAGTCTTAAAAGATCACTCCAGGGACGGTTTCCAGGGACCCAGTATGGGCCCACACTGGCCATTTGGGCCCCTGTTAGAGCTTACCTTGTAGATGGTAGTTCCCAGCTGTGCAGGAGACATGCTGACCACAACTCCTGCGCTCTGCAGGGCAGAGATCTTCTCTTTAGCTCCGCCTTTTCCTCCAGCAATAATTGCCCCTGCATGACCCATTCTTCTGCCGGGAGGAGCAGTTAAGCCAGCAATGAAGGACACTACAGGCTTGGCATTTGGACCCTGGAGATAAAGTGGCATTTCAAACACTCTTAAGAAGTTGATAAAAACTGGAACTCAAACCCATGACTCTGCTGGTAAATGGTAAATGGTAAATGTTAAATGGGTTGAACTAGGAATCCTAAAAAAAAAACAAAACAAAACAAATATCAGACTATGACTGAAACCCCTACAGCATTTGCCCCTGGAATGTTGCAACCTCCCACGCAAACCCAGGAAAACAAACCTAAGGAAACTTTTATATCTGGTGAATATTAAACTGCAGCTTCACTGGCACAATCCGTTTTACAAGCATGTCAATCTTTCATTTGAAAAACAAAAGAGCAAATCTGAAAACATGTGATATAAGACTTGGATTAATAATTACTTAACACACATCTGATTATTTTACTTCAACCTAATTTTGTGTCTTTATTCACTATTAGCTCAGCCTTAATAAATGTGCTAAAAAAAAAAAAAAAAAATGAGGCACAAAAGCATAAGGAAAAGACCCAGGACTCAGATTCAAATTTATTGACTAAAGCTGCATGACCTTGGACAAGGTACAAGCAGATCTCTGCTTCCTCATCTTTGGAAAGAAATGGCTGAATGAGATTAATGGAGAGCCTTTCCTACTCTGAATTTCTTGGTTTTAGTCAACAAAATTAACTGTAATATACAACCTTTTTGTAAAGAAATATCACTGTACTAGATTCTGAAGTTTCAAAAAATAGAGAAAAAAAGAATTTCTGTGCTCAGTATTATATAGTTGAAGAAATGTTAAATATGTATATATTATTAATCAGTTATGAGATACCAAAAAGCAATATATGAATCTATTGTGAAGTTGCACAATGAATGCTAATACTATGATTGTAATAGGAGTCCAGAGGTAATAATGAATACAAGTAAAGCAGAGAGGCCTGGAGAAGGCAGAACCTGAACAAAGTGTGTAGAATGTGAGAGCTTTGATTCAGGCACTATCATCTTCCCCTAGATCAGCAGCTCTCAAATCATTTGGTCTGGGGAATCCCTTACACTTATAAAGATTACTAAGGATCTGAAGGAGCTTTTGTTCATGCATAGATTATATCCGATATTTACTATATTAGAAATTAAATTTTATAAATTAGAAAACAAATTTTATAAATTTGTTAACTCATTTACAGATAACATCTTAAAACTATTTAATAAGAGTGGCATTTTAAAACTTACTTTTATAACTTTTGAATGTTTAATTTAATAAAAACAAAGAATATCTGCTGTTGTAGTCAATCTGTTATATTTTATTTTGGCTGAAGTATAAGAAGAAAATCTGATTTCATACAGATACACAGCTAGAAACATAAGTATTTTAATTGCCATTCAGATAACTGAGGATGTTCTTCTTGATACTACATGAACCTCTTCAAGTGGTAATTTCTCAAAGGTTAGATGCAATGTTGGAATCTGAAACCCATGGCAATAACTTCTTGTCCTCTGTTACTTTGAAATCCATTGGTCTTATACTTTGGATATTTTACCCATGATTTTGTAACATGCACTGGCAAACTGAAAAATATCAATTCATTGAGTAGATCTTCCAAATCTTGACAGATTTTATCATTCACTATCAACAAACCAGAGCCAACAGTATCACTGTCAACTCTAATTAGAAAAGTCATTAAATTGGGAGAAAACTGAGTTCAGGGTAGCAGATTCAAATTTTCCAAAACTTGACACCTCAAATTTTATCATTGGTAACAAATATTATCAGTTGTTTTCCTTGATATGACAGGTTCACATCATTCATTTCTTAGAAAAGTTCTATCAAACATCCAAGTCTGAATAACCACTCTGTCTGCCATCATTATTTCAAGCAAAACTGGTATCCATGAAAAAAGCATCTAAGTTACTTCAGCTTATAATTCTTAAGGCAAGAGAGCCTAACTTCCCATCTCATCACAAAATACTGACTTAATGGTCAAGACTTCATAAAATTAATAATTTTTATCAGGGTTTTTTGTTTTCTTACTGCAGGTACACAGCAGTAAATGATCCTAGTGTGATTCCACTGCTCTGATTTCATGCAGGCTGCTGCATGGTCTGACACTGATTACTCTAGCCTCGTCTCCTACTGTTGTTTTCTCCTTTTTATCTTCCATTAACCAGACTTCCCTACCTGTATGTGCCTCTGCTGAGAATCTTTTCTACTTTCCTGGATATCTAGACAATTTTTACTTTTTAAGACCTAGTTCAAGCTTCCTCTTCCCCATGAGCCTTTCCTGACTCTTCCTCCACACTCTGCACAAATGCCCTTATAGCTAATGATCTGATCTCTTTAGTGATCTTGCTGTCGTTTTACATGTTTCCACTATTACATTCAGTAAACTCTCTGTAACCTATTTCCCATGTGTTCCCCTACAAAACTAACATGGCGGGTGCCAGCACTGTGGTGTAGCAGGTAAAGCCACCACCTACAAGGACAGCATCCCATATAGGCATTGGTTCGAGTCCCAGCTGCTCTACTCCCAATCCAGCTCTCAGATATGGCCTAGGAAAGCAGTAGAAGGTGGCCCAAGTCCTTTAGCCCCTGCACCCATATGGGACCTGGGGAAGCTCCTGACTTCTGGCTTCAGATCTGCACCTCTCAGGCCGTTGCGGTCATTTGGGGAGTGAACCAGTGGATAGGAGACCCCCCTCTCTCTTTCTCTGTTTGCCTCTGCCTCTCTGTAACTCTGCCTTTCAAATAAATAAATAAATAAATCTTAAAAAAAAAAAAAAAGTGTTAACGTGGGGATTATGTTCTCATTCATTTCTGTATGTGCAGCATGTACTATAGTATCTGCAGTTTAGAAATAAAAAGAAGACCTCACAGTCATTGATTCCTTCACTCATGGCCTCTGCATATTATATGAGAATCTCATGTTTGAGTGGCTGCAAAGAAACAAAATTATGACAAGCCTAGCATGTCAAACAAATTTATGCTCTGTTCCACTGATGCAGAAGAATCATTGGCAGTTTTTTAAATGGAAAAAAATATAATTACACTATGGGAAAGTATAGCCTGAAAACAGGATATAAATAATGATAAGTTGAAAGTCCAAAAGCAGAAAGATCGGCAGAACAGTGTAAGGATAGTCGGAACATACACCCAGGAAGGACTGCTGGCTCTGTCCTGAACCCCTGCAATCTGCCTCCTGATCCTTTCACGATGTAATGGCAAAGTCAGGCGAGCTCTGGCATGAATCCCACCCCTGGGTCATGTGCTGCCGTCCTACCACTGGCAAGACATTAGCCTTCCGGTGCCAGTTCCCTATTCCTGAAGAAAGGACAAAAAAATCTTGCCCTACAGGTCAAAATAAAGATTAAACAACTTCTGCAAATAATTACTATCATTAACAGTAACAGTGTGGTAGCAGCAGGTAACATCTATCGAGTATCTGCTCCATGCCAGGTATCATGCCAAGTATTTTATATACTATGTAATCTGAACTGCTGAACCTAGAATCTTGTACTATAAAAAAAATTAGTCCAACTGGGATGAACCAGGAATAGGAAAACATGTGCCAAATTAAATAAAATTTCTATGTTTAGTTTTCCCAATAAATGTAAGCTATTCAAAAAGATTCAGAGTTGGGTCCAAATATACTTAAAATTCACTTTAACATAGTGAAAGTTCACATTAACTTAATTTTTTTTCCAAGAAGAAGTTTTTAGTTAAACTTCAAATTTCACAACTTTTGTGATTGCAGGAGAATCTAATAAAATTTCACTCCTAACAACACACTTTATCCTTTCATTTGACATTTGATGCCTACTGCATCAGAGAACTGGACTGAGCTCCAAGAAAAAGGATACCAGTTGCTATTCATAATACAACCTAGAGTGACAGTCAAATATTAATCATGCCTCGCAGAAGAACAATTAAAGGCAAGGGGAAAGGAAAACTGGCATATGAGATGGGATGAGACCTGGACCTGAGAAAGAAGGTTGGGTGCTATGCCAGGGACTGAACTACAATGCTAACCCTGGCCTTTATCTGACATGCAACGTGAAACGCTGTCTGGTTTTAAAGAGGGACAAATGGCACCAAAGCCTGTATTTCAGAAGAGGTGATAATTCAGGTGATCATAAGGAGGATAGTCTGGGGTGGATGGGGGAAACCAGTGGTGATATCAGGGAGGAGACTAGGAAGAAGGCCCTGATGAGGTAAGGGTCTCCCCCAGAGTAGATGGAAGATTTGCAGAAGGAGCCTTAAATCTAGATACACCACCAAGGTCACAGAGACAGATCTTGGTAAATAAGTGGAAATAGAGGATGAGAGAAACCAGACAGTTCTCAAGTTCCTGTCACCGGAAACTGCGTGAAATAAGACACAGTTTATATAAGATCATCATTCATACTTAAAGAATAGAGAAATAAAAAAACATCCCGGGAAGGATAGAGGAGGAAAACCAAGAGAAGAACTAACAGAATGAGAAGATGAAAAATGAATCCAGGGCACTAGTGACCTCTACAAAAACATATCAGGAGAGCAAGGAGATTCAACAGCAGCAAGCAGTTTGGTAAGAGTGCTAACAATATGGCAAGCACTACCTGGCTACACATTAACTCATTAAACTTCCAACACTTACAAAATTCAAAGACACAGGTACTACTGTATTCCTATTCTGTCAGGGAGAAAACTGGAGGCATCAAGTTAAGAAACATTTCCAAGGTTTTATAACTTCTAGGCGGCAGAAAGAAGCCAGACTGCTAGTGAGGGGAAAGTTCAGTCACATCTTACGGAAGTTAGGGTTAACATCACCATAGAAGAAAACCACGTATTCGAAGTACCCCTTGAAAGTCCCCTAAAGCACAAATAAACATGCATTGTATCACATGAGAGGTGATATTCTTGGCTTCTTTTAACTCTCAGTATTCATTAATTTTCTATAACAGGGGCTGGCACTGTAGCTTAGCAGGTAAAGCCGCCACCTGCAGTGTCAGCATCCCCATGGGTACCGGTTCAAGTTCCGGATGCTCCTCTCCCTCTGCTATGGCTTGGGAAAGCAGTGGAGGATGGCCCAAGTGCTTGGGTCCCTGCATTCGCGTGGGAGACCCAGAAGAAGCTCCTGGTTCCTGGCTCCAGATCGGCCCAGCACCAGCCATTGCGGCTATTTGGGAAGTGAACCAATGGACAGAAGACCTCTCTTTCTACCTCTGCCTCTGGCTCTCTGTAACTCGATCTTTCAAACAAATAAATAAATCTTAAAAAAAAAGTTCTATAGCATTTAATTCACTCACTCCTCCATTTTTTCATAAGAACAGAAGTTAGTTCCACTCTTACCTGGCTTCCTGGAGCTGCTTTTCCACCCATTCATAGGCATCAGAGAAACTCTAGAGATCACTACCATGTTGTTAACCACAGCTCTTGGATACAATGGCCAAAGCACACAGTCACTGTGTTGGTCATTACTGTGTCCTCTCTCCTCCCTCCTTCACCTCAGAAAGGGCTTAATTCCCTTAAGCTAAGGAAAATTAGAAGCCTACTCCACACTATTTCTTTCCATTTAATTCTGAGAGAATGGCAAAAAGGAAAGCCCTCATCGATACAAACAGTCCAGCTCTCCTACACGATCTGCAGGAGGAAGTGCCATTCTGCATGGGAAGACTGAAACTATAGGAGGCAAGAACCTGCAAATGTATACAAGAGACAAGATGTTTAGAAAGACAACTTAATTCCTTCTGCGACTGGAAGAAAGAACACCAACCACAGGTGCAATGGTAAGTCTGCAGGTCAAGTGGGCATTTTCAGGCTGATGGCCTGAATGGTCTCTGTTCAACAAAAGGCCAGCTTATCTACCACAAAGCACTGGGTAAAGCCTAGGGAGGAAGGTTCATAGCAGATAATAGTGACGGTAGGAAGAGGGGGAGAATTAGTCCACAAAGAATCCAGAATTTTCTGAGTGTCTGGTACAAAACTGCCAGCTCAAAAAAATTCAATTTTACCTTTGTTTTCTTGAAAAATTAATCCTTGGAGGGAAAAAAAAGCTTCTAAAGCAAATCTTTGATGTTATTCAACAGCAAAGAGCTGTATCTCTACAAACCAAACCCAGACTTACTGAATTATGTTGCTTCAAAAATTCTGCAGCATTTTCTTCTGCATTACCACCAATTTCACCAATCAGGATGATGCCTTCTGTAGTTGAATCATTTAGAAAGATTTCAAGGCAGTCAATAAAATTTGTTCCATTAAAAGGATCCCCTCCAATGCCTGAAAAAGTCAAAGAATAACAACACTAGCTGAAAATTTAAGGATGAATCATAGAATTTAGGTCAAGAAGTGTTTTTTCAACTAGTTTCTTATTTTGCCTATCCCTGCTCACTAATATGTTTTAACGTGTAACAAATCTTTTATCTTGCAAAAATCATAAATGCTACATTTATTTCTATTTGCAATATTAATAACATGTTAAATGGTAGTTGTCTCCTAATATTCATACACTTTATTTTAGCTCCCTTTTCAAACCTCTTCTTTCCTACGAAATTATTCTCAGGTAACTCTTTAGAAATAAGCATTTTAAGAAAACACATGTTGGGGCCGGCGCTGTGGATCACTTGGTTAATCCTCCGCCTGCAGCACCAGCATCCTATATGGGTGCCAGGTTCTAGTCCCGGTTGCTCCTCTTCCAGTCCAGCTCTCTGCTGTGGCCCGGGAGGGCAGTGGAGGATGGCCCAAGTGCTTGGGTCCCTGCACCCACATGGGAGACCAGGAGAAAGCACCTGGCTCCTAGCTTCGGATCAGTGCAGCGCCGGCCGTTGTGGCCGTTTGGGGAGTGAAAGTTAAGCCAATAATGGCATCCTACCCTGAGGTGCCTCTCCAAGTCCTGGCTATTCCACTTCTTATCCAGCTTTTGGTAATAACCCTGGGAAAGCAACAGATGAAGGCCCCAGTATTTGGGCCCCTGACACCCATGTGAGAGACCTGGGTGGAGTTTCTGGCTCCTGGCTTCAGGCTGGACCAACCATAGCCACTGTTGCCATTTGGGGAATGAACCACTGAACAGAAGGTCTCTCAATCTCTCTCCCTGTGTCACTCTGCCTTCCAAATAAATAAAGCTTAAAAAAACAAAAAACCTGAAATTGGAGACCATGGAATTGGCCACTCTGAAATCCTTTCTTACTCCCCCCATCACACTACATTTTCTTGTGCCTAAAACTATGCTTTGCATATACAAGCTAGGCTCAAGTAATGGTTGAATAATTAATTGATGAATTTGGATTTTAATAAAAATATTCCAGGTCTATATTTTACAGATATTTCTTATAAAAATATATTTCTGAAAACCTGTAACACATATTCAAAGGATTTAAATGAATACATGTAAAAAAATTTGCCTGGCTTTTCATAACAAACAATGACATTATTTTAAAGTGTGAAAATATGCAAAAATTTTTATTTTTTCTAAAGATTTATTTATTTGAAAGTCGGAGTTACAGACAGAGAAGAGAGACAGAGAGACCTCCATCCTGATTCACTCCCCAGATGGCCACAAAGGCAGGGACTGGGCCAGGCTAAAGACAGCAGCCAGGAATCAAGAGTTTCTTCCAGGTCTCTCCCACATGGGTAGCAGGGGTCCAAACACTTGAGCCATCTTCCATTGCTTTTTCCAAGCCATCAGCAGGGAGATGGATCAGAACAGGAGCAATTGGGACATGAACTGGCATCTGTATGGGATGCCAGCATCACAAGTGGCAGTTTAACCAGATAAGGCACAATGTTGGCCCATAGAATTTTACTTTTTAAAGAGGGAGGTACAAACCAAGTTTATAAAGCATTTAACCTTCTACAACTTCCATTATCTTACTAATAAGGCTATAATAGTACAACATTCCAGCTCAGTGCACCCCAAAGGGCTACCTTAAGAATGAGAGTGAACAGCAAAGAATTTAGTAACTGTGAAGCACTGACCATAATTACAATAACAACAAGTCATGATATGAGGTATCATTTCTTCATAGCAACAAAATAAGCAATGTTCTAGGGCACCAAGGGTCTCCACAGGCCACACATCCCAAATGTTTATTCTTCAACCAAGAAATAAAATCTTAGACCATGATCGAGTCCTGTGGTCTCTGATTCAGATTCAGTTCTGCTTCTGATCCAGCTCCCTAATAATGTGCCTGGGAGATGGCCCAAGTGTCTGGGTCCTTGCTACCCATGAAGGAGACACAGAAGGAGTTTCTGACTCCTCACTTTGGCCTGGCCCAGCCCTGGCTGTTGAGACCATTTGAGAAGTGAATCAGCACATAAAAGATTCTCTCTCTTTCTCTCTCTCTCAAGCTCTTTCAAATAAATTATTTTTAAAGATTTATTTACTATTTATTTGAAAGGCAGAGTTACAGAGAGAGACAGAGAGTCACAGAGAGAAATCTTCCATCCATTGGTTCATTCCTCAAATGGCCACAACAGTTGGGACTGGGCCAAGCTGAAGCCAGGAGCCAGGAGCTTCATCCTGGTCTCCCATGTGGGTGCAGGGCCCTAAGTACTTGGGCCATCTTCCACTGCATTACCAGGTATACTAACAGGGAGCTGGATCAGAAGTGGAGCAGCTGAGACTGGACCTGGAGCCCATATGGGAGGCCAGCATTGTAGGTGGCAGCTTATAGCCCATTACACCACACAATGCCAACCCCTCAAAAAAAACAAATCTTTTAAAAGAAAAATCTTGGACCATAAATCTTAAAAAAATACAAAAGCGCTTCATACCTAAGCAAATTCAATTTTAGATCCTAACAACTTTTTAATAAAATGGCATCAAAACCTTTTATAAACAAATTAATACTTATTACTATACTCATTCAATAAAGACATTATACTTTGATAAAATGATTATAGCAAAAATCCCTCACCAACACACAAAGACTGCCCCAATCCAACTTGTGTTGTTTGGTGAACTGCTTCATAAGTCAGGGTGCCGGATCTGGACACAATCCCTTAAAGGAAGAGAATTCAAACATATTACATTTTGATTTTACTACACAGACTACTGTAAGGTGAAATAACTTGGAAATACCTGGAGTAACTAATATAAGTATACATGAAATTCACTCTATGATTTTCCCTCCAAATCAATTAATATCTTCAAATGATGAATAAAGAAGAAAAGGCTTAAGTAAAAGCAGGAAAGTTTTTAAAGTTAAACATAGGAAAAAGCATATTATCAAAGTTATTTTATAAAAAAACTATAGTAACTATAACTAAATAACCATAATTAAAAACAAATGCAAAAAAAACCTAAATCACCTCTTCAGAGAATCTTTTCTGTGAAGGGGTTAATATCAATATGAACTTGGTAAGTACAATACGGCGTAGGGTCTCAGAACATCACAGATGAGAATTTAGGTACTCAAACTATTAAACCATCAAAACTGGCCATCAGTCACATTCAGGTATGCTACCTACCATCTCTACAACTATTTTTCCAATAATTTTCAATCAATATATAGATTTTTAAATCAATATAAGGAAAACTGGAGAATAAGGTCAAGTTCCTTCTCAGTGCCTTCCTCCCATCCACATCCTGTCTCCTCAATATAACCTCCCTCTCTCCCCACAGGGAACCTAGCTCTGAGAACATTAGGTAGGTAACTACTACTACCTATGTACTTGCTGTATTCCTATCAAAATCCCAGTAAGAGTTTTTATAGATATGGACATATATCCAACAAAGTACTAGCATCTAGACTACATAAAGAACTTTCATGAACAGTTTTCTAAAAAAAGCAAATAATCCAATTAGAGCAGGAATAGAAAAGGTAAGGGGGGGTGTCAGCATTTCACTGAAGATAATATATAGATGAGAAATAAGCAGGAGAAAAGATGATCACTATCATTAACGTTTAGAAAAGTACAAATTAAAACCACAATGCAATGTCACTAAACATTTATCAAAATGGCTAGAATAAAAATTAATGATAACACCAAATGCTGCTGAGGATGAAGAAACTGAATCACTGAACAGTCCCAAACTAAAAACAACCCAGAAGTGTTTCCGCAGGTGAGTGGCTAATTAAAGTATGTTATGTTCGTACCACAAGACTATTCAGCAATAAAGATGAATGAACTATTGATAAACACAACAACCTAAGTGAACTAGAGATTTATTCTGAGTATAAACAGGCAATTGAAGAACAGATTATTGGTTGTTAGGAATTAAGAAGTAGGGCAGCAACAGGACAAAAGTAAGTGTAGCTATAGAATAGCAACATGAAAGATCCTTCTGGTGATGGAAAAGTTCTCTACATTGACTGTATCAACATCAATATTAGCTATGACCTTGTACTACAGTTTTGCAAGATATAACCACTGGGACAAACTGGAAAAAAAGGGAACTGTATTTTTCTTTCTTTTTTCATTTAAAAAGGCAGAGAGAGAGAAGGAGAGACAGAGAGGGAGATCTTCCATTCACTGGCTCACTCCCCAACAGTCATAATAGCCAGGGCTGGACCAGGCCAAAGCCAGAAGCCAGGAGCTTCATCCTGGTCTCCTTGGGTGGCAGGGTTGCAAATACTTGAGCCACCTTCCACTTTTTCCCAGGCCATTAGCATGGAGCTGGACTGGGAATGGAGCAGCCGGGACTCAAACTGGTGCCCACATGAGATGTCGGCATCACAAGAAGAGGCTTTATCACAATGCAGCCCCAGCTATGCAATTTATGAGCTGTCATTAAGAAAAATTAGAAAGCCACTGCACTGTCATTTTGCTTTACATTACAATAGGTGTCATTCAAAAATGCCCAAGGGACTCTACCCAGCAAACTCTTCCTTTCCCAAAATTCTTAGCAATTCAACAAGCTACCAAGAATATTAGCATTAGTATCAAAATAGGAATAGCTGGCACAGATAACCATCGCTCTCTCCTTAACATCTCAAAAACCTTTTGGTATCACAAATTTTATTTTAAGTGAATATTAAAATTTTAAAATGTCCTTTCTTGCGGCCAGTGTTGTGGCATAGCAGGGAACCCATATGGGCACCAGTTCAAATTCCAGCTGCTCCACTTCTGATCCTCTTCTGATCCAGCCCCTGCTCATGGCCTGGGAAAAGCAGCAGAGTACTTGGAACCCTGACATCCACGTGGGAGACACAGATGAAGCTTCTGGCTCCTGGCTTCAGCCTGGCCCAGCATTAGCCTTTGTAGCCATCTTGGGAGTGAACCAGCAGATGGAAGATCTCCCTCTCTGTCTCTCCCTCTCTCTCTGTACTCTCAGTTTCAAATAAATAAATAAATCTTTAAAAAAGAAAAAAAGTCCTTTCTCAAAAAAGGGAAAAGCAGCCTCTCAGAAAACTGTCTCGATGTGCTATGGTCATTCCCACAGCTAAGGTCTAAAGCACTAACCAGAAACTTTTATTTTTTATGTTTATGGGCACCTTAGAAGGCAGGGCATTGATCAGAAAGGCAACTCAGCCTACAGAACCCCTACTTCTACATTCACCTCAAGACTATATTAGTAGCCATTCGAAGCAGACCAACTAGTATTTGGAATATTCAAATGTGTACAGGGGCTTCTGTGACAATGTAGATCAACAATATGGATGTGCTGACCTATGGAGTTCCCTGCAACCTCTCTCACATGTGAACTTATCAAGTACTCTACTTGCAGCAGAGCTGTCAGCTCTAAGACATTACCAATAAATAAAAATCATGACCTGTATTCATGACCTAATTCTGTAAACTATATGAGTGACATTCATCCCCTCTGATGAATACTCCCACTTAGTATTAGCAGCTATGGGTTATAAAGAGAAAAAAAAACTGTAACCACCTAGCATTATAAAGACAGTATAGTTTAGTGAAGGGTCTAAAAAGAACAGGCATACCATGCCTAACTTTGAAATGTAAATTTGGCTTCTCTCTTGAGAATTAACCAAGTAGAAGTAAAATTTTTCTAAAACATTTTCACAAGAAATAAGAAAGTAAAGTAACTTTTAGACAGGACACAGTAAGACTACCAATAAAGATATTCACAAGGACATATGATCTAACAAAGGACTTATATCCAGAATATTTACAGAATTCCTATATTCAATAATAAAAAGACAGTACTCCTATGTTCAACAATAGAAAGACAAACAACCCAATAAAAAATAGGCAAAATCTTGTACAGATACTTCATAAATTGGTAGAATTATTAAGTGCTTCCCAGAATATAAAAACAGATTCATGAAAAACATCCCCTTATAAATTCTACTAAAGTTAACTTAAAATAAATTTTATTTGTATATTCACAAATTCTCCTTATAAGTTTTGAGAGTTTAAAGTAAATAATTTTTTTTAATCTATAAGAAAGTAACAAACTCACCAATTCTTCCTTTCTTGTGAATATGGCCAGGCATGATGCCAATTTTGCATTCTCCAGGCTGGAAGAAAATCAATCATAGTTTTAGGAAGGTAAAAAAAAAAAAAAAAAAAAAAAAAACAAAGAAAGAAAAAGAAAAACTCAAAGGCCATACACACAAATACACTTGGAATGATTCAAAGCTGTTTGGCCTGTTGTTCCTGTCCCTTTCTGCACTCACATTGATAACTCCAGGGCAGTTTGGCCCGATTAGCCTCGTCTTTGCTTGGCGCAGCAGTTTGTGCTTGACTCGGACCATGTCCTGCTGTGGGATGCCTTCAGTGATGCACACAACCAACGGCATTTCTGCCTCAATGGCTTCATCAATGGCGGCAGCGGCAAAAGGAGGAGGGACATAAATGACAGAAGCTGTTGCTCCTGTCTGTTCTTTGGCCTGAAATAGTAACCAGGAAACATTTCGTTGGTTGGGTCGTCAACATTATAAAATAAAATAAACAATATGACTCTAATAACGTCTTGGGATCAGGAAAGGAGAGCAGTCAGGAGGCACATAATGTGCTCATTCCTCCCATGCTCAAGCTCACTGCACAGTTAGAAAATACAATCAAGCTGAGCCTCTTCTCTGCCCCATTTTGAATATTACTATGAATTAAGAGGCTGATGACGGCTTGTCAGTAAACCTGAAATACTGCCAGATTTACATTTGTGTCCACTCATTCCTGTGGCATGCTCATTTTTTCTGTCAAACAGACTAAGACACTATACAACCAAGACACTGAACCACCAATCCAGTACCAAAAACCCTACAACTGCCCAAGTGAACAAGGGACAGTGACAGATCCCCAAGTGTTGAAAACTTGGCTCTCAAATATCTGTTTAAAAATATATCATAGGGGCCGGCACTATGGCGTAGCAAGTATAGCCACCGCCTGCAGTGCCAGCATCCCATATGGGCACTGGTTCGAATTCCCGGCTGCTCTACTTCCTATCCAGCTCTCTGCTATGGCCTGGGAAAGCAGTAGAAGATGGCCTAAATCCTTGGGCCCCTGCACCCACGTGGGAGACCCAGAAGAAGCTCGTGGCTCCTGGCTTCGGATTTGTGCAGTTCCGGCCATTGTGGCCGCAGCAGCCATTGGAGGGTGAACCAACGGATCAAACAAGCATCAGACTCCACTATAATAACCCATCACAATGCAGAGCACTTAAAGACCATCAGTTTGAGTGCTGTTCTCGCTGTAGACATAAACCTGCATTTGGTCTCAACATATTCTCCTCGTATATAATCTGATCTGATGTATCCACCAATCTGTATGAATGGCTATGTCTTTTTTACCATATGGAACACTCCTTGAAGTTTTTTTTTTTTTTTTTTTTTTTGACAGGCAGAGTGGACAGTGAGAGAGAGAGACAGAGAGAAAGGTCTTCCTTTTGCCATTGGTTCACTCTCCAATGGCCACCGCAGCTGGTGCGCTGCGGCCGGCACACCACGCTGATCCCAAGGCAGGAGCCAGGTGCTTTTCCTGGTCTCCCATGTGGGTGCAGGGCCCAAGCACTTGGGCCATCCTCCACTGCACTCCCTGGCCACAGCAGAGAGCTGGCCTGGAAGAGGGGCAACCGGGACAGAATCCGGCACCCTGACCAGGACTAGAACCCGGTGTGCCGGCGCCACAGGTGGAGGATTAGCCTATTGAGCTGCGGCACCGGCCATGAAGTTACTCTTGAAGAGCAGCAGCACCTATTCCATAATAAGCCCTGTAAGAGGACTCAATTAAAGCATCAACACAATCCGGAATGCTTAAGATCTATGTTTTACAAGTCAGATGCCAAGGCCAAGAGATATTAAATAACTGCGTAAGATCACATAGTTAGGAATTTGCACAGCCAAGATTTACATACAAGTGTATCTGATTGCAAAGTATCCACTCTTGTCATTTAGAGGCTGCCTCCCCATAAACACTACAAACATAACTCAATCAAGGTAAAAGTCAAATGTTTTGGAATATACAGTTACAACGAGAAGAAAGGACAGAGGTAAGACAGTGTCTGAGAATCACTGCCGAATGATGGCCCGCATCCCCCGACTGAGCAGCTTTCTTTAGCACATCCCTAGCAGAAAGAGGTATCTGGACAGTGACAGAATAAAGTCAAAGGACACTGACAGATCATCCACAAATGATGGGGGTTAAAAATTATTTTTCAAAAACTCTGTTCAGCGCAGGCATTGTGGTGTAGCAGGTCAAGTCACCTCTCGAGATGCTTGCATCCCTTGTAGGAGTGCCTCAGATGGCGTGCCACCTTCCCGAGAATGGGCATCCTGAGGCAGCAGAGGATGGCCCAAGTTCATGGGTTCCTGCTACCCATGTGGAAGACCTAGATGAAGTTCCTGGCTCCTGGCTTTGTCCTGGCCCCTGGTTGTTATAGGCATTTGGGAAATGAACCAGGGGATGGAAGACTTTCTCTCTCTCTCTCTCTTTTTGTTTGTCTCAAATAAATAAATAAATAAATAAATCTTAACAAAGAAAAAAATCTGCTCAAGATGATGATAGAGGGGAACAAAAAAATTAAAAACTAAGAACCAGGCCAGTGCCGCGGCTCAATAGGCTAATCCTCCACCTGCGGCGCTGGCACCCCGGGTTCTAGTCCCAGTCGGAGCATCGGGTTCTAGTCCCGGTTGCTCCCCTTCCAGTACAGCTCTCTGCTGTGGCCCGGGAGGGCAGTGGAGGATGGCCCAGGTCCTTGGGCCCTGCACCCGCATGGGAGACCAGAAGCACCTGGCTCCTGGCTTCGGATCAGCGCGGTGTGCCAGCCGCAGCAGCCATTGGGGGGTGAACCAATGGCAAAAGGAAGATCTCTCTGTGTCTCTCTCTCTCACTGTCCACTCTGCCTGTCCAAATAAAAAAAAAAAAAAAAAAAAACTAAGAACCAAAAGTAGACCATAGGCGTGTGTGTATCCTATTAAAAAAATACATCCTACAGTTCTCTACCTGTTAAGTGCTACAAATACTACCAGAAGCTCAACTGTGACAAGTACTGTATGCTAGCTGGGAAGTCATGCTAAATAAAAGGATTCTATCCTACTAACTCAGAGAGTTCTCTGTAAGTTGAACAGGTAAGAAATAAATAGTGTCTGTCAAAGAACTTAACAGGATATTTCAAATGCTACATCTATTTGTGTCACTATAAATAATAAATGAATGGTATATCAACAAAATTTCCTTTAAAACAAAGCCAAAGAGGCTGGTGTTGTGGCATAACAAGTAAAGCCACCACTTGTGACACTGGCATCCCATAGGGGCACTGGTTCGAGTCCTGCATGCTCCACTTCTGATCCAGCTCCCTGCTGATGGCATGGGAAAGCAGTGGAGGAAGGCCCAAGTTCTTGGGCCCCTGAATCCAAATGGGAGTTCTAGAAGACACTCTTGGCTCCTAGCTTCAGTCTATCCAGCCCTGGCCACTGTGGCCATCTGGGACGCGAACCAGTGGATGGAAGATCGATCTCTCTCTCCGTCTCTCCCTCTCTCTGTAACTATGCCTTTCAAATAAATTTTTTAAAAAAATCTTTAAAAAAAAGAAAAAAATAACTCGTAACAAGACAAGACTATGAACAGGAATTATGAAATATCTCCTATTTTTGAGGTCATAAAGTCAGCCATGAGAGAACTTAAAAGAGGGGCCGGTGTTGTAACATAATGAGTTAAGCCACCACCTGCAATGCCAGCATCCCATGTGGGCACTGGATGGTATCCCAGCTGCTTCACTTCCAATCTAGCTCCATGCTAATGGCCTGGAAAAGTAGGAAAAGATGATCCAAGTGTCTGGGCCCCTGCTGCCCACACAGGAGACAAGGATAAAGCTCCTGACTCCTGGCTTCAGCCTGATCCAGCCCTGGCCATTGCAGCCATCTGGGGAGTGAGTCAAAGGATAGAAGTTCTCTCTTTCTCTTCCTCTCTAACTCTTTCAAATAAATAAATAAGATTTTTATTTTAAAACATAGTTTACAGAACTTAAGGGAAGAAAAGCTTTAACAATTTAAAGCAAAAAAGAGTTTAAATGATTCCTCTACAGAACATATGATTTGTAACATTTTTTTTTAAACTTTTTTACTTTTTAAAACAGTACATTTGCCGGTGCCGTGGCTCACTAGGCTAATCCTCCGCCTTGCGGTGCCGGCACACCGGGTTCCAGTCCTGGTCAGGGCGCCGGATTCTGTCCCGGTTGCCCCTCTTCCAGGCCAGCTCTCTGCTGTGGCCAGGGAGTGCAGTGGAGGATGGCCCAAGTCCTTGGGCCCTGCACCCCATGGGAGACCAGGAGAAGCACCTGGCTCCTGCCTTGGGATCAGTGTGGTGTGCCGGCCATAGTGCGCAGGCCACAGCTGAACCAACAGAAAAGACCTTTCTCTCTGTCTCTCTCTCTCACTGTCTACTCTGCCTGTCAAAAAAAAAAAAAAAAAAAGAGAGTCACAGCAAAGAAGTTTAAATTAAAAATCATTTAAAAAGTATTATCAAGAAATCAGAAATTCAGAATAGAAACTGGGACCCTGTGATTCGTCATTTCATATGCAAAGGACCACACTATTTATTCTGAGCCGTCCTGAGTCTAGCACTTTCGAGTTGTGAGATCATTGGTGAGATCCTCAATTTCTCTGCACTGGCAGCACTCTTGTCTTGAGAAGGAAGATGACAGGGGCCAGCATTGTGGAAGAGCAGGTTAAGCTACCATCTACGATGCTGGCATCCCATGTGGGTACCTGTTGAAGTCCTGGATGTTCCACTTCTGATCCAGCTCCCAGCTAATGAACCTGGGAAAGCAGCCGAAGAAGGCTGAGCCCCTGCTACACACATGGGAGACCCGAATGAAGCCTGTACCAGTCCTCTCTCTCCTGTCTCTCCCTCTCTCTATAACTCTGCCTTTAAAATAAAATAAGTCTTCAAAAAAAAAAGGGAGTGGGGGTGGGGGTTTGACAACAGCACTACTTCAAAGGGTTGTAGCAAGGCATGAATAGGACAATGCGTACAAAGCACCTAGCATAGTCCTGCCACACGATCCATAACCAGGAATAGTTAGGGGGTAGCTGCTGACATCCAGAAGAAGAAATGTAAAGAAAATATAACAAGGCAAAAAGAAGCCAGTCATAGCACTTCTTACCTTAATAGTTGATGCATGCCTATAAACAAAAATGGCATTCTCATTTTTACTACAATTCTGATTTCTCTAGGTTATTAGATTTTCAAATAGCAAATAGTGACTCCTCCAAAAGGGACAAAATTAAGATCTCTACTCAAAGAAAGCTCACTTTTCCCCTTCATCCCTTGCCAAACTCAGGTGCCATTAATTACCTCCTTCACAGTATTAAAGACAGGTAAGCCCAGATGTGTCTTGCCTCCTTTCCCTGGAGTAGTTCCTCCAACGAGTTTGGTGCCATATTCCAATGCCTGCTGGCTATGGAAGGTGCCCTGAGGGGGAAAACACATAAGATTCATAAGAAAAGGCAGACTTAGATGCCAAGAGCTGAAAAGGCAATCTTAGCCACTTAGGAAAAGAAAAACAAATGGTTAAGTATTCCCAGACAATAAGGTCTATCTAGCATATTCATCAACTTACTAAACATAGTTTCAAACCTTAAAGCAAATCGGGCTTCTGCAAAGCCAAACTATGAAAAATGGTCTCTTTTTATTCTGTTTTCAAACTTGGCTGATGATACTCTGGTATTTACTTGAAAGAACATCCCCTTTTCTTTATTCCTAAAGTCCCCATGTCCACACCCTTCTCTTTGTCCAGTTTAAAATCTGTGGTCAAGAGGCCAGAGCTGTGGCATAGTGGGTAAACCACCGCCTGCAATGCTGGCATCTTATCTGGGTGCCCATTTGAGTCCTGGCTGCTCCACTTCTGATACAGCTCTCTCCTATGCCTTGGGAAAGCAGTGGAAGATGGCCCAAATCCTTAGGCCTCTGCACCCACATGGGAGACCCAGAAGAAGCTCCTGGCCTTGGATCAGCAATTGTTTCAGCAATTGTGGCCATTTGAGGAGTGAACCAGAAGATGGAAGACCTCTCTCTCTCTCTCCCCCTGTTTCTCTATAACTCTGCCCTCCAAATAAATAAATAAATAAACCTTAAAAATAAAAAAAAATAAAAAATCTGTGGTCAATCATTATACTCACACAACAATCTTGGATCTCTCTCACTTGAAACTACACATGTAACAAAACCAAAAACTTAGCTAAATCCAATTTGCTACCTACTCTAAGACCTCACTTGTGCAGCCAAACACTACCAAAAAGAAAAAAGAAAAAAAAAAAATGCTGACTTGTCTCACTTTAAATTACTGATCACTAAGTGATCCTTTTGTTCATTCAAAGCTCTCTTTCAATCTAGTCACTTTAAGTGAGCCTTTAATGCCACCCAGCCAACATCCACTATTCCCCTACCCATTCACTCTCCCCTCAACTACAACTTTATAGACAATATGGACATGATTTTTTTTTTGGGGGTGGGGGGGGAGTTATAGGAGATCACCCTATAACTCGTAGGCTATTTAAAAGCATTCCTAGCCAGCGCCGCAGCTCACTAGGCTAATCCTCTGCCTTGTGGCGCCGGCACACCGGGTTCTAGTCCCAGTAGGGGCACCGGATTCTGTCCCGGTTGCCCCTCTTCCAGGCCAGCTCTCTGCTGTGGCCAGGGAGTGCAGTGGAGGATGGCCCAAGTCCTTGGGCCCTGCACCCCATGGGAGACCAGGAGAAGCACCTGGCTCCTGCCTTGGGATCAGCGTGGTGCGCCGGCCGCAGCACGCCGGCCGTGGTGGCCATTGGAGGGTGAACCAACGGCAAAAGGAAGACCTTTCTCTCTGTCTCTCTCTCACTGTCCACTCTGCCTGTCAAAAAATTTAAAAAAAAAAAAAAAAAAAAAAAAGGCATTCCTGGCCTCTACTAATTAGATGCCAGGACAACATCCTCCCCTCCACCCATCATATTGTAATAATCAAAAATGCCTGTAGGGATTAGGATTTTCTTTTCTTTTTTGCTAAGATTCCGAGGCTCTACTTCCTTTAGTTTTCCTCTGCTTTCTCTCTCCCCAGACTTCTATTTTCTCTAAAATTCATGCCCTTAGTTATGTCACTCTCATCATAGCAATAAATGTCACCCATAAGGTAACCCCTCCTACGACTTTTGCTTTGCACTCTATACTTACACTGCCAACTGCCCACCTGAAATCTTCACTTGGAGAAGTAGTAGGCATCCTCAATTTAACACGTTCCAAACCTGAGTTTGGAACATGGCCCTGTCCATGCCCCTCTACAGTCTACCCCACCTCAGTTAAAAACAACCCCACTCTACAGCTGTTCAGACCAAAAATACTGAAGTCACCCTAGATTCTTGTTTCTTATATCCCACATCTGATCCACTAGCAAATTTTATTGCTCTACCTTCAAACCATAAACAACAACTTCTCCCCTTTCCACTGCCAAGACCTTGATCTAAGTCACCAAAACTCTTCAGGGATTATTGTCCATGCTCACTTTCAATCTTTTCTCCACAGTGGCCTCAGAACTTCCCGGGATAGCAGGAAAAGCCTGCTTCATGGCCTCGCTTAGCCCTTTGCATCAAATGCAGTTCCTTAGACACCTACTTGGTTCATCTCTCTAACTCCTTTAGATCTTGACTCAGAGGTTAGGACTTCTCTGATCACCTAACGTAAAAGTCCTCTTTCTTACATCCCAACCACCACAATTTTACACACATAACCAAATCTTCCTTTATCTCATTTATTTTTTCCACAGTAATTATACTTCTAATAAACCACATAATTCATGCATGGATTTTATCGATATATTTTCCCCCTCACTAAAATCCAATTCCATGAAGACAGGCACTTCTATTTTGTCCATTATGATATGGCATCTAAATCAACACATTGCATAAAGTAGGCATACAATGAATACTTGTTGAAAAAAATGAATGGAGCTATATGGTCACTCTACAGGGACCCAAAAATGCTGTCCCAAGTATTCAAGTTCTATTAAAGGTATAAGTAAAAATGAGAATGTTTACCAACATAACAGAGACATTGCTGCAACTTTTACTGTATTTTACCAAAGCACTGATCCACATCAGATGAGAATTAAAAACAAACACCTAAACTGGTCTTTAATCCATATACTTTGAGAAACACTGCCCTTGTCTACACTGCCAGATACATTCAAACAGACCCATTTTTTTTTAGTCTTAATGTAGTACTAAACAAGGATATCATTTCCATTCAAAATAAGCTTATTTTTCTGGGGCCAGCATTGTGGCGCAGTAGGTTAATTCTCTGCCTGTGGTGCCAGCATCCCATATGGGCACCGGTTCTACTCCCAGCTACTCCTCTTCCAATCCAGCTCTCTGTTGTGGCCTGGGAAAGCAGTAGGAGATGGCCCTAATTGTTGGGCCCCTGCACTCATGTGGGAGGCAGCTGGCTCCTGGCTTTGGATCAGTGCAGCTCCGGCCACAGCGGCCATCTGGGGAGTGAACCAACAGACGGAAGACCTTTCTCTCTGTCTTTCCCTCTCACTGTCTGTAATTCTACCTCTCAAATAAATAAATAAAATCTTTTAAAAAAATAAGCTTATTTTTCTTAGTTCTCCCATGATCATCAGCCAGTGCAGTTATGACTAGAAATAATTTTAGCAACTCATAAAAGCCAGTAAGAGAAATTAGATGGCACCCATTAGAAATCTGCACTGCTGGAGTTTACTCTAAATGTAAGTATTCCTCATTCACATGTGGAACAATGTGTGCACTGAAAAGAGAACTAATAAGATAAAATGAAAATTTAGAAGTAAACTCTAAATTTCAGACTTCATAATAAACTCCATAGTAACAATCTAAATCAACAAATCTAACAATTAAAGCCTTTGACAAGTTTAAAAAAATCAGGAAAAGTGATTGCTGGTAGCTGAAAGACACTGAAACCAATCTTAGATTTAAACATTTAGACAAACCACCACCTAATTTAGGAAGCAGGGACAATTCAAAATAGTACTTATACCATGGACAAAGGTTCTCACAAAAAAGCTCACAGGATCAAATAAAGCTTACCAAACAAAAAATAAAATCATATATAATAAACTCATATCAGGAGTTTGGGTTAATCAAGCATTTGATTATTACAATTATTATTTTTTTAAGGTTTTATTTATTAATTTGACAGGCAGAGTTACAGACAGTGAGAGAAAAAGAGAGAAAGGTCTCCCTTCCATTGGTTCACTCCCCAAACTGCCACAACGGCCAGAGCTGCGCCAATCTGAAGCCAGGAGCCAGGCGCCTCCTCCTGGTTTCCCATGCGGATGCAGGGGCCCAAACACCTGGGCCATCCTCCACTGCTTTCCTAGGCCATAGCAGAGAGCTGGACTGGAAGAGGAGGAACCAGGACTAGAACCAGCGCCCATATGGGATGCCGGTGCCACTAGGCGGAGGATTAACCTAGTGCACCACAGCACCGGATGCAGTGATTTTTTTTAAAAACAGGCTAAATATAACTTGAACTAGGCATGAGAGTCCTGGACTGAGTTCCAGTTCCCAGCTCCAGCTCCAGGTCAGCCTCAGCCATTGCAGGCATTTGAGGAGTGAATCAACATATGGGAGCTCACTCACTCACTCTCAAATAAAAATAAATACTTAATTTAAAAATAAAATAACGAACTATAAATAAAAGTTTCTAAGTGCTTTAAAAACAAAAGTTATAGCAATGTGAATATTTAGGGACCATCCTCAAGATGAAGGTTAGCATTACTGTCTGTGGGATTTGATTCACCACCTGGCTTTGTTAGTTAAGTTTTATTGTAATATAGTCATGCCCATTCAATGACATATATCCTGTGACTGCTCTCTTTGTTGCATGCTGCTAAGTAGTTTTAACAGAGACTGTATGACCCACTAATCTTAAAATGTTTACTATCTGGCCTTTTACAGAATAAACTTGCTGACTTTAGCTCTAGATTATCAATCTACTAAAAAAACTGACATGGCAATTCTTTCAATTACAGAAAAATTATTAACTTTTAAATTACAAAAAAATTTACAAAATTACCAGGAAAATCATTAACTGCTTTTATCTTGTCATATCTCTTAATAATAAAGGAATACACTGAGTTACGACATGTGGTTGACATGGTTATCTTCTAATTGCTGTCATTTAAAAAAAAAAAAAAACCTGTGTATATCTTACAATGGAAGTTTAAATTCATTCAACTGTTTCATTTATTTAGTTATCTCAGAGACAGACAGAAAACTCCCATCCTCTGGTTTACTCTCCAGATGCCCATAATGGCCAGACTGGGCAGAAGCCAGGAGCCAGAAACTCAATCCTGGTCTCCCACATGGGTGGCAAGAATTCAATTTGAGTGATCATCACCTACACCTCCTAGGATCTGTACTGGCAAGAAGTAGAGTCAAGAATCAGAAGTGGGGGGCTGGCGCCATGGCTCACTTGCTTAATCCTCCGCCTGCGGCACCGGCATCCCATATGGGCACCGGGTTCTAGTCCCGGTTGCTCCTCTTCCAGTCCAGCTCTCTGCTGTGGCCCAGGAAGGCAGTAGAGGATGGCTCAGGTGTTTGGGCCCCTGCACCCCATGGGAGACCAGGAGGAGGTGCCTGGCTTCGGATTGGCGCAGCTCTGGCCGTTGTGGCAGTTTGGGAAGTGAACCAACGGAAGGAAGACCTTTCTCTCTGTCTCTCTCTCTCTCTCACTGTAACTCTACCTCTCAAATAAATAAATAAATAAATCTTTAAAAAAAAAAAAAAAAGAATCAGAAGTGGGAATGGAACCAGGGTACTGTGATAAGGGATGCAGGTGTTTTAACCTATTAGGCCAAAAACTTGCCATGCTCAAATATTTTAAGGGGCAATTTAGCAGTAGCTATCAAAATTTTACATACACAGAGCTTTAACATCTGATTTTACATTTAGGAATCTGTTTTCCTAGACAAATACACTATATATGTAAATACAATATATTAAATAAATAATAAAATATGCATATATAAAATGCTGTACAAATTTATATAATTCTTTCATATATATTTTATATACACACATTATATGAATGTATGTACAGGAAAAATATCTGGGAGAATACATACTAACTTATTAACAAAAACAATTCTTAGGGAGTAGAATGGTAGGAAAGAGGAATAGGAGATCCTTATATTGTAGATTTATTATAAATCACATGACAGATAAACATGCAAATTCTATGATGTAGGCAGAGGAGAAGGAAAGAGAATGAATATAAGTGAATGAGAACTAATTAAAATAAAATACTTCAGGCAATTTTGCTTGTCAAGCCTTTCAAAGACCATACGTCTCACAGAGTGTAAGACTGGAAAAATCAATGTGCTGATGCCTCTGCCCACTTCAATTCCCATGACTATCAGTTTGAGCATTTCTCCGCACTGAATGTGGATTCTGTGTACCAAAAAGTGGCTTTTCTGAATGCATCTGAAACAGAAGCAATCTACTTTACCAGTTGCTAAAAAGAATGATCTGTTCCAGCACTGGCATAAAACCAGCAGTGCTGTATTTGTTAAAAGACAGTATGTGGGTCTCTAACATGGCAAATATCTAAGGATTTTCAAGGTAAGTTTAAACACAGTTTTCAGCTCACAGCTGATTACAGTACCCATCCCATTCCCAAAATATAGCCCTACCACTGGATAGTATACTTTATATTATTATTTTTATAATATTAAAAATAGAAAATAGCTTCATTTTTTAACAAAAATCTGAATATACATACCTGTTTACCAGTGAAACCCTGGCAAATAACCTTCGTATTTTTATCAATATACAGATGTTTCCGGGAAGCTGTATAGGAACAATGCCGAATTCCATTTTGTTGCACTGAAAAGCAAAGATAATATGTTAGGAAATTTTTCCAAACTTTGGAACCATGAATTCAACTGGATGACCCAAAAATATAAAAAAATCTCTAATGCAAGCACATTCTTTGATTACAGCAAATTTAAATAATACTTTTTAAAGTATGGCAAAGAGAGATGGACAAAAAACAGAGGGCTCCCAACTGTCACTTCATTCCCCCAAAAGTCTGCACAACCAGGTTTGGGCCGGGCATCTGGGAATGGTGGCAGCAACCCAATTAGTTGAGCCCTCACTATTGCCTCCCAGGGCATTTTCTATAAGCAAGAAGTTAGTCAGAAGCCAGAACTGGGAATCATTTCTGGGCACTCTAATGTGGGACACAGACATCTCAACCACTAAGCTAACCATTCCTAAATGTCACTTTTTAAATGAGCCACTCTGACCACAGTAGTGGATTAAGGAAAGGGAAAAAAACTACTTTATGCTGGATCCCTCATTAACAAAAATCTTGTAGTGTTTTCTAAATTGAGATAGAAAAGTTGGTTTATCATCTTCAGATGAAAAGTGAGGCTCAAAGATGAATAAATGGCTCAAATTAAATACAGGGACTGGAAACCAGGTATCAGCACCACTAATAATGTTTACTAAACAGCCACCTGCTTTCCCATGACTCAGTTTTTTAAGCCCAATACTTATACAAACAATGAATGAGCCCAGAAGGACACTTTCTCAGGAGCATGAGTAAGAACTACTCTGCAACTCACTGCCCAGGAATAACAATACATTAAATGTTAAAGTTACAGAATAAAACTTGTCTAAAACACACACACAAAAAAAGTCATTTAATTTCTTCTGATCAAAGACTCAAGGACTCATATAAAAAAGAAAAAGGGGCAATAAAATAGGAAAGGAGAAGAGAAAGATTTATTTTTTAAAAAAACTAAGTTACTGGGGCCGGTGCTGTGGTCCAGCGGGTTAAAGCCCTGGCCTCATGATATTCTATATACTTCTTTATAAATATACTCATCCATGCACACACATAAAGTGTAGCATGCACAAGTACACTGTTTTTAACAAATGAAAGATTTGTGAAAGTGCAGCCTCACTGTGAAAATGAGGATAATAATATTACCTCCTGGGCTAATGTGGTAGTTAATAATATATAGAGCAGATAACACAGAGCCTAAGGTAGAGAGAGTACTGATCACCAATGGCTACTTTGTTATCACTGTTTCTGATACAGAATGAGCAGACCAAACTGCTCTGTGGTATTCACTATGGCAGGCTATCATCCAGCAGGTACCAGGCATAAACAGGTGAATAAGGCAGACTCAGGTCCTACCCACATCAAACTTCCTGCCCTGAACATTAAACAAAGGAACACAAAAGTACAAACTGTAAGAACAATGATGAAGGAAAGGGACTGAGTTGGCCACATACCAAATCTTCTTCCCCAGTAACAACTGCATCATTATAAACTGTCTGGTGGGATTAATGACGCAATCTATGTCCAAAGCACATCTGCCCAGGTGGGACTCAAACCACGGCCTTGTATGACAAACAACATGCTTCTAACCAATAACCTAAGACTCTGTTCTATAGAACAAGTGACAATAGAAAATCAAATCATTTTTTCATGGCTGTATTTGTACATTTGGATCATGGCCAGTTTGTATTTTGGAAACAAAGGTTTGGTTGTTAGCTGCAATGACACTAGACTTTAGTATGAGAACATCAATGTTAAGGATCTGCTTTTCCTAACCGCATTTCTAAATACTTCCCCGATCCTAAACACAGGCCCACACAACGTGGCAAGTATTATAGTAAAAGTCAAGTGGTAGCTCTGAACAGGGTAGTCACCTTCTCAGCAAACCTGAGGCTGCCCCCCCCCCCAAAAAAAAACAGCACTTAAAATAAGAAGGCTCCAATTATCACACAGCACACATCAGCAGACAGGATACTGCATAGAGTCAAAGACCCAGGTTCTAGTATCCCATGTGATACTGACTGGGACACTGTCTGTGTTTATTTTCTCACTTGACAAAGGTATTGGACCACGTAGATTGTGCACTTTAAAATTAAAATGCCACAGTCTGTGCGGCGGCTCACTAGGCTAATCCTCCACCTGCGGCACTGGCACTCTGGGTTCTAGTCCCGGTTGGGGCACAAGATTCTGTCCCAGTTGCTCCTCTTCCAGTCCAGCTCTCTGCTGTGGCCCGGGAAGGAGGATGGTCCAAGTCTTGACCCCTGCACCTGCGTGGGAGACCAGGAGGAAGCACCTGGCTCCTGGCTTCGGATCGGCACAGGCCGCCGGCCGTAGCAGCCATTTAGGGAGTGAACCAACAGAAGGAAGACCTTTCTCTCTCTCTCTCACTATCTAACTCTGCCTGTCAAAAAAAAAAAATTAAAATGCCACAATTTTGAAGTTCAAAAATACTGGTTTCTATTCTTCATTTATTTTAAAAGATTCTATTTAAACTTCAATATTTCAATTTCAAAGATACTTATAAATCCTTAAACTTACAATAGAAATCTTTCTCACTTTTCACTTTATTTTCCCTCCCCACTTTAACTGGACTCTTTCCATTTTTTCATAAGCTCTAAAACTGGAGGGCTTAGAGGGTCAGGAATTGCTAACATTCTAAACTACCCCTCCAGTAGGGTTCTGGAAGCACATACAAGTGTCTGCTTGGTTTGTTCTTTTTAACTCAAATCAATATTGCAACACTTACAACCTTCAGCACATAATGTACCATCAACTGAAATTTAAGAGAACAGAGGAAACAAAATCTCCTAGTTTCTCCAGTTTTTTAAAAATATTACTTATTTTCATCTACTTGAAAGGCAGAGTGACAGCAAGAGAGAGGGAGAGGGCAAGCGAGAGAGGGAAAGAGCAAAAGCGAGAGGGAGCGAGAAAGAGAATTGTCCATGCCCTGGTTCACTCTCTAAATACCAGAAGCCTAGAACTCCATCTGGTCTCCCACTTGGATGGCAGGGACCCAAGGACTTGAGCCATCAACTGCTGCCTCCCAGGATGCATTAACAGGAAGCTGAATCAGAAGCAGAGTAGCCAGGACTCACACAGGCATCCTGGTATGAGGAGCAGGCATCCCAAGCCACTGTGCCACAACACTTACCCCTTTTTTTTTTTTTTTTTTTTTGACAGAGTGAACAGTGAGAGAGAGAGACAGAGAGAAAGGTCTTCCTTTGCCGTTGGTTCACCCTCCAATGGCCGCCGCGGCTGGTCCAAAGGCAGGAACCAGGTACTTATCCTGGTCTCCCATGGGGTGCAGGGCCCAAGTACTTGGGCCATCCTCCACTGCACTCCCTGGCCACAGCAGAGAGCTGGCCTGGAAGAGGGGCAACAGAGACAGAAACCAGCACCCCGACCGGGACTAGAACCCAGTGTGCTGGCACCGCACGGTGGAAGATTAGCCTATTGAGCCGTGGCGCCGGCCGCACTTACCCCTCTAGTTTCTATTAACCTTCAGATCATAATTTGTGATTTTATTTTTTTTTTTTAAAAAAGGAGTTTGCAAGGTAGTTGTGGCTGCTATTTTTCTAGTGGAAGTAAAAATAAGCTTTAAATTGTGGTACGGGAGAGAGGATCTAGAGGGTTTTACACATTAACCACTGTTGTCTGTAACCCCAGTTCTAGTAGAGCAAATATTGCGGCTCAGATCTCAACCTTCTCAGATAATTTAAGACAGGACTTGGATCATTCAAGACCACTCCAGCAACAGAAAACAAAACCAGAGGATCTCTGCGGATCTAGGGAGAAAAAACTTCCAGTTCTACGAGATGAGGACAGTTAAGGACTGCTGAAAGTAGATAAGGAATCAGCTCCTTTAGACGCTTCCTGTCTGCTCTCGATTCCTCTCCTATTCAGACACCAGACTTACCCAAGGTTAGGCTCTCCAGAACCCCAGACCAGCAAGCGCCCAGGACAGAAAAGAACAGGTGAGCAACTCTTTCCAGGGGTTTCCCACCTCATGGCTATGCTACACATCTTACCTTCTACACTTTAAACCACACCCTATTCAAAAGGAGATAGCACAGGTCCATACCTAACTACTCACTCCTTAACCCTTCTTTTCCTTCTGCCAACACCACCCTCAAGTGTTACACAACCAAAATCTCCAGAAGACTCCCAAATAAACCCAACTCTTTCCTCTTTGACCAAAGCTCTCCAGCCAACCTCTGTCCTGAAGTGATCTGGTAACTAAGCAAAGCGATCAGGGCACGTTCCCCGCTGTACACTGTGGGAATGTAATCTTCTCAAGAAAGGAATTAAGTCTCATCCAATACTTAGTATAAGCAGTGGAGTTAGAAGCAAGGTGGAAGAAAGGAAGAGATAGGAAAAGTCACTGTAGCTGAGTGTCTATTTCACACTAGATGTTTTATAAAAATCACTTCACTTTGCTGCACAAGGACCCAGATCCTTCCGTACTTCATCATTTCTGTGATGCACATTTTTTTTTTTTTACCTTGCAACATGATTTAAATAAGGATGCATCAGCCAAGCAACAGGGTCACTATTTTAATTTGTAATCCCTTTCCCTTGCTAGCAGTAGACAAAATAATAGCGTTCTTTACAAGCGATGGTGCCTCGCTTTCATTAACATAGGGAACTACTTTTGTGTGGTTTGAACCATTCGCTGAGACAAAGATTCAGAAAAGCAGACAAGGTTATCACACAGATAGTAAAGAGTCTAACCAGACTTCAAACTCTGATGTGGCGAATTCCTAAGTTTCTTCCTACTGTAACCTATCTGACAAACACACAGACTTGGAACACAGCAAAGATTTTCAACAGTCAGCGTTACTCAAAGACTAGAACTCCGAGTGAGAAGTTTTCGAGAAGTGAGGTGTTCATTCTGCCTGGTGGAGACACTGCAAATAACCTGGCGAAGGTCCTGGTCAACTCTAAACTTCCCGGAGTCTAAAGGACTCTGTTGACTCTGAATAAGGAAACCGCCTTTCCCCTGACCCTAATTCGGACTGCGGACTCTCCTGTACAAGAGACGGCTCCATCTCCCAGTATCCTGCTAGGAAATTCCTTGCCCCATCTCTCAATCCAGACACTCACCCTCCCAGCTGAGTCCATCCTAGTCCTCTTCACTCCCCGCACCAAATAGGGCCCGTCTGGGCGCCACCCCCCACTGCTCCACTCGGCAGCGCGGGAGAAGAGCACGCTCCCAGCTCTACGGGGCTCCCAGACTCGAATTAACTCCACCACCCTCGTCACCATCCTCCAGCAGCCTAAGCCAGAGCCCCGCCCCGAGGAGCCTTTCACCCAAGAAGGTTCCCACTTCGGGCCTGGGCCTCCCAGCCCGCGTCGCGGTGCAGCCCTGAGGAGCCAGCTGCGGCCAGGGTCAGGTCGTTGGGCCCTGCGGACCCCGGAGCCCGAAGGGGACAGGAAAATGGAGTCCCGGCCCCACTCACGGAGGAAGGTGCGCGACAGCAGGCGCGCGGCGACGAGGCCGCTGCTGCCAGAGACCATGGTCGCGATAGCAGCGGCAGCGGCTAGGGCTGCGGTCATCCACCAATGACACTGCTAGGCCCCCGGGGACCTTGCAGGGCCCGAAGCCTGTGGGACAGGGTGGCCAAAGCAATAGCCTGACAGAATTTCCTGAAATGGGGGACTCTTTACTGAAAGTGGACATGCTGTGTGGACAAAGAGTAGCGACAGATTCTCAGAGAGCATATAATAAATAACTTCGTCCTCGGAAATGCGAATTTGAATTACCTTAATTATAACGGCATTAGGGGAACCCCATGAAGACTGCTCGGCGCGTGGCATTGTGGGAAGTGTAGTTTTTAAGCGGGCGCTTGGGTCAAGAGCCGCGAGAGGGCCAGTGGGCGGTCCACGCCAGGAGGTGAGGGGCGAAGGGACAAAGGGAGTGGAGAAACTGCGAGGTGAGGTATGAGGAGCCGTGCAGAACTTTCCATGTGTAGGCCAGTCTCCATGCCCCTCGTTTATCGCCTGCCCTTGCTGGAAACCCGGAAGGACTGCGGATGGTGTAGCCAGTCTACTCCCGCCGGTGGCCGGTGGAGGGAAGGTCCGGGCCAGAAAGACCAAACTCTTACTGACACCTTCCCTGAACTTAGGAATCTTATGGTTTAGCAAACTGTCGCACACCTCTTGGCTAGCACGAAGTGTGTAAACTGCTTTTGCTCTGAGGAGCCTAAGAAGCCCGAGGTCACGTGACTTTGTTCCTTGCGTGCACAAACCCTTCATTCCTGTAGGAGCTCTAGAAGGAACCTCAGTCCTAAGGTCAAAAGGTAAACAAGAGATAAAGTCATCTGCTTCCTTGCCTAAAACTGTGCTCCTGAGGTTCCTCGTCACTATCATCAGTAACACTGTCGACCTGGTTTATTTAGGTAATCATAATTTGCACTGAGCTGTGTGATGGGTGAGTGGCACTACCCAAGGAGATCGCCCAATATTTCCTCTATGTCCCAAATATTTTCAGTCTGAAGTTGAACTTAGCTGCAAGCAAACTTCCTCACCTAGGGGGTCATTCCCCTGTGATAATTGAATCCCTCAAAGTTCAATATGATCAGTGCTTTCCAACTACATCTGATGTGAAGATCCATTTTAAATAGCAACATTGTTCCTGAGCCTCCATTTGATATTATTTATGCATTTACTTCCATTTACTTGATAAAATCTATGGTGACAAAAATTAATTTCAGTATGATTTTAAGAATTTATAATTCTATAAATATAGACATTTTAGCTTGTTTTACACACTGATGTATCTCCAGCACCTAGAACAGTGCCGGACAAAGAGAAAACTCATTATTTGTTCAACTGAATTTATATGTAGAAGAAATATTAGTATATACGTTACTTATGGAAACCACAGATAATGTTTGATGAACTTAAGGATTTGTTAATCCCTTGAATAACTACACTGTCACCCCACTTCAGAAGCTCAGAGATGGGGAACAGTTACACTAGACAATAAATATACCTCTCAGCTTTATATGCAGATTGAAGTTGAAAATCAGACACTTCTGGATTTAAATTCCAGCTCTGCCACTGGCTGTATGGCCTCAGTTTCAGATTTTCTCACTGAGAGGTTGAAACTCCCTATCCCATAAGAGTGTTGTGAGCAGGGGCCAGCGCTGTGGCGCAGTGGGTTAACGCCCTGGCCTGAAGCGCCAGCATCCTATATGGACGCCGGTCTGAGACCCAGCTGCTCCACTTCCTGTCCAGCTCTCTGCTATGGCCCAAGTCCTTGGGCCCCTGCGCCCATGTGGGAGACCCGGAAGAAGCTCCTGGCTGCTGGCTTCAGATCGGCACATCTCCAGCCATTACGGCCATCTGGGGAGTAAACCATCAGATGGTTCTCTCTGCCTCTCCTCTCTCTGTATAACTCTGATTTTCAAATAAATAAATAAATCTTTAAAAAAAAAAGTGTTGTAAGCAGTTTACATTTACTATGTCAAATTCTTAGTACATCATAAACTGTCATTATATGATAGTTATTATTATTATAGCTAAGAGCTTTCTTCACATGTCAGGATGATGTTTTAAGGGTTTTAACTAATGTGTGTAAAAAATGTGGAATGGAAAATTTCTATTTGTCACAATTTTGACTAAAACCCTAAAGCTGAGGGCAGCAGGCCATAAATTTCACTGCATCCTAAGTAGAGCACACCAAGAGTTGCCATTCTATAGAGTTTGACAAGAAGTGGCCAGAGTTGTCTTTGGATTCTTACTCTGACAATCCAGGCTCACTCAAATAAGCATGAGACTGGAATTTACTTAATAAGGGGGTTGATTCTTCTGAGTTACAAGTTATCAGCTTAATGGGGTTATTTCCTCCCACCCCCATCCCCATAAATTGTTGGCCCAAAGAAGGCTGGTGCTTAATCCCTGCAAAACTACAGACATTCATGAACCCGCCTCAGTGCCCTAGAGGGTAGAGTGCTTGGGAAATCTTTGGTTTGGAAGGCAGGCCTAAATGTGAAGACTTATGTCTGCCTCCTGCCCAGAGAATTCTAAAGGCAGGAGGCTGGCTGGTGCAGCCCTTATTGGCAAGTAGGGCAGTATTTGGTGTAGCAAGATGAATATTGTTGCCATGAGTGAAGTGTGTGCCAGGAAGGAAAGCTGAGGCTTTAATCCCAAGAATACCATCTTCTGGGGCAGAGAACTCTATATTAAAAGACCAGAGAAGACCCCAGGGTAGGGGTGGGGTGGGGAGGGGGTGGCAGTAGGCAGGGAAGTTTACTAGAGATGAGCCCAAGAGCACCTGGCTCACCATTACCAGAAGACTCTGTGGATGGAGTTCCCTAGGCAATGGAGGGGGAGAGGAGCTTCTGAAAAATCCATGAAGTGCCCTCAGAGAGCCAGCAGATCAGAGTGTCTGGAACATTGGGAGAGAACCACAAATAGCACCATCTAAGAGATTTTATCCTAATCTCATTCTTTCCCTGCAGAAACCAAGAGCAAGAGGGTGAGCAGAAGATGAGCCGAAGGGGAAAGGAAAGAAAACAAAGTTTGATTCCTTCTCAGCTTTGGATTGTGGAGCCAAACTCTTACCAGACCTGTAGGGGGAGGGTGCATTCTATTTTTTTTTTTTTTTTTTTTTTGACAGGCAGAGTGGACAGTGAGAGAGAGAGACAGAGAGAAAGGTCTTCCTTTGCCGTTGGTTCACCCTCCAATGGCCGCCGCGGCCGGCGCGCTGCGGCCGGCGCACCGCGCTGATCCGATGGCAGGAGCCAGGAGCCAGGTGCTTTTCCTGGTCTCCCATGGGGTGCAGGGCCCAAGCACCTGGGCCATCCTCCACTGCACTCCCGGGCCACAGCAGAGGGCTGGCCTGGAAGAGGGGCAACCGGGACAGAATCCGGTGCCCCAACCGGGACTAGAACCCGGTGTGCCGGCGCCGCTAGGCGGAGGATTAGCCTAGTGAGCCGCGGCGCCGGCCGGGAGGGTGCATTCTAATTTAGGTATGAATTTGAAGTTCTTATTTGGATAGAATTTTAATGATTGATTTTTAAATAAGTAATATATTCCCATAGATCAAAATTCAAAAGGCATAATAATTGTATATTGTGAGAAATCTTCCTTCCACCTATCTCTCCACCACCCAGTTTCCCCCAGGCGAAACCTATCAAATTTCTTGAATATCCTTCCAGAGCTATTTTGCATATGTTGAGCTATTTTGTATCTTGTGTATGTAAAATGAGTATATACCTGTTCCCCCTCTCCTGCCCTTCTGTGTCATCACTATTGTAGGAATAAGCAGAGAAAGTTAGGATTATACACAAGGCTGATGGTGGAGTCTAGAGACTGAGAGCTGTTAGGATTATACACAAGGCTGATGGTGGAGTCTAGAGACTGAGAGCTGGGATGGCTGGTTCCCACGGTAGCAGCCTCAGGACCTCTATTTTTTGAGTTTTTTTTTTTTTTTAAACCAGATATAGTCTCTACTGTTTGCAACCAAGAATCCTGACAGGTCTGAGCTAAGAAATGTGCTGATTCAGTGGAAGCAAAGACTCTCATTTGCATTGTATTTAAGGAATAAATTGGTTATAGTCACTACCATATGTAGTCCAATCAGACCAGAAAGGAGAAGAATCTGACCAATAGTCTAATGCATTTTTGGCCTGATCAAGAAATTTTGGCACTTTATACATAAGAACAATTATATTCAATTTAAAAGCAATTGAGTTTAGTATGAGCCCCCATTCTGCCAGGATTTCAAATTGTTTTCCCTACCCCAGAGATTTGTCTTAATCCCTAGAATAATTCAAAGGTAAGGCAGTTGTGGTGAAGGGGGCATTTGGTCTTCTGCCCATGCTAGCATCTCCTGACACAAACCTCTTCCCATCTGGCCCTCATCTGTTGGCCTATGCTCCTGCTGTATCATCCATTATTCCTACTTGCAAAACTCCTTTTGGTCTGGTTATAGGCACATAAGAAACTTCCAGCCTCTCTGGGCCAAAGAAATATCCCTGCTCGCTTACCATTTAACTGCATCTTGCCACTGGTCTACACTGGCTGGCATGCACACTTGCTCACTCCCTCTCCCTCAACCTCAACCTTTCTATCTCCCTCTCCCTTCCACAAGTCCCTACTTCATGAACCCCTCAAACTTTTCTGGTGATTCCTCTGGCTACCCACCTCCTTCCACCTCCAAGCTTGGAAAGTGGAGGCCAGGGGACCAACACTTAAGCCTTCCTGGTTTTCTTTCTTCTTCGCTACTCTGGGACCTTTTCTGATCTTAGAGATACTAGCTCAAATTTTTGTTCTAAGTTATTTCTGTCCTTGGATCTTAGTGGTACACATTTCCTTTCCTAGAGCAATGGACAGATAATGCCGAACAGAAATTGGTAGGGAAAGGAGATATAAATATTGGTGAGCAGAGGGTGAACAGAAGGCAATATGGGAAGGAAAAGCATCCATTAGTATTTTTTAATATTTATTTATTTATTTGAAAGGCAGAGTTACAGAGGCAGAGAGAGATCTTTCATTTTCCAGTTCACTCCCCAAATGGCTGCAATGGCTGGAGCTGTGCCAATCCAAAGCCAGCAGGAGCTTCTTCCAGGTCTTCCATGCACATGCAGGGACCCAAAGACTTGGGCCGTCTTCCACTGCTTTCCCAGGCCATAGCAGAGAGCTGGATCAGAAGTGGAGCAGCCAGGTCTCGCAACAGTGCCCATAAGGGATGCTGGCACTACAAACAGAGGCTTTACCCACTACGCCACAACACTGGCCCCAGGATTCATTAATATTACAAAGCCTCTTCCTACTGTAACCTGGATGTGCTAAAGTTCTGTGGGTATTCACAGTCTGATTCTGCCATATGGATAAGGAATACAAAGAATCTTTTTCTGGGTCCAGTTCTGCCAGCTTCCTTCTAAAGAAAAAGTCTGATGTTGTGGAGTTTCTTGATTTCTTTGTAGATTCTGGTTATCAACCCTTTATCAGCTGCATAGTTTGCAAATATATTTTCCCATCCTGTTGGTTGCCTCTTCACTTTCCTGACTGTTTCTTTTGCAGTACAGAAACTTCTCAATTTGATGCAATCCCAAATGTTAATTTTGGCTTTGACTGCCTGTACTTCTGGGGTGTTTTCCAGGAAGTCATTGATGGTACCTGTATCTTGCAGGGTTTTTCCAATGCTCTCTAATAATTTGATGGTGTCAGGTTGTAGATTTAAGTCTTTAATCCATGTTGAGTGAATTTTTGTGTAAGGTGAAAGGTAGGGGTCTTGCTTCATGATTCTGCACATGGAAATCCAATTTTCCCAGCACCATTTATTGAATAGACTGTCCTTACTCCAGGGACTGGTTTTGGATCCTTGATCAAATATGAGTTGGCTGTAGATGTTTGGATTGATTTCTGGTGTTTCAATTCTGTTCCATTGGTCTATCCATCTGTTTCTGTACCAGTACCATGCTGTTTTGATTAAAACTGCCCTCTAGTATGTCCTGAAATCTGGTATTGTAATGCCTCCAGCTTTGTTTTTGTTGAACAAGATTGCCTTAGCTATTTGAGGTCTCCTGTGTCTCCATATGAATTTCAGCATCATTTTTTCCAGATCTGAGAAGAAGGTCTTTGGTATCTTCATTGGTATTGCATTGAATGTATAAATTGCTTTTGGGAGAATGGACATTTTGATGATATTGATTCTTCCAATCCATGAGCATGGAAGGTTTTTCCATTTCTTGGTGTCCTCTTCTATTTCTTTCTTTAAGGTTTTGTAATTTTCATCGTAGAGATCTTTAACGTCCTTCATTAAGTTTATTCCAAGGTATTTGATTGTTTTTTAGCTATTGTGAATGGGATTGATCTTAGAAGTTCTTCCTCAGCCGTGGCATTGCCTGTGTATACAAAAGCTGTTGATTTTTGTGCATTGATTTTATATCCTGCCACTTTGCCAAACTCTTCTATGAGTTCCAATAGTCTCTTAGTAGAGTTCTTTGGATCCCCTAAATAAAGAATCATATCATCTGCAAAGAGGGATAGTTTGAGTTCTTCCTTCCCAATTTGTATCCCTTTAATTTCTTTTTCTTGCCTAATAGCTCTGGCTAGAACTTCCAGAACTATGTTGAATAGCAGTGGTGAGAGTGGGCATCCCTGTCTGGTACCAGATCTCAGTGGAAATGCTTCCAACTTTTCCCCATTCAATAGGATGTTGGCTGTGGGTTTTTCATAGATTGCTTTGATTGTATTGAGGAATGTTCCTTCCATACCCAGTTTGCTTAGAGTTTTCAACATGAAAGGGAGTTGTATTTTATCAAATGCTTTCTCTGCATCTATTGAGATAATCATATGGTTTTTCTTCTGCAGTCTGTGAATGTGATGTATCACATTGATAGTTATGCGCACATTGAACCATCCCTGCATACCAGGGATAAATCCCACTTGGTCTGGGTGGATGATCTTTCTGATGTGTTGTTGCATTCTATTGGCCAAAATTTTATTGAGGATTTTTGCATCTATGTTCATCAGGGATATTGGTCTATAATTCTCTTTCAATGCTGCATCTTTTTCCGGCTTAGGAATTAAGGTGATGCTGGCTTCATAGAAAGAATTTGGGAGGACTCCCTCTTTTTCGATTGTTCTGAATAGTTTGAGAAGAATTGGAGTCAGTTTTTCTTTAAATGTCTGGTAGAATTCAGCAGTGAATCCATCTGGTCCTGGGCTTTTCTTTGTTGGGAGGGCCTTTATTACTGTTTCAATTTCTGTCTCAGTTATGGGTCTGTTTAGATTTTCGATGTCTTCCTGGTTCAGTTTAGGTAGGTTTCATGTGTCCAAGAATCTATCCATTTCTGATAGGTTTCCCTGTTTGCTGGCATACAAATCCTTTGTAGTAATTTCTGATGATTCTTTTTATTTCTGTGGTGTCAGTTGCTACGTTTCCTTTTTCATCTCTGATTTTATTGATTTGGGTCTTTTCTTTTTTTAGTTAGTTGGGCCAATGGGGTGTCGATTTTGTTTATTTTTTCAAAAAACCAGCTACTCGTTTGGCTGATTTTTTGTAATTTTTTTTGGATTCAATCCTGTTGATTTCTTCTCTGATTTTAATTATTTCTCTTCTCCTACTAGATTTGTGTCTGGTTCGCTGTAGATTTTCTAGATCCTTGAGGTGAATTGAAAGCTCATCTATTTGGTGCCTTTCCAATTTCTTGATGTAGGCACCTATTGATATAAACTTTCCTCTTAACACTGCTTTTGCTGCGTCCCATAAGTTTTGGTATGTTGTGCTGTTATCCTCATTTACTTCCAGAAAGTTTTTGATTTCTCTTTTAATTTCTTGTATGACCCATTGTTCATTCAGGAGCATGTTGTTCAATCTCCATGTGTTTGCGTATGCTCTAGGGATTCCTGAGTTGCTAATTTCCAACTTCATTCCTTTATGGTCTTAGAAGCTGCATGGTATGATTCTAATTCTTTTGAATTTGCTGAGACTTGCTTTACGGCCTAGTATGTGGTCAATCCTAGAGAAGGTTCCATGTACTGCTGAGAAGAATGTAAAATCTTTAGCTGTAGGATTGAAAGTTCTGTAGATATCTGTTAGATCCATTTGGGCTATAGTGTCGTTTAAATCTACTGTATCCTTGTTGATCTTCTGTCCTGTTGATCTGTCTATTTCTGAGAGTGGAGTATTGAAGTCCCCCAGTACTATTGTATTGGAATCTAAGTCTCCCTTTAAGTCCCTTAACATATCTTTTAAATAGACCGGTGCCCTGTAATTAGGTGCATACACATTGATAATTGTTATATCTTCCTGTAGAATTGATCCCTTAATCATTATATAGTGTCCCTCTTTGTCTCTCCTAACAGTTTTTGTGGTAAAGTTTATGTTGTCCGATATTAAGATGGCTACGCTCGCTCTTTTTTCATTTCTGTTGGCATGGTATATCTTTTTCCAGCCTTTCACTTTCAGTCTGTATGCATCTTTGTTGGAAAGATGTGTTTCTTGTAAGCAGCAAATAGATGGGTTTTGTTCCTTAAGCCAATCAGCCAATCTGTGTCTTTTAACTGGACAGTTCAGGCCATTAATGTTCAATGTGACTAATGATAAGTGGTAACTTTGCCCTGCCATTTGCCAAAGATAAGTTCTAATATATGCTTTGAATTCCCTGTGATCTTTTGCTGTGAGGTTTCCTTCCTTTACCTTCTTTCATATTGATGACCGTGTTTCTGTGTTTCTGTGTGTAACACATCTTTAAGCATCTTTTGCAGGGCTGGACGAGTGGCAACAAATTCTTTCAATTTCTGTTTGTTATGAAAAGTCTTTATTTCACCTTCATTCACAAATGATAGCTTTGCAGGATATAATATTCTGGGCTGGCAGTTTTTCTCTCTTAGTACCTGGGCTATATCTCGCCATTCCCTCCTAGCTTGTAGGGTTTCTGATGAGAAGTCAGCTGTGAGTCTGATTGGAGATCCTCTGAGAGTAATCTGACGTTTCTCTCTTGCACATTTTAGGATCTTTTCTTTCTGTTTCACTGTGGAGAGTTTAATTACAACGTGTCGTGGTGAGGATCTCTTTTGGTTGTGTTTATTAGGGGTTCTATGAGCTTCCTGTACTAGGATTTCTCTGTCCTCCAAACCTGGGAAATTTTTGCTAATATCTCACTAAAAAGGCATTCTAATCCTTTCTCCCTCTCCATGCCTTCAGGAACTCCTAGAACCCGAATGTTGGGTTTTTTAATAGTATCCTGAAGATTCCCAACAATATGTTTTAGATTTCTAATTTCCTCTTCTTTTCTTTGGTCTGACTGTATCCTTTCCTGTTCTCTGTCTTCTAAGTCCGATATTCTCTCTTTTGCTTCACCCATTCTGTTTGTAAGGCTCTCTAATGTGTTTGTCATTTGATCTATTGAATTCTTCACTTCATTATGATTTCTCGTCACTATCACAGTTTCCTGTTCTACTAGTTGTTTCGTTTCATTTTGATTCCTCCTTAATATTTCATTTTCACAAGAGAGATTTTCTATCTTGTCCATTAAGGATTTCTGTAGTTCAAGAATTTGTTTTTGAGAACTTCTTAATGTTCTTATCAATTTTTTGAGATCTGCTTCTTGCATTTCTTCTATCTCATCATCTTCATAATCTTGAATTGGGGTGTCTTTTTCATTTGGGGGCGTCATAGTGACTTCCTTGTTCTTATTACCTCGGTTTTTGCGTTTGTTATTTGGCATATTGGAGATATTTGGTTTCTTCACTGTGGTGATTTTTTCTTGTTATACTATGACTCTAGATGAAGTAGACTGTCTGTTTTTGATGGAGCCTTAGAGGCTTGAGATGGGTGTGGCCTGAGAGCTCTGTTTGGTGTACCAAAGGTGACACTCCCAGGTTAGGCATGGTAGATCTCTTTCTTTCTTTCTTTTTTTGATTCAAAAGGGAAGTAATTCCGCACAGCTGAACGAAGTTGGAGGTAGTTAGCAGGCAAATGATTACCCACAGGAGCCAGAGATCGGAAGCTCTTTCCCAAGGACCACACAGGGAATCTGTTCGGCCCTCAGAGTGGGCTCAAATTCTCCTTCAGTCTCCCACTGGGTTGCCAAAGTTATGGAATTGTCGCGTCTCTGGAGAGTACTCACATGAATTCCGTGAGTTTTCACCCCACCGTCTCTTTTTTTCACAGTCTCAGTTCAGTAGCACCACAAATTCACTAGGTCCTAATCTCCTGCTAATTCACGCCCCCGCCCCCCAGAGTCAGGTTTTTCTGCTAGGCTCAGGGCCGGTGCAGATCAAAACAAACAACCCACTTAAGAGATTGGTCAAGGACCTCAATAGACATTTTTCAAAAGAGGAAATCCAAATGGCCTACAGACACATGAAAAGTGTTCAAGATGACTAGCAATCAGGGAAACGCAAATCAAAACCACAATGAGGTTTCACCTCACCCCGGTTAGAATGGCTCACATACAGAAATCTACCAACAACAGATGCTGGAGAGGATGCGGGGGAAAAAGGGACACTAACCCACTGTTGGTGGGAATGCAAATTGGTTAAGCCACTTTGGAAGTCAGTCTGGAGATTCCTCAGAAACCTGAAGATAACCCTACCGTTCAACCCAGCCATCCCACTCCTTGGAATTTACCCAAAGGAAATTAAATTGGCAAACAAAAAAGCTGTCTGCACCTTAATGTTTATTGCAGCTCAATTCACAATAGCTAAGATCTGGAACCAACCCAAATGCCCATCAACAGTAGACTGGATAAAGAAATTATGGGACATGTACTCTATAGAATACTATACAGCAGTCAAAAAAACAAAACCTGGTCATTTGCAACAAGATGGAGGAATCTGGAAAACATCATGCTGAGTGAATTAAGCCATTCCCAAAGGGACAAATATCATATGTTCTCCCTGATCAGGGAGCACCAAGGGGGAAACTTGTTGAAATGAAATGGACACTATGAGAAACAGTGACTTGTTCTGCTCTTGTCCTGACGGTTGATGTACAGTGTAATACTTTATCCATTTTAGTATTTTTTTTTTGTTCTAGTACTATTGGTTGAACTCTGAATTAACACACAATTATTCTTAGGTGTTTAAATTTAACTGAAAAGTGATCCCTGTTAGGAATTTGGAAAACATTATGCTGAGTGAAATAAGACAATCCCAAAGGGACAAATACCACATGTTCTCCCTGATAAGTGACACCTAACTCAGCACCAAAAAGGAAACCTGTTAAAGTGAAATGAACACTATGAGAAACGGTGACTTGATCAGCCGTCACCCTGACTGTTGATGAACAACTTAATATGTTATCCCTCTTAGTATTTTTTTTTGTTTGTTCTACTTAATACTTTTGGTTGAATACTGTAATCAATACACAATCCTTCTTAAGTGCTGAAACTTAACTGAAAAGTGATCGCTGTTAAATATAAGAGTGGGAATAAGAGAGGGAAGAGATGTGCAATTCGGGACATGCTCAAGCTGACTTACCTCAAACGGTAGAGTTAGAAACATACCAGGGAATTCCAATTCAGTCCCATCAAGGTGGCATGTACCAATGCCATCTCACTAGTCCCAGTGATCAATTTCTGTTCACAATTGATCATAATGATAGGACTAAGAGCCAAAGGGATCACATAAACAAGAATAGTGTCTGCAAATACTAGCTGATAGAATCAAAAAGGGAGAGAACGATCCAAAATGGGAAGTGAGATACACAGCAGACCCATAGAATGGCAGATGTCCTAAACAGCACTCTGGCCTCAGAATCAGCCCTTAAGGCATGCAGATCCGGCTGAAAAGCCCATGAGACTATTTCAGGCATGGAAAGCCAAGACACTCTGGAAAAAAAAAAAAACCCTAAATGAAAGATCTCCGCGAGTGAGATCCCAGTGGAAAGAATGGGTCATCAAAGAAGGAGGTACCTTTCTCTGAAGGGAGGAAAGAACTTCCACTTTGACCATGGCCTTGTCTAAATATGATCAGAGTTGGTGAACTCAGGGGGCTTCCATAGCCTTGGCAGCTCATGACAAGAGCCTAGGGTGATTACTGATGCCATAAACAAGAGTGTCAATTTGTTAAGTCAACAACAGGAGTCACTGTGCACTTACTCCTCATGTAGGATTTTTGTCCTTAGTGTGCTGTACATTGAGATTTAATGCTATAACTAGAACTCAAACAGTATTTTTCACTTTATGTTTCTGTGTGGGAGCAAACTGTTGAAATCTTTACTTAATGTATGCTAAACTGATCTTCTGTATATAAAGAGAATCAAAAATGAATCTTGATGTGAATGGGAGGGGAGAGGGAGTGGGAAAGGGGAGGGTTGCTGGTGGGAGGGACGTTATGGGGGGGAAGCCATTGTAATCCATAAGCTGTACTTTGGAAATTTATATTCATTAAATAAAAGTTTAAAAAAAAGAAAAATCTGTCTTCCACAGGAAGGTCAGCTGCTTCATCCCCAGAGATACAAGCACACCTGAAGAGAAATGTGTTTACAGCTTAGCTGAGTTAGCCTAACCCCTTCATAAAGCAAATGGATAGACTGGGGAGCTTCTATACTTTGTCTTTCTTAAGGAAGATGGAGAAACACAAGTCAGAAATAACCCCAGACAAAGCTTCAGCTTTTGGAATACTAGGAGGAGGGATGAGTCAGAAAACCTGGGGATTATTTTCATCTGAGGTACAGCCTCAAAGACAGACAAAACCACATAGCACAATTCTTTTTTTTTTTTAACTTTTATTTAGTAAATATAAATTTCCAAAGTACAGTTTATGGATTATAATAGCTTCCTCCTCCCCCATAACTTCCCTCCCAGTTGCACCCCTCCCATCTCCCACTCCCTCTCCCATTCCATTCACATCAAGATTCATTTTCAATTATCTTTATATACAGAAGATCGATTCAGTATATATTAAGTAAAGATTTCATCAGTTTGCACCCACACAGAAACACAAAGTGTAAAATACTGTTTCAGTACTAGTTATAGCATTACTTCACATTGGACAACACATTAAGTGTCGCTCCCCCTCTTCGTGGAGGAGCGACACTAAACCCTGCCTAGGCTTCCTATCCGAGTCACGGCACCATTATGTCGCTCCCCCTCTTCGTGGAGGAACGACACAGGACCCTGCGCTGTTCTTTCGTCTGCTCGGCCCTCCCCACGTTTGCTGCTGGTTCTTCCCAGGTTGGCTACTGTCCCTTCCACCTCCGTGGAAGGGCGGTTCCCCCTGCCACATTCCCCACTTCCACAGGGGAGCGGCACACCGCCGGCCGGCTCTCTCGGGGGTTGCACAGGTGTTCCCCTTAGATGTTCCCCTTAGATGTTCCTGGTGCATGCCGTCTCTCTCCTCCTATATAGTCCTCTTCCACCAATCCCAACTCGGCTGCCCACATGCCGAGCACGCTGCTCTCCTCCAATCAGGAGCAAGTCCTACAGTTTATTGGCTGAACTGGAGGCAGCTGTGTAGAAGCTGTTTTCTTCTCTCTCAGCGCCATATTGTGGGAGAGCAGATGCATAGAATAAGTCTTAATTCCAGTAACAGTATAGTCCGAGTTGCTCCCCACAGATCCCCCTTTCTTTTTATTTTTTGGCATTGATACGCGCCTGTCTTCAGTGTCCCGTGGCACACACTCTGCTCTGCTTGCTAGAGTTGCCACAGGTTCTTACAAGTCCTATCAATCAGGCAAACCGAATCCGGGTCCTCTCTTCGCCATGTTGTGAGGAGGTTTTTAGGCGCTGATGCGTGCCTGTCTTCGGTGACCTGCGGCTCATACTCTGGTCGAGCCGCCTGCTGGTGCTTACCGCCTTACTAATCAGGCAGACCGAATCCAAGCCTTCTCATTGCCATATTGTGGGGAGGCCTATTGGTGTTGATTCGTGCCTATCTTCGGTGACCTGCAGCTCATACTCTGGTCGAGCCGCCTGTTGGTGCTTACCGCCCTAATCAGGCAGACCGAATCCAAGCTCTCTCATTGCCATGTTATAGGGTGACTTATTGGTGTTGATAACGTGCCTGTTTTCGGTGACCTGTGGCGCATAAGCTGCTAGCCGCCCGCAGGTGCTCATCGCCTTACTAATCAGGCAGACCGAATCCAAGCTCTCTCATTGCTGTGTTGTAGGGAGGCCTTTCTCTATTTCTCTATCTCCGGGCATTCCTATTTCTCCTGTTTTACTTCTATCTACCAGCATTCCTATTTCTCTCATTTTACTTCTAAACTTCTGTTTCTCTTATCCCTGCGGCTTCCCGGCGCCCGCCCCGAGGCTGCTTCTCGGCGGCTTCCCGGCTGAGCCGCTTCAGCCCGCGCCTCTCTCATGTGCGCGGCTCGGCTTTGCGCGCACACTCCGCGGTCTCGCACTAGCCCAGCGTTCCCTATCTACTTGTGCCCCGCACGCTCTCTCTGCGCACGGCAGCCTCCACGAGTCACACAGCGTAGCTTACGTCTCCGCCACTAGCATTCAATCTAAGTTCCCCGGGCTAACCTGGCGAATTCAACCCAGCTCACGTTTCCGCCCCACGATCTGGCTTCCCGTCCTTTGCTCCCCGGGCTAATCAGATGGATCCCAACCTGGCTTACGTTTCCGCTTCTGGTTTCAACTTTTCGCCCCCCCATTCCCGGGCTAACTTGAGAATCCTAAAGTGGCTTTCATCTCTGCCTCGGCCTGCCCCCCGCGGCTTCAATTTCCCTAACATTTTTCTCTACCCGGTATGTTTCCCTAAGTTTTCTTCCAACAATATTCCTCCCTCATTTCTCCTGGCTTTTCCCCACAGTCCGTATCCGAGTCTGTTTGTTCTAGCTTTCACTTTCGCTTTCGACCTTAGAGATTTCTCCCAGCTTCCCCCCTTAGTCCGTATCTGAGTCTATGCCTAGGCTTTCAATAGCTTCTTCCGGCACCTTTTTCGGCCGGCTTTTCCCTAGGCTGTTTGCTAGTCTCTCTCTCCGAAATTTTCCCATTTCTTCCCGTTTCTTCCCTCCTAAGTTTCATATCCGTCCTAGGTTTCCTATCCGAGTCACAGCAGCATTATGTCGCTCCCCCTCTTCGTGGAGGAGCGACACTAAACCCTGCCTAGGCTTCCTATCCGAGTCACGGCACCATTATGTCGCTCCCCCTCTTCGTGGAGGAACGACACAGGACCCTGCGCTGTTCTTTCGTCTGCTCGGCCCTCCCCAGGTTTGCTGCTGGTTCTTCCCGGGTTGGCTACTGTCCCTTCCACCTCCGTGGAAGGGCGGTTCCCCCTGCCACATTCCCCACTTCCGCAGGGGAGCGGCACACCGCCGGCCGGCTCTCTCGGGGGTTGCACAGGTGCTCCCCTTAGATGTTCCCCTTAGATGTTCCTGGTGCATGCCGTCTCTCTCCTCCTATATAGTCCTCTTCCACCAATCCCAACTCGGCTGCCCACATGCCGAGCACGCTGCTCTCCTCCAATCAGGAGCAAGTCCTACAGTTTATTGGCTGAACTGGAGGCAGCTGTGTAGAAGCTGTTTTCTTCTCTCTCAGCGCCATATTGTGGGAGAGCAGATGCATAGAATAAGTCTTAATTCCAGTAACAGTATAGTCCGAGTTGCTCCCCACAATTAAGGACAGATCCCACATGAGGAATAAGTACACAGTGACTCCTTTTGTTGACTTAACAAATTGACACTCTTGTTTATGGCGTCAGTAATCTCCCTAGGCTCTAGTCATGAGTTGCCAAGGCTATGGAAGCCTTTTGAGTTCGCTTACTTCCATCTTATTCCGACAGGGTCTTAGTCAAAGTGGAAGTTCTCTCCTCCCTTCAGAGAAAGGTACCTCCTTCTTTGATGGCCCCGTTCTCTCCACTGGGATCTCACTTGTAGAGATTTTTCATTTAGGTCTTCTTTTTTTTTTTTTTTTTTTCCCAGAGTGTCTTGGTTTTCCATGCCTAAAATACTCTCATGGGCTCTTCAGCCAGATCTGAATGCCTTAAGAGCTGATTCTGAGGCCAGAGTCACATAGCACAATTCTAAGAACCTGCTAACAGCTATGGCTGGTCTGGACAGAGGCAGACTTTTCTTCTCCCCCAATAGGGACTGCCACTGCAAGTCCTAAGGTTGCCTTTCCTAAAGACTGGAGACAAGGAACTTTCTGAAATGCACCTGCAGGACCTTCTTCAGTGCCTTAACAGTTTACCAGATGATTGATTCACTCAGCACCTCCGCTTCATCCACACTGGATCCCACAGGAACATCAAAAGCTTTGACCTCTCCTCTGGAAAAAATGGATCCCAAGTATGGTTTCTTTTCCTCATGCTTGAGCCCTATTGCAGATTTGGCCCTCTGAGAAGGAGAAAGTTTGATGAGCAAGCACAAGTCAGTACTCAGCAAAGCCATAAAGAACACAGCTTGAGGTGGGTGTCCCTCCTTTCCCTACTCAGTGATCCTCTCATTCCTCTGAAGGTGACTCCTTTCCTCTTCCTAAATAGCCAGAGCTCTCATACTGTTCCACATGGGGTCCAGCCATTCACCTCCCACCTTTAAGAACCCATGCAGACTTGTTCTATTTTCCAAGTCAATGCTGTCTCATGGGAATTAGTTATACTAGGGCTGTGGCCTAGTTTAATATACCCTCCAACATTAAATATTTGCATTTTAAGAGACATTAATGTCCCCACACAAATTACTGATTTATATGCACAATTCTGGAAAGATACCAGCAGGAAGCAAGAGTCTCCAAGTCTCTTCAGTCTAGCAGAAGACATTGTCACTCACTTGGTAGCCTCGAGGAAGTAGGAAATAGAGGGCCAAAGAAGCATCCTAAGAGTTAACACTAAAAAAGAGAGAAGAGCAGGTCCCTGAGGCTTATGGAAAAGGAAGAAACCTTGGGAAGCTGGTTATGGTCTGAGAAAGGACTGGCAGACAGAGAATGGCCCACGTTCCTGAAAGACAAAGGACACCACCGAAAAACATCTCCAAAACTACCCAGAGGCTCCACCACTCATCCTGGTCAGTGCTTTCATGGCCTGGGGCTACGGAGTGTGACTTTTCCACTAGGACTTGCTGTAGTTGTGAAATGAGTGAGAAGGTTGAGCTTTGTAGAGTGATATTCCCTGACAGAAATTGACGAGATCTGCTTGCCAGGTTGTGGAACATTGTCTAACAAAACCAGGAGGGTTGTTTTATTCTCTATAAGGATAAACCTCTGTTTGACATGGTTTCACAGTTAAGACAAAAGTAATACATTTATTCATTATAAATTTTACAGATAACTACTTCTTTGGGATTTATCCTTTTAAATGTATTCCACATTTGTTCCAAAGTTAACACATTACTTTTATACCCAGAAAGAGCAGTCAATAGTTTTTGCTTCTTTAAAGATGAAGTGATATAATTCAGATCTAGACTTCATGAAGCTTCAAGTTAACTTATGGGTTTTTGCTTGGTAGAGATGCAAACTGTTTCTATCAAGCAAAAAAAAATCACCTCCAAAATAATGCTTTATTTCCCTGTAGTACATTTCCCAGGTTTATACCTTACCTGGAAATCTGTGTGCCTCAGTTTCCCCAATTGTAAAATACAGATAATAGTAGTGCCTGCCTCATAGGATTATTTTATGGATTAAACAAGATAACACATGTAAAATACTTATTGGAGAAACTCATAAATTGTAAACATAATAAACATCTATCATTGTTTTTATAGGCTCATTTAACCCAGAAAATGTAGGACATATCCCTCAGACATAGGTAGATCCAGTAGTTTAAATAAATTCTCATAAAGACTTTTCTCACTCCAGGCTTACATCCTAGAGGTTCCAACCAAACCTTTCACTAAGAGAATGTCTCTGTCTTAGTTCCTCTAGCAACACATTAGAACCAACTGATTGAAAAGACTTGCATGTACTTGCAAGTACAGGTGCCAATGTGGTGGACAGAGGTGGGCAGCAGGCATTCCAGGCAGAGGGAAAGTCACAGAAATGGCTTCCTGCCCTTGAATCTGTGTCCTACTACCACCACTCAGGACCCCCAGACCATGAGCCAGCCCACACGTCCCTCATTATTCCCTCTTAATCTGTGAATTGGAGCTGAGACTTACAAATGTCTAATAATAACAAAATGTTATCTCTTCTTTAAAAATTATAAACTCAGCCCCAAAAGAGGGGAGAGAAAATGATAAGTAGTAAGGAAACAAGATCTAGCTTGAAAATAACCAACCTCTGTATACCCATCTAGTGCTGGTGAATGTGACACACCTCACTAACATGTAGAAAAGAAAATAAATGTTGTGGGCTTTACCATCCAGAGCTCCTCTGCTCCAGCTCTGCAGACGTGTCACCATGGGAAAATCCCCTAATGTCTCTGAGTCTCACTTCCTTATTTCTATTTAACGAACCTCAAGGAGCAGCTTGTAGGCTTTGCTTTGTTTCCCATATGCTGCAAACAGCAAGGAAATCAGATGTTCAGGTCTTCTTTTCTCTATCCCCATCTGTCTCACTTGATGCTTATGACAATACTAGATAGGAAGGGACCTGTTTCTGACACTCTGGCAGAACTAGTCAGTGGTAACAGAGGATCAGGCTACAGAAGGCCACGTTCTCAAGCAGCATTGTTGAACACCCTCACTTCCTGTTGAGTGATGCCACAGTGACCGTGGAGTACTGGTTCTAGACAGGCCCAGGCATCTAGCACCTTGCAAATCCAACATCCACTCTTTTTCTCCCCAATGATTGTGGCCCCTCCTCTACACCTGCTCTAAGAGAAGTCACATCCTATGGTGGTCCATGCTACTAGCCTAAAGGAAGTTATTTTCAGGGCTACCAGGGAATTTACTGGCTCTGCCTCTGCCATGACATAGATGGCAACTTCTTTTGCTTAAGTAGAGAGAAGCCCCCAACACCCACCACCACCTCTCCTGACCCCACATACAGGAATACCTTCATAGTTTTATCTCTTGGTGTTACCCCTCTTGCATGGCTTCCTTGATATGTAAAATATGAATCACAGTACCTACCTCTCAGGTTTTTTTTTAATTGTTCAAATTTTATTTGAAAGGAAGAGAGACCCACAGACACAGAGAAATCTCCCATTTTGTGGTATAATTACCAAATGCCTGCAACAGTTGGGACTGGGCTAGACCAAAGCCAGGAACCAGCAACTCAGTATGTGGGTTGCAGGGACTGAAGTACTTGAGTCATCACCTGCTGCCTCCCACGATACACATCATCAGAAAGCTGAAATTGGAAGCAGAGCCAGGACTTGAACCCAGGCACCTTGATATGGGAGGCAAGCAATCCAAGTAATATCCTATGTGCTGTGCCCAAGGCCCCTTCTCAGAGTTATAAGGAATAAGAACAACACACACAAAATAAATTGTATATTCCCTGGCCCATGGTAGGTAATGGCCAGTGCACCTAACCCTAACCCTCTGATCCAACTAGTTGATTTTTACAATGGTATTGAAAGCAATAGTATTTAAATAATATTTGCAATGAAATAGATGGCTCAGTGTTTTGGATTTTCCTGTAAATGAAATCAAACCAGACAGTCACCTTAATGTATCAAGATTTTGAGTAGCATCACCTCATTTGGAAACGATGGGTTGAAAGAGTGCAAACTGCTCCCTCCTAGAGGAATCTGAGAGTGTCCATTCTTCTGGGTCTTTAAACCAGCCAGGGGAATCTGTCCAGCCCAATGGTCTCACTCATGACATCAGCAACCTCAGATTCCCAGCTCCATTTTCTCCAACAACTAAGATTCAGGAGGCAAATCCTTGGGGCAGACCTGGCTGTGGCTTATCAGGGCCTGACAGATGTGGCTCTGAATGGCATTCTGGGTGTTGCAGCCAGTTTATTTTCCTTGGAGGCAATCAATGCTCAGAGAGCACAGCTTCTGTGGAAGGAGTCTGTCTATATCTCCCTGGCTTTTTTTTTCCTGCCAGCAGGATTGAGGCCTCCAGGAAAAGGCAGTTAAAAATGCAAATGTCAGACAGGTAGGAGATAGAGTGGGTAGCACTTATTTCACCTCAGATTTTTCTTGTATTCCATTTTATCCTAAAAATTAGCCCAAAATAGGAAAGCAAAATCTCTACCATTACAAAACAAATACAAACGAAAGCAGAGAGAAAATGGCATGCCCTAATTTATATATTTAGAATGAAGCAGATCAAGAATTATTTCTGAACACCAAGCTCAACTCTGAGTCAGATCAACAGTTGGAGCCAACAGTAACCACTGCAGCCTTGGCTCCCTAACGCTTCTTCAGAAGCTAAGGAATCAGAATCTCTCAGATCAGTCACTTTTTAGAAGTTCGCTACCTGATCCTCATGCAGCCCCTGGCATTTGGCAAGTCCTTGCTTTTGACCAGTAGTTCTCAGAGTTTTATACTCAAAGCCTTTTATACTCAAAGTCCTTCTTATGTTGGTTCTGCATGTGCCAGCCAGTGGTAAAGGTAACAGACTTGATATGGAGGAATAGGCCAGCGCCGCGGCTCACTAGGCTAATCCTCCGCCTAGTGGCGCCGGCACACCAGGTTCTAGTCCCGGTCGGGGCACCGGATTCTTTCCCGGTTGCCCCTCTTCCAGGCCAGCTCTCTGCTGTGGCCAGGGAGTGCAGTGGAGGATGGCCCAGGTGCTTGGGCCCTGCACCCCATGGGAGACCAGGAAAAGCACCTGGCTCCTGGCTCCTGGCTCCTGCTATCGGATCAGCGCGGTGCGCCGGCCACAGCGCGCCGGCCGCGCCGGCCATTGGAGGGTGAACCAACGGCAAAGGAAGACCTTTCTCTCTGTCTCTCTCTCTCTCACTGTCCACTCTGCCTGTCAAAAAATATATATATATAAAAAAATAAAAAAAATAAAAGATATGGAGGAATAGGTGAACTGGAAGATTTTTCTCACCATGTCTGTCTCTAGCTCTGCATTGTAACTCCACCCCTTACCTGTCAATCCAGTACATCCACTTTCCCATGATGGACCTGTGTCTCATCCAGGACCAGGAAGGAGGAGATGCTATTATGACCATGTGGAAGTTAAACTCCAGGTGGAAGCTCCATGAAACACCCAGAAAGCCTCATGCACACTAAACCACACCCGATATACAACTCCACCCATTTGTATATTTAATTAGGATACCACACCCAACCCCATAAAGGGGACCCTTACACATGGAAGCAGCCATTTTTGCTTCTCAGCTTATAGACCTAATTGATCCTTCTCTGGCCTCCTCCCATACTCTTTCCTCATAGGCAACTCTCTGGCCAACTCATGGCAGGTATCTCTCTGTGCAGGGTAGCCAACACTCTCCCCTGAATGCATATTCACCCTTTCTCTTTTTAATAAATCCTACTCTCACTTCTGTACCTTAAAACTTCTGCTTTGAATTCTTATCACTGTGGGGGCAAAAAAGTTGGAATATAAAAATTAAGATATGGATTACCATAATGTGATGGCATGAGAGGCAAGATAGCTTCAAGCTATCTACCAAGTGGGAAATAACTCATCTAGCACAGAGGACAAATGTGGAAATAGACCTTAGAAATTTGCTCAGTCATATGGGGTCCTCTCTCTCTCCTCCTCTCCCTCTCTTACCATGCTCTCCACTCCTTTGTCTCTTGAGGACATACAGTCACCTAGCATAACCATGAGATAATGAAAAAAAGAACAGAAAAGTTATTGAGTTTTAAAAAACAACCTTTTATTTTGAAATAATTACAGATTTACAGGAGTCAATAGTAAATTATAGATTTACTGGAAGGACAATGGGCATGGAAGATGCCTTGTTCCACTGCTTGGTAGTGAAAATTGCAGCTTTCCATGTGGCTTCCTCTGACACCATAGGCAGGAAGTGTAGCTCATTATTGCTAGGCAATAATGAGGAGTAGCTATTCAGCATCTCCTTTGTGAGTTCTACTCAGACCTTTATGGGAGGACTTCATTGTTTGTGAGCAGGAATGAAAGTCCCAGCCTGTCACTAGGTCTTTTCCGATACTAATTTAGTTGTGTGAGTGCAGGGAAAGGGGAGCACCTCTTACAGCTGAGCAAGTGTGGGAGTCTAGGCTAATGGGACCATGATTTTTGGCTGAGATAGGAGATTATACTCTGAATGCTGTCCATCTTGTGAGTCTTCCCCTATCCAGGCCTTTCAGCTAGAGAGGGTATGCTTTTCTACTCCTGTAGGAGATTCTAGATTGCTGACTTCTCCATCATCCAGTCAGGGATATATGAAGCAAGAAGAAACTCACAGCCATGTCATCCCTTAGGTCTCAAATCCCTCATAAGCCTTCCATCTTCTCTCTGCATTTGAAAGTCTTCTTATATTTGTTTCATATACTCATAATGTACAGGAATCTTAACTGTGTTTGATTGGAAAGGGGAGAAGCATGTCTATTCCATCTTGGACCAGAACCAAAACCTGACAGCAGTTTTGTACTGGATAAGGCAGGCGCAGTGTTCACAAAAATCAAAAGTTGGGACTTGAACTCAGGTCATAAGATCTGAAATCCCGAGAAGTCCCTTCCATATTGTGAGCATTGATCCTAGTAAAACACTCCAACACATTGCTATAGGAGAAAAAATGAACACCCAGTCTAGAGGCTAAGAATTTTATGACCACTGACTGAAATGTTTGGATGACTTGACAAGGTATTCTTTCAGTGTCCCAATGAGTTATGTTTGCTAGGAAGGTACTGTTTCTCAGAAGGCAGTGGTTTTGTTGCTCCTATTTGGCTCAGCCAATTAAGTAGCTTATATTTTGTGCCTGATTTGAACACCAGGTTTGAGTCTTTTTGAAATCTAAAAGACAATGAGGGAAACCAGAAATAATACAAAGATGCTCCTTCCATTTTAAAGACTCCTCGTTTCTCTAACCATGAGACTATAAAATCATTATCATCATTTTAGCAGTAGTGCTCCTAGTGATAGAAAGCAAGGGGAAAGGCTCCATGGGGTTTGTGGGTTCTATGTAGTCCCTGTAGGTTTGGATCTGAATCTCTACCTCACTTGGCAGAGATAAGCCACAATGGCATAGCCATCAGTTTCACATTTGAGCCCAAATCATTGGATTTAACTGCTAACAGCCAATTGATACGAATCAATTAAAGGCTGTTTTGGAAAATTCTATCTTGACTGGATGCAGACAACCTCACTAGGGAACTACTTCTACAAAGGGGTGGAAGAGGCATTTTCTTCTTCTGACCATTGCTAAAACAGAGGAGATTCTGGGCTATCATGAATGTGCCACACTATAACTATGCTGCTTTTTTTTTTTTAACAGATTTTTAATGTATTTATTTGAGAGGTAGAGTTACAGACAGAGAGAGGGAGAGACAGAGAGAGAGATCTTCCATCTGCTGGTTCACTCCCTAAATGGCCATAACTGCCAGAGCTGGACTGATCTGAAACCAGGAGCCAGGAGCTTCTTCCAGGTCTCCCACATGGCAAGGACCCAAACACTTGGGCCATCTTCTACTGCTTTCCCAGGCCATAGCAGAGAGCTGGATCAGAAGAGGAGCAGCCAGGACACGAACTGCAGCCTGGCATCTCAGGTCACAGTCCCACCTTGGTGCAAAAAATTTTTAAGTCTATGCAGTTTTTTCCATGAACCTTTTGAAGACTGCTCATATTACAGAGATTAATTCAGGGCTCTGAGTTCAGAGATGAAAAATTCAGTTCCTACTAAGAGTCTTATTGGAGACACTGGGACAAGAAGCAGTTAAAACACTGAATAGTTTGATAGAGTAGGGTTCATGGTCTGTCTGACCTCCTTTCTTCTTTCCCATCATAATCTCTAATGGAAAGGTAGGTTTTTAAAAATAATACATTGAATTTATGCTATGACAGTGATAACTTATCCAATGAGTTTGTACGTAGGTACTCTACACATAAGAATTAGCTTATATTTCTATTCATCACTCTTCACCTAGGATTGAGTCTGGAATGACTTTCAATAGTCTCAAACACAGGGTGGAGGTGCAGCAAGATACAGATGGAATGCTTGGGGAGACAGCGGAATAGAAAAATGGAGAAAGGAAGAAGAAAAGAAAGAAGAGAAGGAGATCACGACCTTTGGGTGTCCACTCAGGGCTGATATTGGGATGAAAGGAGACCTGATGGGGATCATAAAGGAATGATTTGTGCTATCCTCTAGACAGAGTGTTTTCATATTCTCTCTGGAGTAAGATCTAGGGTAATTATGATGATAGAAGAGAACAGCAAGGTTGCACAAGACAGTGCTACATGCTGCAGTAAACAAACAGGAGAGTTCACCATCTTCCCATCCAAGAGGGATTTTCATTTTTTCCCCCAATGTTGAAGGTCTCATTCCTCCAAGTCCTTCCTGAAGTCCAGTTACATGCTCAGCTCAGAATTCACATGGATATTAAGGCAACATCTGTATGCTTCTCTGAATTGATGTATTCTATGGGACCTTCCACTCACTTTCACACTAAGGAAGGGGCTTTGAAATATTTCATGTCACTCAAGATATATTGATGGTCTTCTCCCCAGACTCTCACCTCCTGATTTTATTTTGATGCCTTCAGAAACAGATTGAAGTGAAAACCTTAAATTATTTGATCTGTACTCATGTCACTGGCTAGTGCCCAAGCAGCTCAAAACTCTTTCTTTTGACTCATTCTAATTTCAAAGTCTACAACTTCCAAATCATCCCATGTCCTTCAAAGTTGTTTTCAATATGTTTCAGGGAGAGATGCAACCATCAGCCACCTTGAGCTGGTTTGAACCCTATTGCAAGTGCAACACCTGTGCAGGTTTGCCAAGCAGTGTCAAAAAGTCACTCTTTGCTTAATTTTAATGCTATGGTCTCTGTCCCAGGAGGAGCTTAAGCTTCATTACCATAATATGCTATGTGTGCGAGAATGTGTTTCCAAACTGTGCCTGCATGAGCCTATATCCTTTACATGTAATGACAAAGTTTCTCTTTTGGATAGTCATTCCCCACCCAAGATGAAATACTGACTTTCCCTTACTCACACAGCTTTAAAAACCATTCTTCATAGTCTCCTTATTTGCTGCAAATAAAAATTACTGCATATGATAACTACTTCTGGTTAAAGTTTTGATTTCCACTCCCTGAGAACAAACTCTCACTTTTTTTTTTTTTTTTTTTTTTTGACAGGCAGAGTGGACAGTGAGAGAGAGAGAGAAAGGTCTTCCTTTGCCATTGGTTCACCCTCCGATGGCCGCCTCGGCTGGTGCACTGCGGCCAGCGCACCGAACTGATCCGAAGGCAGGAGCCAGGTGCTTCTCCTGGTCTCCCATGGGGTGCAGGGCCCAAGCACTTGGGCCATCCTCCACTGCACTCCCTGGCCACAGCAGAGAGCTGGCCTGGAAGAGGGGCAACCGGGAAAGAATCCGGCGCCCCAACCGGGACTAGAACCCGGTGTGCCGGCGCTGCAAGGTGGAGGATTAGCCTAGTGAGCCACAGCACTGGCACCAAAAACTCACTTTCCGTTTGTAACACTCACAGTCAAAAATCTCCAATCATCATAGCATATATGCTGGATATACTGTTTTTAAAAGAAGTGAAGACTGTGATTTTGCACAACAATATTACTTTGTGTGATGAAGTAGGAAATATCTTAGTTCACCTGTTGCTTTCATCCTTGAACACTCTCCTGACTTCAGCGCAAATTCCTTTTTTTTCCTCATTTCCTCTTACAGACATTAGTTTATCCCACACACTGCCTTGTGCTTCTCAACTTTTTTAAATGTATCTTAACATTGGTGTCACAATTTTGTAACTCTATTTTAAGTATAAAATATATGAACTCCAGGCTGGCACTGTGGTGTAGTGGATAAAGCTGCTGCCTGTAGTACCAACATCCCATATAGGCAGAGGTTCGAGTCCTGGCTGCTCCACTTCTGATCCAGCTCCTTGCTAATGTGCCTGGGAAAGCAGCAAAGGATGATCCAAGTACTTGGGTTCCTGCACCCACGTGGGAGACCTAGAAGAAGCTCCTGACTCCTAACTCCTGGTCCAGCCTTGGCCATTTAGAGAGTGAACCAACAGATGGAAGCTCACTTGCTCTCTCTCTCTGCCTCTGTCTCTCTGAAACTCTGCCTTTCAAATAAATAAATAAATCTGAAAAAGAATTTATGAACTCCAATGTCTTGAGAGACAACCAATGGGGAATAAGATTGGGGCATTGCATTGAATGGTGCCAAAAGAAATTTAGGCTCATCAGTTTCTCAAGGCTGTCCCTCCTCTGACTTTACTCACCTTTTTTTGTACCTTTAGCTGCCTGGTGTTTATTATGACTTGTTGCCACTTAGATACAGTTGGTGAAAGAGAGAAAGGACAAATGCATACTGTGATTATCCAAGGCCTTTATCAACCTTGCCACTCCAGGCTGGAAAAATTCAGGAAAGGGCCTTCAAAGGCAAGTGCTTGGAGCTTGATAAGCAGCTGAATTATCTTGTCTGCTGGTTAATACCTAACTAGCAGACTGCCTTTATTGCCTGTACAGACCTGGCTATCTTCCAGGCCTGCATGGCTGTTTGTCTTTCCCATGGTGAGTAAGGTGGAGTTTTCTTTCATTGCAAATGCAGCTGAAGAACAAAACCCTGAGCAGACAAGAAACAAAGATGCCAAGGGAAACTTGTTTATAAAACTCCCTCCAGCATACCCTCCACTCACTGGTTTAGAAGGACTTTAATGACTAGAAGTAATCAATCACTTTTTCACTCAACAAATATTTATACAGCATTGCCTATGTGTCTGGACCAGGCTTGGTGGTAGGTTACAATGGAGAGCTAAGGAGGCCTTCTGATGTCTGGACAGGCAGAGACTCCTGCCAAAGACACCTAAAGAATTAAAACAGTTAGGACTCAGGGCTGACAACACATACTTCAGATTCACACGATTATTTCTCTTTCTTACTCAGGAACAATGAATGGAAGAAGTGAATATAGTCTGGGACTCGGGAGACCTAGGATTTGGGTCCTGCCATAGGTTGATTGTGATTTTAAAAAATATAACTATGCATTTCATTTCCCATTAGTCAAGTGGCAGCATTTATTTCTGCTCCTCCTATGTTCCAGACTATTTTGAAGATCAAATGTGCATTGAAATTCCACTGGACAATCAAAGATATTATGTAAATGTAGGATCTGTCTATTATCTAAATGACTCAACTCCAGGAAGGTACAGGAGTTGTAAGTAGAATATGAGCCATATGAACAATAGAGAAAATAACTTTTCATTGACAGTTTGAACAACTAGAATGTCATCCACACCCCACAGCTACACAGAGTCTGGTTTATAAGTATACCTGGATGACAAAAGGTAATATCCACAGAACTAATGAGCTGTAAACTCTGATCTTTGGATGGAGGAGAATGAACCCAAATTTATTTTCTGCATTTAAGCTGTAAATTATATAGAACATAACAATTGTTAAATAGTGAGTATTTATAGACACTTGACAAATAATGCTGGCTATGATAAGAGTTCTAATGTCTGTGGTTGATGAATCCTTGTTGGAATTTCACAAATGTATCTGTTCACTGGTAGAAGAAGCCAGAGAGAAAAGGCAGGCAGAGAGCTGAGGTCAGCACTTAGACCCTGTTACTGAGTTTCTGACTATACTCTTTGGACCTGGTACCAAGTCCCTGTCTATGAGAAAAATTGTCAAGAGAAAAAAGCACACCCCTGGGGACAAACACCCTATTCTAGGGCATCGTGACACAGTGGGATATTTGCATGGCTCCAAGTTATCTTTTTAAGGGGCTTCTGTTCCATTAATTGGCATTCTAAAGACTAGCTATCTTTTATACTCAGTTTGAGAATACAAGTTAAGTGCTCTACCCTTAGACTCAAAAAGAAAATTGTGCTAAGAAAATAATACATACATGCTTTCAAAGGTATGCAGAGAAACATAAGAACTGGTCTGGATGCCCCAAGATCAGAATACTAGGAAGGTATGTTAGCTTCCTATGGTGGCAGTAAGAAACATTCTTGATGGCTTAAGACAATACAAATTTATACTTTTATTACTCTGGAGGCCAGAAATCTAAATCAAGATGTTGTCAAGCTACATATATTCTCGAGGATCTAGGAGCAAATCCTTGTCTTTTCCAAAGAATGAGACCACCCACATTCCTTGGCTCAGGGGTGCTACCTTCAGCTTCAAAGTACACCACTCCAGTCTGTACTTATACTGCCTCTTTTACTAATTCTGAACTTCCTGCCTCCTCCTATGAGGACCTTTATGATTACATTGGACCTACCTGAATAACCTAGGATAATCTCATGTTAATATCTTTAACTTAATCACACCTACAAAGTCCCTTTCACCATGTAAGGAAATGCATTCCCAGTTTCCAGGATTAGGGCATAAACATCTTTGGAAGCCATTGTTCTACCACATAAAAGGCATTAAGATGGTAACCTGGGCTGGGGCCTGGTCTGTGGCACAGTGGGTTAACTCCCTGGCTTGAAGCGCAGGCATCCCATATGGGCACCAGTTCGAGACCTGGATGCTCCACTTCGATGCAGCTCTTTGCTATGGCCTCTGAAAGCAATAGAAGATGCCCCGAGTCCTTGAGCCCCTGCACCTGCGAGGGAGACCCAGAAGAAGCTCCTGGCTCCTGACTTCTGGCTTCGGATCAGCGCAGCTCTGGCTGTTGCAGCCAATTATGGAGTGAACCATCGGATGGAAGACCTCTCTGTGCTTCTCCTCTCTCTGTGTAACTCTTTCAAATAAATAAATAAATCTTTAAAAAAGAAAAAGATGGTAATCTGGGGCCTTTACTGGTCCAAACTTATGTATTTGCAAATTTTACAAAAACTTATGGCAATGTGAAGCTACTACTTTGATACTATCCTGCTTATTAATATTTTTTCAATATTAATAAACCTTATGGGCTCTTGCCACGTATAGAGAAGAATTCTGAATACTGGCTTAAATATATCAGACAACATGGTAAGTTTTAAGAATTTTATTCAGTGAGAGAAATGCGCAGGAAAGTGAGGGCTTTATTTAGTGGAGAGAGAAGTCTAGAAGCTAAGTTGGGTCCATACCAAGCAAAGAGTAGGCCAGGAGCCATGTGGAACAAGCATGCAGGCAGGAAGGCAGAGAGCAGGTGACCCAAAGGCCATGCACCCGGAGGGCAACAAAAAGGGAGTACTCACTGTGTGAGTGGCCTTTTATCCACTTTCCTTAAGTTTGGAAATCACTCCCATCTTCCACTTCCAGCCCCTGGCAAGAACTGACTTGTTTTTTGTCCCTATAGTTTTCCTTTCCAGAAAGTTCAATGATTATATCGATATAATTTTGAGTTGTGTTTCCTTCCCTTGGCATAATGCTTTAGAGGAGCATCCAGGTTGCTGCATGGACCAATAGCTTGTTCCCTTACACAGCTGAGCTGTAGAGTCCATTGTGTAAACGTACCACAGTCTGTTTACCATTCATTCATTGAGACATCATTGGGTTGCTTCCAAGTTTTGGAGAATAAAGTACCCTTACACATATGCAATACAGATTTTGAGGTAAACATATGTTTTTATTTTATCTAGGAGTAGAAAACCTAAGTCAAATGAAGAGTGTATTTTTAACTTTGTAAGAAATTGATAACCTGTTTTTACAAGTTATCTGTACCATTCTTACCAGGGATGTATGAGAGTTCTAGAGCTTTTTTTTAACTTTTATTTAATAAATATAAATTTCCAAAGTACAGCTTATGGATTACAATGGCTTTCCACCCCCATAACTTCCCTTCCATCTGCACCCCTCCCATCTCCCGCTCCCTCTCCCATAGTTTTTAACATTTACCTGCTTACCTTGGTTCCTGAAGCAACATATTTTCCTATACAGCATCTTTTTGCTTGTTCTTCCTTATCAGTGGGGGGAGGTAGCAAAATGCCCAACCTTAAGCAATGAATCTGATTGTTTCAAGCCAAGTATAACAATTCTGTGCCCTGCCTTCTCAGCCTCCCTTTCTGTCAGATGTGACCATTGGATTCAGTTCTGCTCAAGGAGACCTAAGCTGAAATCTAATGTAGGAGCATCAAGGAGAGCCAAGGAGAGCTTTTTGCCTTTTTTTTTTTTTTTTGCTAAATATGGACAAGTACATCTTTAACCTTGTTCCTTTCTTTCTATCTTGAATGTGGATATGAAGAGTGGGACTGCAGAGGGAGAAGAAGGTCTCCCAGACCACTTTTTTCTTTAAAGATTTATTTTATTTATTTAAAAGTCAGATATACAGAGACAAGGAGAGAGAGAGAGAGACATATCTTCCATGTGCTGGTTAACTCCCTAAATGGTTGCAACAAAGGGGGCTGGGCCAGGCTGAAGCCAAGAGCCAGGGGCCAGGATCCAGAAGCTTCTTCCAGGTCTCCACATGGGTGAAGGGGCCTTCTTCTTCTTTCTTCTTTCTTCTTTCTTCTTTCTTCTTTCTTCTTTTTTTTGTCAGGCAGAGTGGACAGTGAGAGAGAGAGAGAGAGACAGAGAGAAAGGTCTTCCTTTTTCCGTTGGTTCACCCCCCAACGGCTGCTGCAGCCAGCGCGCTGCACTGATCCGAAGCCAGGAGCCAGGTACTTCTGGTCTCCCATGTGGGTGCAGGGCCCAAGGACTTAGGTCATCCTCCACTGCACTCCTGGGCCACAGCAGAGAGTTGGACAGGAAGAGGAGCAACCTGGACAGAATCCAGCACCCCGAATGGGACTAGAACCTGGTGTGCTGGTGCCGCAGGCAGAGGATTAGCCTATTGAGCTGCGGCGCTGGCCATGGTGGGGAGGGGGCATCTTCTGATAATTTCCCAGGCACATTAGTAGGGAGCTGGATCAGAAATGGAGCATCTAAGATTTGAATTGGTGGTGCCCATATGGGATGCTGATGCCGCAGGTGGAGGCCCAACCTTCTGCAACACAGTGCCAGCCCAGTAGGCCACTTTTTAAAACTCCAGAGAAAGACTCTGATGACTGTAACTTGAATCATGTGCTTACCCTACAAGTTGTTTTTCCGGTTTGGATGTTTTGACTTCTGTATTGGGTGTTAGAGGCCTTCCTTGAATTGTCTAACAGTCCTTATATATCTGCTTAGTTTTGAGAGGGGCGTCTAGCAACACAGTTAGAACCTCCATGCACCCGGTGGAGCTTGTTCACTGCGAGCACCCCTACGAAGTTGGTCTGACCAAGTTACATAGTTGTAGAGCCTCTACCATACATACATTCAGGCCTTTCCTCCTGGGCCTGCAGGATTCCCCACAAAAGACTCCCCCAGTCTCCTGTACAGAATGTGGAAGTCTACCAACTAAGGTTTTAAGGCTAAGTGACCAACTCAGCCTGGTTTGCTCAGGACTGAAAATCTCCATCCTGGCAATACCTTTAGTCCCAAGAAAACTGAAATAATTAGACATCCCATGCCACCAATATAGGAGCTGGGTAGGGAAGAGGAGTGGGTGATCTGGTCACTTTGTATGCACCCATTCAGGTAGTATTCACTTTTTCAATGTGGTATGTCCTCTCAACTGTGCCCACTGCCCCTTAATCTATAGACTCTCTGTTTTACTCACTCCAAAGAATACATTTCCAGTCTTCCTGCGGCAGGGGATGGAAAAAAAAGACATGACCACATCTTAAACAGACTGTAGCCAATCTCCTATTTCCAGAGGCCCCTATTTCCAGAGATGTCTAGCACCATCAATTTCAATACATCTATTGTGTATGTCAGCTTGGTTATTCTCTTCTATCACCATTGCTTAGAAACCACTTTTATGTTGTGTTATTAAATCACCTACAGAATCCAATTTGGATAGCTCTATCTTGACCCATTTTGCTAATTTCTCTATACATCTAAGAAAAGAAAAGGAAAAAGGTTTTGTGGAGCTTTAAGAAAGAATAAAAGCAGTTTGGTATATTCAAAATGCTATAGTGCCCTAATGTCTACAGGAATAATCTTTGCAAAAGCTCTTCATCCAAATGTCTGAGAGTCTTGGTGAATGTAATTCTCAGAGCTTTCTGCTATTGTCCACTGTGTGTCACTATCTTCTCACCGTTTGAAAGCACAATTTCCAAAGTCTCTAGTATTAGCTTACTGAGTCCCAACATATTTTAAGATAATAATACATAATGATAAAGACTACGAAATCCTGACTAAGGCAAAATTTGACAGCAACAAGAAATTTCCTAGGAGACTTATATCTACTAAAATTAGAATGGGAGTAAGTATTTGGTGCAGCAGTTAAAATATTGCTTGGGACACCACATCCCATATCAGAGTGCCTGGTTTGAATCCTTTTTCCATTTCTGATTCAGTTTCCTATTAATGCACACCTTGGGAGGCAGCAGGTAATGGCTCAAGTATTTGGGTTCCTGCCATCCAAATGGGAAAATCCAGGTTGCTGGTTTCAGCCTGACCCAGCCCCAGCTGTTGCAGGCATTTGGGGAGTGAACCAGTGGTTGGGAGATTTTCTCTCTCTCTTTCTCTTTTCCAAATAAAATTAAATAATTTTAATAATATATAAATAAAAATAAAATTAGAATCATAATTTACATTGACTTGATGATGATTTTCTATGTTTACTATCACTCTGTATTCTTTCTCGATATACATGTATTTACTATGGCAGGGTTTGATGAACCTTTTCTTTAAAGGATCAGTGAATATTTTCAACTTTGTGGCCATTTGATCTCCATGGGAGCTCCTCAATCTGTTGATGAAGTGTAAAACCTGACATAGACCATATAAGAACAAGTGAGTGTAACTGTGACCCAAAAAAAACTTCCATTACAAGAACAGGTCATGGTCTGAATTGGGCCCATAGTTAAGAGTTTGTTCTCTACTATGAAGACAATATAGATGTACAGAGTCTATACTATATGTATAGGCTATATACCATATAAATAAACTGTATACTACCCTATATTTAACTCTTTTTAACAAAATCAGATGGTGAACAATATTCTGAAGCACACATTCTCACTTAACAATATGTTGAGTACATTTCCCAGTGTTATGTTAATACATACAATTCTACTCCATTGTTTTAATTAGCTGTACCAATTCAGTGTGCATAATAGTTTGGATATTATATATTTTTTAAAAGATTTATTGGCTGGCGCTGCGGCTCACTAGGCTAATCCTCCGCCTGTGGCGCCGACACCCCCGGTTCCAGTCCCGGTGGGGGCACCAGTTCTGTCCCGGTTGCTCCTCTTCCAGTCCAGCTCTCTGCTGTGGCCCGGGAAAGCAGTGGAGGATGGCCCAAGTGCTTGGGCCCTGCACCTGCATGGGAGACCAGGAGGAAGCACCTGGCTCCTGACTTCGGATCGGTGCAGCACGCTGGGCGTAGCGGCCATTTGGTGGGTGAACCAACAGAAGAACAACATTTCTCTCTGTCTCTCTCTCTCACTGTCCACTCTGCCTGTCAAAAAAAAAAAAAAAAAAAAAAAAAAGAAAAGATTTATTGATTTATTTGAAAGCAGAGTTACGGAGAAGCAGATGCAGAGAAAGAGAGAGAGAGGTGTTCCATCTCCTGGTTCACTCCCCAGATGACTGTAAATGCCAGACCTGCACTGATCCAAAGCCAGGAGCCAGGAGCTTCTTCCAGGTCTCCCACATGGGTGCAGAGACCCAAGCACTTGGGCCATCCTCCCCTGCCTTCCCAGATGCATCAGCAGGGAGCTGCATCAGTGATGGAGGAGCTGGGACTCAAACGGGCACCCGTATAGGGTGCTGGCACTGCAGATGGCCACTTTATCTGCCACGCCATAGCACTGGTCCCTGCTTATTCAGATTTAAGGGATTAAGACCACAGGTCAGGGGCCAGCGCTGTGGTGTAGGATGTTAAGCCTCCTTCTGCAGTGTCAGCATCCCATATGGGCACTGGTTCGTGTCCTGGCTGCTCCTCTTCTGATCCAGTTAATCCAGCTCTCTCTTATGGCCTGGGAAAGCAGTGGAAGATGGCTCAAGTGCTTGAGCCCCAGCACCCACGTGGCAGACCCAGAGTAGGAGACTCCTGGCTCCTGATCAGCACAGCTCCTGGCCTTTGTGACCATTTGGGGAGTGAATAAGCAGATGGAAGACTTTTCTCTCTGTCTCTCCCCCTCTCTGTCTATAACTCTACCTCTCAAATAAAAAAAAATAAATCTTAAAAAAAAAGTCAGGTCAGGGCTCCACAAAGTACAATGATACACAGGTGTGGTGTGTTCCAATATGAGAAACTAGAGCCTCGGTGAGAACAGGAATGATTGTCATTAGTTTGAATTTGGAGCCAAAGGTAGGATAGAGTTGATGGGCCAAGATTAGAGGCAGCACATGCGGGGTTTGGAGATTTCCCCTGACAAACACACTGAGGCTCTCTTTGCTGAAGGATGCTGTCCTAGGAGAACAGGCTGGGAGACAGGTACCTGCCTACCCTGGAGGAAAAGGTTACCATCCTTTTAGCCCAGGACTCCCATGTTTGTATCTCTGTGTAAGATCAGGACACTCTGAGTGCCCTGAGGCCTTGGCATCACCTATACTGTTTTTTGTTTTTGTTTTTGTTTGTTTGCTGCATACAATTCCATAATGCAGCAATTGACAAAGACTATAATTCCCTGATTTTCAGGAAGCAAAAGAAATCATTAGTGAAATTTCTAGATGAAGAAAGTCATTTTCCTACTGTTCTTATTATGTTACACTGCATCTAGAATCTCACTTTTTACTACAGAATTATTAGGGAGTCTTCTGCAAAAATATCATACATACACTGGAGAAATTTGATGGTTAGGAGAAGAGATTCAGAAAATGATTGGGGCCAGCATTGTGGCATAGCAGATTCAGCTGCCACCTGCAAAGCCGGCATCCCATATGGATTCTGGCTCATGTCCTAGTTGCTCCACTTCCAATCCAGCTCCCTTTAATGTGCCTGGGAAAGCAGTGGAGGTTGGCCCAAGTGCTTGAGCCCCTTCACCCATGTGGGAGACCTAGAAGAAGCTCCTGGCTTCTTGCTTCAACATGGCCCTGCCCTGGCAGTTGCAAGTCATTAGGGGAGTGAACCAATGGTTTGAAGATCTCCCCTACCGCCTGTAACTCTGCCTTTCAAATAAATGAATAAATAAATCTTTAGGAACAAAAGGATGATTGAGAAAAGAATAATAATTTGTCAGCTTGTGGAAACAACAAAAAAGGAAACGTTGACATCTAGCACAACAGAACTAACTCTCTAACAATTAGATCTGCCCAACAGTTGCAAAGAAATAATGGATTTCCTGTAACTGGAAGTGATCAGAGATGAGAAGCCACCTTCCAGCTATCATTCCCGCTTGGCATATCCCACAGACTTACTGGACATGCATACTGTTCTTCATAGCATCACTTCTCATGTTTAACCTGCAGTGAACCCCCTGGGAATTACTGAACTACAGCTTGATACAGGAGGTCTGGGGCAAGTCCCGAGAGTCTGATGTCTAACAAGGTCTGCAGTACCCACGCTCCAGCCTGCAGCTCACACTTAGATAGTAAGGGCCTGTGGCAGAGGCTCTCAGACTTGCCCATACATTAGAATCACCTGGAAAAAGCACTAATGTCTGGCACTCTCACTCTTCAACAGTTTAATTAGTAAAGTGGATAGCCTGAGCAGCAGGATTTCTCAGAGCTCTCCAGGTGATCCTCATGTGCAGCTGAGTTTCAGGACCATTGCTCCACAGCCTTTCAAAATCAGAAACACACTGGCTCTGGGATCTTCTGCAAAGACCTTTAATTCCAGGAATCGAATCTGGACTGCACCAGGGATTCTCACTTATGCATACACACATTGGCTCAACATCTTTAAGAAAACTTTTTTAAAAAATATTTTTTTAGGGGCCAGCTCTGTGGTGCAGTGGGTTAGAGCCCTGGCCTGAAGCACTGGCATCCCATTTGGGTGCCAGTTCTAATCCCGGCTGCTCCTCTTCCGATCCAGCTCTCTGCTATGGCCTGGGAAAGCAGTGGAGAATGGCCCAGGTCCTTGGGCCCCTGCACCCATGTGGGAGACCCAGAGGAAACATCTGGCTCCTGGTTTCAGATCAGTGCAGCTCTGGCCGTTGCAGCCATCTGGGGAGTGGATCAGCGGATGGAAGATCTCTCTCTTTGTCTTTCCCTCTCTCTGTAACTCTGTATTTCAAATAAATAAAATAAATCTTAAAAAATTTTTTTATTTGTTTATTTGAGGCAGAGTTACAGAGAGAGGGCGAGACAGAGAGCGAGGTCTTCCATCTGCTGGTTCACTTCCCAAATGGCCGCAATTGCTGGAGCTGGGTCGATCCGAAGCCAGCAGCCAGAAGCCAGGAGCCAGGAAAACTTTATAGTAATAATTAATTCTGATAATTTGTGAGACACTATACCATGTAATGCTCAAGTCCCTTTCAAATCTAAAAGCACTGCATTAATTCACAATTTCTAACGCCTTTAGCAGTACACTCATTTGACCACAAGGTGGTGATGAAGCAACAAAATACGGTAGCCTATATCCGTTGGAAAAGGCAGCACACCTGCAATGTGTATAGTTTTCATCTCTGAGGGACAACAGTAACAGACTCCTTTAAGAATGTGATCAATTTGGAAAACAATAGGCTGAGTGAAATAAGCCAATCCCAAAGGGACAAATAGCACTTGTTCTCCTTGATAGGTGACAACTAAGCACCAAAAAGGAAACCTGTTAAAGTGAAATGAACACTAGGAGAAACAGTGACTTGATCAGCCCTCACCCTGACTGTTGATGAGCAACTTGATATGTTATCCCTCTTAGTATTTTTGTTTGTTTGTTCTACTTAATACTTTTGGTTGAATACTGTAATCAATACACAATTCTTCTTAAGTGCTGAAACTTAACTGAAAAGTGATCGCTGTTAAATATAAGAGTGGGAATAAGAGAGGGAAGAGATGTGCAATTCGGGACATGCTCAAGCTGACTTACCTCAAACAGTAGAGTTAGAAACATACCAGGGGTTTCCAATTCAATCCCATCAAGGTGGCATGTACCAATGCCATCTCACTAGTCCCAGTGATCAATTTCTGTTCACAATTGATCATAATGATAGAACTAAGAACCAAAGGGATCACATAAACAAGAATAGTGTCTGCAAATACTAACTGATAGAATCAAAAAGGGAGAGAATGATCCAACATGGGAAGTGAGATACACAGCAGACCCATAGAATGGCAGATGTCCTAAACAGCACTCTGGCCTCAGAATCAGCCCTTAAGGCATGCAGATCCGGCTGAAAAGCCCATGAGACTATTTCAGGCATGGAAAGCCAACACACTCTGGGGAAAAAAAAAAAAAACCCTAAATGAAAGATCTCCGCGAGTGAGATCCCAGTGGAAAGAATGGGTCATCAAAGAAGGAGGTACCTTTCTCTGAAGGGAGGAGAGAACTTCCACTTTGACCATGGCCTTGTCTAAATATGATCAGAGTCAGTGAACTCAGGGGGCTTCCATAGCCTTGGCAGCTCAGGACAAGAGCCTAGGGTGATTACTGAGGCCATAAACAAGAGTGTCAATTTGTTAAGTCAACAACAGGAGTCACTGTGCACTTACTCCTCATGTAGGATTTTTGTCCTTAGTGTGCTGTACATTGATATTTAATGCTATAACTAGTACTCAAACAGTATTTTTCACTTTATGTTTCTGTGTGGGAGCAAACTGTTGAAATCTTTACTTAATGTATGCTAAACTGATCTTCTGTATATAAAGAGAATCAAAAATGAATCATGATGTGAATGGAAGGGGAGAGGGAGTGGGAAAGGGGAGGGTTGTGGGTGGGAGGGACGTTATGGGGGGGAAGCCATTGTAATCCATAAGCTGTACTTTGGAAATTTATATTCATTAAATAAAAGTTAAAAAAAATCTGAAAAAAAATACAAAAAAAAAAATAAGAATGTGATCAAATCTGTAGACAAATAAAAGAACACACACGGTGTGAATATAATTTTAAGTTCATCCCTGGCCGGCTCACTAGGCTAATCCTCTGCCTGTGGCGCCGGTACCCAGGGTTCTAGTCCCGGTCGGGGCGCCGGATTCCGTCCCGGTTGCCCCTCTTCCAGTCCAGCTCTCTGCTGTGGCCAGGGAGTGCAGTGGAGGATGGCCCAAGTGCTTGGGCCCTGCACCCCATGGGAGACCAGGAGGAAGCACCTGGCTCCTGGCTTCGGATCGGCGCAGTGCACCGGCCATAGCAGCCATTTTGGGAAGTGAACCGACAGGAAGACCTTTCTCTCTGTCTCTCTCTCTCTATCTAACTCTGCCCGTCAAAGAAGAAGAAGAGGAAGAGGAAGAGGAAGAGGAAGAGGAAGAAGCTCACCCCTGAAACTATGGACAGTCAAGGCTAAAGGTGAGTTTCTAGTTCCCATGTGAATTACACAAAGCCGGCACCACTCCCACCTCCATCCTTCCCAGCAGCTGACCTCATCTTCTGCTTTATAGAGAAAATGGAAAAAATCTGGCCTCAAATCTCCTAATTTACCTAATTCACTGCCTTCTGCCTTCCATCTACATGGAATGGATGCCCTTCCTTTTGACTTAAGGCCAACTCCTCCACCAATATCGCTGATGCCTTCCATCCTGGCCTGCACCAAGTTCATGGTTCCTCTACTTTATGCTTTCTTATGGTTTTATCTGCATTTTTTTTTTGGACAGGCAGAGTGGATAGTGAGAGAAAGAGACAGAGAGAAAGGTCTTCCTTTTGCCATTGGTTCACCCTCCAATGGCCACTGCGGCCAGCGTGCTGCGGCCGGCGCACTGCGCTGATCCGATGGCAGGAGCCAGGTACTTATCCTGGTCTCCCATGGGGTGCAGGGCCCAGGTACTTGGCCATCCTCCACTGCACTCCCTGGCATTTTTAAAGATTTATTTATTCATTTGAAAAGTAGAGCGAGCGAGCGAGCGAAAGATTGTCCATTTGCTTGTTTACTCCCCAAATGGCCACAACAGCCAGGTTGAGACCAGGCCAACTCCAAGTACTTGGGCCATCTTCTGCTGCCTTTTTAGGCACATTAGCAGGAAGCTGGATTGGAAATGCCAGCATTGCAAACAGCTTTTAAAAAAAAAAAAAGATTTATTTATTTGAAAGGTAAGTTGTACAAAGAGAAGAGAGGGGAGAGGGAAGAGGTCTTTTATCCACTGGTTCACTCCCCAACTGGCCACAATGGCCCGAGCTGTGCCAATCCAAAGCCAGGAACCAGGAGCTTCTTCTGGGTCTCCTGCATGGATGCAGGGGTCCAAGGACTTGGGCCATCTTCCACTACTTCCCCAGGCCATAACAGAGAGCTGGTTTGGAAGTGGAGCAACCAGAACTCGACCGACAACTATATGGGATGGCGGCACTGCTGGCAGCAGCTTTACCCACTCCACCACAGTGCCGGCCCCACAAACAGCTTTTTAAGCTGCTGTGCCACAAGGTCAGCCCTGTGCTAATTTTAAAATAACTCATATTTCTCAATGAAAATGAAGTATATGGTCATTATTTTTAAGTATGCAGAAAAGCAAAGGCTGTACTATGAAATACCCAGAAATCTCATAAACAATTGTTTTATTTCCATATAGTTTCTGAGTCTATACATTTTTTTATAAAAATATAGCCTTGTTATGCAAACTGTTTTGGACTTATTTAATTTAATCTAACTATGATCTTTCCATCTTCCACCTGCAGATGTGGCTCTTAACCAGAGATGCTCATGTGAATCATCTGTAAAGATTTTTTCAGCACATACATATCTGGATGCCAATTCCAGAGATTCCAGTTTACCAGGTCTGGCATGAGACCTGGAAAATTTCACTTGTGATTTTGAAGTATAAGTTTAGGAATATAATTTGTAATTGTTATAATTTACATATGACAAAATGAAGACAGTCTAAGATATACTACAGGTTTTAACAAATTTGTACATCCTTGCAGCCAATAAAATAACCAAGATATATAACATCTCCAATAACCCCTCTTGTCAGTCCATCTTATATGCTACTCCCAGTTCTAGACAACAAATAACATATTTCCTGTCATTTCAGATTACATTAGGCCTTCCAGAGATTCATACTCATAATTAGACAATATATACTGTTTTGTGTCTGACTTTTCTGCTTCAGCATGTTTTTCAAATTTAATCATATTGTTTCAGGCATCAACAGTTCGTTCCTTTTTATCGCTGAGTCAATACTCCAGTAATCCTTGATATGGTTGTACTTTGGGTTGCTTATCCATTCACCTATGTATGGACATTTTGCTTTTTCCAAGCATGGATATTACAAGTGAAACTACTAGGAACCTTCGCACACATGGTTTTGCAACTCCATGTGCCTTCACTTTTCTTGAGTAAGCAACTAGGAATAAAATGCAGTTATTTGGGGACTATATTCTCCTTTCCTGGTAACTTACTGGCAGAAGAGAAATTTACTTCCTGGGCCTTAGTGGTAAGATGGGATTACCAACCCAGAATTTTGTTGCTTTGGCCTACTCTGTGATTCTCTAACATAGGCAATAGTTGGGGAATATATAGAACAGTTAAAGAATAAAAAGCTGACAATTTGACTTTTATTTTTGTGCCCAGAAAACTCATATGGTAGTATATTTTTATGAGTACACATATAGCAAAATCATTACTGAATAATTGATAGTCCAATATTAGGATAAAAATAATCAGAAAGTGACAGGTAAGTGGTGTAAAAGCAGCTGGGCAAACTAGTGGTGCATAGCATTAGAACTGCAGCCACAAACCCGGTAATGTTCCCTAGAAAGACACATGGCTTCTGGCTTTCAAGATCTCCCCTCGATTTGGTATATCACATATGTCCTAACAAGCAGTCTTGTCCTTCCCAGGCCTCCAGTTCTCCATCATGCACTCTGGGCTGTGTTTTCCGTGTGCAGTAACTTCCTTCCAGATGAGGTAAGTTTTTGAGCCTAAACTTCCACAAGACCACGAATCAGATCCTGCAATGAATAAAACTTACCCAAAATATTGTGCTTCATTCTGTACTTCCCAATGGTCTTTTTTGTTTAAGTTTTAATCACTTTTATTTGAAAGGCAGGGTTAGAGAGAGAGAGAGAGAGAAAGAAAGAAATAGAAGTCTTCCATGTGCTGGTTCATGTCCCAAACAGCTGCAATAGCCAGAGCTGGGCCAGGCTAAAGCCAGGAGCATAGAATTCCATTCAGGTCTCCCACATGGGTGGGTGGCAGGGGTCCAAGTACTCAAGCCATCTATGGCTGCTTTCCCAGGTACTTTATCCAGGAGCTGGATTAGGTGGAGCATCAGGGCCGATGCTGAGGCCAGACGAGTAAAGCCGCTGCCTGCAGTGCTGGTATCCCATGTGGGCACTGGTTCAAGTCCTGGCTCCTCCACTTCCAATCCAGCTCTCTGCTATGGCATGGGAAAGCAGTAGAGGATGGCCCAACTCCTTGGGCTCCTGCACCCACATGGGAGACCGGGAAAAAGCTCCTGGCAGCTCCAGCCGTTGCAGCCAAGTGGGGAGTGAACCATCGGATGGAAGACCTCTCTCTCTCTCTGCCTCTCCTTCTCCCTCGGTGTAACTTTCAAGTAAATAAATAAATCTTAAAAATAAAATAAAATAAATCTTAAAAAAGAAAGAAAGTGGAGCATTGGGGACTCAAGTCTGGGGCCCCATATGGAATGCCAGTGTTGCAGGCAGTGGCTTAACACACTATGCCCAACACCAGCCCCTTCTCAATGGTCTTGCATAGACTAGATTTTAAAGCTGGGACATTTCTCCCACCTTCTTCCATGAATCTGCAGACTGAGGTGCCATCCAGTCTCATGTTATGACACAAGTATCTACCACATTTGTTTGTATGTATTAAACATAATCTTAAATTTAGCAGCAGTGACATTTCATACACTGATGCTGTTAAGCAACTATTGCCACTACCTAGTCTGGAATATTTTCTTCACCCAAAAGGAAACCTCATACCTATTAAGCAGTTACTCCCCAGTTCCCCTCTTCCTAGCCCCTGGAAACCACTAATCTGACTTCTGTATGAATTTGCCTATTCTGGATATTTTATATAAATGGAATAATACATTATATGGGGGCGGAGCCAAGATGGCGGAATAGTGAGGGCGCGCACCGATAGTCCGGGAAAATTTAGTTTAATAAAAGGGGAGTTACGGTAGCCTCAGAAAAAAGAACCAGGAAAATATTGCAGACAAAACTCTTCTGGATCCAGTGGGCGTGAATCGGAGGACCTACTGGGAGAACAAGGTCGCCCACCGCGCGCGAAAGCCGAACCACAGGACCGAGCCGCGGGACTGAGCCGCGGAAGCCGAGCCGCGGGACTGAGCTGCGCAAGCTGCAGGGTCTGCGCGCAAGTGCTCGAAGGGGAGTGCAACAGCGGGGAGACTTGGGAAGTCCAGGGCTCCGAGTCCACACATCGGCGCTGGAAGGGGAGCAGACCTGCGTGGAGAGCGTGGGAGCCCACAGTTCGGGACATCAGCGGCAGACTCAACACACCAGCGCTGGAACGCGAGGTGAGCCGAACCTCAATAACCCGAGACACCGGCAGGCAAGCGGAGAGAGGTGACTAGAGGGAACGACCCCCGGGTCGGGGGGGACTTCACCAAGCTAACTGGAAGAGAGAGAGAGGGAAAAAAAAAAAGGTGACTGGTACGGACACGGGTTTCTCTCTCTCCGCTCACCTCTCAAGGGCGAGCAAGACAAAGAGCAGGCGCCATCTTGGACATACGTCATAAGCAGAGCGACCTCAGGTCTGCACCGGCCCTGAGCCTAGCAGTAAAACCTGACTCTGGGTGGGGCGAATTAACAGGAGATTAGGACTTAGTAAATTTATGGTGCTACTGAACTGAGACTGTGAAAAAAGAGACGGTGGGGGAGAGAACTCACGGAATTCACGTGAGCACTCTCCAGAGACGCTACAATTCCGTAACTTTGGCAACCCAGTGGGAGACTGAAGGAGAATTTGAGCCCACTCTAAGGGCCGAACAGATTCCCTGTGTGGTCCTTGGGAAAGAGCTTCTGATCTCTGGCTCCTGTGGGTATATCATTTGCCTGCTAACTACCTCCAACTTTGTTCAGCTGTGCAGAATAACTTCCCTGTTGAATCAAAAAAAAAAGAGAGAGAGAGAGAGAGAGAGAGAGGTTTACCACGCCTAACCTGGGAGCGTCACCTTTGGCACACCAAACAGAGCTCTCAGGCCACACCCATCTCAAGCCCTAAGGCTCCATCAAAAACAGATAGTCCACTTAATCTAGAGTCATAGTATAACAAGAAAAAGCACCACAGTGAAGAAACCAAATATCTCCAATATGACAAATAACAAACGCAAAAACCAAGGTAATAAAAACAAGGAAGTCACCATGAAGCCCTCAAATGAAAAAGACACCCCAATTCAAGATTATGAGGATGATGACATAGAAGAAATGCAAGAAGCAGATCTCAAAAAATTGATAAGAACATTAAGAAGTTCTCAAAAACAAATTCTTGAACTACAGAAATCCTTAATGGACAAGATAGAAAATCTCTCTCGTGAAAATGAAATATTAAGGAGGAATCAAAATGAAACGAAACAACTAGTACAACAGGAAACTGGGATAGTGACTGAAGTGAAGAATTCAATAGATCAAATGAAAAACACAATAGAGAGCCTTACAAACAGAATGGGAGAAGCAGAAGAGAGAATATCGGACTTAGAAGACAGAGAACAGGAAAGGATACAGTCAGACCAAAGAAAAGAAGAGGAAATTAGGAATCTAATACATATTGTCGGGAATCTTCAGGATACTATTAAAAAACCCAACATTCGGGTTCTAGGAGTTCCTGAAGGCATGGAGAGGGAGAAAGGATTAGAAGGCCTTTTTAGTGAGATATTAGCAGAAAATTTCCCAGGTTTGGAGAAGGACAGAGAAATCCTAGTACAGGAAGCTCACAGAACCCCTAATAAACACGACCAAAAGAGACCCTCACCACGGCACGTTGTAATTAAACTCTCCACAGTGAAACACAAAGAAAAGATCCTAAAATGTGCAAGAGAGAAACGTCAGATTACTCTCAGAGGATCTCCAATCAGACTCACAGCTGACTTCTCATCAGAAACTCTACAAGCTAGGAGGGAATGGCAAGATATAGCCCAGGTACTAAGAGAGAACAACTGCCAGCCCAGAATATTATATCCTGCAAAGCTATCATTTGTGAATGAAGGTGAAATAAAGACTTTTCATAACAAACAGAAATTGAAAGAATTTGTTGCCACTCGTCCAGCCCTGCAAAAGATGCTTAAAGATGTGTTACACACAGAAACAAAGAAACACGGTCATCAATATGAAAGAAGGTAAAGGAAGGAAACCAAGGAAGGAAAGCTCACAGCAAAAGATCACAGGGAATTCAAAGCATATATTAGAACTTATCTTTGGCAAATGGCAGGGCAAAGTTACCACTTATCATTAGTCACATTGAACGTGAATGGCCTGAACTGTCCAGTTAAAAGACACCGTTTGGCTGACTGGGTTAAAAAACAAAACCCATCTATTTGCTGCTTACAAGAAACACATCTTTCCAACAAAGATCCATACAGACTGAAAGTGAAAGGCTGGAAAAAGATATACCATGCCAACAGAAATGAAAAAAGAGCAGGCGTAGCCATCTTAATATCAGACACCATAAACTTTACCACAAAAACCATTAAGAGAGACAAAGAGGGACACTACATAATGATTAAGGGATCAATTCAACAGGAAGATATAACAATTATCAATGTATATGCACCTAACTACAGGGCACCGGTTTATCTAAAAGATTTGTTAACGGACTTAAAGGGAGACTTAGACCCCAATACAATAGTACTGGGGGACTTCAATACTCCACTCTCAGAAATAGACAGATCAATAGGACAGAAGATCAACAAGGATACAGTAGATTTAAACGACACTATAGCCCAAATGGATCTAACAGATATATACAGAACTTTCAATCCTACAGCTAAAGATTATACATTCTTCTCAGCAGTACATGGAACCTTCTCTAGGATTGACCACATACTAGGCCATAAAGCAAGTCTCAGCAAATTCAAAAGAATTAGAATCATACCATGCAGCTTCTCAGACCATAAAGGAATGAAGTTGGAAATGAACAACTCAGGAATCCCTAGAGCATACGCAAACACATGGAGATTGAACAACATGCTCCTGAATGAACAATGGGTCATAGAAGAAATCAAAAGAGAAATCAAAAACTTTCTGGAAGTAAATGAGGATAACAGCACAACATACCAAAACTTATGGGACGCAGCAAAAGCAGTGTTAAGAGGAAAGTTTATATCAATAGGTGCCTACATCAAGAAATTGGAAAGGCACCAAATAGATGAGCTTTCAATTCACCTCAAGGATCTAGAAAACCTACAGCAAACCAGACCCAAATCTAGTAGGAGAAGAGAAATAATTAAAATCAGAGAAGAAATCAACAGGATTGAATCAAGAAAAACATTACAAAAAATCAGCCAAACGAGGAGCTGGTTTTTTGAAAAAATAAACAAAATTGACACCCCCATTGGCCCAACTAACTAAAAAAAGAAGAGAAAAGACCCAAATCAATAAAATCAGAGATGAAAAGGAAATGTAACAACAGACACCACAGAAATAAAAAGAATCATCAGAAATTACTACAAGGACTTGTATGCCAGCAAACAGGGAAACCTATCAGAAATGGATAGATTCCTGGACACATGCAACCTACCTAATTTGAACCAGGAAGACATCGAAAACCTAAACAGACCCATAACTGAGACAGAAATTGAAACAGTAATAAAGGCCCTCCCAACAAAGAAAAGCCCAGGACCAGATGGATTCACTGCTGAATTCTACCAGACATTTAAAGAAGAACTAACTCCAATTCTTCTCAAACTATTCAGAACAATTGAAGAAGAGGGAATCCTCCCAAATTCTTTCTATGAAGCCAGCATCACCTTAATTCCTAAGCCGGGAAAAGATGCAGCACTGAAAGAGAATTACAGACCAATATCCCTGATGAACATAGATGCAAAAATCCTCAATAAAATTCTCGCCAATAGAATGCAACAACACATCAGAAAGATCATCCACCCAGACCAAGTGGGATTTATCCCTGGTATGCAGGGATGGTTTAATGTGCGCAAGACAATCAATGTGATACACCACATTAACAGACTGCAGAAGAAAAACCATATGATTCTCTCAATAGATGCCGAGAAAGCATTTGATAAAATACAACACCCGTTCATGATGAAAACTCTAAGCAAACTGGGTTTGGAAGGAACATTCCTCAATACAATCAAAGCAATCTATGAAAAACCCACAGCCAACATCCTATTGAATGGGGAAAAGTTGGAAGCATTTCCACTGAGATCTGGCACCAGACAGGGATGCCCACTCTCTCCACTGCTATTCAATATAGTTCTGGAGGTTCTAGCCAGAGCTATTAGGCAAGAAAAAGAAATTAAAGGGATACAAATTGGGAAGGAAGAACTCAAACTATCCCTCTTTGCAGATGACATGATTCTTTATTTAGGGGACCCAAAGAACTCTACCAAGAGACTATTGGAACTCATAGAAGAGTTTGGCAAAGTAGCAGGGTATAAAATCAATGCACAAAAATCAACAGCCTTTGTATACACAGACAATGCCATGGCTGAGGAAGAACTTCTAAGATCAATCCCATTCACAATAGCTACAAAAACAATCAAATACCTTGGAATAAACTTAACCAAGGACGTTAAAGATCTCTACGATGAAAATTACAAAACCTTAAAGAAAGAAATAGAAGAGGATACCAAGAAATGGAAAAATCTTCCATGCTCATGGATTGGAAGAATCAATATCATCAAAATGTCCATTCTCCCAAAAGCAATTTATAGATTCAATGCAATACCAATCAAGATACCGAAGACCTTCTTCTCAGATCTGGAAAAATTGGTGCTGAAATTTATATGGAGGCACAAGAGACCTCGAATAGCTAAAGCAATCTTGTACAACAAAAACAAAGCCGGAGGCATCACAATACCAGATTTCAGGACATACTACAGGGCAATTGTAATCAAAACAGCATGGTACTGGTACAGAAACAGAAGGATAGACCAATGGAACAGAATTGAAATACCACAAATCAACCCAAACATCTACAGCCAACTTATATTTGATCAAGGATCTAAAACTAATTCCTGGAGCAAGGACAGTCTATTCAATAAATGGTGCTGGGAAAATTGGATTTCCACGTGCAGAATCATGAAGCAAGACCCCTACCTTACACCTTACACAAAAATCCACTCAACATGGATTAAAGACCTAAATCTACGACCTGACACCATCAAGTTACTAGAGAACATTGGAGAAACCCTTCAAGATATTGGCACAGGCAAAGAGTTTCTGGAAAAGACCCGGGAGGCACAGGCAGTCAAAGCCAAAATTAACTATTGGGATTGCATCAAATTGAGAAGTTTCTGTACTGCAAAAGAAACAGTCAGGAGAGTGAAGAGACAACCGTCAGAATGGGAAAAAATATTTGCAAACTATGCAACAGATAAAGGGTTAATAACCAGAATCTACAAAGAGATCAAGAAACTCCACAAAAACAAAACCAACAACCCAATTAAGAGATGGGCCAAGGACCTCAATAGACATTTTTCAAAAGAGGAAATCCAAATGGCCAACAGGCACATGAAAAAATGTTCAAGGTCATTAGCAATCAGAGAAATGCAAATCAAAACCACAATGAGGTTCCACCTCACCCCGGTTAGAATGGCTCACATTCAGAAATCTACCAACAACAGATGCTGGCGAGGATGTGGGGAAAAAGGGACACTAACCCACTGTTGGTGGGAATGCAAACTGGTCAAGCCACTATGGAAATCAGTCTGGAGATTCCTCAGAAACCTGAAGATAACCCTACCGTTCGACCCAGCCATCCCACTCCTTGGAATTTACCCAAAGGAATTTAAATTGGCAAACAAAAAAGCGGTCTGCAGCCTAATGTTTATTGCAGCACAATTCACAATAGCTAAGACCTGGAACCAACCTAAATGCCCATCAACAGTAGACTGGATAAAGAAATTATGGGATATGTACTCTTTAGAATACTATACTGCAGTAAGAAACAACGAAATCCAGTCATTTGCAACAAAATGGAGGAATCTGGAACACATCATGCTGAGTGAAATAAGCCAGTCCCAAAGGGACAAATACCATATGTTCTCCCTGATCGGTGACAACTGACTGAACACCAAAAAGGAAACTTGTTGAAGTGAAAGGGACACTATGGGAAATGGTGACTTGATCAGCATAGCCCTGACTGTTAATGAACAACTTAATACATTATCCCTCTTAGTTTTTTTGTCTGTTCTACTTAATATGACTGATTTAATTCTGTAATTAATACACAGTTATTCTTAAGTGTTGAAATTTAACTGAAATGTGATCCCTGTTAAACATAAGAGTAGGAATAAGAGGGGGAAGAGATGTATAATTTGGGACATGCTCAAGCTGACTTGCCCCAAATGGTAGAGTTAGAAACATACCAGGGGACTCCAATTTAATCCCATCAAGGTGGCATGTACCAATGCCATCTCACTAGTCCAAGTGATCAATTTCAGTTCGCAATTGATCATAATGAAAGGACTAAGAGTCAAAGGGAGCACATAAGCAAGTCTAGTACCTGCTAACACTAACCGATAGAATAAATAAAGGGGAGAATGATCCAACATGGGAAGTGAGATACTCAGCAGACTCATAGAATGGCAGATGCCCTAAATAGCACTCTGGCCTCAGAATCAGCCCTAAAGGCATTCAGATCTGGCTGAAAAGCCCATGAGAGTATTTCAGGCATGGAAAGCCAAGACACTCTGGCAAAAGATCTCTGTGAGTGAGATCTCAGTAGAAAGAACAGGTCTTCAAAGAAGGAGGTACCTTTCTCTGAAGGGAGGAGAGAACCTCCACTTTGACTATGACCTTGTCTAAACAAGATAAGAGTCGGAGAACTCAAGGGGCTTCCATAGCCTTGGAAACTCATGACTGGAGCATAGGGAGATTACTGATGCCATAGACAGGAGTGTCAATTGGTAAAGTCAACAACAGGAGTCACTGTGCACTTACTCCTCATGTAGGATCTCTGTCCTTAATGTGCTGTGCATTGAGATTTAATGCTATAACGAGTACTCAAATAATATATTTCACTTTGTGTTTCTATGGGGGTGCAAACTGTTGAAATCTTTACTTAATGCATACTAAACTGATCCTCTGTAAAAAAAAAAAAAAAAAAAAGAAAAGAAAAGAAACTATCAACTCCCAACTTGACTCTCACTGGGATTAAACATGACAATAGGTCTGATCTGATTTCATCATCATTAAAAAAAATCATCTATTATTTTTCCCTTATATTTCTGTGTGGGAGCAAACTGCTGAAATCCTTACTTAATGTATACTAAGCTGATCTTCTGTATATTAAGATAATCGAAAATGAATCTTGATGTGAATGGAAGGGGAGAGGGAGTGGGAAAGGGGAGGGTTGTGGGTGGGAGGGACGGTATGGGGGGGAAGCCATAGTAATCCATTATTCGTACTTTGGAAACGTATATTCATTAAATAAAAGTTAAAAAAAAAATAAAAAAAATAAAAAAAAAATACATTATATGACCTTTTATGTGTGACTTCCTTCCCTGAGTATAAGATTGCCAAAGTTCATCCAGGGGGGTCCATGCTGTGGTGTAGTAGTTTAAAGCCACAGCGTGCAGCCCTAGCATCCCATATGGGCTCTGGTTTGAGTGGCTGCTCCACTTCTGATCCAGCTCCCTGCTAATGAACCTGGGAAAGCAACAAAAGATGGCCCAAGTCCTTGGGACCCTGTACCACATGGGAGCTCCTGGCTCCTGGCTTCGGATTGACCCAGCTCCCATGCAGCTATTTGGGGAGTGAACCAGTGGGTGGAAGATTCTCTCTCTCTCTCTCTTCCCCCTCTCTCCCTCTCTCCCCCCTTTCAAATAAATAAATAAATAAATAATTTTTTAAATGAAAGTTTATTCAGGTTGTATCTTATAACAGTACTTCCATCTACTAAGCTCAATGATCGTTGCATTATAGAGTTGTACAACATTTATTGTTCGTTTCTAACACTCTTCCAAGTTTTGCTCTTTTTTTTTTTTTTTTTTGGACAGGCAGAGTTAGACAGTGAGAGAGAGAGACAGAGAGAAAGGTCTTCCTTCTGTTGGTTCACCCCCCAAATGGCTGCCACGGCCGGTGCATCGTGCTGATCCAAAGCCAGGAGCCAGGTGCTTCCTCCTGGTCTCCCATGCGGGTGCAGGGCCCAAGCGCTTGGGCCATCCTCCACTGCCTTCCCGGGCCACAGTAGAGAGCCGGCCTGGAAGAGGAGCAACCGGGACAGAATCCGGCACCCCAACTGGGACTAGAACCTGGGGTGCCAGTGCCGCAGGCGGAGGATTAGCCAAATGAGCCATGGCACCGGCTTCTTCCAAGTTTTTCTAAGTTATCTTCTGAAATTTTGTGCCCTCCTGATTCTCTTTATATTGCTTGCTTTCCGTTTTTTGCTTTTTTATTTTTAAAGTATGATCAGATCCCATTCATATCCTCTTGAGTTCTCATGTCTCTGTTTTTGACCATATACTATATATGTATTGGATATTTATTGTTTAAATAATCTGAGGTCTGAGGCTTATATTCTCCTAGAGAGAAATTTTGTTTCATTCAATTGTTTCAGGGCACTAGCCTACTGAGATTACTCAGATTTCAGGGCTGAGGTTTCCTGGGCCACCTGCAGTGCTGGCATCCTACATATGGGCACTGGTTCATGTCCCAGCTGCTCTGCTTCTTGCTAATGGCCTGGGAAAAGCAGCAGAGATGACCCAAATGTTTGGGCCCATGCTACCCACATGCAAAACCACAGATGAAGCCTCTGGCTCCCAGCTTTGGCCTGGTGCAGCACTGACTGCTGTGGCCATCTGCAGAGTGAACTAGCAGACGGAAGATCCTCATTCTCTCTCCCAAGCACTTGGACCATCCTCCACTGCACTCTCTGGCCACAGCAGAGAGCTGGCCTGAAAGAGGGGCAACCAGGACAGAATCCAGTGCCCCAACCGGGACTAGAACCCGGTGTGCCGGCGCCGCAAGGTGGAGGATTAGCCTAGTGAGCCACGGCGCCGTCCTGATTTTTACTCTTAAACAAAGGTTTTATAAGCTAAAATTGACATACGTTAGAGTTACAATTTGATAGTTTCTGTACATGGATGCACAGGTTAAACAGTCACCTTGATCAAGATAAGGGCATAACCATCAAAAGTTTCTTCACACTCCCTCCTGCCCACCCCTGTCTTATCCAAGTGCATTAACCAGGGCTCAAGCAGAAAAACAGAAGCAATAGATTTATTACCAAGCAAATAGCTTGTGTAACTCCAGGGGCAGATTGAGCAGTCTCAGTAAGGCTGCCTCTGTGACTGAGATGGAGTTTAAAGTCTACCTGGCAGGCAATCCATAGGGAATCTCCCAAGTAGGCTAGAACTCTGTGACCACATGTTTCACGGATGCCTGTGTCCATTCTCATTGCCTTTGACATGGATAACAACGATGTCTTAGAGAAGCCAGGCTCCTTTATTATGAAGCTGTACACAGACACCCAACCAGCTGCTGCCTTGCACCAAAGAGGTGATTCCACAGGTTAGGAATAGTGCATGTGTGCTGCAGGGAATGCTGACTCCCTAGGCCTTCAAATGAGAGAATCTCTCTTGACCCCTCCAAACTGTAAACATGCAAGAGAAAGAGTCCCGGGAAATTAGTTTCCAGCAAGCCAAGGTGACACATAACAAAGCCATTACTTTGGGCAATCATTTATCTTCTTTCTGCCAGTATAGATTAGTTTGCTTTTCCTAGAATTTCATATAAATGCAAGCATACAGAATGCACTAGTTGTTGACATGGGCTCTCCAACCCAGCAAAATATTTGAGATTTAATCCATTGTGTGAATATCAATAGTTAATTTGTATGGATGAACAACAAGCAAGAGTGAACCTGCGAGGCCTTGCTCCTAATAAGCTATGGCAAGTTGACATCACCCACATTAACTCCTTTGGTAAACTTAAGTTTGTCCATGTGGTGGTAGATACTTATTCAAAGGCTGTATTTGCAACAGCCCAATCCAGAGAAAAGGCTAGTAATGTGATAAAGGTGGTTAAATCATGCTGGTCCTTGGTGTCCCCTGGATCATAAAGACTGATAACGGGCCAGCGTATACATCACAGGAATTTAATTCCTTTAATTCCTTCCTGAAATCTTGGAACATACAGTCTGCCACAGGTATCCCATACAACCCACAAGGACAGTCAATCATTGAAAGAACTCATAAAACAATTAAAGACCTCTTATAAAGATAGAAAAACAATCATATGCCCTCAGACCCACAACTTGCTTTGACTGAGGTCCTTTTCACTATCAATTTTCTTACTTTTGATTCCCAAGGGATAAGCCCAGCTTATAAACACTGGGGATCCTTTCCATCCCAGACCCCAGCCCCTGTGGTTAGGTGGAAAGACCCCCTGACAGGAGAATGGAAAGGACCACACCCTCTGGTAACCAAAGGTCAAGGATATGCTTATGTCTTTCCAGAGAATGCGGAACAGCCCATTTGGGTACCAGTCAGAAACATAAAGTCTGCAACTGACAGCCAACCAGAACCAGCTGAACAAGACTGAGAATCCGCCTTGTTAGCAGATGCACCTGCCCTATTATCCTACCCTGAGAAACTGCCCATACCCTTATCTGTTACTGTTTGTACCCCACTAACTCTGGTCAGCCACTCAAACAGCCCACAGCCCGTGTGTGGTCATGCCATTCCTGATAACCATTATTCCTCATTCCTGCTCCTATCTGAGCAAGCAATCCTGTGGTCTCTTGATTTGAGCGCTGGTTAGTCAATGACCTGTAAGATCCCCTGGGGGACAACCTAAGACAGGCACAGCTGCATACGGAGACCACATGGAAATGGGGTCAACAATGGTATGGCCAAGAATCATGCCTCCCGTTGCTCAAAAATAAATGAAAAGGGGGAAATGTGGTGGAATGAGGTGAAAAGGTCATATCAAGATGGCCGCTGAGGTGAAAAGTTCATGCCAAGATGGCCACTGAGGTGAAAAGGTCATGCCAAGATGGCCGCTGACAACAGAAACTGCCTGGCAACTGGCCGTGATTGGATGGCTTCAGAAACCACATGACAACAGAGCCTGACTGATGGCAGGCCGTGATTGGATGGTTTCAGAAATTGCCTGGTGACAGGAGCCTGACTGGCAACAGGCTGTGATTGGATGCTTTGGAAACTGCCTGGCAACAGGCTGTGATTGGTTGGGGCATAGACCACCCCTTGACCGGATTATCTGGTCTTGGCTATATAAGCTGTTGTACTAACTCAAATAAATGAGTGTGTAGGCTGTTCGCCTCAGGCCTGCTTTCACCCGACTCCCGCGGTCTGCGTGGTGACTCCGTGCCTCTTGCCCCCACCACGCTCCTCCTCTCAGAAACGAATCCACTGCAACATTATTGAGAAATCAACTACAACATTGCCTGCTTTTATGATTGTACCAGTCTTCTATTCCTTTGTTGAAAAGTTGGATTTTATCTACTAGCTACTATGAACTAGTAGTGCACAAATCTTTTGGAAAACAAGAATAAAATGGCTGGATGCTATAATAGGTATATATTTTAACAGTTGAAGAAACAAATTGTTTTCCAAAGTTATTGTACTATTATATATTTCTATAAACAATACACTCCTTTTGAGTGTGGATTGTTTCACATTCTCACCAACAATTAGTATGATGAAATCATCATTTTAACCATTTCATTTTAGCCATTCCAATGGTAGCTTGTTGTAGTTTTAATTTGCATGTTTCTGTGACTACGGAAATAAACTCAATTGGCTCTACAGAATGCTCCTGTATGTCTACAGTAATTCAGTAAGTATTCAGGTAATTAAGATAGCAGCTTGCCACATTTAAAAAATTAACCATGAGATTTGATGAGTAGTTTCTAGATAGCAGTATCTTCATAAAACTCCAGGTTTCCGGCCGGCGCCGCGGCTCAATAGGCTAATCCTCCGCCTAGCGGCGCCGGCACACTGGGTTCTAGTCCCAGTCAGGGCGCCGGATTCTGTCCCGGTTGCCCCTCTTCCAGGCCAGCCCTCTGCTGTGGCCAGGGAGTGCAGTGGAGGATGGCCCAGGTGCTTGGGCCCTGCACCCCATGGGAGACCAGGAAAAGCACCTGGCTCCTGGCTCCTGCCATCGGATCAGCGTGGTGCGCCGGCCGCGGCGGCCATTGGAGGGTGAACCAATGGCAAAAGGAAGACCTTTCTCTCTGTCTCTCTCTCTCTCTCTCACTGTCCACTCTGCCTGTCAAAAAAAAAAAAAAAAAAAAAAAAAAACTCCAGGTTTCCGTGTTTTCCAATCCCCCTACACCCTAGCTTAGAATGCTCAGGTATACATGTAACATCTGAATACAATCCACCTTCATCTACTGAAAGGGTGGATTCTGGAAGTGAGAAGCAATAGCCTTTTCTCCACTACATAAACTTGAAAGGAACAGATTAAAATTGTCACTGCACCTCTGAAATGAAATCTGTTTTGGGGAGTACGTCTAACATTTCATGTCAATATCACTTGATGCTCTAATGAATTGGGTAAGCTTTTTCTTTATTACTAGTTATACAAATGATTACATTTTATTGGCTTTGCTTGATTGGCTTTGTGTGTACTTTTCATCTGTGTGAAAAGAGTATTTGTTATGTTTACATTTTAAGTTTTTTAAAATTGGTTTTGAGTTTTTGTTTTTTGAGAGGCAGAGAGACACTCCCCAAATGCCCATGAAATCCTTCAACTGGGGCCAAATCCAGGTGATGGAATGCAATCCAGGTCCCCCTGGGTGGGCAGCAGGGACCTAACCACTTAAACCATCACATTGCCTGCCGGCGAATGCATTAGCAGGAGAGCTGACCCAGGAGTGGAGCTGGGCATCAAACCGGGACACTCTGATATGGGACACTGGCATATTGTCAACCCCCAAACTGTTTTTAAACTTCCCTGCTGTCCCAGTTCTTCATTTGGGACCAGTAGGTCTATATTCCAGTTTGGCCTTTGACAGAACTGTTGCCAGACCCGAAGCAAATCACTTGCTCTGAGTCCCAGGTCCCTTACTACTCAAATGGGGGAGTTAGACTACGCGATCTCTAATCTCTCTTCTGGCTCTCTACCATTATATGATTTTCTATTTTGTCTATGGTACATATACCAGCACCTGAAATACATACCTGAATTTGTTAAGATTAACAAGCTGCATATTGTATTACACATAAAGCACTTCATATAGGGCTTGGCATAAAGTCAAGAACAAACATCAGGGTGGAAAAAAGGAGAACTAAAAGAAGATATTTCCATTGATGATGTGATTCTGCAGGGGAGGTCGAAAACAGGGCTCTGCCATCTAGTCCAACAATTCCTTGAGCCAGGTGACAAGGCTGCTTCCTCTGATCCAGAACCAACTAGGCCTGGTCTTCAATAGGATGGCCTCTGTGCAGCATGGGTAGCAATCATCTGGGGACTTAAGTAGGGCTGCTTGGTAGTTAGGAAGGGAAACTAAGTGATATGGATTGAGCTATGCCTAACACTAGGCTCCCTTCCAATGGTAAAGAACGTTGGTTGAAAGGGCACAGTGGAGTTTGAGGGGGAACAGCCCTCGTTCCTCGAGCCTTAGGACACTTTCGGGACCATGCTAGTAGGTGGAACAGAGACGCAAGACCGTCTTGCCCTTTGAGAGCGACTATGCAACATAAGCCCCTTTCCTGAGATTCTCAAATTTTCCAACCAGAGAAACTTAGTTTAAAGCCATCAAGTCCGTCGCAAGCCTCTTACAGGAAAACGAATGGGAGTCTTGCAGCAGGTGCGGGCGGTCGGCAAGCAAAGGAATAAACCACCTCAACTGCCCAACCTCCAGCACCTGAGCATCGCTCAGTTCCCACCGCAGAGGAGGAACCAGCTGTCCACCATCCAGCGGGGTAGAAGATATTCCAGAGGCACTGCCGGCTGCACTACCGGGCAGGCGCTCCTGGACCGAGAGCTCTGACTGGCCGCGGCGTTGCCGTGGCGACAGGTGACGCATTGGCGCGGTGAGCCTCGGGAGGCCAGGTGGCTGCCAGGCAACGGCAAACACTCCCGGCTGGAGCTGACTTTCTACTCCCAGACCAGACGTTGCTCTGTCTCTGGAGACCCTCGTACACGGCTCTTCTGTAGGACTTGGTGAGTCCGGCGGAACCCAGCCTCCGTGCTGGGCTCCCACTTCTGTGCCAGAAACTCAGCCTAGCTTTATGGAACATAAGGAAAATCTCAGAGAGACAGAGAAAGCCCTCGGGAAGGAATTTCAGTGATGACCTGCTGTGGTTTTCCAGAGATGGAAAGTGAGGAATAGCAGGATCAAGAGACTTGTCCAAGATCTCACAATGGATGGCCAAATCTAGACCTGTACTATTCAATATGATAGTCACTGGACACTTGTGGCTACTCTGTGTTGAGATGTTCTCTAACTGTAAATAAATTACACACTGAAGTTTCAAGGCGTAGTACCAGAAAGTAAAATGAAATACAGTAATCATTTATTGGTTGTGCTTTGAAATAATAGTGTTTTAGATAAAACACTTTAAAAATTCCACCCGTTCCTTTGGCTTGTTTTTTAATGTGGTTATTTGAAAGTTAAAATTGCATACAAGACTTTCGTATTTCTATCAGCCAGAACGGATTTAGAGTAAAATTTAACTCTGCCAATATATGCTTCAAGATCTCTTGTGCCACAATACTACTATGAACGGTATTTTGAAGTGGAATTTTGGTATTGATGGGGAGTGCAAGACCACAGGGTTCATGCTTCCAGTGGTTTAGGACTTTGCTATTCGAAATGTATGAATCAAAATAGGCATCCTAACAAGCTCCTCAAGCGATTCTCTTGCATGTAAAATCTCCAGAAGCAGTGTTCTGGGATTTGCACCTCAGTTCTCTTTTTCTTTGATTTCTTCTTGAATAACTAGGCTGTATTCCTAATATTGCCTGTCTTACAATTACTGCATTTTGAGCAAGCTCCCCAGCAAATGTTTGCATACTCAAATATGAGAAACATTGATTTCAATGCTCACTGCATTTCTCTTCATCTTTCCAAATCCAGAGCAGTAGGATCCTCAGACGAGTGGCCCGAGTAGCATCAGCATCACCAAAGAACTTAACAGAAATGCAAATTCCTGTCTCCTACCCCAGGGACAAGCGCTGTTGAAGCCCCCCAAGCCCAGTTCCTGCTTGTTATCCTTCTGGGTTGAGTCCTTAGGTTGGGAAGACTGGGGTAACTTTAATAGGTTTTCTTTGGGAAAGATGAGCAAATTCAGCTGTGCCTAGTCTTTAAGTCCTCCTCCATTCGCTGCCTTCCCCAGTCCTTTTTCTCTACTTTTTATGTTTCTTTCCACAATTCCATCCCTTCCAGGAGTGAAGATGAATTTTCCGACCATAAATCCTGAATATAAAATGAAAACTTCTGAAGATAATGTACAAAATCCTATGCATCCAAGGCATAACAGTGTCAAGGTAAAGGGAAGAGTAAGTTATATACCACCCACAGAAAATGAAATGGAAACACAGACTCTGACATTTAAGCACATCACAAGAGCGCAGGAGAGAACCAGAAAACGCCAGCAGCCTGTAAGACTGGAGCCTCTGGTAAGTTAAAAACCCAGCATTGTAGGCACTTTCCAGCTACAGAGGAAGTGGCAAAACTGCTTTGGGAGATGGGCGTCATGTCCAGACTCTTAATTAGCTGAGAAGGAATGAAAAATCTGAACATTAAGAACTCATCAATGAAATTGTAAACACTGTAAGCATTTATTCAACAAAAGTTAAGTTCTAGGCATTGAGTTGGTAGAGACAGTAGTGAATAAAGTTTTCTAGTACATAAATCTTTTCTAGAATTATGTATAATATAGTCTCCTTAGGAGTGTTAGATATTTTTAAATATTAGAGTACTGAAAGCTTTAGTATGAATATTATATATGCTTATCTGGTTTTATTACTTTCAAGGTACATACCTGTTTCCTGATAGTTTTGTGCATGTTTGTGTAAAGTAAAAATTGAAAATGTCCATCCCCATGCTCTTGTATTCACCATTATTAATTATTCATTGCCCTTCCAACTGTTTTATATGTTTATTCAAATATATTTGCATATATATGAGTATTTCAAAAAGTTTGTGGAAGAATAGAATTAAAAGATAATGCTCATTTCCCAGAAACGTTGAATTCTCATACATGTGTGTAAACATATATATGATTATACTGAAAGGAGCCAAGAGCCGCCATAAAAAAAATGGCCTTAATAAAACAGTCCTGGGAAATGGGGAGTAAACTAAGTTCACAGAGAAAGCAGATAGCTACTACCCAGAGATAAGGGCTACTACCCAGAGATAAGGGCGACAGAACATCCTGGTATGCACCTAAGCCCCCTCCCCTGTGCTTGTTCAAGCTTAACAAAGAAACCGTGAGGCACGTATGAGGCACGTAGGGCACGTAGCCACCCCTTTCTGCTCTTCAAGGACAACCTCCCCTTGTCCAAGCTTAGACACGTAGGGCACGTAGCCCCCGTTTCTCCTCCTCCTCCTCGACGACCTCCTCCCATTGTAGTTACCCAATAAACTTACGCCACCCTATGGTATGTTAATTTTGTGGTTTTGCCCCTTAAAAGCTGTGTGAGATAGCTGCTCGGGGCTCCTCTCACTTGCTTGCTGCTTGCAGCAGTAGGGGGCCCATTTGCGCAAATGAAATAAAATTACCTCCTGCTCTATTGCATCGTCTGGTCTGGAGTCTGTGCTTCTGGGGTCGTCACAAGAGGACACCGCTTTTGGGGTCCTACAATACAATAATCATACTGATCCTCAAAAGTGCTTATTTCACTTAGACAGGGTTGTGTGTTTGGCCTAGCAGTTAAGGCATGGTTGGGACTTCCCATATCAATACCCAGCTCTGGCTCCCAACTCTAGCTTCTTGGTAATGCAGATCCGGAGAGACAATAGGAATGGCTCAAGAAGTTGGGTGGATCCTGTCATCCATTTGGGAGGTCTGAGTTGAGTTTCCACTGTGAGCATTGAGGGAGTAAACTAACAGATGGGAGTTCATTCTCTGTCTTGCTAGCTTGCTGGCTTGCCCCTAAAATAAATAGAAATCTTTCCAATCTGTGCCTATGGCGGTATCTTTTCTAACAGCAGTACTGTCTTTTTTTGCATGGATATACTATAATAACCTAATGCCCATTTACTGGTCTCCGAATGATGGGAGGTCAGGGTATTTCCTTTTTATTTATTTGTGTGTGTGTCTGTGCACATATTATTTTACTACTATGGATAATGCAATCTTGAGTGACCTTGTCTTTGTATACCTACAGATTCTGGAAGTAGTATCTTATAGGTCATAACATGTGTAAATTTTAATTTTGAAAAACATTTCCTCGTTGCCCTTTAGACAGGTTACATCAATTTACATTTCTGCCTACAGGCCTGCTTATCCATGTCTTTGACAAATTGGATGCTCTCAGTTCTTTCACTTTGGCTAGACTGATAGATTAAAAATAGTATCTAATTATTGATGCAATTTGCTCTTATTAATGAGGTTAGATGTATTTTTATTCATTCATTGGCATATAAATTACTTATTGTGTGAATTATCTGTTCAGAAACTTTGTCCATTTTCAAATTAAGTTACTTGCCTTTGTCTCAACAGTCTTAGAGAGTTAACTTTTTAAAAAAAGATAGATTTATTTATTTATTTATTTATTTGAAATACAGAGTAACAAAGCAAGAAAAATAGAGAGAGATCAAGAGATCAAGATCCTCCATCTGTTAAGTTCACTCTCCAAATGGCCACATCAGCTGAGGCTGGGCTAGGCTGAAGCCAGGAGCTAGGATTTCAATTCAGTCTCCCATATGGGTGGCAAGGATCCAAGTACCCAGCCATTATCTGCTACCTCTCAGGCAAATTAACAGGGAACAGGATGAGAAGCAGAGTAGCTGGAACCCAAACCAGCACTTCATATGGGATGCAGGCATCCCAAGCAGTGGCTTAACCTATTGAACCATAATATCCACCCTAGTCTTAGCTGAGAATTAATTACTAATAAACAAGTTAACATCTTAAATAAAATCACAAAGCCAATACAACTGAAATTACCATAAAATTCAAAGTAACAGTTATTATTGACAATGAACTTCCATTTGCAAGGTGGATATGGCACAGACTGCTACCCCATCTTCTCCAGCAGGGTGTGTCTGCACTACCCCAAGTCGTTTGCGGCATGAGGTCCTCCCTACTCTTTCTCTCTCATGGAATTAATATGAAACTTTTTTACATTTATTTATTTTTAATATATTTGACAGAGTGTGTCATTAACCGCTGACGTTCTGTCACCAATGCAGTCCATTCATGTATGTTGCATGTTCACAAAATACCTACTGTGTTCCAGGCTCTGCCCTGGGGATATAGCAATGAACAAAGTCAAGATTCCTGTGGATTCTGGTAATACTAAATAAATAGACTGTATAATTTCATCAATTATAAGCACTGTTTAAAAAAACAATACCACGAATGTGGTTGAAACAGATAGGTGGGGCCGGCGCTGTGGCACAGCAGGTTAACACCCTGGCCTGAAGCGCCAGCATCTCATATGGGCGCTGGTTCAAGACCCGGCTGCTCCACTTCCTGTCCAGCTCTCTGCTGTGGCCTGGGAAAGCAGTGGGAGAAGGCCCAAGTCCTTGGGCCCCTGCCCGCATGGGAAGACCTGGAGGAGGCTCCTGGCTGTTGGCTTCAGTTCGGTGCAGCTCCAGCCGTTGTAGCCCATTGGGGAGTAAGCCATCAAATGGAAGACCAATCTCTTTCTCTCTCTCTCTGCCTCCCCTCTCTGTATAACTCTGACTTTCAAGTAAAATAAATAAATCTTTAAAAAAAAAACCAGATAGGTGACAGCTTTACATTGGGTAACTACAATGGTATTGAGATACCTGAATCAGTCCCAGCCAGTAGCCTGCACCAACTAACAGATACATGAATAGAACAACCTTTGAGCTGCCTTGGCAGTAGAGACCAGATGTTCCCACTGAGTTCTGCCTAAAACAGATTTATTAGCAAAATGGTTTTTTTTTAAGTTACTAAGTTTGAGGAAGATTGTAATGTACTAATAGAGAGCTGAAACAACACAAACAATACATGAATATAATAATTCATACAATGTCTTGGCCGGCGCCGCGGCTCACTAGGCTAATCCTCTGCCTTGCGGCGCCGGCACACCGGGTTGTAGTCCCGGTCGGGGCACCAGATTCTGTCCCGGTTGCCCCTTTTCTAGGGCAGCAATCTGCTGTGGGCAGGGAGTGCAGTGGAGGATGGCCCAAGTGCTTGGGCCCTGCACCCCATGGGAGACCAGGAGAAGCACCTCGCTCCTGCCATCGGATCAGCGCGGTGTGCTGGCCGCAGCGCGCTGGCCGCGGTGGCCATTGGAGGGTGAACCAACAGCAAAAGGAAAACCTTTCTCTCTGTCTCTCTCTCTCTCACTGTCCACTCTGCCTGTCAAAAAAATAAATAAAAAAATAAAAAATAAAAAATTAATTCATACAATGTTTTAAAATAATAAGGAATAAAGTGAAAATAACCTGAAGTTCTATCATGCAAGAGAAAGTAGCTTAATAGTTAAGTGACTAGCTTCACATGTTTAAGTGTCTGTAGTTTGACTTGCTTTTCAGAGTTGGTAATACTGCGTGTGTTTCCTCTGTGATGAACTCTCCTCCCCTCCCCTCTTCCTTCCCTTTCCCCTTGTCTTTCTCTTCCATGTCGTCTTTTCTTCCTGTTTGTCTCTCTCTCTCCTCCCGTTTTTCCTATTCACCTTTTGTGTTTTTCTCTAGCTGCAATTTCCCCAATCTCTGAGTACCTTTTCTGTTGCATCTGCTATTAACACCTATCTACAGTATGGCCTTTTGCATTAGTCAACTTTTTATTACTTGAAATAAAATACCCGAGAGAAACTACTTAGGAGGGAAGAAGGCTGCGTTGGTTCACACTTTTGGAGGTTCACAGTCCAAGACCGTGCAGCCCCATTGGTCTGTTGTTGAATAAAGGCCATGGATGACAGAACCTTTGCAGAGGGAAGATCACGTGGTGAGCCAGGAGGCAAAGAGACTGGAAACTTGCTCATTGTTTATGTCCTTTGATCTCTATTTTGTCTTTATTTTCTTTCAAAGGCAAGAAGACAGAGAAAAGAGATACTCTTTTGCTAGTTCACTCCCCAAATGTCCACAACAGCCAGGACTGAGACAGGGCAGAAGGCAAGAGACCAAAACTCAATATGGGTCTCCCACATGTGTGGCAGGGACCCAAGTACTTGAGCCACCACCTGCTGTCTCCTAGGATGCACATCAGCAGGAAATTGGAATTGAAAGTGGAGCTGGGACTTAAACTCACCATTCTGATATGAGATGCAACCTTCTAAAGTAGTGTTTTCTTTTTAACTTTTATTAATATAAGGAGAACAGATTTCATGTATTTCATAGGTAAGAAGACAACCACAGTTGTAGAAAGATCACAGTTGCACAGGAGTATAAACAAGGGCTAAGAACAACAATCAAAACATAAGCTGTCCATTTCATTCCCATACATTTTTGTCTCTAGTTATTAAGCCATCATGATTTGATCATGGGGTTCCACGCTCTTAATGTAATCCAATCACTCCAAAAAGGTTTAACCTTCAGACTCTATACTTGGATCAAGCTCCCAACCTTATTTAATCCATCACTAATTGACATCAGTTCATTCGTTGTTAACATAAGACTTTGAGTTTTGTCTGCATGAGTTTTGTGAGCCAAATCCTGTTCAAATGATAGTATCTTTCTGGCCTTCTCCATGTTCCATTTTTTTTTTTTTACTTTCTTTCTTCTAGAACTTTCCTAGCTGTTATTTTTATGTATAATTTTTTTAAAGATTTATTTTACTTGGAAGTCACAGTTACACACAGAGAGAAGGAGAGACAGAGAGAGAGAGAGAGAGAGAGAGAGGTCTTCCATCTGCTGGTTCACTCCCCAGTTGGCTGCAACAGCTGGAGCTGTGCTGATCCAAAGCCAGGAGTTTCTTCCAGGTCTTCCACTGGATGCAGGGGCCAAAGGACTTGAGCCATCTTCTACTGCTTTCCCAGACCATAGCAGAGAGCTGGATAGGAAGTGGAGCAGCTGGGACACTAACTGGTGCCCATATGGGATGCTGGCTCCACGGGAGGCAGCTTAGCCCACTACGCCACAGCTTTGGTCCCTTTTTGATCTTCTTTTGTGAACATTGTATTTCTAATTCTTCATATTACTCTTACTTTTTCTTAAGTTTATTTGCAGGCTGTTGTTTCTCTGTGTTAATTTTGTCTTAGTATTTTTTTTGTCTTATTATGCTTTTCAGATAAAATTATCTGATAAGAATACTTTTACTACCTTCTTTCCAATTTCTATATTTGTATTTTTTCTACACTAATTATATTGCTAGCTTCAGTTGAACATTGTAAATAACTGTGGGACAGTACACATATTTGTCATTCTGAGTTCAGTAGAAATGTTTCTAGTGTTTCCCTACTTTAAGCATGATGTTAATCATTGAGATGTTAAGAAAGTATTCTTTTTGATTAATGATTTTATCACAGTTATTAGGGGCCTGTGCTGTGGCGTAGTAGGTTGGGCCTCCATCTGCAGCGCTGGCATCCCATAGGGGCGCCAGTTCCAGTCCTGGCTGCTCCACTTCCAATTCAGCTCTCTGCTAATAGTCTGGGAAGGCAGTGGAAGATGGCCCTAGTGCTTGGGCTCCTGCACTCACATGGGGACCTGGAGGAAGCTGCTGGCTACTGGCTTCAGATTGGCCCATCTCTGGCCATTGTAAACACTGGGGAGTGAACCAGTGAATGGAAGACCTTTCTCTCTGTCTTTTCCTCCCTCTGTCTCTCAAATAAATAGTAAAATGTTTTTTAAAAGATTTATTTAAGTGTCTTTTCCAAATAAAGTCATTTTTTCTTATAATTAGTAGTTGGCATTTCTCTATTGTTTGCAGTTTTGTTTTTCAAACTCAGAGACTTAATAGTATACTATAATAAGGTGTTGAGAGACACAGAGACAGATAGAGGGAAAGAACTCATATTTAATGGTTTCACTTCCCAAATGCCTGCAGTGGCCAGAGTTGGACTAGACCCAAGATCAAAACCTGGAATGCAATCCAAGGTGTCTTGTGTGAGTGGCAGAAAATGAGTTACCTGAACCATCACTAGTGCTTCCAGGGTTCACATAAATAGACCCGAGTCCGGATCTAGAGCCAATAATCAAACCCAGGCATTCTGATGTGGGATGGGTGCATCTTAACTAGCATCTTAATTGCTAGGCCAAACGTCCCCACTAAGGTTTTACTATTTAAGGTAATTGATGTTTGCTATTGATTTTATTAAATAGTATATAGTTTATTAAGAAGTTTACCTCTATTCTGGTTTTATTATGAAATTTTCAAATATACAAAAAGTATAAGAATAAACAAGTGTTTGTGCCCATATTAATAATGTTGAATTTTGAGCACTTTATTTTACTGTTTATTTTTAAAGGAATATATTATTTATATATTTAAATGCCTTTATAGTTTCAATATGTGCATGTTACAGTTTCAGTGCCCTTTTTCCTCTCTGAGATGATCACCATAGTAAGTAATGTGACTTTGTACTATTTTTGAATATTTTACATAATTTATTTAAAAAATTCAACTTCTTCCAATTTTTTATTACAAAAAGTTTCAAATATACAGAAAAGTTGAAAGTACAGTAAATATGTATATACTATCCATGTAGGTTCAAGAATTGTGAATGTTTTGTCATATTTGCTTCATATTTCTCTGTATACATGTACTCCTATATGCTTGTTACTTTGTTATATAGTGTAAATTATAAATGTCATGGTGCCTTACTCTTAAATACTTTGACATGCAGCCCTAAAAAGAGCAATTCCTTCCATACTACAATACTATGCTCACACCTGAGAATATTAAAAATTCTATGTATAATTATTATATGTATAATATCATCTAAAAATCTACTTCACAGTGGAATTTCTCCAAGTGTTGTTAGAACTTTTTACTTCTAGCAAGAATGTAATTAGGATTAAGGTACAGCATTTAGCAGTTATGGCTCTATAGTTTCTTTTAAAGAGTTCTTTACTATTTTTGCTAACGTTGACTCACTGAAGAGTCTAGCAGTATCTCGTAGTATGTTACACATTCTGGGTTTGTCTGATTGTTTATTCATGGTATCATTTGACTTGTTTCTTTATCTCCTTTAAATCTGGAGGCTTAAGAAGCCTTTTTTGCACGATTGCTTCATAGGTGATAGATACTGCAAGCTTTATATTTTATCAGCTCACAAAGTGTATAACATCATGTTGGCTCACTATTCATGATGCTTAGTTAAAACATTTGGTTAAGGTGATGATTGTGAATGTTTGCTTAGTTTAAACATTTAGTTAAGAGTACAAATTAATGTGTAATCCGTGAGTGATAATTTGGCATTGTGCAAATGTCTTGCTCCCTAAAAACCTTTAACAAAATTAGTTTAGCCTCCATTGGTCAAATATTTCCTAAATCAATCAATGCTTGCCTAGCTCAAGTGTTATATTGATCAAGTGTTAACATTAATTTTCTAATTCTGTCATTAGAATGGCATAATTCTACACTTTTTAGTGTTCCTTTGTACAGAGCATCTTTATCTCCTTTCCTCAAGTACTTATTTCAAACTGTCAGTGTAGATTTATAGCTTTTTTAAAATTCAGAATTCTCCATTATTATAATTTTTAAGTTTGGTGCTTCAATTCTCCAGGGTCCTAAAATCTGTATGTCTTTTTGAAATATTACCAACAGTTTTGAGCACTCTGCTGATTTCTGCACAACACGATATTCAAGGCTTACCTTGCATTTTCCATGCCACAGCTATGAAACCAAGCATTGTTTGTAATGGGAAATGATACTTAGAACGTAAAATGTGATTACTGTTTATCCACATTGCTGTAGGACATCATCCTTTTTTAATTTTTTAATTTTAATTTTTAATTAGTTTTAACAGATTCAATGTGCTTTATGGTTATAATTCTTTCTTTTTTTAAGATTTATTTCTTTATTTGAAAGTCAGAGTTACACAGAAGGAGAGGCAGAGAGAGAAAGAGAAAGGTTTTCCATCCACTGGTTTACTCTCCAGTTGGCTGCAATGGCCGGAGCTGCACTGATCCGAAGCCAGGAGCTTCTTCTGGTCTCCCACTGGGTTCAGGGTCCCAAGGACTTGGGCTATCTTATACTGCTTTCCCAGGCCACAAAAGAGAGCTGGATTGGAAGTGGAGCAGCTGGGACTTGAACCGGCATCCCATATGGATGCCGGTGCTGCAGCCTAAGGGCTTAACACGCGGTGCCACAGTGCTGGTCCTGTAAATACAATTCTATGATACTCCCTTCCTCCTCCCTCTCTCCCTCTCCCTCTCCTCCTTAAATCCTCCTTCCTACTCCCATTTGTTAAAAGTCTTTTAGATAACATTTTAAAATTACAGTACAGTAAAATGGCCTAATACTTGACTGAATAAGAAGTTTTGACAAGTAAAAAACAGACCCTAGTTTACTGGGAATATAGATAACAGCTAGAAACAGCAATTGAATGGAAGAATGATCATTTCACTCATATACAGTAAATTCTAAAGTAATCACAGATCACTAAAACTATAGTGGTATACAATTGTCAACCATTGGTTTGACAAAGTTATAAAACAAAGTTTTACAAAACCATACTTGCAGCAATACTGATACACGCAGACATTTCTTTTTTCTATCTTTTCAGTTTGTTTTTTAAATTTTAGCTCCCACATATAGGGAGAACATGCGGCATCTGTCTTTCTGGGTCTGGCTTACTTTACTCAGCATGATGTCCTCCAGTTGTATCCATTTTGCTGCAAATGGCAGAATTTCATTCTTTTTAATAGCTGAATAACATTCCATCATGTGTGTGTGTGTGTGTGTGTGTGTATATATATATATATATATATACCACATTCTCTTTATCCATTCATCTGGTGATGAATGGATAAAGAGAATGTGGTATATATATATATATATATACACACACACAAATTGTGGCTATTGTGAACAGTGCTGCTATAAACATAGTGGTGCAGGTATCTCTTTGATATATTGTGTTCAAGTCTTTTGGGTATATATACCCAGTAGTGGATTGCTGTTTGATATAGTAAGTCTATTTTGAGTTTAAGAAACCACACTGTTTTCCACAGCAGCTGAACTAATTTCCATTCCCACCAGTAGTGTATAAGTGTTCCCTTTTGTCCACATCCTCACCAGCGTTTGTTATTCTCCGTGTTTTGAATTTCAGCCCTTCTGACAGGAGTGAAGTGATATCTCATTGTGCTTTTGAGTTGCTTTTTCCTGATGGCTAGCGATGTTGAGCATTTTTCATATATTTGTTAGCCATTCGTATTTCTTCTTTTGAGAACTGGCTATTGAAGTCCTTTGCCCATTTCTCAACTGGATTGGTTGGGTTTTTTTTTGTTGTTGAGTTTTTTAAGTTGTTGATATATTTGGGATATTAACCCTTTGTCAGGTAGTTTGCAAATATTTTCCTCATTCTGTTGGATGTCTTGTTACTCTATTGATCACTTCCTTTGCTGTGCAAAAGCTTCTGAATTTGATAGAGACCCATTTGTTTAGTTTTGCTTTTTTGCCTGTGCTTTGGACATCTTATCCAAGAAGTCCTCTACACCAATGTCTCAGATTGTTTCCTCTAAGTTCCTTCCAGATCTTAAATTTATATCTGTAATCCATCTTGAGTTGATTTTTTTGTCTGGTAAGAGATAGGGATCTGATTTCTTTCTTCTACACATATACATCCAGTTTTACCAACAGCATTTTTTGTAGGGATTATCCTTATTCCACGGTATGGTCTGAGTACTTTTGCTAAAAACCAGTTGGCTAGTTGTATGTAGATTACTTTCTGTGCTCTGTATTCTCCCGCTGATCTTTGTATCAGGTTTGTTTTTTTTTTGTTTTTTTTTTTTTGTTTTTTTTTGTTTGTTTGTTTGTTTTTAGATTTTTAATTTATTTATTTGACAGGTAGAGTAACAGACAGAGGGAAAGACAGAGAGAAAGGTCTTCCTTCAGTTGGTTCACTCCCCAGATGGCTACAATGGTTGGAGCTGTGCTGATCCAAAGCCAGGAGCCAGGTGCTTCCTCCTGGTTTCCTATGTGGGTGCAGGGGCCCAAGTACCCGGGCCATCCTCCACTGCCTTCCCAGGCCACAGCAGAGAGCTGGACTGGAAGAGGAGCAGCTGGGACTCAAACCAGCGCCCAGATGGGATGCCAGTGCCGCAAGCAGAGGAATAACCTAGTATGCCACAGCACCGGCCCCTTGGTATCAGTTTTTATGCCAGTATCATGCTGTTTTAATTATTGGAGCTTTGTAGTATGCTTTAAAATCAGGTACTGTGATGCCTCTAGCTTGATTTTTCTTGTTCAGGATCACTTTGTCTATTCTGGGTCTTTCGTGATTCCATATGAATTTTAGGGCTCCCTTTTCTGCTTCTGTAAAAATGTCATTGGTATATTGATAGGTATTACACTGAATCTTTGATTGCTTTAGGTACTATAGACATTTTAATGATATTGATTCTTCTGATCCAAGAGAAAACAATATCCATGTTTTTTTGTCCTTGATGATTTCTTTCATCAGTGTTTGATATTTTTTGTTGTAGAGTTCTTTCACTACTTTGGTCAAATTTATTCCTAAATATTTGATTGTTTGTAGCTATTGTGAGTGGGATTTCTTTCTTGATTTCTCTTTATGTGAGTTCATCATTAGCATATAAAACAGCTACTGTTTTTTGTTTATTTTGTAACCTGCAACTTTACTGAATTGGTTTCTCAAGTCTAACAATTTTTTGGTGGCACGTTTAGGTTTTCTCGTGTATACCATGATATCCTCAGAAAACATGGATGCTTTGACTTCCTCTTTTCTGATTTTGATGCCCTTTAATTCTTTCTCCTCCCTAACTGCTCTCACTAAACTTCCAGTGCTGTATTGAATAAGGGTGGTGAAAGTGGGCATCCTTGTCTTGTCCCAGGTCCGAGGGGAAATGCTTTCAGCTTTTCCTCATTCAGTGTGATATTGGCTGTTAGTTTGTGACATGTAGCCTTTATAATTTTGAGGACTATTCCTTTTATAACTAATTTGTTGAGGGTTTTTATCATGAAGTTATGTTGAATCTTATCAAATGCTTTCTTTACATCTATTGAGATGACTATATGATTTGTTGTTCATTAAATTTATGTGATTTATGATGTTTATTGATTTTTGAATGTTGAACCAGCCTTACTCTTCTGGAATAAGTCCCACTTGATCATGATGTATTATCTTTTCTATGTGATTTTGGATTTGATTTATTATCTTTTTTTTATTCAAGGTATACAAATTTTATGTATTTAATATATAAAAATTTGGGAACATAGTGATACTTTCTACCCCTCTCTCCCTCCCACTCACACTTCCACCCTTACTCCTCTTTCCTCTCTCATTCCCTCTCTTAATTTTAAAATGATCTATTTTAAGTCTAATACTCACCAGATTAACCCAGTAAGTAAAGAGTTCAACAAATAGTAAGATGAAAAAACAACAACAACAAACACTGTTCCTCAACCTTAGAGACAGGGCTGTAAACAATCATCAAATCTCAAAATGTGACTTTTACTGCTATTTATTAAGTTTGGACCTATTCCAAAGTTTGGACCAGTAAGGACTCCAGATGACCGTCTTTTTTTTTTTTTTTTTTTAAGATTTATTTATTTATTTGAAAGTCAGAGTTACACAGCGGAAAGAAAGAGAAAGAGAGGTCTTACATCCAATGGTTCACTCCCCGATTGGCCGCAATGGCTAGAGCCGTGCTGATCCGAAGCCACCAGCTTCTTCCTATTCTCCCACACAGGTTCAGGGGCCCAAGGACTTAGGGCATCTTCTACTGCTTTCCCAGACCATAGCAAAGAGCTGCATTAAAGTGGAACAGCTGGGTCTTGAACCTGCAGCCTTATAGGATGCCGGCGCTTCAGGCCAGGGTGTTAACCTGCTATACCACAGCACCAGCCCGTTATTCAGTCTTTTAAAATAAAATCTAGTGGCTTTGATGGCACCCGTATTTGATGATACAGCATATTGCAGATTTATCAGGTATTATTTCCTGTCTCAAACATGTAATCAGCCATTACTTTAAGGAACACTGATTTTGTAATTAAATTATATTACAGAACATAATCTGACATTGGGTTAGCCATTATTACTATACATATGCATTTGGTTAGACACAGGAAGTCTTAAGACTTCTGTAAGATAGAATATATCATAAGTTCATAGTGATATTTTCAACTCAGATTCATTACTACTACTTTTAATTTAACTTTGAAATTTCTGATTATGAATGGCATTAAGTTGCTTATTTTGCCTTAGTTTAATTATAATGTAATTATCTCATAATCATAAATATTAACCCTAAAAGTATAATTATCAAAAACTGTTTGAAATTTGTTTTTGCAAGTCTTTGCATCCTAAGGCTATATCCCATTAAGAATATAAAGTGAGATTACTATATTCTAAGCCATTCAACAGAGTTCTTATAAATATAGTTATGTTGCAAACTGGATTTGTATTTGCTTGATATTTTTAACTTTTATCAATTCTTTTAAGAATTATCTTTTATTCATAATTATACAAAACATTTAATTACTTACAAAACCAAATCTACAAAACTATATATCAAACTGGATCATCTCCACCCTATTTTTCTTCCTACTATAAAACATTTTTAATTTCATGATTTCTTTCCATTGTCAGAAATACTAACAAATTAAACTCATGCACATGTATATGTGTGAATTTGTACCACCAGCTTCTTAGATAAAGGGCACTCTACCACATATCTTTTTTTCAACATGCTTTTTCAATTAACAATGTGTCTTGGTGTTAACTCTGTAAGTCCAAATATATAATTTATTGATATGGTTGAAATATATGACCTCGGTTGTGTGTGTGTGAATAATGTGTAGCTTTTATAAATATCTTCTATATGACATTTAACTTGCTTCCTCAGTTTTAAGGTCACCTTTTGGTATTTAGGAAACTTTGTGTTTTTATTCAAATGAGTATTTTTGTATAAATGTCCTTTTGTAAACTTCTACCCCCTTTGTTCTTGCTGCCTAGTACTGCTCTATTATAAGTAAAATTGAAATTTGGTAGTAATTTCCAAGCTCTCCTCTTTGTGTTTCCCACTATATGATTTTAACTGCCTTACCTTTACTTCTAGTTGTAGGATTTCTCAACCTTGGCACTATTGACATTTTCAGCCAGATAATTCCTTGTTGTAGAGGGCTTCTCTGCATTGTAAAATGGTTAGCGGTATCCTAAATTGCTACCGTTCAGATGCTAGTCACACCCTCAAGTTGTAACAACTAAAAATGTTTTTAAACATTGCCAAATGCCCCAGGGAGTCAAAATTGTCCCAGGTTGAGACCAGTGGTATAGAGTAATTAGTGAATTTTCTTTAACTTTTCACAAGTTAAAGTTGGTGATTGCTGTTTTGTTTCTACATTGCAAGAGGATATAGTCATTTGCATGCTATGTAAAGATAACTAAGTACATATTGTATGGCCTACCACCATTTTTATTGTGATAAAATTTATATAATATTTACTGTTTAACAACTTTAAGAGTACAGTTTAGTGATATGAAGTACATTCACAAAGTTATGTCCATTTCCAGGACTTTTTCGTTCCTTTCTCCAAGTTTGATTTTTGGTTTTTTTTTGTTTGTTTGTTTTGTTTTTAAGATTTATTTATTTATTTGAAAGTCAGAGTTATACAGAGGAAGGAGAGGCAGAGAGAGAGAGAAGTACTCTATCCAATGGTTCACTCCCCAATTAGCTGCAATGGCCAGAGTTGCACCAATCTGAAGCCAGGAGCCAAGAGCCTCTTCCCAGTCTTCCACGTGGGTACAGGTGCCCAAGGGCTTGGGTATCTTCCACTGCTTTCCCAGGCCACAGTAGAGAGCTGGATCAGAAGTGGAGCAGGCAGACTTCAAACTGGCACCCATATGGGATGCTGGCACTTCAGGCCGGGGCATTAACCCACTGCATCACAGCACAGCCCTTCTCCCAGTTTTAATGTCAGTGTCTCTGTAGTTCCTTTGGTTGTCTGAAGCTCATCCTGTAGTAGATTCCCTCTGGTAGGGATCTTCTCTGGGTTCTTGCATATTCATAGCACTTTGAAACTTTTATATTGAATATTTGTATGGATATGATATCCCTCACTCATACTTGCTTTTCTTTGCATATCTTAAACATGTATTACATTTTCTTCTGACATAAAAAATATGCTTATAAAATCTAGTGACATTGTGATTTTCTTTTCTTTGAGTGACTTTGTCTTTCTTACCTAGATTCTCAAATATTTTTCTTTTTCTTCAACTACTTTTACTAGAATATACACCAGTAAGAGTTGTTCTGGGTTGACATCCCCAGTACTTGGTGTACCCTTGCAGCATGAAGAATCAAATCTTTATTTCATATCTGCATTTTTCTCTTCATCATCCTTCCAAGTTTTTCTAATTCCAATTCCATTTTATTTTTAATATCTCATTTTAAAATTTTTATTTAGGTTATACAAGTTTCATATATTTCTTATATACAGATTTAGGAACATAGTGACACTCCCCTACCCTCTTCCTTACCTCCTACCCACACTCCAAACCTTCTTCCCCCTACCTCTCATATTCCCACTCTTAATTTTTACAAATACCTATTTTCAGTATACTTAATGATTGTTATAGTTAACCTTGCACTAAGTAACAGAGTTCAACAAATAGTATGAAGAAGAAAAAAAAAACACTGACAAGGGCTTCAATCAATCATCCAATCTCAAAATGTCCATTTCACTCCAATACATTACATTTTGGGAACTCTGTTAGATCAGGGAAAACATAGGGTATCTGTCTTTTTGGGACTGTTTTATTTCACTAAATATAATGATTTCTTATTGCATCCATTTTGTTACAAAAGATAGGATTTCATTTTTTTTTACAGCTGAGTAGTACTCCATAGTTTATATATACCACAATTTCTTCGTCTAGTCAACAGTTGATAGACATCTGGTTTGATTGCATACCTTAGCTATTGTGAATTGTGTTGCTATGAACATAAGGATACAGATCACTCTTTTATATGCTGATTTCATTTTCCTTGGTTAAATTCCCATGATTGGGATGGCTGGATCATATGTTAGATCTGTATTCAGATTTCTGAGGTGTCTCCATCCTGTCTTCCACCATGGCTGTACCAGTTTACATTCCCATCAGCACTGGACCAGGGTACCTTTTTCCCCACATCCTCGCCAGAATTTTTTTTTTTGTTGATTTCTGTATGAAAGCCATTATAACTGGAGTGAGGTGAAACCTCACTGTGGTTTTGATTTGTATTTCCCTGATGGCTAGTGATCCTAGCATTTTCTCAAGTATCTGTTGGCCATTTGAATTTCCTTGTTTGAAAAATGCCTATTCAAGTCCTTTGCCCATTTCGTAACTGGATTGTTTGTTTTGTTATTGTTGCATTTCTTGTGCTCTTTATAGATTCTTTATGTTAATCCTTTGACAGTTGTGTAGTTTACAAGAATTTTCTCCCATTCTGTCAATACCTCTTCACTTTGCTGAGTGTTTCTTTGGCAATGCAGAAGCTTCTCAGCTTGATGTAATCCCATTTGTCAATTTTAGTTTTGATTGCCCATGCCTCTGGGGTCTTTTCCAAGAAGTCTTTGTCTATGCCAATGTCTTGCAGAATTCCCCCAATGTTTGATGGTATCATGTGATAGATTTAGGTCTTTGATCCATTTTGAGTGGAAATTTGTGTAAGGTGTAAGGTAGGGGTCTAGTTTCATACTTCTGCATGTAGAGATTCTATTTCCAAACAGCACCATTTGTTAAAGAGACTGTCCTTTCTCCCAGGATTGATTTTAGCTCCTTTGTCAAAGAAAAGTTGGTTTTAGATGCATGGATTGATTTCTAAAGTTTCTGTTCTTTTACTTTGTCTGTAAGTCTGTTTTTGTGCCAGTACCAGTCTTTTTAAATTACAACTGCCTTGTAGTATATCTTAAAATCAGGCATTGGGATACTCCTGGCTTTGCTTATGTTGTATAAGATTGCTTTAGCAATTTTAAAAGACACCTTGATATCATGGATTATAATTTCTGATTGCAGCACATTTTTACTAATGATAGAGTTGTTTTTTGTTCCAAATTCTATTTTTTGCTTAATTAACTTAGTGTAAAAGTTGATTATACTCCCTCATGCTGTTCCTGCAATACATTTGTAATGTGATGTTAGTTTTGCTGTACATTTTATTGACGGGGTGGGTAAAATTGCTTTTAGAGCATTAGACCTTTCCTATCTGTTCTTTTCACTAATTGATTGCAAAGATGGCTGTGTACCTTCTAAGATTCGTGCCATCTGCTCTTTTCCCCCCACATTATCTGGGCCTTCTTTTTACTTCACCCTGATTGCGCCACTCAGGATTCTACTACATGCAGCTGTTTTCCAGTGTGGAACTTTACCTTAATATGAATCTTTGTCTTCATGATTTCAAAAACCTATAGGGAAAAAAAAGGAAACCTATAGGACCTGGGCTACATTGGACTGCCCCAGTAACCCGTGAACCAATTTTGAGACACCCACATGATTTCCAAGTCAGTCTCAGTTTTTCTTACTGTAATTTCCTCTGAATACCTGTTGGAAAGTTTAGGTTTTCTTGTTGCCAAGGCTATTACATGCTCTATTCCCTTCCATCTGCTCCCTCAACACCAGGACTGTTGGGTTGTCATTACCTGCTTGGATGTTGAAGGGTGTAGAGAGGGTTTTGCCACTTTGTACTGTTGCAAGTGTTTGAGTTTTTGGTTTAATAATCCTGCTTTCTAACTCAGTTTTATGTGCCATATAAACTTAAATACTTATCTTCTCAGTGAATTTAATCCTTTTATCATAAAGTGACTATCACTAATAATACTTTTGATTATTTTATATGATATTAAAATACCAACACCTTTCTTTCATAGATAATTGTAATAATATATAACTTATCTATGAATTTATATTTTAGTTATATCTTTTTTAAGATTTATTTTATTTGAAAGGCAGAATTACAGAAAGGCAAAAACACACAAAGAGAGAGGGAGAGATATCTTCAATCCATTGGTTCACTTCCCAAATGGCCATAACAGCCAGAGCTGGGACAATCCAGAGCCAGGCATCAGGAGCTTCCTCCAGGTCTCCCATGTGCATGCAGGAGCCCAAGCACTTGGGTAATTTTCCACTGCTTTACATAAAGGCACATTAGCAGGAGGCTGGATGGGAAGTTCAGCAGCCAGGTTTAGAATTGGTGCTCATATGGGATGCCAGTGTTGCAGGTGGCAGATTTACATGCTACACCATATCACTGGGCCCAATTATGTCTCTCTCTTTTATTTTATTTCATTATTTTTTAACTTTTATTTAACAAATATAAATTTCCAAAGTACAACTTTTGGATTTTAGCAGCTTCCCCCCACCCCAACCTACCTCCCACCCACAACCATCCCATCTCCTCTCCCATCCCATTCTTCATCAAGATTAATTTTCAATTATTTTTATATACAGAAGATCAATTTAGTATATATTAAGTAAAGATTTCAACAGTTTGCACCCACACAGAAAAACAATGTATAAATACTGTTTGAGTACTAGTTATATCATTAATTCACATAGTACAACAAATTAAGGACAGAGATCCTACATACGGAGCAGATACACAGTGATTCCTATTGTTGATTTAACAATTGAGCCACTTATATATGACGTCAGTAATCACCCAAGGCTCTTGTCATGAGCTGCCAAGGCTATGGAAGCCTTTTGAGTTCGCCAACTTTGATCTTATTTAGACAAGGCCATAGTCCAAGTGGAAGTTGGGAGAAGAGAACTCCCTTCAGAGAAAGGTACATCCTTCTTTGATGGCCCGTTCTTTCTGCTGGGATCTCACTAACAGAGATCTTTCATTTAGGTCATTTTTTTCCAGAGTATCTTGGCTTTCCAAGCCTGAAATACTCCTAGGGGCTTTTTAGCTGGATCTGAATGCCTTAAGGGCTGATTCTGAGGCCAGAGTGCTGTTTAGGATATCTGCCATTCTATGGGTCTGCTGTGTATCCCACTTCCCATGTTGGATCATTCTCTTCCTTTTTTATTCTATCAACTAGTATTAGCAGACACTAGTCTTGTATATGTGATCCTTTTGACTCTTAGACCTATCATCACGATCAATTATGAACTGAAACTGATCACTTTGACTAGTGACTTTGCATTGGTACATGCCACCTTGTTGGGATTGAATTGGAATCCCCTGGCATGTTTCTAACTCTACCATTAGGGGCAAGTCTGATTGAGCATGCCTCAAACTGTACATATCCTCCCTCTCTTATTCCCACTCTTATATTTAACAGGGATCACTTTTCAGTTCAATTTAAACACCTAAGAATAATTGTGTGTTAATTACAGAGTTCAACCAATAGAATTAAGTACTAATACTTAATTAAAAATACTAAAGTACTAAAAAAGAAATAAATACTAAAAGAAATACTAAAAGAAATAAAGTAATAAGTTGTTCCTCGACAATCAGGACAAGGGCTGATCAAGTCATTGTTTCTCATAGTGTCCATTTCACTTCAACAGGTTTCCTTTTTGGTGCTTGGTTAGTTGTCACCGATCAGGGAGAACATATGATATTTGTCCCTTTGGGACTGGCTTATTTCACTCAGCATTATGTGTTCCAGATTCCTCTATTTTGTTGCAAATGACCGGATTTCATCGCTGGTTTGTTGTTTTTTTTGTTTTGTTTTGTTTTGTTTTGTTTTGTTTTCTGTATAGTATTCTATAGAGTATATATCCCATAATTTCTTTATCCAGCCCTCTGTTGATGGGCATTTAGGTTGGTTCCAGGTCTTGGCTATTGTGAATTGTGCTGCGATAAACATTAGGGTGCAGACCGCTTGTTTGCCAATTTAAATTCCTTTGGGTAAATTCCAAGGAGTGGGATGGCTGGGTTGTATGGTAGGGTTATGTGCAGGTTTCTGAGGAATCTGCAAACTGACTTCCATAGTGGCTTTACCAGTTTGCATTCCCACCAATAGTGGTTTAGTGTCCCTTTTTCCACACATCCTCGCCAGCATCTGTTGCTGGTAGATTTCTGTATGTGAGCCATCTAACCGAGATGAGGTAAAACCTCATTGTGGTTTCGATTTGCATTTCCTTTACTGTTAGTGTCGTGGTGAGGATCTCTTTTGACCATGTTTATTGGAGGTTCTATGAGCTTCTTGTACTTGAATGTCTCTTTCCTTCTCCAAACCTGGGAAGTTTTCTGCTAGTAGGCCTTCTAGTCCTTTCTCTCTCTCCATACCTTCAGGAACTCCTGGATCCCGAATGTTGGGTTTTTTAATAGTATCCTGTAGATTCCCACAGTATTTTTTAGATTTCTAATTTCCTCTTCTTTTCTTTGGTTTGACTGTATACCTTCCTGTGCTCTGTCTTCTAAGTCTGATATTCTCTCTTCTGTCTCACTGATTCTGTTTTTAGGCTCTCAAATGTGTTTGTCATTTGTTCTATTGAATTCTTCATTTCATTTTGGTTTCTATTCAATATCTCAATTTCATATTCTAGTAAATTCCTCATTTCATTTTGTTTCCTCCTTAAGATTTCATTTTTTCGAGAAAGATTTTCTGTCCTGTCCTGTATGTATTTCTGGAGTTCATGCATTTGTTTTTGATAACTTCTAAATGTTCTTATCATAAATTTTTTGAAATCCGTATCTTGCATTTCTTCTATTTCATCATCTTCATAATCTTGTATTGGAGTGTCATGTTCATTTGGGAGCATCATAATGTCTTCCTTGTTCTTGTTTCCTCGGTTTCTGCATTTGTTCATTTGTTGTTTGGCATTGTGGAGGTTGTTTTTTTTTTTTTTTTTTTTTTTTTTTTGACAGGCAGAGTGGACAGTGAGAGAGAGAGACAGAGAGAAAGGTCTTCCTTTACCGTTGGTTCACCCTCCAATGGCCGCTGTGGCTGGCGCGCTGCGGCCCGTGCACAGCGCTGAATCAAAGCCAGGAGCCAGGTACTTCTCCTGGTCTGCCATGGGGTGCAGGGCCCAAGCACTTGGGCCATCCTCCACTGCACTCCCTGGCCACAGCAGAGAGCTGGCCTGGAAGAGGGGCAACCGGGACAGAATCTGGCGCCCCGACCAGGACTAGAACCCGGTGTGCTGGTACTGCAAGGTGGAGGATTAGCCTAGTGAGCCGTGGCGCCGGCCGGAGATATTCTTTTGTTTCTTCCTTTTTTTCTCGCTCTGGTGGCTTTTCTCATTAGACTAAGACTCTAGATTAAGTGGACTGTCTTCTTTTGGTGAATCTCCAGAGCCTTGTGGTTGGTGTGGCCAGAGAGCTCTATTCAGTTCTTCAGGGTTAAGGGTGTGCCAGAGGTGACACACCCAGGTTTGGCATGGTAAATCTTCTGTATCTCTCTCTCTCTCTCTCTTTTTTTTTATTCAGAAGGGAAGTAATTCTGCTCAGCTGAGCTCTTCTCCTTGATGGCAATCAGTGCCTGAGCGCTAGCCCCAGGTGGTATAATATTGTCTGCTCTGTCCCAAAGACCACACAAAGGATCTGTGCAGTCCTCAATGTAAGCTATGTAAGCTCAGATTCCCCTGCAATGTCTCTCATCATGTAGCTAAAGCCACCCAAATTTGGGGTCTCCCACCAGAACTACTTACGTGTCAGCCACACCGTGAGTTCTCCCACACACCCTCAGTTTTTTTTTTTTTTTTCACATCCCAGTTTATAAGCTCCACACATTCATTAAGTCTTAATCTCCTGTTATTTCTCCCCACCAGATTTAGGTTTTTCTGCTTGGCTGAGGGCGGGTGCAGCCCTGAGCTGACACAGCTGTTATGTATGTCCAAAATGGCACCTGCTCTAGTGTTTTCCCCACCTTTGTAATATGCGTGGAGAGAAGAATCGTGTCCATACCAGTCCGTTTTATTTTTTTTTCTCTCCTCTAGTTAGGCTGGTGTACTTTTCCCCCACAGGGCTTCAAGCCTTGTTCCCTCTAGGCTCTCCTGCCACTTTTCTTCCAGTGTCTCGGGTTATTGGGGTTTCACCTCACCTCCCTTTCCAGCACTGGTGTGTAGACTCAGCATCTGGGGTCCTGAGCCATGGGCGCCTGTGCCCTCCACGTAGGTCCACCATGTCCCACTAATTCCGGAAGAGTTTCCTCTGCAGTTTTTTCCCTAACTCTTCCCTGAGACTACAGTATTTCCACTTTTATTAAACTATATTTTCCCGGACTATCATTGAGCTCCCTCCCTATTCCGCCATTTTGGAGCCCTCCCCATATTATGTCTCTTAGAAACAGAAAAGGGTAGAATTTGTTTTTTAATCTAAGTTCACAAACCCTATCTTCTAACTGAGCTTTTAGTAATTTCATAATTATTGTAATTACTGAGATACTTTAGTTTAACCCTCTATTTTGTGCTATCCTCAGTCTGTCCAATATGTTCTTATTTCTTTACTAGCTTTGATTATATTCTTTGAATTGCTTAATTTTTAAACTTCTTTTTCAAACACAAGTTGAAACTTACACAGTCATTTATTATTGTCAGTAATTACCCTGGCAATTACAGCATGTATCCTTAACTTGTCAAAATCCAATGTTTAGGCTGGCGGCACGGCTCACTAGGCTAATCCTCCACCTTGCAGTACCGGCACACCGGGTTCTAGTCCTGGTTGGGGCACCAGATTCTCTCCCGGTCACTCCTCTTCCAGTCCAGTTCTCTGCTGTGGCCCGGGAGGGCAGTGGAGGATGGCCCAAGTCCTTGGGCCCTGCACCCGCATGGGAGACCAGGAGGAAGCACCTGGCTCCCAGCTTCGGATCAGCACAGCGCACTGGTCATAGCAGCCATTTAGGGGGTGAACCAATGGAAGGAAGACCTTTCTCTCTGTCTCTCTGTCTCTCACTAACTCTGCCTGTCAAAAAAAAAATCCAATGTTTATAAATTCTCCTTTCTCCCATATCATATTCAGTATACCATTTACTAACTATTTAAAGTTTATATTCTAAATCAAGGATTAGCATTACTCTTTACTCAGCTCGTATTTATTTGGCTTTACTTAAATTTGATTGCTTTTTGTTCTTTCTACATTTCTTTCCTTTTGCTTTGAAACAAATCCTTTATAATTAATTTTGTATTAGTTGGGCTAGTATTGCAATGTTTCATTTTTTGTTTATCTGAAATATCTTTATTTCAATGAATTTCTAACTCTTTGACATAGAATTCTGGACTGAAATTTGAATCCCAAAATCTACTCTCTTCTGATTTGTGTTATTGCTGTTAAGAAGTCAGCTATTTGTTATAATTTTGAAGGTAATCTTTCATTTTTTATTTATTTTTTAAGATTTATTTGACGAGCAGAGTTATAGACTGTGAGAGAGAGTTATACAGAGAGAGGTCTTCCTTCCATTGGTTCACTCCCCAAAGGGTCGCTACGGCCAGCATTGTACCTATCCGACGCCAGGAGCCAGGTCTTTTTCCCAGTCTCCCACATGGGTGCAGAGGCCCAAACACCTGGGCCATCCTCCACTGCCCTCCTGGGCCATAGCAGAGAGCTGGACTGGAAGAGGGGCAGCTGGGACTAGAACCGGCGCCCATATGGGATGCCAGCATCGCAGGCTGAGGATTAACCAAGTGAGCCATGGTTCTGGCCCTGATAATCTTTTATTTTGACTTGTATTTTCAAATGCATGTGTATGTGGAAGAGTGATGGTTGGCTGTGTGTGGTCAGTGCTCAGTACTCCTTCAATGTAGCACTAATCCTATCTAGTTGTGATATGTTGGCATCTTTCCATCATTTTAACTTTCCATGTTCACTTCAATAAGTTTCACAGAAGGGTTTTTCAAATACATTCATCTTAGCACCGTGATAACAGATTGTTGCTTAGTCTCTCTCTCTTTTTTTTTTTTAAAGATTTATTTATTTGAAAGTCAGAGTTGCACAAAGAGAGAAGAGGCAGAGAGAGAGAGAGAGAGAGAGGGGTCTTCCATCCGATGGTTCACTGCCCAATTGGCCGCAATGGCCGGAGCTGTGCCGATCCGAAGCCAGGAGCTTCTTCTGGGCCTCCCATGTGGGTGCAGGGGCCCAGGGACTTGGGCGATCTTCTACTGCTTCCTCAGGCCATAGCAGAGAGCTGGATTAGAAGAGGAGCAGCGGGGACTAGAACCGGCGCCCATATGGGATGCTGGTGCTTCAGGCAGGGCATTAACCTGCTGCACCACAGCGCCAGCCCCTGCTTGGTCTCTGTAGTCATCTTATTAAATCATCACTCTTTCTCCCCCTTCCTACCATGTAATTCTAGTCTCCATTCCAGGTCAGTGCTGTCACATAACTTGACTTTTACTTTCCTCAGTAAGTGACTCAAAAGAGATTTTTATCCAAAACCAAAGGAAATTTACCTGAAAAGTTTACATACTTTCAAGACTTTTTCTCATCCATCATATAGGAGATTAACTGTCACACTAAATTTCTACTGCTTCGAAACAAAAACCATTATAGCAAATACCTTGCTTTAGTTTATTGTGTTAAAAGCTGGTTTCATCAATAGTTAAGAATGTTACACTACTATAGTTTTAATGGATTGTGGTTGTCTATATTCCCACTAAACTAGGATCTTCTCATTTTTCACTTGTTAAACTTATTATTTGGTGAAGAATTAAGCCTTTTTACTGTAATATAAATTTAAAGTATGTTATCGCAAAAACTAAAAAACAAAGAATTGGAGTAGGAAAGAGGGTGTGAGGAAGTGGAAGGAGAGCTTAGAAGGGAATATCATTATGCTCTTAGAATTGTATCTACAAAGCACATTGAATCTGTTAAAAACTAATTAAAATTAAATAAATAAATAAAAGCTGGATTTCTGTTGCCATAATTTGAAGTCAGATTTATCTTAAAATAATGCCAATTTTTAGATCTTTAATTAGTTATGATTATGAGACTTTTGGGTAGTGTGAGAGGATTTTGTGCTCCTTCCTCTAGTTGTAGGAGTTGTGAATATTGGAGGTTTCTGGTCAATACTTAGGAAATATATAATTTTATACATACCTAAGTTCTGGGCCTTTTCTCTGATAACCCTAGTTCTATAATTATTTGTTGGTAAAACACAGTACAGAATTCATGTAAATCAAGTAAAGAAATTTTTTTATTGGAGCAGTATGCCAGGGAATGGTTGTAGTTGCTTTTAGGATTCTGGTTTTGATACACAATTAGTCCAAGGATCAATTTCCAACAGGGATAATATCCAAAAGTAATAAAGAATAAGGCAAGCTCACTTTATTGTTGAAGAGATTAATGTGTGTCTCTCTACCTCTCAAAGCCAGTGCTGAAAGTCTACCAAGATCATAAGCAGCCAGAATACATATTTGAACAGAACCGATTTCAGCTAAAGGCTCAAGGACTCCTTAAACCTTCAACAAGCACTGCTGATAGAAGTTCTGTCACTTTACCTACTCTGGCTCTTGAACAACAAGATACTGTGAAAAAAAAGCAGGTAAAATGTTGAAATACTTAATTGATATTTTAAATTTTGCTTCGATATAGAATTGATAATGTGCTTTTTAACTCACAAGAACAGTAGAATTTCATTTTCTATAAGGTTGCATATGAGTTTGGGAAATATAGTTCTCACTTCATCCTATTAAGGAACTTTTGTACAGTGAAGAAAAGTCATAAAGGAAGCTCTTGGCCCCTTACAGTGTCATCTGATCTTCTCTTATATGTTAGAAGAAAATATATTAATGTTTTGAATGTTATTATACTTTCTTCTTTTGTTAAATTTACTTGGAAAACTAGAGTTAGAGAGAGAGATGGAGAGACATGATCTCAGAGTGATCTTCCATCTGGTTCACTCCCCAAATGGCTACAATGGCACTGGCTGGGCCAGGCCAGAGCCAGGAGCCAGGAGTTTCATCTGGGTCCCCCACGTGGGTGCAGAAGCCCAAGTACTTGGGTCATTTTCTGCTGCTTTCCCAGGTACTTTAGAAGGGAGCTGGATCTGAAGTGGAGCAGGGAAGACTTGAACCAGCATCCATATGAGATGCTGGTGCTGCTGATGGTGGCTTAACTCGCTATGCTACAACACCAGTCCCAAGATGTCAGCCCTCTGGGGTTATAATTTCTTCCATTTTCATAATTTTTACCAAAAATGGTAATCTTTAAAACCGTGGTGAAGGGCAATAAAAGTTGAGACTGAGCCAGCTAGCTAGTGAGACTTGTAGATTGGGAAAGTTGCTTGCAACACATAAATGAATAGTAACTTGGGGGAGAAATCACCAGAGCTTGGTTTTAAATGAATATCTGAAAAAAATTAAAGAAGGGAGCAGAGGTGGGAGAAAATGGAAGGCAGTGAAAGTCACAGTAGAGCCAAGATTACTCTGAGCTTTTGATTCAAAGGGGACTTTGGAGGTGCACATTAAACATTTGAGTGCTATTTTGGTTTTAGGCATTGAGCTAAGTGCTAGAAATGCAAAATTGAAGACAACCTGTGTCCTTAAAGGTTTCAGAGTCAGCCGGCGCCGTGGCTCAATAGGCTAATCCTCCGCCTTGTGGCGCCAGCACACCGGGTTCTAGTCCCGGTTGGGGCACCGGATTCTGTCCCGGTTGCCCCTCTTCCAGGCCAGCTCTCTGCTATGGCCTGGGAGTGCAGTGGAGGATGGCCCAAGTGCTTGGGCCCTGCGCCCCATGGGAGACCAGGAGAAGCACCTGGCTCTGCCTTCAGATCAGCGCGGTGCGCTGGCCGCGGTGGCCATTGGAGGGTGAACCAACAGCAAAAGGAAGACCTTTCTGTCTGTCTCTCTCTCTCACTGTCCACTCTGCCTGTCAAAAAAAATAATAAAACTAAATTAAATTAAATTAAAAAAGGTTTCAGAGTCTGGAAGTGAATAGGTGGGCAAATCAACAACAGGAGACACTGTGCACTTACTCCTCATGTTGGATCTCTGTCCTTAATGTGTTGTTCAATGTGAATTAACAAACAGTATTTTATACTTTATGTTCTGTGTGGGTGCAAACTGTTGAAATCTTTACTTAATATATACTGAATTGATCTTCTGTATATAAAGAGAATTGAAAATGAATCTTGATGTGAATGGAATGGGAGAGGAAGTGGGAGTTGGGAGGGCTGAGGGTGGGAGGCAAGTTATTGGGGGGGAAAGCCACTGTAATCCATAAGCTGTACTTTGGAAATTTCTATTTACTAAATAAAAGTTAAAAAATATGGTTAAAAAAAACAAATACAGTGGAGCATAAGAGCTTTGATCACTAAAGGTGGAAAGAAAATAGTGAAGAATTAAAAAGAAAGAACTCTTAGACCCTGGGGCCAGGGGGAGAATCAGTGGAGGAAAAACCATCCTTTAGAGTTGCACTAATCTCAAGAATAAGTGGGAAAGTGATAAGATAGAAAAGGTAGGGGCCAGCGCTGTGGTGCAGTGGGTTAAAGCCCTAGCCTAAAGCGCCGGCATCCCATATGGGCCCCAGTCCAAGTCCCAGCTGCTCCTCTTCCATCTAGCTCTCTGCTATGGCCTGGGAAAGCAGTAGAAGATGGCCCAAGTCCTTGGGCCCCTGCACCCATGTGGGAGACCTGGAAGAAGCTCCTGGCTCCTGGCTTTAGATCAGCTCAACTCTGTCCAATGTGGTCATTTGGGGAGTGAACCAGAGGAATGGAACATCTCTCTCTCTTTGCCTCTCTCTCTCTCTCTCTCTCTCTCTGTGTGTGTGTGTGTGTGTGTGTGTGTAACTCTGACTTCCAAATAAATAAAATAATTCTAAAATAAAAGGTGGGAGAGGTAGGGCTTGAGGAGAAATGATATGGATGGATGCTCACATATGCATGGGTGCTCACTTTGGGTTTGGTTGAGATCATCCTTAAAAGAATGAAATCAGGGGCCAATGCTGTGACGCAGCTGGTTGAAGCCACAGCCTGTAGCACTGGGTTCCCATATGGATGCCAGTTGAGTCCTGGTTGCTTCACTTATGATCCAACTCCCTGCTAATGAACCTGGGAAAGCAGCAGAGGATGGCCCAAGTCCTTGAGTCCCTGCACCCATGTGGGAAATGCAGAGGAATCTCCTGGCTTCAGCCTGGCACAGCCCTGGTCATTGTGGCCATTTGGAGAATGAACCAGCAGATGGAAGATCTCTGTCTCTCTGTCTCTCTCTTACTCTCTCACTCTCTCTCTCTCTCTCTCTCTCTCTCTCTCTCACTCTCTTTCTTTCCCTCTCTCTTCCTATGTTAAATAGATCCAGGAAAGATTTAATCATCCATAAATTAATTCATTTGGCATAAAATGAGCTTCAAGAGCTTAAATTTAAAGAAGAAGCGAGAAATTGTATGTACATCTGGGATGGGAGGGGAAGCTGAAAATGAATGTTGAGTTGTAGGTTATGCCTCTTGATTGTGGCTAGCACCCAGTGAAGAATTAAGTAAACAGGGGTTAAGGACAGATATAAAAAGGGGGTGGATGTTCCATATAAATGAAGAGGGAATTTATTCTGAGAAGAGGGTAAATAGAAGCAGGTTGGTTTCTCAAAATAAATTAGAATGGAAGTGCAACCATTTGGATTGCCTAGGAGATTGAGGAAGGAGCAAAGGGATAGAGGGAGGGAGGGAAAGCTTTTTGGATATTAAGGAAGATACTGGTTTATCAAATCGTAGGGTACATTCATTAGAAAGGAATACTACAGTGTTCATCATCTCAAGAATGGTTGCTTCCTTTAGTCACTACCTCCACAACTAAACATATGTAACTGCTAAATTGAATCACATTTTCTTACTGAATTACAAAATTACAGATGACAATGGCCTTTTGTTGAAGAAATCTAATACTTAGAATGCAGTAAAACATTTTAAAGAATGTAATAGAGAAAATTAATGCATTTTCTGTTAAATCTTAATATTTTAGTCTCATAAAATATTAAAAGAGAATATAGCCCTTGTTGAAACATTGAGATAAGGCAGTGTGCACCTTCCCTGGTTCTGGGTTGAGCTTGAGCTGTTCTTTCATTATTAGAGAACAGTACCATTGCTTCCATCCTGGCCAATAAGTACAAGAGGTACATTTTACCTTTTGAGTTCAAATTTGTGTTTCCTTTAGCTCTGAACATGCTAGGCTTTGCTTTGCAAGCTCCTAGTCAACAGAGATGGAGGATAATTACCCTTTTTTACACAAACATTATGGCAAAGTTGCTGACAGAGCTTGTAGTAATAGATTTCCTATAAAAATGGTAACGTCTATCAGCTTTGCAACAGGCAGTACAGTTATCATTTATATATTTACATCAGTGCTTTAACAAAGCAGGTCCAGTATGGTAACTCTTTTACCTTAAAGCTAGTTACTACTGTACTGTTGGAGACACTGTGATGGCCTGTGGAGTTACTGTCAGATTTCCTCAAATATGGTGATTTACTTTCTGCATGGGAAGAAAAGATGTGAGTGATGCCACCCTCAAGGTTTTTTGAAGAGGAATTAAGGAGTGTAAGTGGTACAGAGCACAGACAGTGAAACCAGGGAGCAGAGCAACGCTCAAGCATGTGTACGTGGTAGAGACCGGGACTCAGCCTTGCTGGTACCAAGTGTGGTCCAGGTCCATGGCTAGCAGGGACTGGGTTAGAAATGCAGAATCTCAGGCTCCATCCCAACACTTCTGAATGAGAATTTTCACTTTAGAAAGACCGGCAGGTCATTCACATGCACATTTAAGTCTGAGAAGAACTGGTCCATAGAACAGGCAACTGTTAGTTAATAAAATATGTGCTTCCCGGAGGCTGTGACACAATGAGTCCTAGTACTCAAGGTAACCTTCCTCACATTCAGAAAGAAGTAAAGTTTCTTATGAATTATGATAGCAGCTATCCAGGAATTCAGTCGTGGAAAAGCATGGAGTTTGTCAAAACCAAGTGAGGAGTTTTAGGGGAGAAATGACAGTCAGGATAAATGCAGAGCCACTAAGCAAGGAGGCTGGACTCCCAGGAACACCAGAGAGCTGGTTGTATTTAGATGTGATGAGCACTGGGTTACAGGAGAGGAGAGGCACTGAGAGCCAGCACTGGAACTGTCCTGTGGGGTAGGGGATGGGCCTCTGGATAAGGGAGTGCTGAGGAGGAGTGTCAAGATTCAGCAATAGTTTGGTGAAAATTTTCAGTTCCAAAATGCTTGCCTTTGAGCTATAGACATTTCATGCAATGATAATTGGGGCTAATATATCTTCACCTTTATGTGTGAAAAAACTAATTCTTTTGAAAATTGACTTTTATTTAGATCCATCGGCCCTTTGATGAGGCGTTTTCTCCCTCTCCTTCTAAGCTGCCACGTGCTGGGATCGGAAGAAGAGGTCTCTTCAGCACCAGGTCTTCCACTTATCCTAAGTACATTTTCCAAGATCAGGATGAAGTCATTAAAGCCAACATCCGTGATCCTTTGCAAATTATTAAAATAATAGAAGATAATGAGCATCTTGGATTTCTTTATATGGTCCCTGCAGTAGCAAAGTCTTCCATTGAATATGACACATTTAATCTGAAGTGAGTTCTCTTTCATGAACCAGTTTACTTAACATTAAAATTACAAATGGGATTGCAAATATCACCCAACATTTCTTCAGTATTAATGATAAATGTGATCAAATATTATTTTGTTTATCATCTAATTATAATTAAATTCTATTCATAGCAATCTTTATCTTTACCTGGTTATAAAAATTAACTACTTTAGGGAGCAATACATTGTTGTGCATCTCATGTATTTACATAGTGTTTTCCTATCAAATTTTGATCAGTATAACAAACACTTTTGATATTTTGTGATCACTCTGGAAAAAATGGCAGTCTATAAAACTCAATGATGCATGATTTGTTTGACATGTCATGCCAGTTTTCCTTTATTGTATCTTTTTATATGACTAATTTAATACAGTGTAATTTTTAATACAATTTTATACAATTCTCCTTCAAGGAGAGGGAGGAGTGAATTACAGGGTAGAAGAGGGGAAGAGTGTTGGAGGCAGCAGGAAAATGAATACAAACAACCTGCAGTGGGAGCATACCTGGTGTGTTCAGGAAGCAGAGAGGAAGCTGGAGTGGCAACAGCAGAAATTGTGAGGCACAGGAGAAGGACCACACAGGGCTTTATCACCCTCTGTAATGCCTTCCGTTTTTACTTTGGGAAAAATGGAGAAACAGTGAAGGGTTTTGAGCAGATGAGTGTCACAGCCTGTATTATATTTTGAAAACAAATCACACTGGCTGCTGTGTAGAGAACAGACTTGGGGAGCAAATTTGAAACAGGAGGGCCAATTAAATGCTGTAATTATTTAGATGAGAAATGGACCTATGGTAGTTGTAAGGTGGTGGAGAAATGGGTCTCGTTATGGAAATGTGAAAGTAATCCAGGGCCGGCGCCGCGGCTCACTAGGCTAATCCTCCGCCTTGTGGCGCCGGCACACCGGGTTCTAGTCCTGGTTGGGGCGCTGGATTCTGTCTCGGTTGCCCCTCTTCCAGGCCAGCTCTCTGCTGTGGCCAGGGAGTGCAGTGGAGGATGGCTCAAGTGCTTGGGCCCTGCACCCCATGGGAGACCAGGAGAAGCACATGGCTCCTGCCTTGGGATCAGCGTGGTGCGCCGGCCGCGGTGGCCATTGGAGGGTGAACCAATGGCAAAGGAAGACCTTTCTCTCTCTCTCTCTCTCTCTCTCTCTCTCACTGTCCACTCTGCCTATCAAAAAAAAAAAAAAAAAAAGTAATCCAGGTAAAGGTAAAGTCAGGTGGACAGCCATAGAGTAATCTAGCATGACTTCAGTGATTCATTTGTGTAAGCAAGAGAAGAAGTAGAGTTATTATTAACTGACACACAGAAGACTGGAGGGAACTGATTCGTCAGAGAAAAATAAGCATTTGGGTTTGGACAAACTAACTCTGAGATGTCAATGAGAAGAACAAATAGGGTGGTAGGTGAAAGTGAATTGGGGTCAAAGTAGAGATTTTTGAAAGACGAGAGAAATAGTTTGACTTAAAATGTGAGAATTAATATATAATGGAATTTAAAGCTTTGTTTCAATATTTAATTTCATATTGTTTTGTTTTAATATAAAACTTAATATTTAATTTCTAAATAGTTAATACTTTAATATCTTTAGCATTAATTCCACTACCTTGCTGCTTTCTTTTTACAGTTCTTTTTAAGTTTTTGGAGAGAAAGTTATAGATCTTAAATGAAGACTAATGGACAAATGATTTATTTGCTGATTTTAAAAATATGCTTTTTGATTCATATATGAAAATGTATTCATAGTTTTATCTTCTGAAAAAAATCATTCAATAACCCTGATACCATGGAATATTACTTGTGATGTTCATTCCCTATTGTAAAAGCCAAATTTTGCCAAATGTCAAGTTCATTCATATATATTTACCAGCACAAAACTAAGTATTCAGTTTTGTGAAACTGAAATTTATGTTTTCGTCCAATGCTGGAGGTTTATGTATTTCTAGATTGGTGAGTGCTTTCACCAGGGGACTTCAGTTGATGTTTTGCCTTGTTTTGGACTGACAAGGTGATGCTTGATAGTAATATGCAAGGTTTCCTTTAAGCAGATATTCTTGAAATCATGGCTTGTTACTGCATTTTAGGGTTTGATACATTTTCCTCTCCAGCTTGAACTCCAAATATTATAACCTAATGAATAAAGGCAATTATTTAGATGCTACACATGTTTAACATTAAAAAATGGGTAAACAAAATGAAGATACATTTTTACAAAACTTTTCAAAATCAGTGTAGAGGCAGAAATTTTTCCCCAGAAACCTTTTATTTGAGGTATGCAAACTTCATGCATTTCATAAACACAACTTTAGGGACACAGTGATAGTAATTCTTCCCACCAGACCTACCCTCCCACCTCCCTTCCCACCATTCTTCCTCCTCTCTCTCCTATTCCCATCCACATTTTTTACTAAGATGTGTTTTCAATTAATTTATACACAGAAGATTAACTCTTTACTAAGTAAAGATTTCAATAAATACTATGAAAAAAGAAACTGTTCCTCAGCAGTTTTTTAATTTCTGTTTTGATTTCTTCTATGACCCACTGTTCATCCAGGAGCATACTGTTCATTCTCCATGTTTTCCTATGTTCTAAAGACTCTCGAGTTGTTGATCTCTAGCTTCATTCCATTATGGTCAGAGAAGATGCATGGTATGATTTTGATTCCTTTGAATTTGCTGAGACTCGCTTTATGGGCTGGCCCAAGGTCTATCCTAGAGAAAGTTCATGCACTGGTGAGAAGAATGTGTGTTTTTCAACCGTAGGATGAAAAGTTCTGAAGATATTTGTTAGGGTGCATTTGGCCTACAGTGTCAATTAATTGTTTCCTTGCTGATTTTCTGTCTGGTTGATCTGTTCATTGCTTCAAGTGGGATATTGAAGTCCCCCATTACTATTGTATTAATGTCTATGTCTCCTTTCAGATCCGTTAATGTTTCTTTTAAATAACTAGGTGCCCTATAATTAAGTGTGTGTGCATTTATTAGAGTCACATCTTCCTGTTGAATTGATCCCTTAATCATTGCATAGTGCCCTTCTTTATTTTCTTTTAACAGTTTTTGCATTAAAGTCTATTTTGTCTGATATTAGGATGGCTACACAAGCTCTTTTTTGGTGTTTGTGTTAGCATGGAATATTTTTTTCTATCCTTTCACTCTGTATGTATCTTTGTTGATGAGATATGTTTCTTATAGGCAGCAAACACATGGTTTGTTTTTTTTTTCTTCATTCAGCCAACTTGAGAGTTGAGGCCATTTACATTCAAGGTGCCTATTGATAAGTAACAACTTGGCCCTGCCATTTTTCCATAAATATTCCTATTTTTTACTTTGGATTTCCTTTGCACCTTTACTGGGATATTTTCTGCATTCACCTTCTTTCATAGTGATGACCATGTTTCTGTATTTCTGTGTGTAGCACATCCTTCAGCATCTTTTGTAAGGCTGGACAAATGGTGACAAATTCTTTCAATTTCTGTTTGTTATGGAAGGTTTTTATTTCACCTTCATTCATAAATGAGAGCTTTGCAGGGTACAATCTCTGGGCTGATAGCTTTTTTTCTCTTAAGATTGGACTATGTCTCTCCATTCTCTCCTAGCCTGTAGGGTTTCTGAGAAGTCCATTGTGACTCTAATTGGAGAGCCTCTGAAAGTAATCTGGCATTTCTCTTGTGCACATTTTAGAATCTTTTATGTTTTACGGTGGAGAGTTTGACTACAATGTGTCATGGTGCAGATCTTTTCTGGGCATGTCTATTAGGAATTCCATGTGCTTCTTGTACTTGGACATCCCTTTGTTTTCTCCATGTTAGGGAAGTTTTCTGTAATTATTTCACAAAAAAAGACCTTCTAATCTATTCTCTCTTTCCATGTCTTCAGGAACTCCTAAGACCCATATGTTGGGTCGGTCGTTTGATAGTATCCCATAGATCTCCAACACTGTTTTTTAGATTTCTAATTTCTTCTTCTATTTTTTTTCTCATTGTAACATTTCCAGAGCTTTGTCTTCTAACTCAGATATTCTTTCTTCTGCCTCACAGATTCTGTTGTTAAGGCTTTCCACTGCATTTTTTAAAAATTAAAAAAAAAATTTTTTGACAGGCAGAGTTAAGGCAGTGAGAGAGAGAGAGAGAGAGAAAGGTCTTCCTTCCATTGGTTCACCCCCCAAATGGCTGCCACAGCCAGCACTGTGCTGATCTGAAGCCAGGAGCCAGGTGCCTCCTCCTGGTCTCCCATGCGGGTGCAGGGCCCAAGCACTTGGGCCATCCTCCACTGCACTCCAAGGCCACAGCAGAGAGCTGGACTGGAAGAGGAGCAATCAGGACAGAACCAGTGCCCCAACTGGGACTAGAACCCGGAGTGCCGGTGCTGCAGGTGGAGGATTAGCCAAGTGAGATGCGGCGCCGGCCTCCACTGCATTTTTTGTCCTATTGAATTCTTTATTTCCAATATTTCACTTTGATTTCTCTTTAAAATCTCAATTTCATGAGAAATTTTCTTTCATATCATGTACAGATTGCTTTAGTTCATGGATTCGCTTCTGATTACTTCTAAGTAATTCTACAATCTTTTTTTATGAATTCCGTTTCTGACATTTCTTCAATCTCTTCATTCTCACTTTCTAGTGTTGAAGTGTTGTTGTGTTACTTTTGGGGGCATGATGTTGTCTTCCTTATTTTTCTTTCTTGAATTTCTGCTTTTTAGGCATTTGTGGAGATACTTATTGGTTTATTTCATTTCCCCCTGTGATGGCTTTTATCTTTGGACTATGCCTCTGTGGATTAGTGGAGTGTCTGCTTCAGTGAATACTGAGGCATGTGCTGAGTGTGGCCAGGGAGCTCTGTTCAGGGCTCTGGGGTGAGGGGAATGTCCAAGGTGATTCTCAGATTGGGCAAAGTAAATCACCTCTTTATGTTTGCTTATCAAAGGGGAGGTTTGTTCAGCTATATTGGCACAGTCTCAAACTCACTTCCTCTCCTCCAAGAAGACCAATGCCTGGACACTAGCTCCAGTGGGTACAATATACATCAGTGCTGCCACAAGAACCACACAAAGTTTCCATGTAGTCCTCAGTGTGAGCACAGATCCTGCAGCAATGACCTTCACTAGGGAATCGGGGAGCCCTGAGTGTGTGGAACCACCACAATGACTGCCCAAAGACCCAGTCACACCCTGTGTCCTCCCACGTAGTCACAGTGTTTTCACAGTCCCAGCATACAAGGCTCCTACATTTAGGAGCACCCAGCCTCCTGTCAATTATCCCAGCCAAACTCGGGTGTCTCCTCCCGGCTGCTTGCTGGAAGTCCAGACACCAGCTGCACAGCTGTTACATAAGTCCAAAATCTCACCTGCCCTCTCTCAGCTTTTTATAGGACACTAGTGTCAAGTGGTCAGGGAGAGAGAAACGTGCCCCCTTTTTTTCCCTCTAGGTTGGCAGGGCTCCAATCCAGACTCATGCCAGGTTCCTCCTACAGCTTTATCACTAGAGGTTTGGGCTGCTGCAGTCTGGCCTCACCTCACTCTCCAAAGCTGGTGCTGAGGCTCTCGGCTGCTGGAATCCTGAAATGTGCATTTCCATACTCTCCATGTAGATCCACAGTGTCCCTCTAATTTGCATGGAGTTTCCTCTGCCATTTTCTCCCTAACTCTTCCCAGAGATTGCAGTCTCTCCAATGCTTTTTTATCTTCCCCTACACTAGAGCAGTAAGCTCCCTCCTTATTCCGCCATCTTGGCACCTCTTGAGGCAGATATTTTGGCACACTGGATAAAACATTGCTTAAGACATGCTCATCCCATATGCGGGTACGTGTGTTCTAGTCCTGGATCCACTCCTGAATCCAACTTTCTCACCAACCTGGTTGCAGCCATTTGGGGAATAAACCAGCAGATGGAAGATTCTCTCTCCCTTTCTTTCTCTCTTCTTCTTCCTCCTCCTCCCTCTACCTCTTCCTCTCTCTCTCTCTGCCTTTTAAATAAATAAAATTTAAAAAAATCTTTTAAAAAATAATCCTTTCCAGTAAAAACTGAATGAAGGTATAACAGATCTAAACTATAGAAATCATTTAAGGCTGCACTCCTCTTAGTGCAAACACAAAAAAGACACACCATTGCTGAGTTGCCTATGAAAGGTGGAGTCAGAGAGGAAATATAAGAGCCGGCGCCGCGGCTCACTAGGCTAATCCTCCGCCTAGCGGCGCCGGCACACCGGGTTCTAGTCCCGGTCGGGGCGCCGGATTCTGTCCCGGTTGCCCCTCTTCCAGGCCAGCCCTCTGCTGTGGCCCGGGAGTGCAGTGGAGGATGGCCCAGGTGCTTGGGCCCTGCACCCCATGGGAGACCAGGAAAAGCACCTGGCTCCTGGCTCCTGCCATCGGATCGGTGCGGTGCGCCGGCCGCAGCGCGCCGGCCGCGGCGGCCATTGGAGGGTGAACCAACGGCAAAGGAAGACCTTTCTCTCTGTCTCTCTCTCTCACTGTCCACTCTGCCTGTCAAAAAAAAAAAAAAAAAGAGAGAGGAAATATAAGTTGCTGAAAAAATTTCCTTATTTATGTCTTAACCAATACCATGTGGTGCACAAGTCAATGTTTGCCATAAATGCAGTAATATATGAGGGAAAGGTGTTTAACAACTCTTTGTTCCAATTATTACTAAAAACAAGTGCCATGGAAGTTTTGTATTTATTTGTGAGCTGGGATTTGGATTGGAGAATACATGTGGCAGTCAGTAGCATCTGAGCACCTAGCTGTGTGCACAGCAAGGAAGGTTTTGCTCTGCTTTGAGAGAGCAAGTGTAGGCCTCCCTTCTTAGCATTGACAGAGAGTGAAATTGTGAATCTTACACAGTCAGCACTACTGTCCATGTACCCTTCCTCTGTCATACCATGAATTAGTGATTAGAAGATTTTAATTTCCATCATGAAATATACAAGCTGAGGATAAGCACGTTTGTACATAAAATTATTCAAATCATTTTATGAAACTAGACCCATTTCTCTGGTTTTAGGGGGGTTGCTCAAATATGTTTTAGAGATATATTTAGCATTTTGAATAGACAAACTACCACTTCAGTCTCAAAATATTCTTAAGAATATAATATTGCAATGTTAGGTGGCTGCATTCTATAAATGGCAAATTCCCCAAGACTTGGCTCTTGTCAACATTTGATGATTTTACTGCTTCATCACATATTAGGGACATACCTATCCAAAAAGCATATTTAAATGAGAAAGTTTGGGCCAGCGTCATGGCTCAATAGGCTAATATTCCGCCTGCGGCGCCGGCACACCAGGTTCTAGTCCCGGTTGGGGCTCCATATTCTGTCCCGGTTGCTCCTCTTCCAGTCCAGCTCTCTGCTGTGACCCGGGGTTCAGTGGAGGATGGCCCAAGTCCCCATGGCTGCTGCGGCCATTGGGGGGTGAACCAATGGAAAAGGAAGACCTTTCTCTCTGTCTCTCTCTTTCTGTCTACTCTGTCAAAAAAAAAAAAAAAAAAAAAATAGAAAGTTTGAGGAGCTGCTTTTCAATCTGAATGCAAAGTTCTAAGCATTTTTGTTTACTGCTATCTCTTAAACTGAAGCAGCCTTGCAGCTTTAGAGTGTAACTTACCTGTCAGCTTAGCATCTGATCTGTGCTGAAAACAGGTGCAGGTAAAATGATCTAAAAAGCCGGGGTCCATACATTGTCCAGAGATCCAAAACCATCTGACAGGAGTTCAAATACATACTGCTATTTCCAAAGAACTGAAGTTGTTATTCAAGACATTGTAATTTTAAAAAGACTGGAAAAATCAGCCAGCTGAATATGGATCCTCACACCGTCCTTTGGTTCAGCTGGCTAGAGAACCTCTTTATTAATTTTACAATATTATGACATATATTTTAAAATTTGTGATAAGACCTTTGCAAAATTTATAGGAAATTGATGGTCTGAATTGTCCTGAGTGCCCACTAAGTGGTTCTAGATGCTGAATGTTTGAGTAATACAGTTACAAAGGGAGATTTCCCAAGGAGTATACCAAAGCAAATGACTCTAGGTGTACCAGGTTGTTTACAGTGCTAGAAATTTATCTATTTTTAAAAAAGAGAAATCATTGAGAAACTTGCTGCAAGTGAAATTTTATTTTCCTAATATGCATATGGCTGCCCTGTTAAACTTCCTGAATTCAGAAAATATTTTCAGGGGTAAGAATATGTAATCCCCTTGGCCAGGGCTCAGCCTACTAGTGGGACATGATACAGCCCATGTTGTCTGGCTGATGAATTATGTCACTTAAGATAATTGTTTCTGTAGACTCTGTCTTTAGTATTCTATGAGAAAGCTTAATAGCAAAACTGTTTTGTGCACATAAGGAACATAAAAAAAAAATCCTTGTTTAGTTTTGTGTTTTGGTTTCATTTATTCTTGTTCTATATAATTTTTCTATTAACAGATGGTATATGTAATTGCTATTATTTTCATAGTATTTTTATTATTTAGTATTAGATCTTCCCCCCAAAAAATAACAATTTATGCACATGTTCCCAAATATTGTTTCTAGCCCTTCATTTCTCCTTTCTTCTTTTTAAAAATTGTTATGTGTTTGAAAGGCAGAATGACAGAGAGAAATAGACAAAGAGATAAGAGAGCAAGAAGGAGAAAGACCACTCATCCACTGGTTCACTCTTCTAATGCCCACAAAAGCCAGGGCTGGGCCTGACTGAAGTCAGGAAACAGGAACTCAATCCAGATCCCCCACTTAGGTGGCAGGGACACAGGACTCGAGCCATCTGACCTGCCACCTCCCAGGATGTGGAATTGTGAGCAGAACCAGGACTAGAACTAGAGCCCAAGTACCGTGATATAGATGTAGGTGTTCCAAGCAGTATCATAACTGTGGCACCAAGTTCTTACCTCAAAGCATAATTTAATAAAGTCGCTTTGGTAAAGAGCACTGTAGGCTTTTCCAGTTTTCTAAAGTGCTTTTAATGACACATGAGTACAGATTTAAAAATTTTTTTTACTTTTTCATTTTACTTTTTAAATTCATAAAATTACTGTTCCTGTTTTTCTAATCACATCTTGAGTTTTTCTTTAAAAAATAAAAACATAAAAAATAAAACATTTTAACACTAATTATCTAAATTTTTTTTTGACAGAATTAGAGAGAGAGAGAGAAAGGTCTTCCTTTCTGTTGGTTCACCCCCCAAATGGCCACCACGGCTGGCACTGCGCTGATCCAAAGCCAGGAGCCAGGTGCTTCCTCTTGGTCTCCCATGCAGGTGCAGGGCCTAACCACTTGGGCCATCCTCCACTGCCTTCCCGGGCCACAGCAGAGAGCTGGACTGGAAGAGGAGCAGCTGGGACAGAATCCAGTGCCCCAACTGGGACTAGAACCCGGTGTGCCAGCGCCGCAGGCAGAGGATTAGCCAAGTGAGCTGTGGTGCCGGCAAATTTTCTAAATATTTAAAAATTCATTTTCTAATAGCATTAAGGTCTACAATTAATTTTGACAAGTATTTTTCTATTCATTCATAATGGACAAATTTCTATTAAAGCTTGAAAATTACTAGATCTTTGAGACAAACATAGTAGTTTTTAAAGATTAGAAATTAGGCAATGAAGTTAAGATTGTCTAAAATTTGAATTTCTAAACTATAGCAATACCCCTATCTTTTTGCCTAAATATCTCTTTTGTTTGGAAATGTTATCAAATGAATCTGTGGTACCAGCAAGCTACATCAACACCACAGCAGAAGAGACCCAGCCCACTCAGAAGGGGTTTAAACTTTATAAAGCATGTGCAAGAACAAAATATAGAACAAAGTTCTGCTTTTAGATTAGTCTGAGAACAGGAGGATCAAGAAGCTAGAAATGCAGAATTGCAGTTTCACCAGTTTATTGAAAACCTTTTAGTTGGAACCAGAAAAGCAAACACAATAATAAATATCATTAGTAGATCAACATGCTAGATAGCATAGATTACTATATTCCAGGATATTTAAAAATTTTTTAATAAAAAATTTGTTGGATGTTAATAAATCTACAGATATCAATAACTGCTAGACAATAGTAGTCTTTAGAATATCTGAGGGAAATGTTTGGAGGAAATGAAGAAGAGTAGGGGGAAAAACTGGCATTTACCTTCAACAAAACATGGGATATTGTGGAAATACTTCTTAAGATGTATGCTACTTCTAGAGTTCATGTTGACAATGCTGTAATTCAGGTAATACATTATTTTGTTCATGGAAGAACTCTCATATATAAACATTTCCTTACAATTATAAATTACCAATGAAATATCATCAAAATAGTGACTATAACGAAACCGAAGGCACCACAAAACAATCTGTTTTTAGCTTTCTGTAAAGAAATGAGAGAAGAACACCACTTTTTGTTATTTCATACTTTAATGCACTGGAGATCCCAAGAAAAAGCTTTGTCAAGACTCAGAAAACAAATAATTCAGCTCTGCAGAGGGATGCAGATGAGGGATGATTCTTGGTTATACAATTGGATTGCTTAACTGACATTTGAGCACCTTAATAAAATTAAAAATTACAGGAGTTGCCAGAACATATATTAACACATCCTGACAAAGATTAGGAATTCAAAGCAAAAGTTCTGCTTTGGAAAATTGATATTTAAAATGGTTCTCCAGTGATTTTTATTGCTATGAATTTAAACCTAGAGAAAGATAATTAAATCAAATAGAATAACATCTATATTTGAAAGTTTCACCATTGTTTCTGAAACAATTGATATGGAAAAGTTTGAATGGATTTTAGATCAATTTACATTATTGTATGAAATTTTGACACTGCATTCATCAAAGGAAGAAATGAAGCAATTATTAGAGTTAATGAATGATGGGGTCTTTGGCGTTTGTTTTATTTACTGTTTGAGAGGCAGAGAGAGACACAGAGAATGCTCCCATCTGCTGGTTCTCTCCCTAAATGCCTAAATGGCTGGGGTTGGGCTGAGCCAAAACTGGGAGCCAGGAACTTCCACTCAGGTCTCCCACATGATGGGCTGCAGGATCTCAGTCACTTGAGCCATCATTGCTGCCTCTCAGAATCTGCATTGGCAGGAAGTTGGAGTCAGGTACGGGACCAAGGACTGTGATACATGACACTGGAATATTAACCACTAGGGTAAACGCCTACCCCTGGTGTATAGTTTAAAGAGAACAACTTAGCAAAACTCCAGTTAATGAAGAGGGAATTATTACCTGTCAGCGATATAGCACTAAATCATCTGCAATTTGCCACCTCCTACTTCTACAAAATTTCTCAGCAGTGGTGACTATCAAGAATTTGAACAGATCATTTACCCTGTCCTAACCAGAAAGTCAGGTAGCTGCTTCGAAATAGTGATGATCACAGCTGTGGTTTTTATGAACTAAGTTTTATTTGAGAGTTTTATCAAAATCAATATAGACATTGTGCTTTAAATCTTGGGTTTTAATTTTTTTATTACATGAGGAAATTATGACCATGTCTTCACCAAGCATCTGCAGTTTACATGAGTGGCATAAAATGTTATCATTGTATTGGTATTTTATAATATGCTAAGTTTGGGAAGCATTGCTATAGAGATTGATAGAACAATTTTCTCCTGCATAAGAATTTGACCTTTGGTTAACTCAGCAGCTCTGTTCCCCTGGTAACCTAAGACAAGTAAAAGCCAGTTATTTCTAGGTAATCTTGCTTATTTCAAAGAAAGTTTGGTAAATTTTATCTGCATTGGGAAGAATTAAAAATGAATTATGAATACCCTGATCAGGGGGTCATAGCTTTGGGCATCCCTTAAGGCCAACATTAATTTTCTAGGTATGTCCCTTACAGGAGCCCTTAAATCTGTGCTTTTGGATTTACTGCAAGAAATATTGGTTCCTGTGAGTAAAAAAGCTGTTAACCACAGAGACTTCCACTTCCAATGTAGCTCTCCTTTCCTCCATCTGAGTTGCCTGAGTTAGCCTCTCTTAGCTTCTAGGTGACTATTAGACTACTGCAAGGACTCTCACAGAAAAGGAAATTCTAATGCTTTCTTGATGGTGAGAAGTAGTTCTTGTCCTTGTCCTTCTGAGTAAGCAGACGCCAAATATAGCCTATGATAGTCTTGAGTTTGAAGATTTCACTGAATCTAAGAAAACCCCGGTGTAGCAGCATTTAAGTATTTCTTTTCATGCTGATATAAAAGGAGCCACTGTTGGCACTAGATAATCCCCTTCCTAGTAGATTTTGGCTTTCTTCCATATCTATGTAACTATTCACCTCACTGTTATTTTAATTATATGAATCCATATTTTGCCTTTTTTTTTTTTTGGTCATTGAAACATGAGCTTGCTCAAGTTATTAAGGAACTGTGGTTGCTACTAGTAGACCAAGATGGGGCACTAAATCTTTACCATGTTAAAAGGGTGAGCACTGTAACTTGATACTCCCAACAGCAACTGTTAGTGGACACCAAACACTGTCCCTCCTGTTCTGTATGCATTACTTTGTTTAAACCTGACAGCAATGCTGTAGCACAATACATTTATAAATCCATTTAGAAATTATGAAACTGAATAACTTTTTTTTTTTTTTTTTGACAGGCAGAGTGGATAGTGAGAGAGAGAGAGACAGAGAGAAAGGTCTTCCTTTTGCCGTTGGTTCACCCTCCAGTGGCCGCCGCGGCCGGCGCACCGCGCTGATCAGATGGCAGGAGCCAGGTACTTATCCTGGTCTCCCACGGGGTGCAGTGCCCAAGTACTTGGGCCATCCTCCACTGCACTCCCTGGCCACAGCAGAGAGCTGGCCTGGAAGAGGGGCAACCGGGACAGAATCCGGCGCCCCAACTGGGACTAGAACCCGGTGTGCTGGCGCCGCAAGGCGGAGGATTAGCCTAGTGAGCTGCGACGCCAGCCAGAAACTGAATAACTTGACTACATTCATACAACCGGTGAATAGTGATGCTGAGATTCAAACCCATTGCAGTTGGGTATTAGGATCCAGGTTCTCATGCTTTATGTCTGATATAGATTGAGCACCTCTAATCCAAAAAATTCATTTTGCAATATTTCAGATTTCAGATTTTGGGGCTGAGGAACCTAAACCTGTGTACTCTATGCAATTATTCCAAAAGTGTTTGTGAGAGGCAGGGTTGGGGGAATGAGACATGAAAAAAATCTTACGTCTTTCAGATAGTGGGTACTCAACCCATATACTTAACTTCATAATGACAGCTACCCCTGCTATTTGTGTCACACAGTGGACCAATGCCAGGCATTGTGCAAAGTGTTTTCATATATTAGTCCTATTTCATCCTTTAAAAACAACCATTAGCAAGGCATTATCTGTGGTTGAAAGAGAAATTGAGGTACAAATATGTTAAGGACATTGCTATTTGATATTGTTTTGTGATTTGCTGATAGGATTATCAGACATTATTTTGAATTTTCTATCTTTAGATTCTATTATTTAATCCTCTGTTCAATGTAAATTTTAAAGCTATCAGAATTTAATGGGTAGGTCAAATTGTATGACAGAGCCCTCCCCATATTCTAAACACCTGTAGGATCCATGGAAAGCCAAGAATGAAGCATCATGTCACCCATACCTCAATGTTTCCCAGTGTGTATTTCAAGGAAAAACAGATCTAAATGATGTTAATAGGTGGATGGTAAAAAAAAATGTGGTTTATGATCATGTAAATTTGAGAAGCATTGAGTTAAAACAATGGTTGTATTTAGGAGTCTAATTGTGACTCTGAAACAAACGTAGATGACTTGGGCTGTTAGGCCCATATTAACATCTACTCTAGGCTCAGGACCTTTTACTTTCTCAGTGATAAAGTTGATTTTCAAGCTGTTTCTGGACCTGTTATGCTAAAATTATCTTTTTTAGGCAGATTTTTAAATTTTAAATTAAGGTTATTCTGTCTTTTGACTTTGATTACGTGTTTGCTGACCTAGAAAAAATGCCAACTTGGAACCTTCTCAAATGGCAGCATTCTGGTTTCTATGTGCAATATTACATTAAAATAAATAATAAAGCTCTATACTGTGAAATATATAGATAGTGTAATAAGGAACAGATGATGTGAAGCCATATTATCTGATACTCCATCAAGTTGTCTAACACAGTGTTAGATTTCTTAGGGTAGTTCATGAAGAAATTTAAGCCTAATTCAAAAAAAATTTGGGGGGGGGGGCTGAGGTTTTTTTCTTTTTTCTTTTTTTTTTTTTTTTTTTTTTTTTGACAGGCAGAGTTAGAGAGAGACAGAGAAAGGTCTTCCTTCTGCTGGTTCACACCCCAAATGGCTGCTATGGCTGGCGCACTGTGCCAATCTGAAGCCAGGAACGAGGTGCTTCCTCCTGGTCTCCCATGCAGGTGCAGGGCCCAAGCACTTGGGCCATCCTCACTGCTTTCCTGGGCCACAGCAGAGAGCTAGACTGAAGAGGAGCAACCGGGACTAGAACCTGGGGTGCCGGTGCCGCAGGCGGAGGATTAGCCTAGTGAGCCACGGTGCCGGCCTAATAATTCAAATTTGAGTCAGCAAGCAGGAAGATGAATCATCAAGGCCCTTCAGCTCTAGATAGTCTCCCTACCCTTCCTTCAGACACACACACACACACACATCATGGTACTAAAGGAGGCTATGATGCTTCAGTTGATGAGTTCATGTCATAACAAAAACTTGAAAAATTGAAAGCAGTGGTTCTCAGCCTGGGCTGCTAGACAGGAGTACCCAGGCCCCTCTCTGTGATTTATTTAATTGGTTTCTGATGGAGCCTGAGCAGGACCAGGTCTATAAAATCCATCAGATGGTTCCAGTATTCACCCAGAGTTCTTCACCATGGACCCAGAGCGGGAAGTTCTCAAGCAAATCCTAAAGGAAGAGTTAAAACACAGGTTATTAGACTCTCAGTGTTTCTGATTCAGTGGGCTTGGGGAGGAGCCAGAGATTTTGCAGTTCTATGTGATGCTGATCTTGCTCTTTCAAGGACCATGCTTTGAGAACCACTGACTCTGACTGATGAGACTTAGCTGTTTCCTCTTAGTTATGCCTTTGTTTCATCTTTTAGGTAAAAATGAGTTCTTATTATATATTTTACTATCTTTGGTTAATCAAACCAGAAGTAAAGCAAACCTGTCTATTCCCCTGTTTAGGTTAGATCTCATACCTGATCCTTAGTCTACGGCCACACCACCCTGGACGTGCCCGATCTCGTCTGATCCTGAACATTATCAAACATTATCAAACAATCTTACGTCCTGATACTGAACATTATCAGACTGCGATTTATAAATGTAGAACTCGGGAAATGCTCTCTTTCCTCCCAGAGACTCGACTGCTTACCTTTATCCAATAAAAATGTTCAAATCCTAACAAAACTGCTTCACAATGAAAATAGAGAACTTAAAATTCAAAGGGCCAAAAGTACTTGTCTAATTCAGCCCACTACCTTAAGTCAGACATGAAATTGCTCCCTGGCTTGTAAAAATCAGAAATTTGAAAGAGGTAGAAGGAGGGAACAGGTGAGCAAAGACATAGGCATGCATGGCTTAAAATGGACATGATGAAAAACCCAACCTGATTAAAAAGGGTGATTTTTATTTGAGAGGATAAAAACAACTTATTTTAAAGGCTGAGTGGCAGAGATGGACTGAGAGACAGATCTTCCATCTGCTAGTTCACTCCCCAAATGGGTGCATCAGCTGGGACTGGGCCAGGCTGAAGCCAAGGAGACAGAAACTCCAACTGGGCCTCCAACCTGGATGGCAGGAACCCAGGTACTTGAGACGCTATCCGCCTCCAAGGTACACTAGCAAGAAGCTGGATCAGAAGCCAAGGCAAGACTCAGTCCCAGACATTCCAGCATGGGATGCAGGCATCCCAAGTGGAGGCTGAGCCCACTGTACCACAGCACCCACTCCCAAAAAAGGGTGACTTTTATAGACAGAAAAGGAGCTTATCTGAAGCAAGAGGAAAGTGCCACACACACCTTTCAGAATACTCTGGGTTTCATGACATGAGCACTAGGAGACATTCAGAGTTCTTAAGAAGGGTCTCATGAGGCAAACCATGTTTCTGCAGTATTAACCTGGTAGACTGGTTTCAAGATGAACAGAAGCATTTCCAGTCACTGCAGGGTGTAGTGGATAGTGCTGCTATGTGAAATAATAGATCACATCGAGATATTATTGTTTTGGAAAAAGCAAACAATCCTAGCAGGAGAAATCTTTTTTTTTCTTTAGAGTTTTGGAAGGTTCACTTCCAGTTATATCTGAAATGAACAATAATAGGACAATTTATGATCTACCACAAGGACCCTGCAATTCTCTCCATGATCCTCTCAGATAAGACACACAACTTCTAAAGATTAACAGGAGCCCTGAAGTCCAAGTTTTATTTCAGATGGACAGAGATTCTACAGCAAAATAATTTGACAGGAACCCCTTGATTCTGAACTAAACAAGAAAACCCTACAGATATATTGTCTAGATTTGTGAGATAGTGGAGCACAGTTAAATGCAAATTTAGTCCATGTTTTCATCTCAGCATGATCAGTTAACCATCAAAGGACCTCTGTTTAGTCAACAGGATCACAAAGCCATCTTTATCAGCAGTGTAGGAATATTATGCTTGAATTTTTAAAAATTTCTCTTTCTAGGCCTTAAAAGACATCGATTTTTTCTGATTATCTCACCCCAAGAAAGACCTTAGCAGAACAATCATCCAAAACAATTATCCAGGAGGCAGCTGACTTTTGACCCCTGACTGCTGAGAAATGTTGAGTGGACAGTGTTCGTGGTGGGAGTCAGGGTTTAGCTCCTGAAAAGGCTGAAGGCTCCAAGGCAGGGCATACAGAGCAGAGCACAGAAATCCAAGCAGCAGACTTGGAGAGTGAGTCCTCAGCAACAAACTGGGAAGTCTGAAGCCAACAGGATTACTTGGGGCCGGCACTGTGGCATAGCGGGTAAAGCTGCCGCCTGCAGTGCTGGCATCCAGATGAGTGCCGATTCAAGTCCTGGCTGCTCCACTTCTGATCCAGCTCTCTGCTATGGCCTGGGAAAGCAGTGGAAGATGGCCCAAGTCCTTGGGCCCCTGCACCCGTATGGGAGACCTGGAAGAAGCTCTAGGTCTGGTCTGGCTTCGGATCAGCGCAGTTCCAGCCATTGTGGCCATTTGGGGAGTGAACCAGTGGATGGAAGATCTCTCTCTCTCTCTCTCTCTCTAACTCTGACTTTCAAATAAATCTTTAAAAAATAGAATAGGATTACAGAGAACTGTGCATACACCCTCTTGACATTTGCCAAGCTTTTGTGACTTTGCTACTCCTTCCACCTACCAACTGGATTAGGCTGGAAGGAAGTCCCTGATGAGCTTAGCAAGAGAAATTTCCTTTGAGCCACGAGGACCAAAGCCAGTTTTCAGGAACTATAAGAAGGATGGGATGAACTAAAGCCACCTTTTGTGATGCTGACATCTCATATGTGTGCCGGGTCATGTCCCAGCTCTTCCACTTCTGATCTGTAATCCATTATGAAGGAAGGTGGAGAGAGGAAGACGATCTGAGATTTTAAGATACATGGGCAGAAGGTCCAAGAAAATGCTTTCTACAAGCTGACAGGAAGTTCTGCAGATCTTTGCATGCAGACTAAATGTAGATAAAAGGCTAGGAGAGAACATGAGGGATACACTCAGGAGGGCAAACACAGTAGGTTGATTTCTCAGGTGAAGGTACCAGAGAGAGCTTACCTTGCCTTTGTCCCATATAGTGGATATATTTTCAATCTGAATTCAGTAGTTCACAAATACTACAAACCAGGATCACCCAAACAGTGGTTAATCTAGAGTCTTGGAATACACAAAGATTCTGATTCTGCATTCAGCTCAGAAATCTAGATTCTTAATGAGCACCCCAAGTATTTTGATGCTGGTGATCCAATCTTCAAAAAAGACTCCCATGTATTCATTTGCTGTATGAAAGTAAAGATACAGGGGGCGGAGTTGTGGCGTAGCAACTAAAGCCACCTTTTGCGATGCTGACATCTCATATGTGTGCCGGGTCATGTCCCAGCTCTTCCACTTCTGATCCAACTCCCTGCTAATGGCCTGGGAAAAACAGCAGAGGATGGCCCATGTACTTGGACCCCTGCCAGCCCCATGAGAGACCCAGATGAAGCTCCTGGCTTCAGCCTGGCCCATAGCTGGCTATTGTAGCCATTTGGAGAGTAGACCAGCTTAGGGAAGCTCTCCCTCTCTCTCTTTCTAACTCCAACTTTCAAATAAGTAAATTGTTTTTTAGAAACAGAGTTAAGATGTGTAGAGAAGGAAAATGTCTAGGGGCTTAAGAATAAAGATCTTGAATCGGCAGAGAAAAAAAAATGGGAGGGCTTTCCCACTGTCACCGATCATCAAGTCAACGTCATGGATCACCTTTGCTGTCAGAAGCAGATAAAGCATGCAGCGCGAGCTTTCTAGATATGTGCCAGGGCCACAGTCAGCTGTCCTGGTTTTTAGGTTGGCTTGATGGCAAGTTGTAAGTTTCACATTTGGGAGAAAATCACTCCAAGATAACTCTTTCATCTGCTGATTTCATTTTGTTTGGGTAAATTCCCATGAGTGGGATGGCTGGTCCATATGCAGCTTTCTGAGGTATCTCCATACTGTCTTCCATAGTGGGTACACCAGTTTACATTCCCACCAACAGTGGATCTTTTATACCTTTTCCTTGCTAGTATTTGTTGTTGATTTCTGTATGAAAGCCTTTCTAACTGGGGTGGATGCACTTCATTTCGGTTTTAATCTGCATTTCTCTGACGGCTAGGGATCTTGAGCATTTTTTCATGTGTCTTGGCTGTTTGCATTCCCTTTTTTGAAAACTGCTTTTTTTTTTTTTAAAGATTTTATTTATTTATTTGAGAGGTCGAGTTACAGACAGTGAGAGGGAGAGACAGAGAGAAAGGTCTTCATCCACTGGTTCACTCTCCAAATGGCTGCAAGGACTCAGAGCTGGGCTAATCCAAAGCCAGGAGCCAGGTGCTTCTTCCAGGTCTCCCACACAGGTGCAGGCACCCAAGGACTTGCGCCATCTGCTGCTGCTTTCCCAAGTCATAGTAGAGTGCTGAATCAGAAGAGGAGCAACCGGGACTAGAACCAGCACCCATATGGGATGCCCACGCTACAGGCAGAGGATTAACCTATCTTCCACAGCACCAGCCCCCATTGCTTAACTGTGTTGTTCGCTGATTTTCTGTCAGGTTGATCTGTCCATTGCTGAAAGTGATGCAGCCATGCTGGAAGAAGTGCCTGGCTCCTCCATTACTATTGTATTGGAGTCTATGTCTCCCTTTAGATCCCTTAACATTTCTTTTAAATAGCCAGGTGCCCAGTCATTGGATGCATATATATTTATTATAGTCACATCTTCCTGTTGAATTGATCCCTTAATTCTTACATAGTGCCCTGTGTCTCTTTTAACTGTTTTTGTGTTAAAGTCTTAATTTGTCTGATATTAGGATGGCTATACCAGCTCTTTTTTGGTTTCCATAGCACAGAATACCTTTTTCCATCCTTTCACTTTCAGTCTACGGGTATCTGTTGGTGAGACGTGTTTCTTGTAGGCAACAAACAGATGAGTTTTGTTTTTTAATCCATTCAGCCAGCCTATATCCTTTAACACAAGAGTTGAGCCTATTTAAATTCAAGGTTACTATTGAAAAGTAATGACTTGGCCCTACCATTTTTCATAAATATTCCTATTATATATTTTGGATTTCCTTTTTTCCTTCACTGAGAGATTTTCTGCATTTTCTGCATTTCATAGTGATGACTTTTTCTGTGTTTCTGTGTGTAGCACATCCTTAAGCATGTTTTGTAAGGCTGGATGAGTGGTGACAAAATCTTGAATTTGTTTGTTGTGGAAAGTCTTCAACCTTCATTCACAAATGAGAGCTTCGTATGGTACAGAATTCTGGGGTGGCAGGTTTTCTTTTCTGAATACTTGAGCTGTGTCTCACCATTCTCTTCTAGCTTGCGGAGTTTTAGATAATAAGTCAGCTTTGAGTCTAACTGGAAAGCGATTAGAAAGCAATCTAGTGTTTCTTTTGTGCCCATTTTGGAATCTTCTCTGTATGTTTTACTGTGGAAAGTTTGATCAACTACAATGCGTCATGGTGAAGATCTCTTCTGGTCATGTCTGTTTAGAGTTCTATGTGCTTCCTGTACATGGATGTCCCTTTCTTTCTCTAAATTGGGAATGTATTCTGTAAATATTTCACATAAATAGGCCTTCTAATCCATTCTCTTTCCATGCCTTCAGGAACTCCTATGCACCCATATTATGGGTTGTTTGATAGTATCCTATAAATCTCTGACACTGTTTTTAATTTTTCTGATTTCCTTTTTTTTTTTTTTTTTGTCACTCTGAAAAATTTCCAAAGATGTGTCTTCTAGCTCAGATATCCTTTCTTCTGCTTCGCCACATCTGTTTTCAGGCTTTCCACTGCATTTTTTATTTGATCTATTGAATTCTTCATTTATAATATTTCATTTTGATTTCTTTTTAAAATCTTAATTTCATGGGAAAAATTTTTTTCATGTCATGTTTGTATTTCTTTAATTTGTGGATGTGCTTCTAATTGCTTCTGAGTAATCCTATGATTAATTCTTTTTTTTTTAACTTTTATTTAATGAATATAAATTTCCAAAGTACAGCTTATAAATTACAATGGCTTCCCCCCCATAACGTCCCTCCCACCCGTAACCCTCCCCTTTCCCACTCTGGAGCACTGAACAGAGCTCCCTGCCACACCCAGCACACACCTCTGTGTATTCATGAAAGAGCTATGCCACAGAGGCATAGGCTGAAGATAAAAGCCATCAGAGGGAAAAAACCAAGTATCTCCAAAAATGCCTAAAATTAAATGTAGAAATTCAAGAAACAAGAATAAGGAAGACAACATGACAACCCTCCCAAAGGAACACAACAACACTTAAATATTCCTAGCAAAGATGAAGAGAGTTGGGGAAGGTATTCAGGATGTAACCCAAGTTGAGCGTGGTAGATCTCTTTTATCAGAAGGGAAAGTTTGATCAGTTCTGTTGGCATAGTCACTCCCTCACCTCCTCTCTTCCAAATGAGCAATGCCCTGCCTGGTGTTAGCCCACAGTGGGTACAATACTCATCCACGCTGCTGTAATAATCACACAAAGGATCAGTGCAGTCCTCAGCGTGAGCATGGATCTTGTTGCAACTACCCACTGCAGGCAATCAGGGAGCTATTAGCATGTGGAGCCATTCCCAGTGATTGCCCAGAGACCCAGAAGCCATTTGTGTTCTCTCCTGAAGTCACTGTGTCCCCACAAGCTCATCACGCAAGCCTCCCACAGTCACAGGATGCCTAGGATCCGCTCTGCCCTGCACCACTAATGTGTCCCATCCACAGAGTTACAGAGACACTCTAAGAGACAACGCCTGTGGGTGCTCTGCCTAGGCAGTGTGAGCCCCAGAGCCTGTGATGTGTTGGGAGCCTGGGGACACTTCACAATCCTATGTGGGTGACCAGTCCCATCAGTCCTCCCAGAAAGACTCAGGTGTCTCTTCTCAGCTGGTTGTTGGGCAGGCGTGGACATGAACTAGTACATCTGTTACATATGTCCAAAATAGTGCCCACCCCCACTCAACCAGTTACTGTGAGATGGGACAGGGAGAGAGAAACATGCCTCTTTTTTTCTCTTGGTCGGCAGGTACCCTGTCTCCCACAGGGTCCCAGGCCGGACTCACGCCAGGCTCCCCTCACAGTGGCATGGGCTGCTGAAGTCTAGTGTCACCTCACTGTCAAGATCTGGTGCCCAGGTTCTCGGCTACTGGGGTCCTTTGTTCTGTCTGTGCTCATGTTGCATGTCCACACTCTCCCCGCAGGTCCACAGAATCCCCCTTCCTTCCAAGGAGTTTCCATTGAAGTTTTCTCCCTAACTCTTCCCAGAGATTGCACTCTCTCCTCTTTTTTTTTTTTTTTAAACTATCTTCCCCAAGCCTAGAGAAGTAAGCCCCCTCACTATTCTGCCACCTTAGAATCAAAAATACTCTTCTTCCTCAGTTTGTTTTTTAAGATTTATTAATTTATTTGAAAGTAAGAGTTACAGAGAGAGAGAGAAAGAGAAAGGGAGAGAGAGAAAGAGGGGGGAGATCTTCCATCTGCTGGTTCACCCCCAGGTGGAAGCAGCAGAAAGAGCTGGGTCAGGCCAAAGCCAAGAGCTTCAGCTGGGTCTCCTACAAGGGTAGCAGGGACCCAAACACTTGGGCCATGTTCCACTGCTTTCCCCAGGCCATTAGCATGGAACTAGATTGGAAGTGGAGCAGCTAGGACTTGAACCAACATTCATATGGGATGCCAACATTGGAGGCAGTGGTTTTACCTGTCATGCCACAACACCAACCCCCTTATTCAAAACTGAAAATGATTTATGCCGTGATTCTTTGCTTTTTGATTAACAGACCCAAAATATATGAGATTTTTAAAAATCTTTTAAAAGCAAACCATATTGGTACATGAATTTGTTTATACACAACACAAGCAAAGAGTTCTCAGCTGGCCTGAAGTTTATGCTAGGGTCATGGACTCCAGGTTCAAAATGCAGAGCCAAGAACCAGAAAACACATACATGGGAAACACTTGATTTTCACTGGTGTGTTCTTTCTAACCTTTTTCTAGTACACATTATTTTTTGCATGGTTTTAACATAGAAACAGTTTGGGGGTCAGCGCTGTGGCATAGCAGGTAAAGCCTCTGTCTGTAGAGCCGGCATCCCCTGTGGGTGCCAGTTCAGGTCCCGGTGCTACACTTCCGATCCAGCTCTCTGCTGTGGCCAGGGAAAGCAGTAGAAGATGACCCAAGTCCTTGGGCCCCTGCACCCACATGGGAGACCCAGAGGAAGCTCCTGGCTCTGAAATCAGGACAGCTCCGGCTGCTGCAGCCATCTGGGGAGTGAACCAGCAGATGGATGCGCTCTCTTTCTCTCTGCCTCTCCTTCTCTCTGTGTAACTCTGACTTTCAAATAAATAAATCTTAAAAAAAAAAAAAAACCATAGAGGCTGGCAGCTCACGTGGCTAATCCTCTGCCTGCGGCACAGGCACCCCAGGTTCTAGTCCCGGTTGGGGAGCCGGATTCTGTCCCGGTTGCTCTTCTTCCAGTCCAGCTCTCTGCTGTGGCCCAAGAAAGCAGTGGAGGATGGCCCAAGTGCTTGGGCCCTGCACCCACGTGGGAGACCAGGGAAGAAGCACCTGGCTCCTGACTTCAGGTCGGCGCGATCGTAGCAGCCATTTGGGGGTCAACCAACTGAAGGAAGACCTTTCTCTCTGTCTCTCTCTGTCTCACTGTCTAACTCTGCCTGTCAAAAAAAAAAAAAAAAAAAAAAAACAAACAAACAAACATAGAAACAGTTTGGAATTTTTTTATTTGTAACCAAGTTTTATCTTATTATAAGCTGTCACAGAGTTTCATGATCCCTAAATATATTTTAATAGGGCCCTATATTGTGTTTCACACTTGTTCTATTATTGGATGTTTGTTACATACAAAATTTCTAATGTTATAGCTAAAATTCTAGAAAATATTTTTGTGCTGTGGCAAATTCTTTTTTTTAAAGATTTATTTATTTATTTGAAAGTCAGAGTTACACAGAGAGAGGAAAGGCAGAGAGAGGTCTTCCATCTGCTGGTTCACTCCCCAATTGGCCACATTGGCTAGAGCTGTGCCAATACGAAGCTAGGAGCCAGGAGCTTCTTCCAGGTCTCCCATGTGGGTGCAGGGGCCCAAGGACTTGGGTCATCTTCTACTGCTTCCCCAGGCCACAGTAGAGAGCTGAATCAGAAGTGGAGTAGCCAGGACTCAAACTGGTGCCCATATGGGATGCCAGCACCGCAAGCGGCGACTTTACTACATCACAGCACCGGCCCCAGGCAAATTCTTTAAGAAGTTTTAAAGAATCAGTCCTTTCTGTCCTCATCATGACCCTGTTTTCTTCTCCTGATGCCCACATCTGCTTTAATCCCATTCTTGCTTTTTTTCTTTATGTAATCACATTTCCTGTTACTCATACAGTGGAAGAATGCCTTTGACAGCTGTTGAAAAAGAGCTATCTTGAACTCAACAATTTCTAAAGAATTATTTTTTATGCTATAAACTGGACATATTTTAGCTTAATCTGAGTCTTGATTCCAATCTTGTTTTCCTCTTTTGATCTTTCTCATAATTCTATATTACTGAGTAGTTTCGAAGAGCTAATAATAAGTAGAAACTTAGTTTAACATGATTGTCATAAGGGACTATTATGTTTTAAAAAAATCTATAACTAATTTGTTCTTTTATAAAAGTCTTGTAAATATAATGATCAAACACATTGCCAAGAGTGGAATCTCTTTAAGTCCAAGTGATCTTTACAATTGTCTGCCTCCCTTTTTCTTGAGTAGTTTACTTAACCTAAAAGTAGTTTATTAAAATTTTTTAAAGTTTCAATAATATTTCTCTAGAAGCATTTTATCTGTTTACAACAAGAGTAATACAATTACTTAATTTTTTATTAAATATTTTATTAACTTGTTCCAATTTTTATTTGTCCATAGAGTTGTAGCTTATGAGAATATCAATAAAAATGACTACTACACTATTAGCAAAATGGCGGTAACACACATTTATAATGACGACATCGAATTTATTGAAATCGATCGGTGGGAGCAGGAATATCTGTATCACAGAGAACTCACTAAGATTCCCATATTTTCACTCTTCCGGAAGTGGAAAGCTTTTAACGTATGGAAGAAGAATGTCCGCACTAAGAAAATCACTGGATGTCGAAAATCTCTACGGAAAAATTTGTTCATTGTTAATCCTGTATGTATTTATTAATCATATGTAAGTGAATTATTTAGAGAAAAAGAACATGTGAATATATTACAGGTGTTGAAATAGACTTTCCCTGAAATAGAACATTCTATCTCTTCAGGAGAATTAGCAGTTTTCTTCCTGTCTTGTCATTTAGAAGTCAGGCACTCTAGTGACATTTCTACATTTTTAACTAGAGTTGCAAAATGCAAAAATTTTTTAAGAGGAGATTTTGGATTCCAGACGCTTTTTTTTGTTGGTCAGGAAAGTTGTGTGTATTATTCTGAGCATAGTAAGCTGATGAAGCCTGGTTCTTCCCCCTCATCTTAGACAATCTGTACTTTATGGTGCAAAATAAGTGGGGCTTGTTTTCATTAGCAGTACCTTCTAATATATCATATGTGGATTCACCATAGGGAAAAATATTAAAATTCACTTTAGACAATGACCATGGAAGAGGAACTGTGAAAGGGTGTGAGGACATATTTGAACTCTATATTGAATTTCAATTCGCATTAGAAGTTTTCTGCTTGGGCCGGCGCTGCGGCTCACTAGGCTAATCCTCTGCCTAGCGGCGCCGGCACACCAGGTTCTAGTCCCGGTCGGGGCGCCGGATTCTGTCCCGGTTGCCCCTCTTCCAGGCCAGCCCTCTGCTGTGGCCCGGGAGTGCAGTGGAGGATGGCCCAAGTGCTTGGGCCCTGCACCCCATGGGAGACCAGGAAAAAGCACCTGGCTCCTGGCTCCTGCCATCGGATCAGCGCGGTGCGCCGGCCACAGCGCGCCGGCCGCGGCGGCCATTGGAGGGTGAACCAACGGCAAAGGAAGACCTTTCTCTCTGTCTCTCTCTCTCACTGTCCACTCTGCCTGTAAAAAAAAAAAAAAAAAAAAAAAAAAAGAAGTTTTCTGCTTGTCCCCTGGGCGAGAACTGAAGTGATCATTACTGTTAGGTTCAGAATGCTGAGTGCTCAGGTGATACTGCATCACCACTGTGCAGGTTAGAAGCCTCAGGCTTGCTTTTTCACAGGTCATTTCTTTCATCTTGTGTGAGGTAATCTGAAAGACTCTTATCAACATGTCAGTCATACAGCAAAGGAACATACAAGGACTATGGCTAACATAGATATCCGCCCAAAACAAACACACATGATATACCATTGCAAGTCATCCTTGCCATCAAGCACTCTGAGCTGTGGGAAAACACTGCAGTCCTTTTGTGGCATCAAACCCAATGCCTAGGCCTCTAATTTCATTAAGTCCATCAGTCATTGGAAGCTACTTTACTACCTTTCAACTTTTACCACATCTTGAACACTACAAATATCCTAACTTTGTAACTAAGCATAGTTCTTCCAAGATTGGTCTGTAAAATTACGTCTCTCAATCCTCAAGGCATAATCTCTTATTTTATGTGCTGAGAGTTATTGTTTCCTCTGTCTGCCATTCCTGCCAGTGGTGGTTTGGCTCTTCAGTCCTCACTGGCAATAAAGTTCTCATCCTTTTAAGCCAGGATTGATCTAAATAACAGACCCATTGCGTTGATTTTAAAATGAATTACATACTAACCCATACACTTCATACTAGCTTTATTTTTTTTAAAGATTTATTTTATTTTAAAGTCAGAGTTACACAGAGAGAGGAGAGGCAGAGAGAGAGAGAGAGGTCTTCCATCCGATGGTTTACTCCCCAATTTGGCCGCAACGGCTGGAGCTGCGCCGATCTGAAGCCAGGAGCCAGGAGCCAGGAGCTTCTTCCGGGTCTCCCATGTGGGTGCAGGGGCCCAAGGTCTTGGGCCATCTTCTACTGCTTTCCCAGGCCATAGCAGAGAGCTGGATTGGAAGACGATCAGCCGGGACTAGAACCAGCGCCCATATGAGATGCCGGTGCTTCAGGCCAGGGCGTTAACTCATTGTGCCACAGTACCGACCCCACTAGCTTTATTTTTGTAATTAGTTAGCTAGGCTGACATATTCCTCTAGAGCAGGAAGGAAGAGAACAACATTTTTGGTAATTTTTAAAAAAGTAACCTTGACAGCACCTATGCCTGCATTTTCTTTATAACAACTTTACCAATATAAAATTTACATAGTGTATAATACACCCATCTAAAGTATTCAGTTCTATAATTTTTAGTACAGTCATCTAATTTATCAACCATTCCCATGGTCAATTTTTTTGTTTGCCTTTTTTAAAGATTTATTTTGTTTATTTGAAAGACAGAGTTACAAATAGAGGTAGAGCCAGAGAGAGAGAGTTCTTCCATCCTCTGGTTCAGTCCCCATATGGCCACAATGGCCAGGGCTGAGCTGATCCGAAGCCAGGAGCCAGGAGCTTTTTCCAGGTCTCCCATGTGGGCGCAGGGGCCCAAGTACTTGGGCCATCATTTACTGCTTTCCCAGGCCATAGCAGAGAGCTGGATTGGAAGTGGAGCAGCCGGGACTTGAACTGGTGCCCATTTGGGATGCCGGCACTGCAGGCCGAGTCTTTAACCTGCTGCTCCACAGTGCTAGCCACCCCATGGTCAATTTTAAAACATATCTATCATTCCAGAAAGAAAAGCCAATAACCATTAGTAATTTCTATTTCTCCCTAAATCCCCTGTTCTCTTCCTAGTTCTAGGCAACTGTACATCTGCTTGCTGCCTCCATAGACTGCCTTTTCTGTACATTTTGTACAAACGTGATCATAAATATGTTTCTTTATGATGGACATTTTTACTTGATATAGTGTTTCCATGATTAATCTATGTTGTAGCGTAACATTTCTTTTCAATGGTGGATTATATTTCTTTGTATGGATATACCTATTTTATTTATCTACCCATCTGTTAATGTATATTTGGGTTGCTTTGACTTTTGAGCATTAAAAATAATGCTGTTACAAACATTGATGTACAAGTTTTTGTCTGGACATATGTTTTCATTTCTCTTAAGCTTATATCTAGAAGCAGAATGGCTGGGTCATTGCTAACTCCATGTTTAACATTTTGAGAACAGTCTTCCAAAGCCACTGGAAATATAAAGTTAGTTTCAGCTTTGCTCTTTGTCATAGCCTTTTAGATTAATGCATGGGCCCTTCTATTATCATTATGACTGGACATTATATGCTACTCAAGGTAACATGAAGAATCTTTTAGCAGTCAAAGTCATTAGTCAACCCTAAAGATATTAAGACATTGCCCAGGCTTCTGTTCCTCACACTAAGTTTCATTCCAGTGTATGTCTTTGCAAAATGAACAGGAAATTCAGACAAATTAAATCTGATAATTTAAAGAATACTTTAAGGAAAAAGATTCAGAAGTGTTCTTAATTAATCTATGGATTTTATAGTTGTAACTTTAGCTTTTTATTGTTAATAACCATTTTTGTTTTCCAAATATTTTTATACTTTTAAATACAGGATTTCTTTTTTTACTAAGTAACGATAAATTCCTGTTTTCATTCAGTATTTGCGACCAGCTCTTCTTAAAATAAATGACCTGTGTTATCAACTGAGTTTTATGGGACTTTGTTATATTGAAAAATGTCACACCTACACCCTGCAGGAATTTAAGGCTGCACAAGTCATAAGACTGGCAGAGGTAAGGAGTTTTTTTTATAAGGCTCAAGGTATAGTTTTCCTATTACTACTTTAGTGTCATTAATTATACATCTTCATCAATATGCAGGTGACAGAGCGCTTAGAAGAATTTCGGAATGAGGCCAAAGACGTGGTCAGGAAGGCTTGTCGATGTGCCTTGCGCGCCGTGGGATTTATTCCTGACGACTGCACATTTAAATCTCTTGAGGGTATGGAGAGGAAAGAACCTCAGCACATCAGAAGTAGCAGCTTTCTAAAACATCAGCTCCTTTTCATTCTACATTTTAAACCTAAAATAATGATCCTATTTTTCAATTCCTGCAAACTTTTGCTTGCAATGTTATAAATTTTTGTTTTGCAGAAGGAGGGAAAACATCATTTACTGCATTTTTCTCACATTAATTTTTCTTGTGTATAACATTTTTAAACTGGATACAGAATTTTGCTCAATTTTAAGCATTTTAGAGGAGACTCAGAGCTTTCAACTTGCTGCAGTAGGTTTTGTTACAATTAGGAGATTAGGCGGATCTCAGGACTGGCCCAGTTGCCACGAACTCTCAAGAATTATTGACATGCAAAGTGGAAAGGAAAGCGAAATATTCCTAGGAAAGAGATAGCATGGTCTAAAGATCAACTCCTAATAAACTATCTACAGTCCTTTGTTGAGTTGAAAACCTTTGATATGGAAGTCCTTCGAATAACTGGACTCTACGTGCTGGTGTTTGAAATGCTTCATGGCCCAGACAATTTTGTATTTGAATTTTACTTCTCTTTTCTTTGAATCCACACTGATAAAAAGAATTCTTAAACAGAAATTCATGTTGTTGCATCTTCTGTTGTCCTTAGATTATTGTAAGTTACCAGATGGTAGACACTTCCATGAAACCCCAGTTGAATTGCCTACTTATGGAGAATCTGAGAAAATGACATACACAGAACAGGCCAGCAAAAGACATCATTGCATGAGGCTAACGTGGTAAATGATTATTCTTTCTTTTCAGAAAAATTAGGGCATCTGTCCTGCTCATGTTTTGTTAAAACTTGACCCCTGGAAGGTGGTAGATATGTTAATTTGCATTACTGGAATAATCATTTCATTATATATGTCAGAACATCATGTTGTATACTTTAGATATATACATTGAAAAAATAAAAAATATAATTCCTTTTAATAAATAAATGATGTCTCTGGGGCCGACATGGTGGTACAGAGGGTTAAGACACCACTTGCAATGCTGGCAACACATGAGTGCCAGTTCAAGTCCCAGCTGCTCCACTTCCATTCCAGCTCCCTGCTAATTTTCCTGGGAATTCAGTAGAAGATAGCCCAAGTGTTTAAGGCCCTGTCACCCATATGAGAGAGCCAGATGAAATTCCTAGCTCCTGGCTCCAACCTGGTCTAGCCCTTGTCCTTGTAGCCATTTGGGAAGAAAACCAGCAAATGGAAGATCGAGCGATATTGTGTGTGTGTGTGTGTGTGTGTGTGTGTGTCCTTGTCCCTCCCTCCCTCTCTGTGTAACTCTGACTTTCAAATAAATAAACTAAATGTTTAAAAATAAATAATTATATGTCATTTGATTAAAAAAATTAAACCCTTTAAGGAGGGTTCATTGATAGTGAAGATGAATTTGGGGGATATGCTGACCTGAGTGCATGTTCATGAGCCTGTTTCTCCAGGTCCCACCCAGCAGAGCAATTCCTGGAGTAAGTTGGTTGGTAGAAGCTGGAGAGTAAGTCCAGAGCCAAGAGCCCCCCTCTCATCTCTATGGCTCTGTTTCTCTCCAGCCCAGCCTGGAACACAGAGACCATTAAATAGAGCTGCCTATGGTAAGGAGAAGTCAGGCACACAGATTTATGGAGTCCCTCATATAGTGTTGGAGGGCTGCCCGACTTTTTGATCACTAGAGAACTATACTCAACCTTAGAACCACGCAGTGCTCCACCCTAACCCTAAGGTGGGCTTTGCAGCTGGGAATCAGGGAAGGTAGGGATATCTTCCTCATTAGCATTCCCTCTGCCACTTGCTTACCCAACAAGGAACCCAGTGGTGTCTTAACTTTGACTGTCCTGGGTTTGGATTTTTCCATCACTCTAAAATCATATGATTAAAAATAACTCTTGGAATTTATATTTATTAAATAAAAGTTTAAAAAAATAGAAAAAAATAAAAATAACTGTTGGAAACAAAATCACCAAACACCATATGAAAAGTTGTCTGTGGAACTAGAAAGCACTGATTACTGTTACTTAGTACTCACTTCCACCATTTTTTAAAAGATTTATTTTATTTATTTGAAAAGCAGAGTTATAGAGAAAGAGGGAGAGAGAGAGAGAGATTTTCCCTCTGCTGGACTACTTCCCAAATGGCCACAATATCCAGGGCTGAGCCAGGGGGAAGCCAGGAGCCAGGAGCTTCTTCTGGGTCTCCTATGTGGGTACAGGGGTCCAAGCACTTGGGCCATTTTCCATTGTTTTCCTCGGTGCATTAGCAGGGAATTGAATCAGAAGTGGAGAGGCCAGGATTTGAACCGGCACCCAAAAGAGATGCCAGACACAAGCAGTGGCTTTACCCGATATACCACAGTGCTGGCCCCACTTGCAACAAATTTTACAACTGTCTACTGTTTACCAGTTTATATATGAAAATGTGTAGCAACCAGAGTCAGTGAAGCCATGTCTGAGGCCACCATCCTGGACCTCAAGGTGGTAGGGACCCGGGAGCTCTATTTGACCAGGATAGAAAGTTACTCTATTTGTCTTGCTCACATGGTCTGCATCCTGAGCCCCCAAGTAAGAAGATTAAATTTGCACCTCTGGGTTAGCAGATATTGTCAAACAACATTTACTCAAAAGCAAAGATTTCGGGGCCGCGCCATGGTTCACTTGGTTAATCCTCTGCCCGTGGCGCCAGCATCCCATATGCATGCAAGGTTCTAGTCCCGGTTGCTCCTCTTCCAGTCCAGCTCTCTGCTGTGGCCTGGGAGGGCAGTGGAGGATGGCCCAAATGCTTGAGCCCCTGAACTGGCATGGGAGACTAGGAAGAATCACCTGGCTCCTGGCTTCAGATTGGCGCAGCACCAGCCATAGGGTGCATTTGGGGAGTGAACCAACAGAAGGAAGACCTTTCTCTCTCTCTCTCTCTCTCACTGTCTATAACTCTACCTATCAAATAAATAAATAAAAAATATTAAAAATAAAATATTTCATAGTTTTACTATTAGAGTACAAGTTTCAGATGTATTTTTTAAATATTTAACATATTTTTTAAAAGATTTATTTATTTATTTGAAAGGCAGAATTACAGGATGAGAGAGAGAGAGAGCGAGAGTGCGTGCTTCCATTCACTGGTTCACTCCCCAAATGGCTACAAGAGTTGGAGCTGGGCTGATCCAAAGCCAGGAGCTTCTTTCTGGTCACCCATGTGGGTGCAGGGCCCCATGGACTACTTTCCCTGGTGCATTAGCAGAGAGCTAGATCAGAAGTGGGGCAGCAGGGGCTTGAACCAGTGCCCATATGGGATGCCAGCACTGCAGACAGCAGTTTTACCTGCTACGCCACAGCACCAGCCCCAATATTTAATATCTTAAAAAGATCTTATGACCCTTTATCAAGACAAGCTGGGTGCCTTTTCCTTAACAACTACATTGCTCATTGCATATCCTATTGATAAAATAATAAATAAAATATTTAAAAAAGAAAAGTATCCTATTGATGAGTTAGAACACCTAGCTACATGTATGCTATACATTTTAATATGTTTGTGTTTTAAAAGGAAGAAGATCTAAGAACAACTCTTGTGGACAATAAGTCTCTGATATTATAATCTATAAATGAAAATTCAGGAAGAAGTATGATACTTTAACACCTGCTTTAGAGTCATTGTCAAAAGTGTGAAAATTGAATCTGTGTGTTTTTTTTTCTTTTCAAGCTTTATCCGTCTAAATGACTACCTAATTCAGAACACAATGCACGTCCTAACAGTAAATTCTGTTAACTCTCTTTTGAATTATCTTGCTGACAAGCTAAAGCGAACACCTTCAGCAGATGTCATTCAGAGATGGATTACTGAAGAGAAGACTGACGTCACTGATAAAAAGGTATATTCAGGCAAAATTAAGAATATTCATTGGTTAGTATATATTGAGGAGCGCTTACTACGAATAAATGCGATTTTCTGTTACGGGAATATTGAGAAATACTTAGATGACTTCACAGTTTAATCAGAGCCTAGCATGTGCGTAGCAGTCAAAGGAAAGCCAGCATCCTATCAATAAGTATCTAGCAAGAGTAAGAGCCGACTGTGCTGTCAGGACGTTGCTGCCTCTCATAGGAATTTGCTAAAGGTCATTCATATATTCTTGGAAGTACATCTTTTTTTAATTTACGATTTATTTATTTATTTGAAAAGCAGAATTACAGACAGGGAGAAGGAGGCACAGAGAGAGAGAGAGACAGAGATCATCTGTCCCCTGGTTCACTTCAAATGGCCACAATGGCCGGGGCTGGGCCAGGTGGAAGCCTGGAGCTAGGAACTTCTTCAGTGTCTCCCACATGAGTGCAGGGGCCCAAGGACTTAGGCCATCCTCTGCTGCTTTCCCAGGTTCATTAGCAGGGAGTTGGATTGGAACTGGAGCAGCCTGGACTCGAACTGGTGGCCATATGGGATGCCGGTGCTGCAGGCCATGGCTTTTACCCGCTGCGCCACAGCGCCAGTCCTGGACATACTTCTTTAGTACCTACTACCATGTATCATTCCTTATTCTAAGTATATAGTATTGAAAGTCAAGAAGTTTGGGTGTCATAATGGGCATGAAATGACACAGAGAATCAGGAAAAATGATATAATAGAAAGATACAGCAGTAGCTTATTGAGATAAGCAAGTAAGGGAAGCATATCTTTATGTTTTGGGTGACCTTTGGGAGGGAATGCTGATCTTAGAGACATAGTTTGGGACACTGGTTATAAAATAGTACAAAAAATGGGCATTTTAGCTGAGCTTAAGGAGAAATAACACTATCTCCTATCCAAGTTTCCCAATAAGCTTTCCCTTAGCTCCATTCTTGATAATGACTTCTTGCTAGAATACCTAAAAACATAGAATGACCTGCTTATGTGGTTTCATTAAGTTCCTACCTCCTCATCTCAGCTTCCTCTCCAGGGAAAAACTGTGTAATTCCAGAGCTGGAGCTCTTTACCTCCATATCCCTTTTCTCCAAAAGTTTAATTGCAACCACATGCTGCTTTTTTATTGCTCTCTCTCCTCCCTATTTGATTCCTCCTGTGACAATGACTATCACATTTAAATAGTAATATAATTATAAAAGTAATGTAGGTTAGTTGTCATATATTTGAATATAATGTAGTCAAACATAGTGATATTGAAGAACAGAGAAACACACATATCAGTGCAAAAAGTGGCTGCTCCACTTCTGACCCAGTTCTCTGCTAATGTGCCTGGGAACGCAGTGGAGGGTGGCCCAAGGGTATTATAGTTTATGTTACATAACAAATAAAAAGTTAACCTTTAAAAATAAAAGTAATGTAAGCTGGGGCTGGCACTGCGGCATAGCAGGTAAAGCCGCTACCTGCAGTGCCGGCATCCCATATGGGCACCAGTTCAAGTCCCGGTTGCTCCACTTCCAATCCAGCTCTCTGCTACAGCCTAGGAAAGCAGTAGAAGATGGCCCAAGTCCTTGGGCCCCTGCATCCACGTGGGAAACCTCGAAGAAGCTCCTGGCTCCAGATTGATTCAGCTTCAACCATTGCAGCCAACTGGGGAGTGAACCAGTGGACGGAAGACCTGTTTCTCTCTCTCTGTCTCTCCTTCTCTCTGTAACTCTTTCAAATAAATAAATAAATCTTTAAAAATAAAATAATGTAGGCTAAGTGAAGAAATTTTTAAAAACACAGAAATATACAAATAAAGTCATCCTCTGCTACCCAGAGACAATTTCCAAGGGGAAAATTACATCATTATTTAGTTACAGCTTTATCATTTTCCATTGAATGTATTGTGAAAAAACCTCTTGAGACGACATGTATTTTTTTCTCATGTAATATTTTCTCATGTAATATTTTCTCACAGAAATATAATTCTCACAGAAATATATTTCTCACAGAAATATAATTCATTTTCTTTTTTTAAAAATTTTTAAAGGTTTTATTTATTTGAGAGGTAGAGTTACAGACAGTGATAGGGAAAGACAGAAAGAAAGGTCTTCCTTCTGTTGGTTCACCCCCTAAATGGCCACAGTGGCTGGAGATGCGTTGATCCAAAGCCAGGAGCCAAGAGCTTCTTCCTGGTGTCCCATGCAGGTGTAGGGGCCCAAGTATTTGGCCCTCTTCCACTGCTTTCCCAGGCCATAGCAGAGAGCTGCATTGGAAGAGGAGCAGCCAGGACTAGAACCGGCGCCCCTAGGGTATGCTGGCACCACAGGTGGAGGATTAACCTACTGCGTCACAGCGCTGGCCCCAATCCATTTTCTTTTATTGATCACTTTCTCACTACTTAAAATAATACAGCAAAGAACATCTTTTTCTAGATATTCTTCACATATCTCTGATTTTTCTCCTTAGAGAAAATTGCTAAATGTAGACTTACTGGGTCAGAAATATGTACACTTTAATAGAAAACACTTTTTAACTTTTGATCAGTAATTGATGTATAACTCTCTAGAGTTTTGTCAGTTAACAGCCTTCCTACCAATATTTGAGGATACACAGTTGCCCACATGCTCAGCAGATGTTGTTCATTTTCTTTTTTGTCAGTTTGTTGAGTACAAAGCATCATATTGCTGCTCCTAAATACTATATTGTTTTATTTGCTACCCCTGGGCCAGGATAAGAGTATAGATATGGAAATCTGAAAGACCTGAGTTTGAATAATAGCCAGTGTGGCCTGAATAAAATTTTCTATCTTCTCCAGATCACATTTTCTCATGGGAGTGGTAATGCTACCATTTAATATGACTGGTATAGGAATTACAGGAATACCTAGCATTGTGCCTGGAACACATTAAATATTCAGTAAATGTTACTGAAAAACAGTTTTAAGGAACTAAAAAAGGAGGAAGTGGATTGGTCATTTGTATTTTTAAAATTGTCATTTTTCAGGTGCATTTCTATTTTAACACTTTTCTATTTAGGCAGTTTGATAGTATTATTTCTGTTAACTATGTCAACTATATGTCTACCTAAATATAGCCAATGTTGTATTGGCTTATATACTGCCAATATATTTTCCCAGTTTATTGTTTGCCTTTCCATTTTATTAATGATTTTCCAAAAAGAAAACTTTTATGTTACTATGTAGTATTTCAGTGTTTGCCTTTTTTTAAATTTTCTGTGGTACTGTTCTTTGAAAGGCTTTCCGTAAGGTAATTAATTCAACTATTTGTATAAACTTAAGGTTTTTTTTTTTTTAATTTACATCTTAGTACTTGTGTCTTTATAACATCGCCAATGTGCTTATTTCAGGGAGCCCCTGTGATAGAAAAACAAGAAGAAGACGAATCTCTCATTCCCATGTTTCTCACAGAACTGATTCTAACAGTCCATTCTCTACTCTTTGAGCCATCCTTGGAAGACTTTCTGGTGCGTGTTTCTTCATGTAATGTCCACAGATAAGCTAGGTTCTGGAAAGTGAAGCAACTGTTTGACCCTTAGCAGTCATCAGTTCTCTGAGAGAGAAAGCACGGCTCTGCTTGGTGGCCTGGTGGCACATGTGCCTACAGACTTGCTGAAAGCTGTCTCTAATGTCAGGCAGATCAGACATTCAGTACAAAACCTAGAACTGGCTATAGGTATCCCTTCAAGAAGTAGCAATGTTATAAATACCACCTTTGAAATCTTTAAAAAGTGCCCTGCACCTGAGAGAATTTGGTTGGTTCAGTTACCTACTGCTCTGTAACAAAAGCCCACAAAGTGAGCAGCATAGAGCAGCCACTGCTGATTATCTCAGGCTCCGTGGGTCAGGGGTCTGGATGCTCGCTCTTCATCTCATCCTCTGCCTCAGGGCATCTCCAGGGTGCAGCTCATGTTGTGTTGGGACTGGGGTCTCATCTCCAGCTCAGCTGCAGAAGGAGCCTCCTCTGAGTCCCCTCAGGCTGCTGTAAGAACCCAGCTGTCTCCAGCAGTAGACAGATGTGAGCTGCAGATGATCCCTGGGTCCTGGAAGCCCACTGTGGTTCCTCGACACGCGGCCTGCTCTCAAGTCAGATTACAATGTGGCCGTTGCTTCTTCCACACCTGCTGCAGAATTTCTCTCAGAAAGGACCCAGTCTCTCTTGCAAGGGCGTTCTCTTGCTCCAGTCAGGTATACCCAGGATAGTCACCCTTTTGATTAATTCAAAATCAACTGATGTAGGACCTTAATGACCCATCTTTGCCGTATGGCGTAACCTAGTCATGACAGTGACGCCTATCATATTCACAAGGTCCCAACCATACTTAAGAGCAGGAGATTATTTACACGGGGGCAGGATTCTTGGAACCCATGTTGTAACTCGATCTACCACATTTTGTACGTGGATAGATTAGCAAGCCAAGTAGAGTCTTTATTTTCTGTTGTTAGCTGTTACACTGTGGTGCAAAAGCACTAGTAATCAGATCTAGATGTTTGTCTTGGCTTTGCAATTAAGCGTTTTGACCTTGGGGAAACCACTTCCCTGTCTGAGGTTCCATTTCCACTTTGTGAGACGAGAAGGCAGATGGATTCCAGGGTTGCTTCCTATTCCAGACGTCTGTGATTCTGTAACTTATGAAGCAGCTTATTTGAAGACATTGACAGTTTCAGGTAGACTGCTGAGGTCCCTGTGGCTGGAACGTCACTCAGGATCTCCCAAGCATGAAGACACTAGACTTCAGAGTCCCCTCCTGGATACAAGACTCATGTCCACCTCATGGCGCTCCCGGGCTGCAGAGGACACAAGGAAGTTCTCCTACAAGCAGTTGTCTGTTCTTTACCTCCAAGTGTTGGGCCTCAAAAAACTCGATACTCTACTCATTTTCTATCATAGGACCCACATTTCATGTTAATTCCTACACATGAGAAATACAGGACCATACTCTAGACATAATCAACATGTGTGTGTATGTGTGTGCATGTACATTCCAACGTCAGATTTTACTTCATACAACCAACCTCAAAATAACCAGTAGACATGTAAATAGAACTATCATTCATAAATTCTCTATTTTTTCACAATTATTTTGGTCATTGGTCTTAATTACCTCATCTGGCTGTTTTAAACACACATTCACATATAGAACTTACTCTAAAGGAAGCTTATATACCTAAGCCATGACATTTTACATGCTTCTTGTTTAAGTTAGCTGTAGTTTCTTAATACTTAATTTAATACGTGCTTTTCAATTCCTATTTTCCTGTTGTGTTTGGCAGGCTTCCCATTGCATTTGATTCTGTTTTCTGCTTCACCTCTTGGAAAAGACTCCTCCATCTGGTTTCATTTTTCTTGGCTCTACTTCTACACCAACACCCTTCTTTTCTCAGACTTCTTTCCAAGAGCCTCTTTCTGTCTGGCCCTTTATCATTGCTCTTCTTATAGGCTCCATTCTCTTCACACCCTGTATGTTCTTCCTGGGTGCTCTTATTTGTGCCCATTATTATAACTACCACTTCTAGAATGATGTATTATAAATATATGAGTGTATTTCCATTCAATATATTTTTCTAAACCATAGGTCATAACCATCTGAAAAATCTCCACCAGAATGCTTACAATTATCTCTAATCCAACAACATGATGGGGCCAGCACTGTGGTGCAGCAGGTTAAACCACGGCACAGGCCAGCATCCCATATGGATGCTGGTTTGAGACCAGGCTACTCCATTCCCATCCAGCTCCCTGCTAATGCTCCTGATAAAGCAGCAGAAGATGGCCCAAGTCTCTGGGCCCCTGCACCCAAGTAGGAGACCTGGAAGAAGCGTGTGGTCCTCTGGGGGAGTGAGCCAATGGATGGAAGATTCTCTCTCTCTCTCTCTCTCTCGCTCTCGCTCGCTCTCTCTCTCTCTCTCTCTCTCCCCTTATATCTCTGTGACTCTGTCTATCAAGTAAATTTTTTTTAAGAAATGAATTAAACTCATCAACATTTTCCAGAACTTACTCTTCCCTCCTCATATCCATCTCAATGAAAGACACTTTATGGAGGTCCAGGCCAGCATTCTGGGAGTTGTCCCAGATTCTCCCTTCCCTCTGTTGGTCCAAGTCACCAAGTCTTGTTTGTGGAGTCTGGGTTGCACTCCTTCTGCCTCTCCCCTCAACAGGAACCTTACCATCTCTCATCTGACCTCATGTAATAGTTTGCTCCTGTATGCCTCTCTTTCTTCTAACTCACTTCCCACATTGCTGATAGCAGGATTATTCTCAGGCAAATGTAATCATATCACTTTCATCTTTGAAATTTCTCCTTTGCCAATAGTAGCATTTTTCCAAAGAATACTTTGAGATGTTGATAGGCATTTTAAGAGAAAAGAGTTTACAATATACATTTGCATATAACAGACATAAAAATCCTGCTTAGCAGGTTCTGAGAAGAATCCATGTGGTTTAGTTTAACCCAAGATTTCTTCCCAAACTTACCTGATGGTTAGACCGTTTTGTCTTCAGTGTAGTTTATGGCCATAGTCTGGGGAGTTGTTGCCTATAGGTTAACACACTAGCAGTCAGCATTATGCTCAGGCCTTTTATGAGGGGCTAACTGGGTGTTGTCCCATTTCTCCACACTGGCACTAGTGTTCCAGAATCCCCATGATTCACTGGACTCAAACCTGCTGGCCTTCCCAGACCAACCCCCTTGCTCCACCACCCACACCCACACAAGATGACTTAGCAAGGATTGTACTTCTGTCTTAGAGGCTTGGCAAGCTCCAGCTCACCTCTTAAGCCTCACTTGAAGAAATTCCTTTTCTTTCTCCCATTTTCTCTAAATAGGATTATATTTGCTATAAATTTTAAGCTAATCCATGTTTATTGAAGAAAAATTGAAAAACAGAATAATATTGTTAAAATTATCCATAATCCTATGTGCCAGGAATAGAAATAATTCCTGTTAGCATGGTTTATGTTTCTTCCCAGTCTTGTAAATATTGGTATCCTGGTATGTTGCCTAAATTACCATGAGAGTATGTACATAGATAGAAGTGGATACACGTTTCAGTTAGGATTATATCATTCATTATATGCAGTTTTATATGCTTCCATCCCTCTCCTTAACTTAACACTGTATCATAAGCTTTTCTTTGTGTCATTAAATAATTTAAGAAGAAACACATAATTCTCCATTGTACAAATATGCCATAATTTCTACAACCAAACTCCAATTTTTGGACATTAATATGTTTCTCAAATTAGTTGTTATTATGAGTAATGCTGCAAATAGTATCCTTGCACATAAATCTTTGTTTTCAGGTATAATTTTTCTTAGTCTTATTTTTTGATCTTCAAGTATATTGTTCACATTTCAAGTATAGAAGTCATCAAAATGTGTTGCACATTTTTGTTTAAATTAGAAAATATGTGTTCTGAAGGCAGGGCTTTGTCTTCTGATTTGTGATAGAATCAATGCATCAGTTGAATGTTGTTTAGTTCAGCATTTCAGAAAACTCAAAAATATTCAGTAATATGGTTACCTATGCATTTACATTCATGCCTGTGCTTTTCTCTCTAACAGGATGGCATTTCAGGCGCAATTAATCACTTTCAAAACACTGTGTTGTCAGTTCCTAATCTCATGCCTGATCCATATTTTGATGCATTCACCAGCCCCTACATTAACAACAAACTTGAAGAAAAAACCTGTGGACCTGGGCCAAGCTTGTCAGCAGTATTTGATGATGATAACCATTTTCACACAATTATCTTTCAAATAAAGGTACATTTACTTTTATCAAAGCTATTTTATAATACTCATAGTCTCAGTTTTGAGACTCAGTCTCTCTCTCAGTCTCAGTCTCTCTTCCTTTCTTATCTTTAAATGTTCTATTACAACTAATCACCAAATGACAAAATGTAAAAAATAATGTTTGTCCTCTTAAACATGTCCCATTAGGCATGGGATAACTTTTACATGCATTAAACTATCTAGCAAAACAGTTATACATCATTAGAGATCCACTTGCTTGCACTTCTCAATATACTGAGAGACAGAAGCAGAACCAGCCTGAATTGCCAGCCCACACAGCCTTTTCTGTTGAAGGCATTTGTGATCAAATGGTTCATGCTTTCTTAAAATATGGCATAGATGGAAAAGATACGTAATGACATCTATTCAGAGCTGCTCAAATACAGGCAACTAACCTATGTGTGCTTAAAACATTGAAAAGCAGTACCCCATAAACTGAAGTGTTCAGTTTTTATAAGTAGAAGCACACGTATAAAGGAGATCGATGTGAAAGAGACAGAACAGTGCTACTTTTCGCTTTGTTCACCCTCATGCCCCACCTAGATCTATGGATGACCTAATCCCCTGTGTGGGGAGGAGAATTGAAACCTTTGACTTCCTGTCATTAATTTTGCTCCTTGATGCCAGTTGCTTGTATCATTTTCAAATTTAAACTTTACCTATTTGTGAGGCATAGATATCTATTATACATACAACCCTACATACACGGTGTTTAAAACTGCTCATTTCATAAAGATATGGTTAAATAGTTATTATAGTATGATTTTAAAGGCAAATATAACACTACATCTACTACTGTTTCTATACCTGGTTAAAGTGGAATTCTATTCTCAGCTACAAAACTTTAAATCAATTCAAAAGCTATAAATACTCATTATTTTTCTGTCCCCTAGCATATTTATAACTTCGCAAGTTATTTTTATTGTATATTGGTTCTAACTCCAAAAGTGTATCCTAGTTCTTTGGTTATTTGCATTAATACTAGTATTAAAGAAGGTATTCAACAGCTACATTTTTTTCACGAATCATTATATTATCTGACCTAAAAACAAATGCAAAGGAAACAATAGCCAAACATAACAAATGTAAATGTCAGTTGTGAGATTAGTCTATATATAGGTGATCCAAAAAGACTCCACCAAGAGACTATTGGAACTCATAGAAGAGTTTGGTAAAGTAACAGGATATCAAATCAATACACAAAAATCAGCAGTCTTTGTATACACAGGCAATGCCAAAGTTGAGACTGAACTTCTAGCATCAATCCCATTCACAATAGCTACAAAAAAAAAATCAAATACCTTGGAATAAATTTAACCAAGGATGTCAGAGACCTCTATGATGAGAATTACAAAACATTAAAGAAAGAAGAAGATACCAAAAAATGAAAAAATCCTGCAAGTTCATAGATTAGAAGGATCAATATCATCAAAATGTCCTTTTTTCCAAAAACAATTTACAGATTCAATGTGATACCAGACAAAACACCGAAGACATTCTTCTCAGATCTAGAAAAAATGATGCTGAAGTTCATATGGAAACACAGGAGACCTTGGATAGCTAAAGCAATTTATACAACAAAAACAAAGCTAGTGGCATAACAATACCAGATTTCAAGACATACTACAAGGCAGTTATAATCAAAACAGTTTAGTACTGGTACAAAAACAGATGGATATACCAATGGAACAGAATAGAAACACCAGAAATCTATCCAAAAATCTACAGCCAACTTATATTTGACCAAGGAGCTAAACCTCTGGAGCAAGGACAGTTTATTCAACAAATGGTGCTGGGAAATCTAGATTTCCACATGCAGAAGTATGAAGCAAGAACCCTACCTTACACCTTACACAAAAAAATCCACTCAACATGGATTAAAGATCTAAATCTACAACACAACACCATCAAATTATTAGAAAACACTGGGGAAACCTGGAAGACAATGGCATAGGTAAAGAATTCTTGGAAAAGACCCCAGAGGCACAGGCAGTCAAAGCCAAAATTAACAACTGGGATTGTGTCGCTCCCCCTCTTCGTGGAGGAACGACACAGGACCCTGCGCTGTTCTTTTGTCTGCTCGGCCCTCCCCGGGTTTGCTGCTGGTTCTTCCCGGGTTGGTTACCAACCCTTCCACCTCCGTGGAAGGGCGGTTCCCCCTGCCACTTTCCCCACTTCCGTGGGGGAGCGACACACCGCCAGCCGGCTCTCTCGGGGGCTGCTCAGATGTTCCTCAGGTGTTCCTGGTGCATGTTGTCTCTCTCCTCCTTTATAGTCCTCTTCCACCAATCCCAACTCTGCTACCCACACGCCGAGTACGCTGCTCTCCTCCAATCAGGAGCAGGTCCTGCTGATTATTGGTTGAACCGGAGGCAGCTGTGTAGAAGCTGTTTCCTCCTCTCCCAGTGCCATATTGTGGGAGAGCAGATGCATAGAATAAGTCTTAATTCGAGTAACAGTCTAGTCCGAGTTGCTCCCCACAATTCCCCCTTTCTTTTTATTTTTTGGCGTTGATACGCGCCTGTCTTCGGTGCCCCGCGGCACACACTCTGCTCTGCTTGCTGGAGTTGCCCACAGGTGCTTACAAGCCCTATCAATCAGGCAAACCGAATCCGGGTCCTCTCTTCGCCATGTTGTGAGGAGGTTTTTAGGCGCTGATGCGTGCCTGTGTTCGGTGCCCTGCAGCGCATGCTCTGCTCTGCTAGAACTGCCTGCAGGTGCTTACAAGCCCTATCAATCAGGTAAACCGAATCCAAGCCTTCTCATTGCCGTATTGTGGGGAGACTTATTGATGTTAATTCATGCCTGTCTTCGGTGACCTGCAGCCGCCCACAGGTGCTTATCGTCTTACTAATCAGGCAGACCGAATCCAAGCTCTCTCATTGCCATGTTGTGGGGAGGCCTTATTTTTCTGTTTCTCTATCTCCGGGCATTCCTATTTCTCCTATTTTACTTCTATCTGCCAGCATTCCTATTTCTCTCATTTTACTTCTAAACTTCTGTTTCTCTTATCCCCGCGGCTTCCCGGCGCCTGCCCCGAGGCTGCTTCTCGGCGCCTCGCCCCACGGCGGCTTCCCGGCTCTGCGCGGCTTCCCGGCTTCGCACGCGGCTTCCCGGCTTCGCGCGCTCCGTGGTCTCCGCGCCCTTTGCGCCCGCACCACGGCCTTCGCGCTAGCCCCGCGTTTCCTACTCGCGCCCCATGCGCTCTCCCCGTTTGTGCCCCACGCGCTCTCTCTGCGCGCGGCGGCTTCCGCGAATCACACAGCCTAGCTTACGTTTCCGCTTCTCGGTTTTCAGTCGAAGTTCCCCGGGCTAACCTGACAAAATGCAACCTATAGCTTAAGTCTCCGCTCCCGGTTTGGCTTCCCGTCTTTTGCTCCCCGGGCTAATCTGACGGATTCCAACCTGGCTTATGTCTCCGCCCCTGGTCCCAGCTTTTCGCCTTTTGCTCCCCGGGCTGACTTGAAGAATTCCAAGCTAGCTTACGTCTCCGCCTCAGCCTGCCCCCGCGGCTTCATCCTCCCTAACATATTTTTCTCTACCCGGTATGTTTCCTAACTTTTCTTCCAACAATATTCCTCCCTCATTTCTCCTGGCTTCTCCCCACAGTCCGTATCCAAGTTTCTTCTAGCTTTCACTTTCGCTTTTAATCTCCTAGCTTCCCTGCCATAGTCTGCATCCGAGTCTAAGTTTCTTCTTGGTTTCACTTTCACTTTCAATCCTAGCTTCTTTCCCACAGTCCGTATCCGAGTCTATGCCTAGGCTTTCAATAGCGTCTTCCGGCACCTTTTCCGTCCGGCTTTTCCCTAGGCTCTTTGCTAATCTCTCTCTCTGGTATTTTCCTGCTTCTTCCCGCTTCTTCCCGCTTCTTCCCTCCTAGGTTTCTTATCCGAGTCACGGCACCATTATGTCGCTCCCCCTCTTCGTGGAGGAACGATACAGGACCCTGCGCTGTTCTTTTGTCTGCTCGGCCCTCCCCGGGTTTGCTGCTGGTTCTTGCCAGGTTGGTTACCGACCCTTCCACCTCCGTGGAAGGGCGGTTCCCCCTGCCACTTTCCCCACTTCCGTGGGGGAGCGGCACACCGCCAGCCGGCTCTCTCGGGGGCTGCTCAGATGTTCCTCAGGTGTTCCTGGTGCATGTTGTCTCCTCCTTTATAGTCCTCTTCCACCAATCCCAACTCTGCTACCCACACGCCGAGTACGCTGCTCTCCTCCAATCAGGAGCAGGTCCTGTTGTTTATTGGTTGAACTGGAGGCAGCTGTGTAGAAGCTGTTTCCTCCTCTCCCAGCACCATATTGTGGGAGAGCAGATGCATAGAATAAGTCTTAATTTGAGTAACAGTCTAGTCCGAGTTGCTCCCCACAGGATTGGTTCACTCCCCAGTTGGCTGCAACAGCCAGAGCTGCACCAATCCAAAGTCAGGAGCCAGGAACTTCTTCCGGGTCTTCCACACGGGTGCAGGGACCCAAGGACTTGGGCCATCTCCTACTGCTTTCCCAGGCCATAACAGAGAGCTGGATTGGAAGTGTAGCAGCCGGGCCTCGAACCAGCACCCACATGGGATGCTGGTGCTTCAGGCCAGGCCATTAACCCAATGCGCCACAGCGCTGGCTCCAAAACAGCTGCATTTTAAAGCTAAAAAAAATCTATATCTCAAAGAAAGATGATTAAGTAATTTTCAGAGGTAAGAGAATTAGATTGGCATCAAACTTCTCAAAAAGAACACATGAAGCAGGGAAATCGTGGAGCAGGACTTTTGAAGAAACCCACAGGAAGAAAGTGTGAATTAAGAACTTTTATTGAGCCAAGCTAGTCCTGTTAGTGTTGGGGCTATAGAAAAAAATGTTAATCTACTACAAGCAGATGACTTTGGAAAAAAGATGCCTGAAGGCTAGTGTTGAATGTATTTAATTAGAGATTTAGCATGGCCTAAAACAAGGATAGAGACAAGGATGGGAGAATAGTGTATAAAGTGCTATGTTCTAATGAAATATAAATAATACAACTTTCTTTTTTAATTTGTTTTTTTATCTTTGACAGGCAGAGTGGACAGTGAGAGAGAGAGAGACAGAGAAAAAGGTCTTCCTTTTGCCGTTGGTTCACCCTCCAATGGCCACCGGCCAGCCAGCGCATCGCGCTGATCCTAAGGCAGGAGCCAGGTGCTTTTCCTGGTCTCCCATGGGGTGCAGGGCCCAAGCATTTGGGCCATCCTCCACTGCCTTCCTGGGCCACAGCAGAGAGCTGGCCTGGAAGAGGGGCAACCAGGAGAATCCTGCACCCCGACTGGGACTAGAACTGGGTGTGCCGGCACTGCTAGGCGGAAGATTAGTCTATTGAGACACGGCGCCGGCCATAATACAATTTTCAAAACAAAAAAGATGAAAATAGGAAGTAAGCATAAGTTTACTGATTGGCACAGAAGAAGTTGGGGAAAACCACACTTGAAATTGTGTAAAGACCACAATGAGGTATCATCTTACTGATGTTAGGATGGTTGTTATCCAAAATAAAACAATAAAATATTCCAGTGAGGTTGGTTGTAGAGAAAAGGGCACCAGAATGCATTGTTGGTGTGAATGTAAACTAGCACAACTATTAAGGAAAACAGCATAGAGATTCCTCAAAACACTAAAAATGGATCTACCATATGACCCAGCTCTCTCTCTTCTGGGAATATATCCAAAGGAAGTGAAGTCAGCATATGAAAGACATACCTGCACTCCATGTTTGTAATAGCCCAATGCATAATAGCAAAGCTATGGAATTAAGCTAGATGTCTGTCAACTGGTATGACTGAATAAAGAAAATGAAGTATATATGCACAATGGGATGTTATTCCGACATAAAAAAAGAAGGAAATCCTGACATTTGCAACAAAAATGAATAGAAGTGCAGATCATTATGCTAAGTGAAATAAACCAAACTCAGAGAGAGAAGACAAGTATCGCGTTTTCTCAGTTCTCTTATAAAGAAAGTATAAAAATTGGGCAGATGTCACATTTTTAGTGTATAGTTATAGCTTCACTGAGTTACACCATGTATATGACAATGTACCCTTCTCCCCCCACTTTATGATCATTGCCATGAGTCTCACATTTGTTGATATTAACTTCCCTGTTTCCAAGAAGAAATAATATATATGTGCATGTACATAATGCCTACATATGAATTAAATGTGGTAAAATGTTAAAAATTGTTAAATATTAAAATTTTAAAAATTAAATACTTGATAAATGTATTTACACTTATTGGATAGTGCACAATGTATATACGTAACAAAACAGCACATATTACTTTATAAATATGTACAATTTCTATATGTCAAAAGAACTGTGAATAAAAATTTTATTAAAAATATTTAGAAACAACCAAAAAAATGAAATGAAAGATCAATAAGAAAATACATGTATCTTTTAAAAGCTATCACACAGAGGAAGAAAAAAATAACCATAGAGCATATTTAAAAATGACATGACTCAAGTACTTGGGTCCCTGCCACCCATGTGAAAGACCCAGATTGAATTCCCAGTTCCTGGCTTTGGATTGGCCCAGGTCTGGCTGTTACAGGCATTTGGGAAGTGAACCAGTGAATGGGAGAACTCGTTCTCACTCTCACTCTCTCTTCTGTCTGCCTTTCAAACAAATAAAATTAATTATTTAAAAACAAAACATGTGAGCAAAATGAGATCAAATATGTCAGTAATATAAAGAAATGTGAATATTTGGTTCACAAGCAGAACAAAACAATATGCTAGGTCAAGAGAAAAATCTTAAAGTAATTCAGAAACACTAAACAAAAAGAGATGCTCAATGGTATAGAAGCAAAGGTAAGGAATGATAAAGCAAGGTTTCCGATCCTGAGAGTCAGGGATCCAAGATGACCACCACTTCTCTATGAATTGCTGGGAGACCTCACAGACCCAGCATGTAGTTTCACTCAAGTTGAAGATTAATTATAGTGGGCCGGCACCGCGGCTCACTAGGCTAATCCTCCGCCTTGCGGCGCCGGCACACCGGGTTCTAGTCCCGCTCAGGGCGCCAGATTCTATCCCGGTTGCCCCTCTTCCAGGCCAGCCCTCTGCTGTGGCCAGGGAGTGCAGTGGAGGATGGCCCAGGTGCTTGGGCCCTGCGCCCCATGGGAGACCAGGAGAAGCACCTGGCTCCTGGCTCCTGCCATCGGATCAGTGCGGTGCGCAGTCCGCAGCGCGCCGGCCACGGCAGCCTTTGGAGGGTGAACCAACGGCAAAAGGAAGACCTTTCTCTCTGTCTCTCTCTCTCACTGTCCACTCTGCCTGTCAAATAAAATAAAATTAAAATTTTAAAAAAAGATTAATTATAGTGAAAAAGATTAGCAATGGGGAAAAGCACATGGGGTAAAGTCCAGAGAAACCCAGGTGCATGCTTCCAAGCAACCACTCCCTATGGAGGCACACAGGGCACTCCTAACTCCCCCAACAATGAGTTGTGGCAACAGGTGTGGAATGTCCTGTATCAGAGAAGCTTCTTAGAGTCTCAGTGGCCAAGGTGTGTACTGGGGACTGGCTACACAAGCACTCTCTACCTACCATACACCAAAATTCCAAACTCCTGGAAGGAAAACAGGTGTTCAGAGTAAACCACATTGTTTTCACAAACAGCTGTGCCACAGTGAGCCACTCTTCCCAGTTAGGGAATTGTGGGAACCCCTCTGAAATTCAATTCACCGTGCTGAACAAGGGCCCACATTGCAAGCAGGTCTTTCTAAGAATAGCAGTTTCAGGCCTCCTATGTTAATTGTCTTCTGCACCTTGATATCAGATAGAGTCGAGTCTAAATCAATAGCATTAAACAGAGCAAAGACATCTGCTTCAAAAAATCACAATTTGTAATGGAAGTAACAGTGAGAATTTCTATGCACCAAATAGCACAGGAAACACTTTTACAAAGTGAAGAGATGCTCTGAAACATAAATGGAACATAAATAGAAACACTAGGGGTAGAAGACTTTTCAGTAGATCAACTGAAATAAAAAAGGATATAGAAAAGCTAATCAACATTAACAGTGGGGAATGACAGAAATAACTATCAAAATGGAAAAAAATTAGATATTACTTTGCAGATATTACTCCAAGTAAATTCGAAAGCCTATATAAAATAGTTTTTACAGAAACATGTTTACCTAAATCAGCAAGAGCAGAAATAGAAAACTAATATCCACAAAATGAAGTTATCAAATAAATGCCTTATAAAAAGTGTCAGGTCCAAATGATTTCAAAGGAGAATGTTGTTAAATCTCCAAAGGCTAGAAATTCAAAGTGCTACCTATTATATCTAGAATAGTGAAAAAGCCTAGTAGGAGACATTTCACTCATAATAGCAACAAAGAAGGTGATATAATTAGGAGTGAATCCAATAAGAAATGTTAAGAACCTACATAGAAAACTTTTTTTTTTTAAATCTTCTGGAAGACACAAAAGTAAACTTGAACAGAAGTGCTTTAATGGATTGACTCAACACAATAAAGGTGTTCTTTCTCCTTAGATTAATTCATAAACTTAATACATGCCAATAACATACTGACAAGCATTCTCATGGAGCTAGGAAAATTTTGCAGTAAAGCTGATAAGTAAGAATAGATATATAAGAATATCTTAATGCTGAACAAAAGAAAAGCTATGAGGGGTACTATACTTACCAAATATTAAATATGAACATTCTGTACTCTTTCAAATGTACTACTGACACCTAAGTGTATAGGTATCAGTGGGCTAAAATAGAAAGTTCAGAAATATATCCAAGTACACATAGAAATTCATTAAATGACAAATATAGTACCTCAAACCCCAGATATGAACCTGGACTTTTTCATAAATGGAGGTGGGACAACAGATTAGCCATGTGGACAAATATAAAATCAGATCTACATCCCACATTATACATAAGAATACATGGACTGGGGAACTAAGTGTAAAATAAAACCTTTCAACTACAAGAAGAAAACGTGGGCAAATTCTTCTATAATTTTGTTCATAAGAAAGGGGTAACTGACTATGACTCAAAATTCAGATGTAACAATAGAACAAATTGATAAATGCAATGACATAAAAATGAAAACAAAGTCTTCAAGGCAAAAGAATTGTAAAATAAAAATACAATTATAACTTAGGAGAATCTATTTGCATTATATTTCACAGCTAACAATATATCTAACAACATGAAGAGCTCCTCAAGGGGAGAGAGGAACTCAAGTTGAGGGCAAGGATTTTATTAGGGCAAAGTATGGAGGACATTTTTGAATGAGAGACTGACCAGTCAAGGATTTGATAGTAAGGTTAAGTAAATGATTCTGTAGGCATGCTAAATAGTTTTGCCTTTTCCTAAAAGCCTTTCAACTAGGACACAAAGTTTGCAGTTTAGAAAGTAATAGGCATTGCCTCTTTGCAATATGTTTACTAGTAATACTTAAGTTCACCATGAAACCAAAAAAAAAAAAATTACATATGTCCTTTCTTTCAATTCTAAACAATTTGTCAAAAGTCAGATTTCAAGATGGATTTTTAAACTTTTCATAACAGTTTCTTCTTGAACACATTACCTGTTCCTTGACATCAAGAGTGGTATTTTTTCTCATGCATGTCTCCTAAGGTCAACGCATAACATACCACTGAGAACAGAGAAGCAGTGTGAATGTCTGTGTGTGTGTGTGTGTGTGCACGTTAGTGCTAGTGAAGAGAATTCTATTCAAGAAAAATGAAATTTTTTTCTTATTTATAATATTCAGGAAACTATTCAGGCAGCATTTGAATCTGCCTCCCTATATGCAGCTACCTTTGAAAAATTCCAGATATTCTTCAAGGAAAATGAAAGTCTTGATTTACAAGCTCTTAAACTTCAGGAACCTGGTAAGTTTTCCATTTCACTTACATTCTCGTTCCAATAATGATTTTTGATATATACGATAAGATTTATAGTCTTCTGAGTTCCTGTTTGGTGGGATTTGGTAGGCAAAATGAGTTGACCTGACAAGCAGTTTATTAATTTCGAGGTTGTTTTTCATAAAATTACTTTTTTCCTTTATTTTTACTCAGTGTACTGTTTTATTTCAGGATAATATGAGAAGCAATTCCCCCTTAATGGCTTATCTTCTGTATGAAGTTGTAGCAGGGCTAAGGCCTGTATTAGGGAAGAGTTGAAAGGAATGTATACAAATACCAATACCATTAAATAAGGTTTATTTAAATTTTCCTAGCACAGGAATTTGAGTGGCTCTTTTTTCCCAGGACCACATTGAGATGCGGTTGATGTGAACCAACAACTCTGGGTCATATCAGACTCAGGGGTGAAATTATATCATTAGACTTATTATTCCTAACAAAAGAAAACAGTCCACAATATCCAAGTTTTCATTTAAGTGAAGTCTCTAGTCTCCCTGATTTCTCTCAATTTGGTTCTGCCTGGGATTGCCAGTCTTGCCTCTGAAACCCAGTCCTGGGGCCAGGTTCTCACAGGTATTAACTATTTACTGTTTGGGACCTTGGAATATTGGCCTGGACTCTTAAACTCTGAATACCTCCTCTTTTTTTTTTTTTCAAAATTCTTTTATTTAAATAAGGTGAACAAATATCATATATATTTATTATATACAGATTTAGGAGCTTAGTGAATACCTCCTCTTTTAGAACTTCTGATGCTTCCTAAACCTTTCAATTCAACTGTTTCTTATAGGTTGATAGAAGGTAGCTTTGACCCTTGGATACCATATGTATCCTGTTTTCTTATACACTCAAACTACTATGACAGACCACATATTGTAGATCCTTTAAAAATGTCTTTTTAACTGAACTGTTAAGCAGACTACCCCCCTGTCTAGCCTCCATGGATGAAGAGGGGAGGGGTTTTTAGATTCTGACATAATCAACCACATTTCACCATCACATTCCTATAAATATCAACATTTACTAACAAGTTCTATGCCTACTAAGCACTTATGACATGATAGATGCTGTACTAAGTGATTTCCAGGCATTTCATGTAATCATCACAATTCTACTAACATTACACAAATAAGGAAATGGAGATTCATAAAGATAATAATATCTTCAAGATTATGCAGCACTTAAGTAGTAAGAAACCAGCTTCTGTGGCCTGTAACCCTGTGTACCTATTATACTTACTGCTTTCTTCTATCTCAAAAGGAGAAGGGGTGGATCTTATTTATCTTCTATCATCTATACTCTTTTTTCTCTTTGTGGATTAGAAAGAGCTGTTTTTAACCAGAGCCATGATAAAAATGCATTTACGGATCCTCAGGCTCCATTTGTTCCAGGTGGATTGGAGAAGGGAGAGAATGTAGGCTAGAAGACTATCAAAATACAACTGCAGCCTCTGCCAGAGCCAAGCAGATAAATGACTTAACCATAATGAAGGGTGCAGGAAGGGCAGACAGGTGCTGAGAAGAGGAATGGAAATAATTCTTACTATATTCAGTCTCTTGTGTTTCCACTTTTTGTGTGTGAATATTCTCAAAATGCTTTACTTTGTGGTATCTTGTGGACGACCTCTTAGATTTAGCCCAGCTTCACACCAGTCTAGCTAGAGAATCTTGTCATTCCAGACTGTATCTTCTAATTGTAAGTTATTGTCTGTCATCTCTTAAAAGGCATCAGAAAACATTTAATTGTAAAATATTAGTTGATTACAAGAATGAAATGTTACAAAGTGTTGTGAATTAACATTCTAAAACAAGGCACTCTGTGAATAATAACATTATGAATACATGAATAAATTTGTTAACATAATGATATTTAGTATACTGTATAGTCATCATTTAAAATCTAATATCTTTTATGATTTATACTCATTATTTTATGTAGATGTTAAGTTCTTTAGTGATCAACTGGAAAAATATCACAGACAGCACAAGGATGCCGTAGCTCTAAGACCCACCAGAAATGTAGGATTGCTGCTCATTGACACGAAACTGCTAAAGGAAAAGCTAATTCCATCACCTTTGCGATGCTTGGAGGTAACCATGAGCCAAAAAAGCTTCAGCCGTGGTCTCTACAGTTATTTTATGATTATTCCACCACAAAAGTATATATGTATTTATTTTCTAGTATTGAAAGTATTAAATTAACATAAGGCTACTGGATATCCTTGATTTCTAGAAAAAAAAATCCCATATTCTCTCTGTACAAACACAATGAGCTTTCAGATGAGAAAGGAAGGGGACTGCAGACCTCAGACTTGCTTCTTAACTTCCTTTTTGCTCTGTTGGGCCATTTTGAGGATTTCTGCAAATGACATACCACTGTAACAGCTCTGTGTCCTCGTGGGAATGCTGGGTTATCTGGGATACTGACATCAAGCTCGGGGGATCATTTTCTGATACATGATTGTCCCTAAAGGTCTGGTTATTTTTATATGAGTTGTAGACATAGAGAAATTTCTGCAATAACTTGAAAAACCAACACAATAATCTCCTTTGGAGCCAGTATGTACCCATACATTCTCAAATGCTTCCAGAAAGACAATGGCATAGGACAGGAATTGAAAAAGTATAGACCACAAGGGTAGTCTAGGCTGCCTCCTGTTTTATATACATAGTTTTATTGAAACACAGCCAAGACAACTTGTTTACATATTGTCTGTGGCTCTTTTATCACTATAAGAGCAGAGTTGAGGAATTGCAACAGATTCTATGTCTTAACAAATCTTAAATAGTTGCTCTCTGGCTCTTAGAGGAAACCTTTGCTGCCCTTAGTAAAGATGACAGAAGATAGAGCACTGTTTAGAAGAGTACAGACCTGAGTGATAGTATCTGTTCTGCCATTAATTAGTTGTGTGGCATTTGCTTTTTTTTTTTCTAGAGTTTTGCTTCCTTATCTATTAAAAAAGAAAAAAAAAATGCCTATACTTAGAATAAATTCAACTCAATTTCAATAAACATTTTTGAGCACTACTATGTTCCAAGCCAAAGAAAACTGAATTAAGCAGTCAGAAATTTCAGAACCTCCTGCATCTGAAATGTCCAGAGCCTGGCTGAACATTAGGGACATTTGATCTGATACCTCAGTGGTGTTACTAAGGATGCAGTTTCTTCCATTCTCTTTGAGGCTCCCAATGTGCCAGCTTCATCCTAAGAAAAGTCTTCCCTCAGAGTTTTGAAATAGAAGACAGAAGCTCCATGGGCTAATTATTTCCTTGCTTGTGTACAGAAAGAAAGAGAAATTGCAGTTCTGAGTATACCTCTCTCAGCCATAAACAAAAATCCAGGCCATCTGTCTGATTGGATCAACTGAGGTCAGGAGCCTGGTCTAACTCCATCTCTTAGACCAAAGGAGGCCATTCTCATATCTGCATAGTGATCAATCAGACTCCAGATTCCCATCTGGAACCAGATGGCCATCACCCAACATGAAAGTCAAGAAATTAATCCTGGGGAGGGCAACACAATGTTCCCCACGCAGGACACGAAGCAGAAAACATATTTTGCAAGATACCTGAGCAGTTAAGCTGAGTTTTTGATGAGCTGTGCAGCCTTCTTTGTTCCAGAGATGATCTTCAAAACGTGGATTTCCTATTGGCTTATGTGACTAACAGTAATTAAAAGAGAAAAAAGTCCCTTTCTATTCTGGTGCTTCCAATACCTACTAATTTAACACATGCCCAATTAAGATTTGTCTAAAACATACAATGAATTGGAAATGTTCAAGAATTTATGACTTACATTTTCTTTTTCTTAGGTGCTAAATTCTATGCTTCCTCGTTTGAGCAAGAAAAAAGTAGATGCCATTATTTCCGAGGCACAAGATGCAGAATATAAACTTGAGTTTGTTCCAACTACAACCATAGAATATGTTAATAGCTTAGTATTTCTTGATGAAATTCAGGAACGGGTGAGTTGATTATCTCATTTAACTAAATATTCCAGAACTTGTGGTTGGTCAGAAAGAAATATGACAAGAAAGAAGGAGAAACGAATGATCAAGAAACAGCTGTCAAAATATCAGGAACACATTCAAAGTAACTGTATATCCTAGATCACAGCAATTGTGCCAGCTAACATTTACCAAAGTCTTACTAAAGGGCAGGCATTGTACTGTACTTTCCACATGTTTCACATTTCTAATCCTCCCAAAGACTCAAGAAGGATGGATAATGTATTTTAAGATTTAGTTATTTATTGAAAGTGAGAGTTACAGAGAGAGAGAGAGAGAGAGAGAGAGATCTTGCACGTGCTGCTTCACTCCCCTAATGGCTGCAACAGCTAGGGCTAGCCAGGCCATAACCAGGAACTCTATCTGGGTCTCCCATATAAGTGGCAGGGGCCCAAGCACTTGAACCATCATCTTCGTTCTCCCAAGATGCATTAGTAGGAAGTTGGATAGAAAGTAGAGCAGTCGGGGCCGGTGCTGTGGCACAGTGGGTTAACGCCCTGGCTAGAAGCGCCAGCATCCCATATGGGCATTGGTTCAAGAACCGGCTGCTCCACTTCTGATCCAGCTCTCTGCTATGGCCTGGAAGGCAGTAGGAGATGGCCCAAGTCCTTGGGCCCCTGCACCCGCGTGGGAGACCCAGAAGCTCCTGGCTCCTGGCTTCAGATCGGCATGGCTCCGGCTGTTATGGCCAATTGGGGAGCAAACCATTGGATTGAAGACACCCCCCCCCCCGCCCCGCCTTCTCTCTGTGTGTAACTCTTTCAAATAAATAAATAAATCTTTAAAAATAAAAGTGGAATAGCCAGGATTCAAATGGGCACTCCAACGTGGGATGCAGCTATCCCAAGTGGTGGTTTAATGCACTGTACCACAACTGCCACCCCCAAGTATGGATCATTTTTATTCTCTTTCTGTGAATGAGCAATCAGATACTAAAATAGGCCACGTTGTCCAGGTTCACAAATGTATGTGGTAGAGCTGGAATTTAAATTTGGGCCTCTGTGACCACAAAACCAATATTTTCAACTACAGTTCATTGCAATTCTAACTTTTGATAAATGGCAACAGGATTGTAATCAAGATATTAGTCATAATAGAAGCCTTGACTTGTTTCTGAGTGCTAGTCATGAACCTTACTGTAGGACCTCTGTCCTTAATGTGTAGTTCAATGTGAATTAATGCTATGACTAGTGCTCAAACAGTATTTTGCACTTTGTGTTCTCTGTGGGGGCAAACTGATGAAATCTTTACTTAATACATACTAAATCGATCTTCTGTATATAAAGATAATTGAAAATGAATCTTGATGTGAATGAAATGGGAGAGGGAGTGGGAGATGGGAGGGTTGCAGGTGGGAGGGAAGTTATGGGGGGGGGTCCATTGTAATCCATAAACTGTACTTTGGAAATTTATATCTACTAAATAAAAGTTTAAAAAAAAAAGAATAAAAACACCCCTTGGCCGGCGCCACAGCTCACTAGGCTAATCCTCTGCCTTGCAGCGCCGGCACACCGGGTTGTAGTCCCGGTCAGGGCACCAGATTCTGTCCGGTTGCCCCTCTTCCAGGCCAGCTCTCTGCTGTGGCCAAGGAGTGCAGTGGAGGATGGCCCAAGTGCTTGGGCCCTGCACCCCATGGGAGACCAGGAGAAGTACCTGGCTCCTGCCATCGGATCAGTGCGGTGAGGGTGAACCAATGGCAAAAGGAAGACCTTTCTCTCTGTCTCTCTCTCTCACTGTCCACTCTGCCTGTCAAAAACAAAACAAAACAAAACAATAAAAACACCCCAACTCAAACTAGCTATGGTGCAGACAAAGCAGTAGGGGTAAAAGTAAATTTATGAGACTCAAGTGAAGCAAATGAAGGAGTCAGTGCTCTCCATTTCTCTCTCTCTCTCTCTCTCCCCCTCCCCTCCCCCTCTCTCTGCTCCCTTTACTTCTCTCTCTCTTTCCCTCCCTCCCTCCCTCTACTTCTTTCTGTCTCTCTGTCTCTCTTCTCCCTCTATTTCTCTCTCTCTCTCTCTCATACATACACACACACACACACGCACGCACACACACACTCCTTTATCTCCCATGCTTGCTTCTTTCTCTCTGGACACCTGGTATCCTCCTCTCAGATCCTTCTCTGTAGTGGGCAATAAAGCATTTGTCTTCAGTAGGCCATTTTTCATAAACTCACATTCACTTTGGTTTGGCATTTGAAGTAGAATACATTATTTTCTTAAATATCTGAAAATTGAAGAAATGTTATAAATTAAAATGAAAGAAGTCATTAACAAGTGGATCATTTGTTGTATATTGTTCACAGAATTACAAGGCTATTTTACATGCATACAAAAGGAACAGCTTTGTTTCTTATTTAGAAATCATTGACTTCTCAAAATGGCAAATGAGTGAATTTCCTCATTGGTACTTGCATATCCCAAGGGTTATAAGATGCCCAGCATTCGTTATTGTCTGTATTCGCTAAACCTCATTGGACAAATAACTGAAATTCACTTAAGCTAGCTTAAGCCAAAATAGGGACCCTACTGCAGTGTGTAAGGGTGTTTTATGAAACTTACCTTCAAGAATGTAACTACACTCAGGAACTGAGTGAAACCAGGAACAGGACAACTTAGGAAACACAGATGTTCCTCTCGCTCCGTCTCTTCTCTCTGCATCTCTCTCCCTTGTCTGCTTCACTTCCCTTGCTCTGCAGCAAGTCTGGCCACCAGCAACTACCCGGGTTTAGAAAGTCAGTGAATGAGATTGTCTCTCTCTTCCAGTATCAATTCTGGGTGCCTGGTAAATGGATTCAGGGCTCGGCAAGCTAAGGTTGGCAGCTGGTTCTCTGAGAACCTCTCTGAGCTGTCCTCATGTTAGGGACCTACTCTGCTTCCACATGAAAGCATGACACCTCTGCCAACAGCTGCGGTCTAGCTCTTTCTGTGTTCAGAATGATCCAGGCTGTCTTGGTCCCAGTTCATTGCTGCGTGGTTCAGCTTGTGGCCTGGAGGTTGGGTTGAGCAGTATGAACATGGCTACTCTTTCTAGAAGCATGTGGCAGAGTTGGGGGTTGGGGAGGTGCTAGAAAATTAGGAAAGACAAGAAATATACTGTTAAAAAAATATACTGTCCACTGGTGGTAAGACGTCAAAGTGAAGATGGTTTTTATCATTAGAATATAATAAAATAATTTCTTAAAGGAAGATGAAAAAGTCACCATAGAGCCGAGTCTGAACCTACTCAGCGTGTAACGTAAAAATGACCCAGTCAGATGACAAGGGCAGCACTGGGACAATCAGTGCTCAGCCCACAGGCATGGCAGCTCACATGTTACAACAGAGGCCCTCACAGCACACACTGGCCCTGCTTAATGCTGTTAGGGAACAAATGAGATGAAGAAGAGTAATTTGGAAGTGCACTGCTAATTGTGTTCAGCCCTGACCAACTGACCTCACAGGCCTGCTTACCTGTGCTGGAGCAATGACAATATATGCCATTCACCAGGCTTCAGTTAATTTGATTGTAACATTGAATGTACTTCCCATTGTGCACTATTCACGGCTTGATGTTCATATTACACAGTGGCTGTCTTCCATTAGAAATAACTTAAAGGGTGTATTAGAGTTCTGTTATATTTAACCAGTCAACGTTTCTATTTAGATTGAAAGCCTGGAAGATGAAGGGAATGTAGTGGTTCAGATGTACAAGCTTATTGAACAATACCAGGTACCCACACCTCCAGAAGACTTTGCTGTTTTTGCAACTATGAAACCATCCATTGTTGCTGTTCGGAATGCCATTGATAAATCAGTAGGCGACAGAGAAACAAGTATTAAGCAATTTTGCCTGCATCTAGGTAGAGATCTTGAAGACCTAAACAATGAAGTGAATGAAATAAAACTGCAAGCACAGGTAAGCTAAAGAAGTTTTTCTTTTAAGTGTGCAAAGTTTGCTTATTGCATTTTCATAAAGATATAATTAATAAATAAAAATGATATATATTGTTGAAACCAATATGATGTTTTGATGTATATATACATTGTGAAATGATTAATTAAACTAATTAATGTGGTCATCATCTTACATACTTATTTCATGTGGTGAGAACATTTAAGATATACTATTTAAACCATTTACAAGATACATTTCATTTTAAACTGATTTAACCTTTGTTTTTCATGGGTCCATTCTAACCAGTCAACATTGTCTTAGAGCTACTATCTAAAATTAAAGTGTTTTTGAACCTCTCTCTCTAGTTATTGAAAAAATTCCAGACCATCACAAGCAAAATATATTGTATTTATTATTTTGATATGTGTGTTTTTACAACTTCCTTGCACATTCTAAAATTGTAAAATATATTATATTTATTATTTTAAAATATGTGTTTTTACAACTTCCTTGCACATTTTATAGCTATTGTCACAATTTTAAAGTTTGTTTATTATGTTAAAATAATTCCCTTTGAGAAAGAGGCAGAATTTAAACTGATAAATGGTAGAGAGGAATATTTGGTTATCTTGCATCAATTTTTCTACAGAAAAGATACAAGTTATTTTTAAGAATATAGAACAGACATCAACGTCTGGGTGATAATTCACTAAGGCATACCCAAAATATTATCTTGTAATGTTTCATTATTTCATGATTAACTTTGGCTAAAGCTTATCACAAAAGTATAAAACCATGTGAACTTATAATCAAATAAAAAATGGAATTGCCCATTAGCATAGGATTAAAGAAGAATTTTAAAGTACATAGGAACACAACACAGACATCTGTGAGTTAACATGGACACATAAAACAGCTAACATTATGTGCTATTTGTCAAACGTAGTTCAAAGGACTTGACGCTGTTTTTACTTTTGAATTGAGGTGCTTTTGTACTTTCTCACAGACCAAAGTTTCCATTCTGTGATAGCTGTGCAGCTCAGGGAGTTATTAGAAAATGAAAATATCCACGTATTAACTACTCGTGTCAAGAACTACATCATTGCTGTTACACTCACTGTCCCCTCCTAATCATTAATCTTTTCTTCCATTGTAAAGGTAGCAACTTGAATTCTAATGTCATGAATTAGTTTTGACTCAGTTGGCAGAATTATGCCCTTTATTTTGGTATGTCCCTGAGATTCATTTGTGTTTCTGTGTGTGGATCCACACAAAGCAACATGAATGAACCTTTATGTGATTCATTGATTTCACAATTTAATTATCAATTTCATGGTTGATGGACATTTGGAATTGTTTACAATTTTGAAAGTAAAGAATATCCTAAAACCATTCTTATTACATTTGCTGATTTTAATTTATTTAATTCTTAAACATCCAGAGAGTTTTATTATTTACATTTTCCAGAGAAAGAAATTAAGGTACAGGGAGTTTAAATAGCTTGCCCAGATCATGCAGATAATAAATGGAGGAACCAGAATTCAAATGTACATAATATGTTTCTAATGGTTAGTAATCATCTATTAACTGCTGTACTGTGTGCTTTATTTTTTTAATTATTTATTCAAGAAGCAGATAAGACAGAGTTCTCATCTGTTGTTTCACTCCCAAAATGCCTGCAGATGCCAGAATTGAGCTGAAGCCAAAACTCTGAGCAGGAACTCAATCCAGGTCTCCCATGTGGGTAGCAGAAACCCATTCGATTTAGCCATCAGCACTGCCTCCCAGTGGCTGCATAGCAGGAAGCTAGAGTCAGGATTGGAGCCATACATCCATCCCAGGAACTCCTGTATGGAACATGAGGGTCTTAACTGCTAGGCCAAATACCACATCTCTTCCAGGTGCTGTGTTCTGCACATAGCAGACTATTAGGAAGTGTGAGTAGTTATTCATGGTGTGCATAGAAGAGCATTAGAGAGAGTAGAAGTGCTAGCATATGCTTTTTGTTTAATGATGCACTTTATACAGCATGATGCACATACAGAGAGAGAATGATAGTATGGGTTGTCTTCAATGAGTGCCTCTTCCATAGAGCATTTGAAATCAATTCACTCTCACTCATGGGCAAAGAACTATAACCTCATTATATACATAAAGGTTGTTGTCTAGCTGTCAAGATCTCCTCTTCTGCTGATGTGGAGAATTGGGGAGAAAACCTAAATATGGCAGTTGATGATAACTCAGTTTGTTTTAGTTTGAAATGTCTGTTTCAATTCCAAATCTAGATTTCCTATTGGACTCTTCTTTGGCCTTGCCACCATCCTATCCCACCTCTTCTCCTATAAGGAGAAACTTATGTTTCCTCATGGTGGGAGCAGAGGAAGGATATCTGGTCTCCACATTATCTTTCAGATGGCAGGAACTCACAGTGCAGTTTGGCTTGATGCACCTGGTTGTTCCAGGCAGTGGTAGCTAAGGCTCCTTCCTGGGTTCTGTAGTACCGTGCTAACCCCTAAGCTACACTCCATCATTTCTGCCATAGCCTACAGTCTCAAGTAATCTGGATTTCTTATCCTGGCTTCAGATCCATTCTGGTTCATGATTTTTTTCAACAGTTTCTGTTACCAGATCCAAGACCTGTGAGAACTTCAGTGTCACCTACATTGCCATCAATCCGTGAGGCACCAGAATGTCAACACAAGCCCTTCCGCATAGACGCTTCCCTTAGCTTTTCCTAATTCAGAGCATGTTCTCATTTTGAATGCAGGGCCATGCTGAACAAGACGTGGGATAACTGACCTACCCAAGCTGTTGCTATACTAATTCTAAGAATTCTTCCAATGTCCTCAGATTCTGCCTAACTTTCTTAGCTATTTCTACTCTGCTCCTGAACTATTCCATTTCTATTAACTGGGGTTTAAACCCTAAACAGGACATTAGTCTTCATTTTTGTTCACAGCAGCCAAACTGTGAATCAACCAAGGTATCCATCATCACATGAAAAAAAATTATATGTATGTGCATACGTACATATATGCACTTTCATTGGAATATTACTCAGCTATAAAAATAATGAAATTCTACCATTTGCAAAAAAAAATGGACACAAGCAGCAAACATCATGTTGAGTGAAATAAGCTTAACACAGAAAGATAAATACTTCATACATATTCTCCCTTATATGTGGTGGCTAAAATCAAGAAATAAATAATAATTAACAATGATAAAAGAACAAAATCAAAAAACAAAAACAGAAAGAGAAAGAAATGCCTGTGTGTTTCAGTATTGCTGCAAACAGTTTTGTCAAACTTAGTTTTTTCAAACTAGTGGTTAAGAATGTTATACAACTAGTTTTTATGAGCTGTAATTTTTTTAAAATGTTATTATATATGGCTGAAATGGTCATATCTCCATTCCATTATTGTTTATAGCCCTTGCCTATATTCCTGCTGAACTAGAGCCTTTTAACTTTGTACTTGTTGAATTCTTCATTTGGTGAAGCATTAAGCCCTTGACTGTAATGTAAATTATAAGTGTGTTATCTCAAAAACTGAGGGGGAGAAGGGAAAGGAAGGAAGGAAGGGAAGGAGAGAGGGAGGAAGGAACGAAAGAAAGAGGAAGGGAGGGAGGAAGAGAATATCATTTATCTTAGAATTATATCTATGAATGATATTGATCAGTTATCTACATATTAAAATCATATCAACATGAAAAAATTTAAGTACCAGATGATAAAATCAGAGGACTTTCTAATCCTTTATTATAAAATACAAATTTTTCCTTATGTCCTCTTTGATCTCTTTCTTGTTACATTCACCTCTCCTTTCCCAAAGTCATTTTGGTTGAAGAAATGTAGAAAATGTAAGCAGATGAAGGAGAATACATTAGCTACTATTTAAAAACAGTTATCCTCATGGAAATTCTTTATACACTTCTGTACTTTTTTTACAATGTATATGTATCGATTTAAAATTTGGAAAAGCAACATTTTTTAACATAGTTTCAAAAAATCAGAGAAAAAAGAGAATTAGACAAAAATCTGTTTTGAAAGTGTTTATAATTCATTTAGTATAATTGGTCTTCATCAGAAAATAGAAATGACTAACCAGAAACTTCTTAATTTTATAGGATCCACAGATTTTGGATATTAATGCTGACCAAGACAAAATAAAGGTGACATTGAATGAGCTCCAGGTCATTCTAGATGATCTTCAAAAACGTGCATTTCAATATAAATCCTATCAGAAGAATTTTAAGGTAATGTCAGTTCTGCCTGTCTGTTTTTAAAATGTGAGTTTAAGCTCAGGAATTTTCAATGTGATCATAATCTTTCAATGTTTGGGCAACTATGTACTAATCACTGTGCTATACATAATCTCAAATACAAAATAAATGTGCTCCCTGTGTTCAAATGTTTAAAGATTAGTACACAGAGAAGACAAAATATCTTTCATATTAAAAATACCATATGGTCTCTCTAATCTGTGGTAACAGAGTACTTAATATGTAATCTATAGGAGCAAAACTAGCACTTTGAGATGCAATGATTTTGAATAGCCCTTGCATTGACTGTTGAGGAACAATGTTTTTCTTGTTTGATTTTGTTCTTTTCTTCTTTTTTTGTTTTTGTTTTTGTTTGTTTGTTTGTTTTTTGCTTTGTACTGATCGGCAAACTCTCTACTTAGTGTAGGGTTAATCTTATGAGTATAAAAATTAACTGAAAATTGATCTCTGTAAAAAATAAGAATGGGAAAGGAAGAGCGAATAAGGGTGGGAGTATGGGTGGGAGGGAGAAAAGGAGGGGGGAAGAATCATCACATTCCCAAATCTGTATTTATTAAATTCATGAAGTTGTATTCCTGAAACAAAATTTTAAAAATGTATTGACAAAAGATACCATGGATAGCCTTCAGAGCCCACCCAGACCCATCAGAACTCTGTATTATCGCTTTCTTGGTCTTGAGTTTCCTCATGTGTAGATCAAGATGATAACTGGTTTTCCTGACTCACATTGTGGTGATTTTCATGTGGTAGGATGGATGTGATAGTTTTATTAGACTGTAAAACCTTCTATGGCTCCATTAACATATTTACTTATTAATTCCTTAGCTTTAATTAGAAACAGCATTGGAAAAAATAAATGTGACTTTTGTAGCTGTGGGAAAAAAAGTAATTATGAATTATGAAAAACTCTCAGACCAAAAACTATAGCTTCTATAGTAAAATGTATATGTGTTTTTTAATGTGACCAATTAAAATCTTTCTATCCTTCCTTGAATAAGATTCAAGCTTCTTTTACATTCAATATGTATGTTATGATTTCATGAACATGGTGTGATTTGCCCAGATTTAATGTGCCAATATGATGAAAGGATAAATCCTCAGCTCAGCAGGAGTCAAATGGGTCCAACAGGATAGGTTTGAAAAGCTAAAAGATTTTTATCAAAGGAGAGAAAGGGATGCAAGTGCTTTGAACTGCTTTTCCAGTGACCAGTAAGAAAATATTGCTGTGGTCAAAACCAGAAGGTTACCAGCAGTGAAAAAGGTGCTGCCCACCTTCTCAAAAGTCCTGGAGGAGTGTGTCTGTACGTTACATGGGAATGCGCCTGTCTCTTCAAGATCTGTATGTGAGTGGTCGGAACATTATCTAATGTGCTATCCACTCCAGAGGCCACGGCTTGGTAGAGCAATCTGAAAAATAATGAGTTCAGTACCAAAGAAGCTGGTGTATAACTTGTGACAGGAGGTTTGGGCATGGGAGAACTAGAGTTAAAAGCTTTTCTGGGTTGAGTTAACTGATCTACATGACAGGTTTGTAGTACTGCAAGATATAAATAGTAGGAAGGGGAGAGGATTACTGAGGGAACACTGATGAGAAGCTATAACTACCAGGAAGATGCTCCTTGAGTCAGGAAGAGTAACATTGGTGTTGTCAGCAAGATGGCAGATTGTGAAGCCCCACTTCCTCTTCACCCCCCGTCACACTGATTCAACAACACATGAACCAGTTTCCCTTGTGAGACATACAGAGAGGCCAGTTGAGAGTCTTCTGTTTCCAGGGCAAATGTGAAGCCACCTGCACTGAAGCCAGTAGGATAACCCACACTACCCATTCACTGTAGTCCCTACCCCTAGCACAGTACCACACAATTCTGAGAAACTGCAGACTTTTACTGTAAGGGGAAGACAGCATTCTCACTTTTCAGAGAAACTGGTTTTTGTCTTGCCTGAATCACAGTATGGGCAGGAAAGTATCCCAGATGGAGAGCCACTTTGAGTTTAGACTAGTACACACCCACCGGCTATAGCTCCACCCCATGCCTCAGCACAGAAGCGACTAAAACTCCCAAACCCCAGCTTCTCTGTGGACAGGGAGAGAGCTGGCGTTTCTGTTCAGTTTTCTAGGAGGTGAGCTGCTCTTGGGACGAGCCTCTGTGTTGCCTGTCTCAGAGTCCTGACAAGACCCAATATACTCTAGATGCCTGGAAGATGCTAAGAACAAGGGCAGTGGTTTAACTGACACAAACTCACTGCCAGAGCCCTTTTTCATACATGACTTAAAAGGCAGTGTTTATAATGGTAGAAAATGTTTGGAAACTACATATTTGATAAGAAGTTATTATCAAAAATATATAAGGTACTCCTACACCACAATAACAAAATATCAAGTGGCCCAATTTTAAAATGGGCAAAACACTTGAATAGACACTTCTCCAAAGAAAAAGCACAAATGGCCATAGGTACATGCAAAGATGCTCAACATGATTAATCATAAGGAAAATAATAATAAAAACCACAGTAAAGTATCAAATCATACCTGTTAGGATAATAATTATCGAAGAAATAAATTAAATAACAAATGTTGACAAGGATGTGGCTAAATTGGAACCTTTATACTGTTGGTGGGGGTGTGAAATGGTGCCATTGCTAGGGAAAACAGTAGGGTGTTTCCTCAAAAATTTAAAAATAGAACTACCATATGAATCTGCAGTCTGGCTTCTGATCATATGTCCAAAAGAATTGAAATCAGGATCTTGAAGAGATACTTGCATTAATCACAATAGCCAAAATCTGGAAACAACATTCTCCATCAACCAGTAAATGGATAAAGAAAATATAGTATATACATACAATGGAGTATTAGAGTATTATTGAACCTTTAAAAAGAGGGAAATCATGTCATACTACAAAATGGTTGAAACTGGAGCAAATTATGCTGAGTGAAATAAGACAGTCATGGGGATAAATACTACATGATCCAACTTACATATCGCAAGTAGTCAAATTCATAGGAGCAGAAAGTAGAATAGGGGCTACCAGAGGGCAGGGGAAAGAGGAATGAGTATACTGTTCAATGGATATAAAATTTCAGTAATAAAAATGAAAAATTAGGAGATCTAATATAATTATTAACATTGTTATAGTTAACAATACTGTAGGTGCAGGTATTTGGCACAGCAGTTAAGACCCTACTTGAGCCTCCCATATCAGTGTGCCTGGTTCGAGTCCCAGTTCTGCTTCTGAATCCAGCTTCCTGCTAATGCATACCCTAGGAAGGCAACAGATGGTAGCTCAAGTACTTGGGTCCCTGTTACCCATGTAGAAGATGCATATGCAGTTCCTGCCTGCTGGCCTCAACCTGTCCCAACCCTGGCTGTTATAGGCACTTAGGGAGTGAACCAGTGGGTCTGTCTTTCCATCTCTCTGCTTTTCAAATAAAATAAAAATAAATGTTTAATTAATGAAAACAATGCTGTAGTTTACAATTAAAAGTTTGTTAAAAAGACAAATCTCATGTTTTATATACTTTTATAATGACATAAGTAAAAGAGAAGGCATAAATTTAAAAATAATTTTCAAACAAATCAGAGCCTACAATGGAAGACTATCTCCATCCTTCCACTCTCCATGTTTATACTGATCAGTTGCCTGTGATCTATCCTTCTTTGTTAGCTCTCAATCATTTGGGGACTAGAAGTGAAAGTCCACTGATTTAGGTTGCAAGAAATCATTTCCAGCTCTTGATGGAAGGCAAGGTTAAATCCCAGTGTCAAAGCCCTAGTTTATAAAATGGCCCAATACTAACTCACTAGCTTACTAGAGGTTTCCCCACCTCCAAGCCTAAACAATCTCAGAGCTTTTCTCATGAAAACAACTTCTTTAGATTTCCTTGTACCCTTCCTCTTCATAGGGTTGATGGTACAGTCCTTGATGTTATAAAGAAGCAAGACTCCAGGATGTCCTTTCCATCTTAAACCTTGCCATCTCTCTCACCAGAGACCTCTTCTGTCATTTAAGTACATCTAAGTACCAACTTCTCATCATCTAAGTAGAGAAGCCCTAAATTGTCTCCAAAATCATTTGTTTTCCCAAAAGTCAGGCCTGTTAAGTGCATATGTGGTCCAATTCAATGAAGAATTCCCATGGTATTCCTATAATATTCATATTGTTGGAGATTTGAGCTCTAAAAAATATAAGGAGTTTTATTTTTGTCCTCAAATAGAAATTGTAACATATATGGGGTATCATGGGTTTTTTCATTTGTTTCTCTCTTCTTCTTTTCCCCTTTAAGAGCCACATTCTGCCAAGTAGTCAGTGTATCAGAAACTCTTAGTAAGAGGATAACATAAGATCTTTAAATCTGAAAATTAAGTAGTGCATTTTGTTTACTATATTTTTAAAGGTAGAAGTATCCAAATTTGATGCTTTGGAAGAAGTTAGCGCTGAACTGAAGCTCAAACAATTGCTCTGGGATTCTTTCTCTGAATGGGACAAACTCCAGCAAGACTGGTTGAAGGTAGAAAAAAAGCTCTCATTCTTAAGTTTTTTTATATTATACTTAAAATTCTAATAATATGAACTATTATTTTAAACAAATCAGAGTGTTTTTAGTGTCAGTAAAGTATACAGAGACAGTTGTATGGGAATTTTTAGCAACTTTCCAGTAAAATGCACAAAAGTCCTTCTGTCATTATATACTAAAGAGCAGAAAGTACTCTTGTAAGTGCTCCAATTAAGAAAGGTAAATGATAGAAGTATCGAAGGACCTCAGCTGTATGACGTTTAACTACTATATGGTTTCTAAACACAGTGTTGTCATAGTGCACAGTATTCTTGAGGGCTGTAGAATTTTGTGATCTATATACTTAAATTTTTCTCTTATATTAGCTTTATATTCTTCTTGTCCTTCAGAAAAGAAACTATTTTGTTTATTGCAATAGAACAGAATTAAAGTGATAAGATCTAAGATCTTCCTTTGAGAGCTCAACAGTAGTTAAGGAGCCAAATACCAATATCAAGTACTGTATGTCAAGCCAAGTACCAACTCGAATACCCAGAGTTTTGTTTCTAGGGTCTACCATTACATGCATACCTTAACAAGGATCAGCCATCTAGTTGGCAAAATAGACGGCCACCTATACTGACAAGCGTGATATGGACATATTGGAAGCACCATTGATTTCACAAATACCCGTTCACACTTTTCATTCATACTACTTTTGCTGATGCCTGTGATTAGAAGTCACATGTCTTAGGGAAAAAAAAAAAAAAAAAACAATGGTACAGGGAATGTTTCCCAGGTAATGTAGTAAGTGCTGAAAGAATCAATGAAGAATAAGCAGGACAAAGTCCAAACTCTCACAGAACTTAGCTTTTTGTGGAGGAAACAGAAAACAAACAATATATGCTATAACATTAGACAGAATTTACACATTTTCCTATTATTCATTTATTATAAAAATACTCCTGAGAAGAAAGACACTCAGAGAATTTTCTAACTGCCATCACAGATTAGAGCAGTAACTTCCAAAGTAGGTTGCATTTAACCTAAGAAACACAAGAAAATTCATTAGAGGGTAGAACAAAAATGTTGAATCTGGAGAAACATAGAAAAATGAAGATTTAACAATTTTTATTACTCTCCATAAGACCAATTGACATGTCAAATGAATGCACACCCAAATAGTGGGAGACTACCAGGTAAGAAATTTCTGGTTAGCAAGAGTAAAAATTAACTATTTGTCTCCCTAGAAGACTTTGCAAGTATTGGTCCTCAGAAATAAATTACAGAGATTACAATATTGCACTTGATAATATATGGAATATAAGAACACGAAAGAAATGTCTGTTGTATTATTAGCCATTTTAATAAATAAAACCATTTACAAAAGTATAGAGTTGATTTAGATTAACAATTTAACTATCAAGAAATTTCTAGTAAAGTAAAATGTTTATTTACTTTGTCAAACTTGCCTTTTATCATATATTTTCATTTCCTCTTTTTAAATTTTTTTTTAATTTTCATAGTCCAGATTTGACTGCCTGGATCCAGAAATGCTGAATAGTCAGGTATCTAAATACGCCAAATTTGTGACTCAGTTGGAGAAAGGCTTGCCACCCAACAATGTAGTGCCCCTGCTCAAAAATAAGGTGGAAAAAATGAAAGAAAAGGTAAGTTTGGTAGAAATTATTTCACAAACTCCAAGTCAGTTGGTTATTGGTTGTTGGTATTGAGACCACAGTCAGGAATTATTCCCTGATTAAGTTATTTAGCTTTGTAGAGAGGAGAAAGAACAGTCAAGTTTATTTTTCTCAAAGCCTACAAACTACCTTGCTGTTTTCAACTGGCCAAATCATGAAATAAATGCCTTGGTTAGAGGCATATTCAGAATAAGTTTGTCAGGTGATGAGGGAAACAGTACAGGAATAGGTTACAGTTGTGCCAAGACACTGCTCCACTCAGTCCTAGACAGCCAGATGAGGCCAGGGGCAGACTTGTCCATTTGCACTGTGGAACCATACAACTATGACATTTTCCAGTTGTGCTGTGATGTGAAGAAGCTTGGGAAACTGGGCCATCCCTTTGAAACCACCACCTCTAAGCCAGTGCTTAAAATGGATATGAAACAGGAAATTATTTTATCCTTTTAAACAGTTTTGATTTAAAAAAGATGAGATTAATAACTAAAAGAAGACATAGGAAGGAAGAGTAAGCAAAACTTCAGGCACAATGACTAGGTAATTTTTCACCTTGAGAAGAGTCTTTTTTGCACGGTTTTCCCCTTTTAGTTTATAAAGTGTTTCCTGTCATGTGATTATGTCAGACAACTGTAAAAAGAAATTCATTTGTCACAATCTGCATTCATTCCATTTTGGGTTCCTTCAAAATCCTATGTGATTTTCTTAAAATCTGCACTTCGTAAAAGTCATTGCTTGTGATATACAGTTCTGTGGATTTTTACAAATCGCTTGAGTTATGTAGCCAACATAACTGTATATCTGGAAAAATTTAATCAACCTCCAAATTCTCTAGTGCTGTTCCTTTGTAGACAGATCTTCCCTCCAAAAGTACCTCAGATAATCAGTGATTTGATTTTGGTCCCTACTATTTTGTCTGTAATAATATTATAAAAATGTTGTAATATAATATGCAACCTTTTGGTTCTAGCTTCATTTAGTTAGCAAAATGTGTTTAAGATCAGTCCATGTAATTGTATCCAGAATCTATAACATACTCTTATATAAAAAGGTAACTAGCTCTTTAAAATGTACAAAATGGGCTGGCTCTGTGGTGCAGTAGGTTAATCCTCTGCCTATGGTGCCTGCATCCCCTATGGGCACTGGTTCATGTGTCCCGGCTGCTCCTCTTCCGATCCGGCTCTCTGCTGTGACCTGAGAGGGCAGTGGAGGATTGCCCAAGTGCTTGGGCCCCTGCACCTGCATGGGAGACCTGGAATAATCTCCTGGCTCCTGGGTTTGGAGAGGCCCAGCTCCAGCATTTGCAGCCATTTGCAGAGGGAGCCAGCGAAAGGAAGAGCTTTCTCTCACTGTCTGTAATTCTGTCAAATAAATAAATATTTTTTTTAAAAAAGAATTACTCCTTAAAAAATGCAGAAAGAACTTAAATAGACATTTCCTTCAAAGAAAAGTTATGGGAAGAAGCTACACATTATTAGTTATTAGGGAAATGCAAAGCAAAACTGCCGTTAGATGCTGCTTCATACCCACTAGGATAGAAAAGATCAAAAAGACAGATTGTAGGCCGGCGCCGCGGCTCACTAGGCTAATCCTCCACCTTGTGGCACCGGCACACCGGGTTCTAGTCCCGGTCGGGGCACCGGATTCTGTCCCGGTTGCCCCTCTTCCAGGCCAGCTCTCTGCTGTGGCCTGGGAGTGCAGTGGAGGATGGCCCAAGTCCTTGGGCCCTGCACACCATGGGAGACCAGGATAAGACCTGGCTCCTGCCTTCAGATCAGCGCGGTGCGCTGGCCGCAGCATGCCGGCCACGGCGGCCATTGGAGGGTGAACCAGCGGTAAAAGGAAGACCTTTCTCTCTCTGTCTCTCTCTCTCACTGTCTACTCTGCCTGTCAAAAAATAAATAATAAAGTCATAGTAAAAGTGATCCATAATGAAGAAGGAGATGGGAAAGGGAATGGGAGGTGGGATGAGAGCGGGGTGAGGGGCATGGAGGAAAGAACCACTGTATTCCTAAAGTTGTATCTATGTAGAAATGTATTCATTAAGTAAAAATTTTTTAAAAAGAACATAATCTTATCCCCATCCTCTTTCCCTCCATCCCTTCCCCTCTCTTTCTCCCACCTTCCTTCCTCCTCCCTTTCTTTCTCTTTTTAGTTCTTGAAATAATATATTTTTAAATTTATAATACAGTGAAAAGGCTTGACATTTGGCCAAATAAGATGTTTAACAATAAACAAGCAAAAAGACCTTAGTATAATGGGAATATAGACAATGCTATAAACAACAATTGAATGGAAAAATGACCATTAGAATTTTTAAGAAAAGATTCCTCCTTACTGTCCCATGAATCAATGTTCTATCTTTATTGCTGGGTAGTATCCTGGTATCTAGGTGCACCATAGTTTCTTTAACCATTCACCTGATGAAAGTTATCTGATTTACTCTCAGTTTTTTAATGATTATTAATAAAACTGCTACAAATATTCATCACAACTTTTTGAGTGGATGTGAGTTCCGATTCATGTGAGTAAATGATGAGAAGTGGGACTGCTAGCTTGCATGGTCAGTGTTTGTTTAACTTTAAATGAAGCTGCCACTGAGGTTTCCCACCTGCAATGCATGAAAGTTCCAATTTCTCCTCACTCTCATCAGTGCTAGTTATTATATGGCAGCTTTTATTTTTGTTTTAACTTTAGCCATTCTAATATATGTGCAGTATTATGTGATAATGGTCATAATTTGTATTTTTCTGATGAGTAATGGTGTCAAATATCTTTCATATTCTATTTTCCATCCATCGATGCTTTTCATTGGAATGTCCATTTAAACCTTTTATTCACTTTTGGTTTTAAAAGTTATTCATATATTCAAAGTGTAAGTCCTTTCTAAAATATGCCACTTGAAAATATTTTCTCCAAGTCAGCAGCAGCTTGCCATTTTCCTCTTTGAACAGTGACTTTTACAGGGCAGAAGGTTTTACTTTGGACAAAGTCCAGTTTGTCATTGTTTTCTTTTGTGGATCCAACTGTTAGTGAGCATCCAAACATTTTTTTTTTTCCAGACATAATGTTGAGTAGATGTTTTCTGTTTTTTGTAAAAGTTTTCTGGTTTTATTTTCTGTTTGAGAATATGATCTAATTTGAGTTAGTGCTTTCCAAGGTTTACTTTCTTACATTTGGATATCCAATTGATCCAGAACCATTATTTGAGAAGACTATCCTTCCTGCACTGAATCACCTTTGCGCCTTTGCGGAAAGTCGGCAGACTACTTTTTAGTCTATTACTACACTCTAACGTATTTCATTGTTCTTTAAGTCCATTCTTCTGTCAGTATCACACTGTATTAAATGCTAGAGGTGGCAATCTAGATGTCAAGAAGTGTTAAGTCCTCCAATTTTCTTCTTCCTTTTTACAATTCTTCTTTTCTACTTTATTTTTTATTTATATAAGGTGAACGAATCTCCTGTATTTCATATATACAGATTTAGGAGCATATTAATACCTCCCACCCTACCTTCTCTCCTGCCCACACTCCTACCCTCCCTTCTTCCTTTCTCATTCTTTCATTTAATGTTTACAATGATGTACTTTCAGTTTATTATAATAACAAGATTAACCCTCCACTAAGTAAGGAGTTCAACAATTAGTAAGAAGGAAAAAGCATTTTCAATTTTTAACTTCAGTTTTGCTCTATTAGTTACAATACATCAGGGGAAAAGTATGACATTTGTCTTTTGGGGACTGCCTTATTTCAATAAGTATAATGATTTCCAGTTGCATCCACTTTGTGTGAAACACAGAATTTCATTCTTTTTTTAAGGCAGGGTAATATTCCACAGTATATATATACTAAATTTTCTTCATCCAATCATCGGCTGATGGGCATCTGAGTTTTAAGCAGAGTCCAGGCCCTGCTAACCCACCCAACCAAACTCAGAGTCAGTGGGAAATGTGAATTTTTCCCTCTGGTAGAACTCCCATGCTGCACATGTGCTAGAGTCTCCACGGCCTCTACTGGTGTCTGGAGGGATCCTTTTCCTTGCCAGTTGCTCAGCAGCCTTGTTTGGGAATGGGGAGAGGCCGGTGCCATGGCTCACTAGGCTAATCCTCCGCCTTGCGGCACCGGCACACCAGGTTCTAGTCCCGGTCGGAGCGCCGGATTCTGTCCCAGTTGCGCCTCTTCCAGGCTGGCTCTCTGCTGTGGCCAAGGAGTGCAGTGGAGGATGGCCCAAGTGCTTGGGCCCTGCACCCCATGGGAGATCGGGATAAGTACCTGGTTCCTGCCATCGGATCGGCGCGGTGCGCTGGCCGCGGTGCGCCAGCCACTGTACGCCGGCCACGGTGGCCATTGGAGGGTGAACCAACGGCAAAAAGGAGGACCTTTCTCTCTGTCTCTCTCTCTCACTGTCCACTCTGCCTGTCCAAAAAAAATAAATAAATAAAAAGATTTCAACAGTTTGCACCCACACAGATGCACAAAGTATAAAGTACTGTTTGAGTAGTAGTTTTACTGTTAATTTGCATAGTACAGCACATTAAGGACAGAGATCCTACATGGGGAGCACGTGTACAATGACTCCTGTTGTTGATTTAATAATTGACACTCTTATTTATGGCGTCAGTAATCACCTGAGGCTCTTGTCGTGAGTTGCCAAGGCTATGAAAGCCTCTTGAGTCTGCCAACTCCGATCTTATTTAGACAAGGTCATAGTCAAAGTGGAAGTTCTCTTTTTCCTTCAGAGAAAGGTACCTCCTTCTTTGATGGCCCATTCTTTTCACTGGGATATTACTCACAGAGATCTTTCAGCTAAATTATATTTTTAAAATTTCAAATTCCAATGGGAACACCATTCATCTTTTTTCTATGAATCTTAAATCCTTGGCCTTACTAAACTCATTTTTGAATTTTAGGAGACTTTTATAGATAATTATGTCATCTATGAAGAGAGACAACTTTATTTTTTTGCAATCTGTAAGCTTTGTATTTTTTTTTTTTTTGCCTTTTTTCTGTACAATATTGGTAACAGTCATGGTGGAGGACAACTTTGCCCTCTTGTTGAAATTAAGGGGAGGGGCCGGTGCTGTGGCTCACTTGGTTAATCCTCCGCCTGGGGCACTGGCATCCCATTTGGGCACCAGGTTCTAGTCCTGGTTGCTCCTCTTCCAGTCCAGCTCTCTGCTGTGGCCCGGGAAGGCAGTGGAGGATGGCCCAAGTGCTTGGGCGCTTGCACCCGCATCAGAGACCAGGAGGAAGCACCTGGCTCCTGGCTTCAGATTGGCATAGCTCTGGCCGTAGCGGCCATTTGGGGGGTGAACCAACGGAAGGAAGACCTTTCTCTCTGTCTCTCGCTCTGTCTCTGTCTCTCTCTCTCTCACTGTCTAACTCTGCCTGTCAAATAAATAAAAATTTTTTTAAAAAATCATGAAAATTTAGGGGAAAACATTCAGTCTTTTTTAAAGTATGGTATTAATTAGCCTTAGCTTCCTTTTTTCTGTATTTTTTAGACTTAAGTTTTTATTTCTTTAAAATTTCCTAATGTGAAATCTTAGGTTAATGATTTTTTTAACTTTTATTAATGAATATAAATTTCCAAAATACAGCTTATGGATTAAAATGGCTTCCCCCCCCTATAACTTCCCTCCCACCCACAACCCTCCCCTCTCCTTTTCCCTCTCCCCTTCCATTCACATCAAGATTCATTTTCAATTCTCTTTATATACAGTAGATCAATTTAGCATATATTAAGTAAAGTTTTCAACAGTATGCACCCACACGGAAACACAAAGTGTTTCTTTTAAATTATCTTTTTCTAATGTGTGTCATTTCTGAGTCTGGTTCTTATTATTGATTCATTTCTCAAATATGTATTTTTCTTGCCTTTGCATATCCCTCTTACATGTTTTTTTGAAAATCAGGTACCTTATAGTAGATACTCTAATAAATAAATGTTACGTTTGGAGGTTAACCTGGCTTTCCTTCTACTTAACTTTCTGTGTGCATGTTATGTTAAATCGAGTTAGTAACTGAGCGAGGTGTGAGGTTTATGTTATTGCTGTCCTCAATGCACACACACGCACAGGCTTTGCAGCTTTCTAGTGATACATCACATTTAGAGTTTAGGCTGGCTTGCCAAGACTTATTTTTTGAAGTTTCTGTTTCCCCTCACCTTCAGGCTTCCCTTTGTGTTGTGTCCTGCTGAGAATCTGTCTCTCGCAGCTTTCCACGCTGTATTCCACTGTTTTCACGCAATGCATGTTAATCTGGTGGAAGAGATGAGGAAGAATATTCCCTCACATTCTGGTTCAGCCCCTGTCTTAGCAAGGCACTGTGTCGCTTGTTCTCAGTACCCTGATCTTCAGAGGTGCTCGTACCCCCCACCCCCATAGCCACAGTACTGAGCTGGGCATGCATTTCTGACCCTCCCCTAGGGATAGACCTTTCTTTACATGCTCCATCTCTCCAGTTAAGTGCAGATATACCCAGTGACTTATCACCAATGCCGTATAACAATGTTTGTTGCTGTTTCCCCTGGACATCAAGTGTTTTGTTCCACGGAGGAGCTAGGATTAGAGTTAAAACCATTTGTTACCCTAGAAATAGTGCCTAATGTTTCCCTTACCCAGTCAGCATATTAAGAGACGCTTTCTTTGGATTCTTCCCAATTTTCCCTGTCAACATCCACATAATTGTAGACCTAGGAACTTAACAGTGCTGTGCTACTTCACACTTAGTCTAACAATTGTAGCTCAACCTTCTTGCTAGCTTATATATGATCTCAAGATATCTGCCTTAGGTAGGCAAATTCTCAGTTCCTTTTTCTTCCTAAGGAGAAATCTGTGGTTACTAGTCTCTCTCTAAATTTTGGGTTACTTGGCTGTCCTATAAACTAGTTTTCTGATGAGTTCAGTAATCATTAATTTTCAATTTGTCTGGATTTTTCTTTGTTGTAAGAGAGTAATTTCTCTTTCCACTTCTCTGTGCATACAAATTGAAAAAAAAAGAAGCTATGGGCTGGTTTTTCAAGATAAAAATGTATGGTACCTATGAGAGTGTGTGTTTTCCAGCTTCCAGTTATCATGGACTTGAGGAACCCAACTTTGAAGCTTAGACATTGGGCAGCCATTGAACAAGCAGTTGATGCCACTCTACTGGACTCTGAAGTTCCATTGACCTTGGACAGGCTCTCTGAGTTGCGCGTTTTTGAATTTGGCCAAGATATCCAGGACATCTCTGGCCAGGCTTCTGGAGAAGCTGCCTTAGAAATAATTCTTAAAAAGGTAAATCTGGAAAATATACATGTATTCTGAAAATCAGAACATGGAAATGGTTTCAGATTCAACATGAAGATCACCAACTTTTTGGTTAACTAGGTGGATTTTTCAAAATTACAGCTTTTACTCTCTCATTATCAGTCACTCCTTTGTCACTTCCTTACATTTATTATTAATTGTTATTATTATCACTCAATAAATCCGTTCCTGGTGTTTAGCCTATAGCCCAACAGAAACATGATGACCAAAAGAATTGAAATCTGTGTGCTTACATAAGGAACCACATGCCAAGGAAAATTTTCTTTTGAAACCAAAATGTGTTATTTTACAAACTGCAAGAGAAGTCTGTAATAAATGCTCCAACTGCAGTGAGAAGACTTTTTTTACTTATAACACTATTTTACCCTAAAAATACTTGCACTCCTACAAATCACCTGCATGAAAAGATTTTTTTCCTCTTATTTAAAGCCTAAAATGAAAGGAAGAACATACTTAGTACCACAAGTTAGTCAAATATGTTAACATTAATCAAGTATAATTAGGTAAATCCATGTCATCTAACCAACAAGAGGATTTTAGAGATTTTAATGGCAATAAGAAGGAAATGGGATAATTATTTCATTCCACATGTATACATTGATGGTTAAACATAAATGGATTTAAAGATCCTAAGTCTTGGATTATTTCTAAGGTGGAGGATTCTTGGAAAACAACTGAATTTGTGATTCTCCCTCACCGTGACACCAAAGATGTATTTATCCTGGGAGGCACAGATGACATACAGGTGGGTAACTGGATTATTAAGAACTCATGGCAAAGGTCATGACCACAGCTGTCCTGGGAGATATTAGTTTGAGAAAATTAAATATGAGAATCACTAAAGAAGAAAAAATCTCATTGGGAAAGCAGGATAAGAATGCAAATAATTGATATGAATGCTTACACATGCAATAAAATGTGTAATAGATTAATCCCATAGCTGATAATTGGTGGGAAACTTAGAAGAGTAAAGAAGCATCAGTAATGATGAAGTGATCATAGAATTCTTTCACACAGACAATTCAGGCCTTAAAGACTAGAGGGGACTTGGTAGACACAGAGTAGAGTCAAGGGCATTCCAAACCATTTAAACAAGGCAAAGAAACATAACAGAGTATTTTGTGTTTTTGTCACATTAAGAAGCTGACTTCATTTGAATTTTTTTATATTAGGAATGGCTGGCCCATGCTCTACAGTATCTACAATGTTTGGCATTTTCTTACTCACTTGAAATCTAAAGGCATATTTCTGGATTAAAACTCTATTTAAAAGACAAAGTTTTGGCTTGCTATAGCGTAACCAGGCCTAAGTTGGAGATAAACGGGCTTTGCCAGGTGTAGGTTGGAACAGAAAGAGTAGATATCACTCTGGGTAATGGACAGGAGAGCAGACCGAGAGTGAAGGTCAGTCAGTAGGAGGCCAAGTGATGTGAGAGGATGAGATTCCTGCTTACAGGAAGCTTACAGCTGAAACAGACAAATTCTTCAGACTGACAGACATTATTTCTTTGAATTCACGTGTTTTCTGAGGGATGCCATTGTATGAGGAGGAGCAATAGGGAGGGAAGTGAAGGAAAACTGTTTATGACCATTCAGAGCTCAATATGACTGAGTTCAGTTTCCTCTTCCTTGAAACGACAAAGGAAAAGTGATAATTCACTGGACAGAAGACAGCTAATCTTCCAAGTGTGGGATAGTTTGAAAAAAGTGAAGGCCTGCTTAGGTGGCCAAGTTGGTAAAGAAGTTACCAGCCATCTAATAACAGGAAGAGAAAAGAGAAGAGTGTCAGACCAAACCAAAGCTTATACCATTAACAGTCAAATGGAACAGCAAAGATTTATCAGAGTGGGTTGTAAGGCACAACGCAGAGAATAGGAAGGGGAATGGAAGGGTAGGAAACAGAAGGTGGGGCTAAGCTATGTGTTCAAAACGTTGGCCTTTACATGTATGCTTGGGATTAAAAATCTGAAATATCACTGACAGCACAGACACATGGTGCTGCATATGTCTCCTTCCTTGTTCTTTAAAGGTCCTTCTCGACGACAGCACTATCAACATTGCAACCATTGCCTCATCCCGGTATGTTGGCCCACTGAAACCGCGAGTGGATGAGTGGCAAAAACAGCTTGCGTTATTCAATCAAACCCTGGTGAGTAAGGATCATTTCAATTCATGGATTCATAAAATGGAGGACTTGTAGGAACCTTAGAAATAATTTGTTCCATCATTTAAATATTGTACTTATATAGTTTAGAAATATAAAATCGAGGGGCCAACATTGTGGTGTAGAGGGTAAAGCCGCTTCCTGCACTGCCAGCATCCCATATATGTGCTGGTTTATGTCCCAGCTGCTCCACTTCCAATCCAGCTCCCCGTTAATGTGCCTAGGTAAGCAGTGGAAAGTAGTCCAAGTACTTGAGTCACTGGCACCCATGTGGGAGACCCAGATGAAGCTCCTGGCTCCTGGCTTCAGACTGGCCCAGCCCTGGGTAGTGTGGCCATTTGGGGAATGAACCAGTGGATGGAAGCCTGTCTGTCTGTCTGTCTGTCTGTCTCTCTCTCTCTCTCTCTCTCTCTAACTCTGCCTTTCAAATAAAATAAATAAATCTTTTTAAAAACAAATATAAGATTTAATGTTGACATTTTATTATGTTCTGAATATAAGGAAAATGCACAGGTATTGAGCTCTTATTTACATAATTATACAGCTAAATGCTATTACCATCATCCTTGTAATATAATTCTGCTATGTAACAAGATATCACCAACAATATATGTTTATTAGTGGACTGAAGTATGATACATTTACGATCTCTCAGTTTCTGTGGGTCGGGAGTTCAGACATAATTTAACTCCGTCCTCTGCTTAATGTCTTATAAGGTCTCAGTCAAGAAGTCATTCAGGGATCTCATCAGAATGTCAACTGGAGAAGGACCCATTTTCAAACCCGTTCAGGTTTTTGGCAGAAATTATTTCCCTATATCTCTAGTACCAAAGGCTTCAATTTTTTGCTGACTCTCAACAGGAGGTCATCTCCCATGGCTGGATGTTGACCATGGATTTTTTCTGGGTAGACTTCCACAACATGACTATTTGTTTCAGCAATCTAGCAAGGAAGAGAAAATATCTTGGTGGGAAAAAAAACTATATTGTGTCTTACATAACAAAAACATAATGCTGTATGTCCTGTTACCTTTGCCGTAAGCAAGTCACAGGTGGCACCCATACCCAAGGGAGAGGACCCCACAAGGGCATCAACACATCTTGGGGCCACCTTGAGCATCCAGCCACACAGCCTTCTATTTACTGGAAGAATACTCACCGTTGCTTGAAGTCTCCTTGAGACACGTACTTGTGGTGCACACCCTCTTTTTATTTCATCGTACCTCACATTACCCCACAGTAACACAGAGGATCAACTTACGACTCATGTTCCCACTCAGTCTCTCTCTTATACTTCAGGTTTTTAGCTTGATTTAATTTTATTTAGGTTCTATATATCTTAATCTAAAAATTTACCTGTGAACTAACAAAGGCAGTGAGTAGGAAAAGATCATTTGTTCCCTGATGTTTCAAAGAGTACTATCTTACAAATCTACCCTTTTAAATGAACATGTTATCTGATGGCTGTCCAGTCCCTTGGACAAACAGCTGAGCTCTAGGAATGAAGATCAAGTTCAACAGATCACAGTTAAAGCCTGTGTTTTCATGGAGGGTCCTTAAAAGAATCCTGTGCTGAATTGTAGGGACTCTCCAAATTATCTGACTAAAAGGTGTAAGACTTGTGATAAGGCAGGAAGTGCTGTGACACCAGGGCTTAGGCGTAACTCCCCAAAGTAGAGTGAGAAGTGAGAAGCTCTCTCATGGGTTTTAGACCCACATGTGAAATGGCAGGAGCACAGAGGTCTACAGAAATTTCTTCAATGAGTGTTTCTGATTCCTTGTTTTTAAAGAACTGCTCTTTCTATTTTATTTTAGTTCATTTTTAATTCAATTTGAGATGCAGAAAGACAGATAGACGGAGCTCCTATTCACTGATTCACTCCTCAAATACTTCCAACAACTCCAAGGCAGGAGCCAAGAGGTCAATCCACATCCTCTACATGGGTAGCAGAGACCCGACTATTTGGGCCATCACTGCTGTCTCCCAGGGTTAGCAGGAAGCTGGAGCTGGGAACAAGCAGGGACTCAAAGCCAGGCACTCTGGTACTGGAACTGGGCATCCCAAGCTGCAGTTTAGCCTCTAGGCTAAAACCTGCCCCAGGATATCTTCCGGAACAGTGATTGTCCCTAGAAGGAGTAGCAATGTATGATTTGTTTCTTCCTCCCAGTCTTTGAATTTCCCATATGCTTTGTCATGAGCAGGTTTTACCTTTTTGACTTTTCTTTATTTAAAAACAGGCAAGGAAGAGCACAGACATAATTGAAACAAAAGAATAGCAAACTTTGACCATGATAACTCTGTATATATTTAGAAATGATCACTACATTTAGCACATCCCCAGCCCTTCAGATTTCTTTCAGTAAGCACCTTGCCTCCCTATCAGGTGTCTCTTCTGGACACTGGGGTCATGTTTTTCTGGGTCCACAGGAGAATCATTATAATTCCACTCAGTAGAGAGTGGAGTGGACTTAGGTTAAGGTGAGTATTGGACCCTTTAAGGAAGCTTCCCTTCAAAGGACCTGTGTAAGGAAGTGTAAAGCAGCTCCCAAGGAAAAATCTATAGTTATCCCACACACAAAGATTTTTAGTGTAACCACAGGTACATTTGCAATTTGGAAGTTAGCACTTGTGATGTCCATATTTTTCTCCTAGGAAGAGTGGCTGACCTGCCAGAGAAACTGGCTCTACCTAGAAAGTATTTTTAATGCTCCAGATATTCAGAGGCAATTGCCTGCAGAGGCCAAGATGTTCCTTCAGGTGGATAAGTCATGGAAAGAAATTATGCGGAAGGTGAACCGGCTGCCTAATGCTCTCCGAGCTGCTACTCAACCAGGTATAACCAACATTTTTAAAGCAGAAAGACTTTACACTCATACAAGATGGTTGTCACCTGTAAGAATCTAACCTGCAGTACATTGCTCCTTGATTCTCATCAGCATTGATGACCCGGACCATTTGCCTTTGGCACTCCTGGGAAGCAATGCTGTACTTTTCTCATAATGATTCTCCCTCTGCTTGGTTTGTAGTTTTGGCACAGAAGAACCTGCTTCTTTTCACTGTTTTTATAATTTGGGGATATTGCCCCAGGGTATCGGTGATGTGCCTATCTCACAATTTTCAGAAGACATGTTTGCATTCGATGGGGCCATGCTATTTAAACTCCGCCATAGCTCTAGAACCACAAAAATTCCACACCTGACTATTAATTGATTCATTAAAACAGGTTAAAATGTTACCTCTTAATGCATTTCTATCCTCAAGGTTAAGATGTGGCTTAGCATGTTATGGTTCTGTGGAGGTAGAATGAAAGTCTTTCTGTGCACACGCACATGGCTATTGAAACTTAGACCTGGTGTCAGAGTCTGGGCGAGCTTGCTGGCTGCTCAGTAAACAGCAGCACGAGGCCCTCCAGCTGAATATTCCCTGCCCCAGAAGGAGAGGATTTCTGAGTTATGCTTCCTTTTTCTCAAAAACTCTTAACATAAGACAGAAACAGAAAGGAAAAAGTGTAACGAATAATGGAATTAGAACTCTTTAGGGCTTCTGGAAGTGTCCCACCACCCTTGAATCTTAGCTCTCTTACAGCCAGCAAACGTGTCATGCCAGCCCCAGCTCTGTCTTCACAGCACCCCTTTACAAGGGCCCTTGTGCTTATGTTGGGCCCACCACATGATCTAGGGTGTTCTTCCCCTCCTAAGAGTCTTAACTTCATTACATTTGCAAAGTTCTGGTTTCCATATTCACAGGTTTAGGGGATTAGGACATAAATATCTTGGAGGGGCCATTATTCTGTTGCCCCATCCACTAATGAGCATATTTAAACCTTTTGCTGAAATGATATCATGTTTGATTAGAGTGTTATCTTGGGCCCTACTAGATTTGCTACAAAATAAACTTTAGAGCTATTTTAAAATATGATCCCAAGAGACATCAGTTCTTCAGGGTTTCAGTAAAGAAGCATAGCTCTTTGTGTGTCATTTCAGGTGATGATCAAGCTATGAAGAAAAATAAAGTAGGACATAAGGGCTAGATTATGGCTGGGATTGGTGAGAGAGAGAAAGAGAGAGCGCGCGCGAGAGAGAGAGAGTCTGTCTGTCTGGGTTAGAAGACTTTTCGATAAGGTGACTTCTGAGCAGAAATGTGCAGGAAAGAAGGGAGTGAGACATGCATGTAAATCTAAGGGCAATTGTTAAAGGCAGAAGGAAGAGCAAAGGCCAAAAGAGCATACTCAGTATGCACACTGTGAACAAGGAAGTCCATGTGGTTTGCGGTGCAGTTCCCAAGGAGAAAGGCTTAGGAGATGTGGCTGGAGAAATGACTGCATTTGGGTGAAGAGTGGGCACTGGATTGGAGCCTAGGAAACAAAGTGAAAACAAAGAAAACTCTTTGGATTTGTTTCTAGGGAGGGTGGGAAGCCAGCCACTGTGGAAGGTATGAACACCATGAAGATGAACAATGCTGCTCTTTAAGGAGCTGTAGTTAGGTAATGAAGACAGAGTAGCCTGCTGGCACAATTTCAGCATTTAAAGATGAAAGAGGCCAGCGCCGCGGCTCACTAGGCTAATCCTCCGCCTAACGGCGCCGGCACACCGGGTTCTAGTCCCGGTAGGGGCGCCAGATTCTGTCCCGGTTGCCCCTCTTCCAGGCCAGCTCTCTGCTGTGGCCAGGGAGTGCAGTGGAGGATGGCCCTAGTGCTTGGGCCCTGCACCCCATGGGAGACCAGGAAAAGCACCTGGCTCCTGGCTCCTGCCATCGGATCAGCGCGGTGCGCCGGCCGCAGCGCACTGGCTGCGGCGGCCATTGGAGAGTGAACCAACGGCAAAGGAAGACCTTTCTCTCTGTCTCTCTCTCTCACTGTCCACTCTGCCTGTCAAAAAAAAAAAAAAAAAGACCCAAGTGAGAAAATGACCGAGGATGAGTAAGAACCTTACAGAGACTGGCTTTGTGGGGTCAAGGAGAAAGCAACTGCTTGGTTTTATTTGTGTATCCCCAGCCCCCAAAACTGGGAGCTGCCAGCTAACAATGCTTAGAATTAAATACCCTGGGGCTGGTGCTGTGGCGCAGTAGTTTAACCCTACTCCTGCAGTACTGGTATCCCATATGGATGCCGGTTCTAGTCCCGGCTGCTCCTCTTCCAATCCCGCTCTCTGTTATGGCCTGGGAAAGCAGTAGAAGATGGCCCAAGTGCTTGGGCCCCTGCACCCATGTGGTAGACCCAGAAGAAGCTCCTAGATCCTGGCTTCAGATTGGTGCAGCGCGTCAGCCGGGGCGGCCATTTGGGGGGGTGAACCAGCGGAAGGAAGACCTTTCTCTCTGTCTCTCCCTCTCACTGTCTGTAATTCCACCCCTTCAAGTAAATAAATAAAAAATATTTTTAAAAAATTAAATATGCTTTTCATACATGGTAAATATTAACATTAATATTATTATTTAAAGTAATATTTAAAATTTTTACACAATTCCTCTATATTTTAATTTATTATACCAATCTTTTATCAGATGAAACAAAAATTTTTTAAAAAGTTAATATATTTTATTTCCATTAAAAATTATATTGTCAAGGCCAGGACTGTGGCTTAGTAGGTAAAGCCACCACCTCCAATGACAGCATCCCAAATAGGCACCAATTCCAGTCCTGGCTGCTCCACTTCTAATCCAGCTCCCTGATAATGGCCTGGGAAAAGCAACAAAGGATGGTTCAAGTACTTGGGCCTCTGACACCCATGGGGGAGACCTCAATGAAGCTCCTGGCCCTTTATTTCAGCCTGGCCCGGGACCTACCATTGCAGCTATCTATGGAGTGAAGCTGCAGACAAGACAGAAGATCTCCCTCTCTGTCTCTGCCCCCCACCTCCCTGTAACTCTTACTTTCAAATAAATAAATAATTATAAAAAAGGAAATGAGCATTTAGTAATTATATTGTGTATTTTAGCATGGTTTTACCAGTGCTCTTTTGTTTTTCAATCAACAGGTCTTTTGGAGACTTTTCAAAACAATAATGCTTTACTTGATCAAATTCAGAAGTGTCTAGAGGCATATTTAGAATCCAAAAGGGTGATCTTTCCACGGTAAGTTTATAAAGCGACCAAAGATATGTTTCAGTAGTTGAGACTATCAATCAACTTGAGGTTACAGTTATAACCTCAAAACGTCAGAGAACTAAAGAAGAAAACAGAGATATTTTCGGTAATGAAAATCCAGCTGGTATCTTGTTGGGGAGTGCAAGTCCCAAGGTTAAAGCCACAATATTTGGTAAAGGTTTAGTGGGTAAATTGAGTGCAGCATGGTTTTGCTGCTTCCTGGTGGTGGGGTACGTGTGTGTGCTCATGTATGCGTGTGTCCACGGAAGCACATGTGGAAAGTGAGAGAGCCTGCAGGGATTTTCTTTAGGTTTATTGGTGGGAACATAACATGCTCTCCAAGATGCCCAGACCTGAGGAGAGTGACTTCCACCTGAGGGTGCAGGGGACCCCTAACATGCCTCTCTCCAGCCTCTCCGCCCTTAACACTTTATACCCTCATGTGAGTAGGGAGTTTTGCACCTGTCTCCCAGGTGACTTGCCGTCTTATCTTTAAACACTGGCAGGTCTGATCCTAGGGGCTCCAGGCATGGCTGAGACTGCAGCAGAGCATTTTCACATCCGGTCTGGAACACGGAAGCCACTCTAAGTGTTTAAAGCAAAACTTCCGTGTCCAGGGAATTGGAGGTGTTCACAGGCACTAGAGGCACAGGGGAGAACGCAGGGCCACTTTGAGGAAGTCTGAAAGCACAGACAGGGATCGCCAGAAAGTGCCTCCAAAGACTCAGCTCCTTGCACTTAAAAAAATGAGTGGTTATCGGGACACCCGAAAACAAAGGGCGAAACCCCACCCCCTTCAGTCCTGGCTTCTGCTTGCTTTCCTTCCTCCTTCCCCTGGAAGGTGTCATAGAAGAGCATCTGTGGGCAGAATCCCATCCTGAGCTTGGCTGACAGATGTCATCTCCACGTCCTCCCATGCGAGGGCATTGTGAAGTTGGCAATGACCATCTAGGGCAATTACCAAATGCTGGTTTGACCACTTAATTCTTCAGACATGACACAGTTAGGGGTAGGTATGCAGTTTTTAAAATGGACCCTTGCTGACTGGAAAAAAATGTATGTTTGAAAATCACTGTCACAAACCTTAATTGCTGACTGCATTACCTGTTATAGGATAGTTAGGATAATGAATCAAATTTCTTTGGTGTGATTCAAAGAGAATAAACATATGGCAGAGACTATATTAAATGAAAACTGGCATTTAGAAGAATATTTGTAATTATCTAGAATAGTATTTTTTATTAAAAGGCCACAAAGTAAATATTTAAGGCTTTGCAGGCAATTCAATTAATTATCTGTTGGCAGTTACTCAACTCTGCTATTGTAGCACAGAAGGAGACTCAGTCAATAAGTATGTCTGCGTAGCTATGTGACAGTAAACCTTCACTTACCTAAACAGGTGGCAGGCCAGGTTTGTGGGTCGTAGGCTGTAACTGGCTGGTTCTTGATCTATAGTAAACTATTATCTACACAATTTCCTTTACTTGTCTTGCTGATGATAGTACCAAAATATATTTATGTGTGTGAATATATTATATATATTGTTTTTATTTCCACATGGATATAGCTTCATATAGTTTGAAATGGGGTATTGGTAAAATCATATATTCCGCCACTTTTCACAGTATCGCATGCTTCAGGGAATAGCATGTATCTTTAGTTGGGAGAATGGCCCGGTACACATTCACGGAACCAAATTAAGTTTCCTGCACCTACTGTTGCATCTATTATCTGTTCAACACATAATGCATTGAATACTAGGTATGTGAGAGGATGAGTCTAGATTCTATGGGAGATCGATAAGTCACACATGACTTAACAATAAGGATATTCTCTAAGAAGTGCATTATTGGGCAGTTCTCATCATTGTGTAACTGGAGAGTGTATTTACACAAACAGTGTCATCAGGTGTAGGATCTTGTGAGAGCACTGTTGTGAATGTGATCCATGTGCATGGAGATGCTGCTATGCAGCACAGGACCACATGTGCTCAAAGCCAAGTAACACACACACACAGCTGAGTCAGTACTATCACAAGAGCTAGCAATTTATAATTTTATGAAAAAATACCCATCTTTTATTATTAAGCACTAATTTAGATTTTGAAATGCATCATCGCTAATCCTTAGAACAATGCTATTTAGAGATACGTTGCCTCCCCAAGGAACCCAGGACCAATATACTCAGAGGCCAAGAAATTGGATGGGGAAGAGAAGCTGCTAAATAGTTTCTTTTATGTCTGTCTAAGGCTAAGCTTCAGTTTCAAGTTGTATTTTCAGAATTTTCTTTCCTCCAGGTTTTACTTCTTATCAAATGATGAGCTTCTGGAGATTTTGGCCCAGACACGAAATCCACAAGCTGTGCAGCCACACTTACGAAAATGCTTCGACTCCATTTCCAAACTTGAATTTGCTGTCATGCCTCCTGCTGAAGGAAAGATTCCTGGCATGGAAGGAGAACCAGAAAAGATTTATACTAATGATATTTTAGCCATGCTGTCGCCAGAGGGAGAAAGGGTGAGGTGTTTTTTGTTGATAATTCTTTATAAATAAGCTTTGGAACTCTTCTAGAGTTGGGGGTGGAGGCCTACTCATTTTCACTCCGTTAGCTCATTGGTTGAGATATCCTGGATAACCAAAATAGAAATCTTGCCTTCAAAGAGCTCAAAGTCTTATGGGGACTTAGACAATTAAAGCCACCATAGTAAATGCAGTAACAGAGATACAAGCTCTGTTTTCTGCAAACAAAGTGGAGAAAACTAGAGCTATATCTTATTCAACTCCCCACAAGAGGCACAATAGTAGACTAGTAAAGGGCACCAGTTCTGCTGCAGGCTACCTGGACTCAAATCCCACCCTATAAACTCATCAGTGAGATGGAAACTAGTAAATGTTCTTGATGAAAGAGATGACGACAGATGTTACCTGTAAATTGCTGCCAGCAGTACCCAGTGGGCACTATGTAAGTGCAAATTAGTGGCAGCAGCATCTGCACAGCTAATCACTCATGGTGAACACCAAAGTGAATGCAATAGCAGATGGTAAGAATCCAAGTGACTCCAGAGTTGAAAGTCTCACACAAACTCACACAAACATACACACATTCACATACACACAAACACACACACACACACAGGAGTCAGAAGATGGGCATGAGAGGATAAGCATTCCAGACAGAGGAAGTATGCAGGACAATGCCAAGGTGTTAGTCCAATTATAGCACACTAGTGTATTTATAGGAGTAGCAGGAACTCATAAACATTTTCTTCATCCTAAATTGATCTTCTTACTAAAGAATTTGGTCATTATTGGTTGCAGAAGAGAAGTGGATGACCAAGAATAGAATCTTGGGAAAACATAAAATTTAAAAGTGGAGTAGAAGAACTGATGAAAGAGACTAAAACAAATTGGACACACAAGTGGCTGGAAGTCTGAGAAATAAATAAGAAAAGGACTGAAAAGTGTCCATTAGCTTTTCCAATGAGAGACATGGGTATCCTTAATGGGAACAGGTTTTGTGAAGTATTAGGGCAAAAAATTAGATGTCAGGGAGTAGGAAAACAAAAGCAGGTGAAGAAATGTATGTGGTATTTACGAACTATTCTTTCAAGGAGTTGGTTCCATGAGGAAACATTAAAATTAGGCAATAAATAAAGTTGTAAAGTAGAATATCCATAGAACATTCTGGTACTTGTGCTCAAACTTCAGTATTTATAAGCTCAGGGACTACACAGCTGAAAATCTCACATGAGCCAATTTATCATTGCTCTGATTACCTTCTAGGTAGGTTTGGGGAAAGGCCTCAAAGCCCGAGGCAATGTGGAGGAATGGCTTGGTAAAGTGGAAGAAGCCATGTTCACGTCTCTGCGCCGCTTGTGCAAAGCTGCCATCGCTGACTATCAGGGCAAACCGAGGACAGAGTGGGTGATTGCTGGCCATCCCTCCCAAGTAACTCGCACTTGTTAACTTTCCATTCCTGAATTCTTCTCTGCTGAGATGCCACCCCACTCTTAAAGAAGACATTTTCTTGCAGGTCATCCTAACTGTTTCTCAGATCATGTGGTGTCGGGATGTGACTGAGTGTCTGGAAACAGAAAGCACTAGTCATGTAGAGGCCCTGGAAGCTTTTGAAAAAGTGAATTTTGAGGTGAGATCGTCAACAGGATAACACTGAACCTCTGAGGAGGTCTCCAGATAGTTCAAGGGAAATTCATATTCTAAAGAAAGCTATGTGTGGATTTCAAAAATATTCTGCACCAAAATCAATATCTTTTAATTACATCTTTCCAAAGACTTTTGAAGTACCCTTGTACAGCCATGCAGGATGATCTCAGGGGTTTTTATTACCATGTGTAACACAAATTCACTTTATTTCAGAAATGCTCACGCTCACACATGATTTACAGAGCTTTGAGAGTATCACTGCAATGATTCCTGTTCCATTTCCTAGTGACATCACCCTGATATTTGTGAGATGTATATGTGTGTGTGTATACATGTATACACACACATATATCTACATGTATATGTAGATATACATACATATACACATGTATGCATGTACATATGTTTATATAATGCATGCATGTATATATGGATATAGGTATATCTACACCTGCATGTATATATGTACACACATGTATGTATATACATACATATACATATATGTATATAATGTATGCATGTATATAGGTATGTCTACATATGCATGTAGATATATGTATACACATGTATGCACATACATACATATACGTGTGTATATATACATATACATGTAGATATATATGTGTATATGTGTGTATACATGTATACACACACACATATATCTCACAAATAGACACACACACAGTACAAACCGGGGGAAAATTCAAACACCAGGATTATAATGGTTTGCAACTTTTATGGAGAAATGGAATTTAATAACCTCTCATAAAAGTTTAATTAATGTAAAATCTCAGTAATTGTAGCATTTCTAGGCACTGGTATGTTTTTCTTCAAGATTATAGAAACATTAGTCAATTATCAATGAAACAATAAAGAATTGAGTGAATATAAATATTTTTTTATTTATTTGACAGATAGAGTTATACAGTAAGAGAGAGAGAGAGAGATAGGTCTTCTTTCCATTAGTTCACCCCCCAGATGGCCACTACAGCCGGTGCGCTGCGCCGATCCAAAGCCAGGAGCCAGGTGCTTCCTCCTGGTCTCCCGTGCAGGTGCAGGGCCCAAGCACCTGGGCCATCCTCCACTGCCTTCCCGGGCCACAGCAGAGAGCTGGACTGGAAGAGGAGCAACCAGGACAAAATCCAGTGTCCCAACTGGGACTAGAACCTGGGGCGCCGGCGCCACAGGCAGAGGATTAGCCTAGTGAGCCACGGTGCCGGCCCCTATAAATATTTTTCTTTAAAAACAAAATACTCATGGAGTCAGCACTGTGGCATATCAGGTAAAGCAGCCACCTGCAGTGCCAGCATCCTATATGGGTGGTGGTTCAAGTCCTGGCTGTTCCACTTCTGATCCAGCTCCCTGCTCTGGCCTGGGAAAGCAGCAGAAGATGGCCCAAGTGCTTGGTCCCCTGTACACATGTGGGAGACCCGGAAGAAGCCCCTGTCTCCTGGCTTCAGATTGGCACAACTCCAGCCATTGCGGTCAATCTCTCTCTCCCTCTCCCTCTCCCTCTCCCTCTCCCTCTTCCCTCTCCCTCCCTCCCTCCCTCCCTCTCTCTCTCTCTGCCTCTCCTCTCTGTGTGTGTAACTCTGACTTTCAAATGAATAAATAAATATTTAAAATAAACTCATGGTCATAGTTGGGAAATGCTGTTTTAAAGGAAGCACAATTACCCTATTAAAATTTTAAGTGCACAGGCTGGCGCTGTGGCTCACTTGGCTAATCCTCCACCTGTGGCGCCAGTACCTTGGGTTCTAGTCCCAGTTAGGGTGCCAGTTCTGTCCCAGTTGCTCCTCTTCCAGTCCAGCTCTCTGCTATGGCCTGGGAAGGCAGTGGAGGATGGCCCAAGTGCTTGGGCCCTGCACCGGCATGGGAGACCAGGAGAAGGCACCTGGCTCCTGGCTTCAGATCAGCGCAGCATGCTGGCCGCAGCACCCATTTGGGGGGTGAACCAACGGAAAAAGGAAGACCTTTCTCTGTGACTCTCTCTCTCTCTCACTGTCTAACTCTGCCTGTCAAAAAAAAAAAAAAATTAAGTGCACATGCTGTGTGACAGATCTCTAGAACCTATTCATCTTGTATAACTTAAACTTTATACCCATTGAACAACAACACCCTGTTTTACCTTGTCCCCAGCCACCAGTAACCACCTTTCTTCTCTGTTTCTATGTGTTTGGCTATTTTAGGCACCTCATGTAAGTGGAATCATGCAGCATTGTCCTTCTGTGACTAGCTTATTTTAGTTACCTTAATGCCCTCCAGGTTCATCTGTACTGTCACATATGATAGACTCTCCTCTTTTTAAGGGTGAATAATATCCTATATGTCACATTTTGTTTATCCATTCATCTGTTGATGGACATTTAGGGCATTTCCACAACTTGGCTGTTATGAAGTATGCTGTAGTGAAACTAGGAATGGAGGTATAGCTCCTCGAGATCCTGGTGTCATTTCCTGTGGATGTGCCCAGAAGGGGAATTACTAAGATCATGCCTGTATAGTAGTTCCATCGTTAATATTTTGATGGCTCATCATACTTTTTCCACAGTGGCTACACTATTTTACATTCCCATCACCATAATGTAAGAGTTTCCTTTTCTCCACATCCATACCAATGCTTGTCATTATTTTTATTTTTTATAATAGCCCTCCTAACAGGTGTGAGGTTACATCACATTATGGTTTTGATTTGCATTTCCCTGACGATTAGTGATGTTGAGTACCTTTTCATGTAACTATTGGACATTGGCCATCTCTTTGGAGAAATGTCTATCCAAGTCATTTGCCTATTTTTTAATTTGGTTATTTGGGGTTTTGCTATTGAGTTGTAAGAAAAATTAGACCCTTATCTTACATTATGCAGAAATATCAACTCAAAATAGATTAAGAATTTAAATGTAAGATAAAAAATTATAAAAATCCTGTTAGAAAGCATAGAGGGAAGGCTTCATGACATTGGCCTTGGCATTGATTCTTGGACATAACACCAAAAGCATAAGCAAAAAAACAAAGTGGGATTGCATCAATCTAAAAACCTCTGCACCATAGAGGAAACAATGAATCAATAGGGTAGAAAAGAAATCGATGGAATGGGGGCAGTACTTTCAAACTATATATCTGCTAAAGATATAGGTCTAATCTTCAAATCCAAATGCAATTCTATTTACAAGTAGTATTGCATTTTAAAGGACTTGTCATAAAATATAATAAGAAAAAAAGGGTCCTCTGTGGATTTTTGTCTCCAGAGAGCCAGGAAAGAGAAAGACTCCTCCAAAGAAAGTTCCATGAACCTACTTTCTTAAAGATTTATTTTATTTATTGAAAAGCAGAGCAACAGAGAGCAAGGCAGAGGTTGAGAGAGAGAGAGAGAGAGAGAGAGAGAGATCTTCTGTTTGTTCGTTCACTCCCCAAAGGGCACAGAAGCCACAAAGGCTATAGCTGGTCCAGGCTGAATCCAGGAGCCCAGAACTCCATCCTGTTTTCTCACATGGTTGCAGAAGCCTAAGCACTTGGACCATCCTCTGCTGCCTTCCCAGGTCCATTAGCAGGAGATAGATCAGAAGTGGAGCAGCCGGGACTCAAACTGGTGCTCTGATAGGTGATGCTGGTGCTGCAGGTGGCAGTTTAACCTGCCACACCACAACACCAGCCTGGAATTTAGCCACTTAGAAGAAAACCACAAGCTGAATCTTTCCCCGGAGTGTTTTCATTTAATGTCATTGGCTTGGTTAGAACACTCAGGTTTTCTGATTATCAGTGAGAAAACTAAGTCTGAAAATGAGAAGTATCACCTTTAACCACATTGAATTTTGAAAGGAACCAATCTTTTCTACAGATACCATGACATAGTGGTTGAGAGCGTGGGCTTTCCTCAAAGCTAATGTCTACCTAGTTTCCACCACTTCATAATTGTGTGGCTGCCAGCATCTTACCCTCTCTGGCCTTCAATTTCCTCAAGTGTAAAATGAAGATAATAATAGCACATACTTCAAAGAAATTTTATGGGAACGATATTTCCCACGCAGTATCATCCTAATTGGTCACAGAATTAGAAATTTTTAAAATGAGTTGATGTTAGGAAATGTCTACTCTGAATGTAACAATAAAAAGATAAATATGCAAACTGATGTTGATAATTCACTCTGAATTCTGCTTCTAATCTGCAGAGATTAAATGCTCTGGCTGCAATAGTTCGAGGCAGCCTTCCTAAGCTACACAGAAACATCATAACTGCGCTGATCACTGTTGATGTACATGCAAGAGACATTGTCAGTGAACTTGTTCAAGCCCAGGTAAATGCTTCATTTAAATAGAGTCATGTACTTCTTTCTGAAAAAAAAAAGGGGGTACCTAATATGTGTATCACTTATATCTCCTGTGTAGGTAGACACAGTTGAATCCTTTGACTGGCAGAGACAACTGCGCTATTACTGGGATGTAGATGTGGACAACTGTGTGGCTAGAATGGCACTCTCTCAGTACATTTATGGCTATGAATACTTGGGTGCATGCCCAAGACTGGTTATTACTCCTCTTACAGTAAGTAGCTGATCACCCCAATTATGTTGCTATAAGACTGCTTTTTTTGTCAATGTAGTATTGAAAAGTTTCACTTAACATGAATTCTTGAAAGGATTTGCTATGAATACATCTTTGTAAAGCAAACATTTGCATTATTTACATATATGCTTGGATCTTTGAGTGTATTTCAAATGCTCTAAAACCTTTTCTGGAAAATAGTGGCCCTCGTCCCATAAAAGGGAAAGGACTCATGAAGTTGTGGTTAGAGTCGGTTCCCTTCATTAATGACAATTCGTTGGTTTCTTCAGGATCGCTGCTATCTTTGTCTCATGGGAGCATTGCAGCTTGACCTGGGGGGTGCCCCTGCTGGTCCTGCTGGCACTGGGAAAACAGAGACGACCAAAGACCTAGCAAAAGCTCTTGCCATCCAGTGTGTGGTCTTCAACTGTTCCGATGGTTTGGACTACAAGGTAGAGTGCCGGTTTCTGAATACTAGCATCAAGTGTGTGTTGTGTCTTTCTTGACTTGTACTGTGGCATAATGTAATGAGGAGAAAATGGGGTGGTGGAAAGCAAAGGAAATGAACGGGGGCAAAGAATGCTTAAAATGGAATAGAGAAACATGGAAGAGTGAAAACGCAGTGGTCTGGACAGTGCAGGTACAAACCCAGACCAAGAGAATTTGCCAAAAAGCGGTAGGGAGGTGTGGGAAGCAACTCGGACTAGACTAAGTTACTGGAATTAAGACTTATTCTATGCATCTGCTCTCCCACAATATGGCGCTGGGAGAGGAGGAAACAGCTTCTACGCAGCTGCCTCTTGCCAACTTGAGTGATGACCTCCAGGAGCTGATCCTGCTCCTGATTGGAGAAGAGCAGCATACTCGGCGTGTGGGTAGCAGAGTTGGGATTGGAGGAAGAGGACTATAAAGGAGGAGAGAGACAACATGCACCAGGAACATCTAAGAGGAACATCTATCTGAAGGAACACCTGTGCAGCCCCCGAGAGAGCTGGCCGGCGGTGTGCCGCTCCCCCGCGGAAGTGGGGAAAGTGGCTAGGGGGAACCGCCCTTCCACGGAGGTGGAAGGGACGGTAGCCAACCCGGGAAGAACCAGCAGCAAACCCGGGGAGGGCCGAGCAGACAAAAGAACAGCGCAGGGTCCTGTGTCGTTCCTCCACGAAGACGGGGAGCGACATAATGGTGCCGTGACTCAGATAGCAAACCTAGGAGGGAAGAAACGGGAAGAAGTGGGAAAATACCGGAGAGAGAGACTAGCAAAGAGCCTAGGGAAAAGCCGGACGGAAAAGGTGCCAGAAGAAGCTATCAAAAGCCTAAGCATAGACTCAGATATGGACTACGGGGGGAAGCTGGGAGAAATCTCTAAGGTCGAAAGCGAAAGTGAAAGCTAGAACAAACAGACTCGGATACGGACTGTGGGGAGAAGCCAGGAGAAATGAGGGAGGAATATTGTTGGAAGAAAACTTAGGGAAACATACCGGGTAGAGAAAAATGTTAGGGAAATTGAAGCTGCGGGGGCAGGCCGAGGCGGAAACGTAAGCCAGGTTGGAATTCTTTAAGTCAGCCCGGGGAGCAAAAGGCGAAAAGTTAAACCAGAGGCGGAAACGTGGGCCAGGTTGGAATCCGTCAGATTAGCCCGGGGAGCAAAAGACGGGAAGCCAAACCGGGAGCGGAGACGTAAGCTATAGGTTGCATTTCGTCAGGTTAGCCCGGGGAACTTAGACTGAAAACTAAACCAACCAGTGGCGGAAACGTGAGCTAGGCTGTGTGATTTGCGGAAGCCACCACGTGCAGAGAGAGCACAGGGCGTGAATGGATAGGGAATGTGGGGCTAGTGCGAGGCCGTGGTGCGGGCGCGAGGCCGGGAAGCCGCGCAGATGAGAGAAGTGCGGGCTGAGGCGGCTCAGAGCCGGGAAGCCGCCGAGAAGCAGCCTCGGGGCAGGCGCCGGGAAGCCGCAGGGATAAGAGAAACAGAAGTTTAGAAGTAAAATGAGAGAAATAGGAATGCTGGTAGATAGAAGTAAAATGGGAGAGATAGGAATGCCTGGAGATAGAGAAATAGAGAAAAATAAGGCCACCCCTCAACATGGCAATGAGAGCTTGGATTTGGTCTGCCTGATTAGGGAGGTGGTGAGCACCTGCGGGCGGCTAGCAGCTTATGCGCCGCAGGTCACCGAAGACAGGCATGAATTAACATCAATAAGTCTCCCCACAATACCGCAATGAGAAGGCTTGGATTTGGTCTGCCTGATTAGTAAGGCGATAAGCACCAGCAGGCAGCTCGACCAGAGTATGAGCTGCAGGTCACCGAAGATAGGCACGAATCAACACCAATAAGTCTCCCCACAATACGGCAATGAGAAGGCTTGGATTCGGTTTACCTGATTGATAGGGCTTGTAAGCACCTGCAGGCAGTTCTAGCAGAGCAGAGCATGCGCTGCAGGGCACCGAACACAGGCACGCATCAGCGCCTAAAAACCTCCTCACAACATGGCGAAGAGAGGACCCGGATTCGGTTTGCCTGATTGATAGGGCTTGTAAGCACCTGTGGGCAACTCCAGCAAGCAGAGCAGAGTGTGTGCCGCGGGGCACCGAAGACAGGCGCGTATCAACGCCAAAAATAAAAAGAAAGGGGGATCTGTGGGGAGCAACTCGGACTAGACTAAGTTACTGGAATTAAGACTTATTCTATGCATCTGCTCTCCCACAATATGGCGCTGGGAGAGGAGGAAACAGCTTCTACGCAGCTGCCTCTTGCCAACTTGAGTGATGACCTCCAGGAGCTGATCCTGCTCCTGATTGGAGAAGAGCAGCATACTCGGCGTGTGGGTAGCAGAGTTGGGATTGGAGGAAGAGGACTATAAAGGAGGAGAGAGACAACATGCACCAGGAACATCTAAGAGGAACATCTATCTGAAGGAACACCTGTGCAGCCCCCGAGAGAGCTGGCCGGCGGTGTGCCGCTCCCCCGCGGAAGTGGGGAAAGTGGCTAGGGGGAACCGCCCTTCCACGGAGGTGGAAGGGACGGTAGCCAACCCGGGAAGAACCAGCAGCAAACCCGGGGAGGGCCAAGCAGACAAAAGAACAGCGCAGGGTCCTGTGTCGTTCCTCCACGAAGACGGGGAGCGACAGGGAGGAAAATCTGTACAATCAATAAGTGCAAAGAGTTGGGATGAGCTATAAATAAAGTAGGGACAGAAATACAGGGGAAGTGTGCAACTTTAACTATATGGTGAAAATGAAATGTGGGCCGGCGCTGCGGCTCACTAGGCTAATCCTCCGCCTGCGGTGCAGGCACACCAGGTTCTAGTCCCAGTCGGGGCGCCGGATTCTGTCCCGGTTGCCCCTCTTCCAGGCCAGCTCTCTGCTGTGGCCCGGGAAGGCAGTGGAGGATGGCCCAAGTGCTTGGGCCCTGCACCCCATGGGAGACCAGGGGAAGCACCTGGCTCCTGCCTTCAGATCAGCGCGGTGCACCAGCCGCGCTTGCCATTGGAGGGTGAACCAACGACAAAAGGAAGACCTTTCTCTCTGTCTCTCTCTCTCACTGTCCATGCTGCCTGTCAAAAAATAAATAAATAAATAAATAATGAAATGTGGAATAAGTGAAAACTAATGGTAAGATTTATTCAGTGCAGCAGTTCTCAAACTTGTTGATTGTGGGACCGTTTGATACTCTTACAAATTATTGAGACCTCCAAAGAGCTTTTATTCCTAGGGGTTATATCCTTGGCTTATTTTTATATATTTGTATATTTTATTTTAGTGGCATTATTTTATATTTCTGAGTCTGGCATATAGAAACATATAGAAATATATTCTGGCATAATAGAAACAACCAAATTCTCATATTTGGTCCCACATTCCATCTGTTAAGATATATTTTTGACTGTAGTGTTTAAAGAAAATTTAGCCTCATGTAAGTATTGTACTCTAAATGGAAATATTTTAAGAACTTTTTGGGCTAATTGTCAATATTGTTCTTTGAAGCCAAAACTTGATAAGTGGTAGTTTTGTAAAGGTCATTTGTGACGTAAAAACTGAAAACATTTTCATAACCTTTTCACACTGTACAACCCATGATAGAATGAGAATTAAAGAGATAAATAACACTTTAAAATATTATGAAACTACTTTGACCTCATGGGCCCATTAGAAAGAAACTTAGATTCAAAGGATCTGGGATCCTTGATTGTGTGGAGTCATTCTGGTGTAGCTATTAAAGCTACAAAAACAAGCATTTATTTCTATATTTGTATGTATCAACTTTGGATACTATCTGCTAACTCATTAAATAGATGAGAATTTTTTTAGACACAACCTCCCAACCTTCTGTTCTGTGAAATCTACATGTTATTCTAAACTAGGATTATGTCTTCTTTGTTTTGTCTAGCGATTGAATACCAAAACATACACCCTTTACACAGGATTTACAGGATTTTTGTGTTTCTACTCTCTGTACCTGGACTTCCTACAACTGTTCCCCATTTAAATACTCTCCTATTTTATTTTGTCTGTGATTAAAGTAATTTGATATTCATATTTTTAAACACACAAAATTCTTATATTTTAAGCAACAATTTAAAAACTCATTAAAAAGATACTGGGAGAGTGGGACATTGCGTGGATTCAGAAGGACAGTTGAACAACATGACTGAGGCAGAGTTAGAACAAGGGCACCCTGGGGACCTCCTTGGCTTCAGGAGCATTAGGGCCTTCTTTCTAGAACCTTGACAGGAGAATAGCACGTTCACACTTGGGACCCAGGATTCTAGCTGGCAAGTTGGGTTCCCATGACCACCCCTAGGTCTGTGGGCTATATCCATAAGAAGGGGTAAAGTCAGAGTCATACAGGCATGTGTGGCTATTGAAAGGCAGACGTGGGTGGGCAGTTTCCAAAGTAAGGAGAGTGGCATCCTCTAAGAGTTTCTGAAAGGTAAGATTTACAAGGCAAAAGAGATTATCTAGCAAAGCTATTCTTTTCAGCCATAAATGTCCCTTTAAGTGTTGGTGTTCCCCAGGGTCCCAATGAGGTTCCTTGTCCTATTTTTCTCTTATCTTTTCCTGCTGATTCCTGAGAATGTCATGAGAAAGAGGAGAGCTTTGGGCAGGAGGACGTTGAACTGAAGATCCCTACTAAGATGGATGGCCTTGCCTATCGTCTAGGCTCTCTCTTGTCCTGAGGTTTCCCTGGAGAATTGTTCCCCTTCAGAACTCTCCTTGCCTATATAAAGCAAACAAAACATTCAAACACTGAGTGGTGACTTTGTAGACCCAGCGCTGGGCATGTCATTATAGTTACCGCCCTCTGAGAACATATTGCCATTGCATAGATTGGGGGAAGATTTGGTGGTCATCACTAGTTAATGACAGCTACAAAATTCTGACATGTCTTTTTTTTTTTTTTTTTTGACAGGCAGAGTGGATAGTGAGAGAGAGAGACAGAGAGAAAGGTCTTCCTTTGCCGTTGGTTTACCCTTCAATGGCCGCCGCGGCTGGCGCGCTACAGCCTGCGCACCGCGCTGATCCGATGGCAGGAGCCAGGTGCTTCTCCTGGTCTCCCATGGGGTGCAGGGCCCAAGCACTTGGGCCATCCTCCACTGCACTCCCTGGCCACAGCAGAGAGCTGGCCTGGAAGAGGGGCAACCAGGACAACCCCATGGGAGACCAGGAGAAGTACCTGGCTCCTGCCATCGGATCAGCGGGGTGTGCTGGCCGCAGCACGCCGGCTGCAGTGGCCATTGGAGGGTGAACCAATGGCAAAGGAAGACCTTTCTCTCTGTCTCTCTCTCTCACTGTCCACTCTGCCTGTCAAAAAAGAAAAAAAATGCTTCCTTTGTTATATAGTAAGATCTCAAATAAGTGTAGAAATTTTTCTGATTTTATATTCTGTTCCATTTCCTATCTTTCTGTTCCTATACCAGTAATAGTATAGCATTTCAACCGTAGCCTTAAAACATAATTCAATTGCTAGTTGAGTGATGCTCAACTAATTGAGCTATTATTAATTGCTCTGTTTCTATAACTCAATTAGCCAATAGTCCATGGTTGGGTTTCCAGAAAACTTTAGAGTCATTTATATGGGTCCCAAAAAGATATAGTGGGGTTGAAGGTGGAAATGCATTGAGTTTACATGTTTATTAGAAACATTAACAGCTTTATAATAATAAGCTGAACTATTCATGGAAAGCACGTTAACTCAAGTCTTCTTTTAAGCCACTCAGTAGCTTTTGACAGATGTCTTCACTCCTTTATTTAGACTTGCTTTTCTTTATGTTGTAACTGTGAATAAGATATTTTCATTATTTTCCTAACTTTTCTCAATATATTAAAAAGCTATTAATTTTGTGTAAAAAAAGAAAAATGAATTAGCCATTTGTCCTGTCTTTCCTGTATATTGTTTTCTGGGGACAACAAAAGTATTTAGGAAAATTCCTCTTTATAGAAGAATTATAATTAATAAATGAAGGTATGATAACATTAGAAATGACTAGTTTGTAACCTCTCAAAAAATAATAAATCTATCAATGACCTTCATTGCTAAAATCACTAGATAATAAATTAACTGGCAGCTTCATAATGTACGAATCAGGCCAGTAATCCACTAATCAGTCATAACTTCTCTTAAAGTGGGACAACCAGGAAATTTGTATATCCTGTTGTGATACACAATTTATGAATTATTCCTGTTCAAAATAATGTATACCTCAACCTAATGAACCTTATGAGGTCATGCATTTAAATACCATTTTAGAAAGAACATGAGATACAGGAACATTTTAATACCACAAAAATATAAAGTTAAATATGAAATAAGAGAAAGACAATATGGAAGATTATCTATAGACCTTCAAAATATATATTCATAAAAGAGGGAAGATGCAGAGAACTATTAAAAATTTAAAAAGCTTTAAGAGACGCGGTAACCAAATGCAATGTTTGGACCTCATGTTCGTATCCCTTCCAAACAAATTGAGTGTAAAAGGACAGTTTGGGGACCATGGGGGAACATGGATTGGTCTGAGATGACATGAAGGAATTACTGAGCCTTTGTTTGAGTGTGTTAGGTGGTTTTAGTTTCGGCAATTTTTAGGTTCTTAGGTTATGAAGAATTGATGGTGAAATAATACCATGTCTAGGGTTTGCTTTAAAATACTCTCCAACAATTTTCATTAAAACAGCAAAATATTGGTCATAATTGTTAAATGGGATGACATATACTTCCTCTCATCTCTATTGTATGTTTGAAATATTCCAAAATAAAAAATTTTTTGAGAGGGCCGGCGCTGTGGGGCAGTGGGTTAAAAGTCCTGGCCTGAGGTGTTGGCATCTCAAATGGGCATCAGTTCTAGTCCCAGCTGCTCCTCTTCCAATCCAGCTCTCTGCTATGACCCAAGTCCTTGGGCCCTTGCAACCATGTGGGAGACCTGGAAGAAGCCCCTGGCTCCTAGCTTCAGATTGGTGTAGCTCCAGCCATTGCAGCCATCTGGGGAGTGAACCAGCAGATGGAAAACCTCTCTCTCTGTCTCTACATCTCTCTGTAACTCTGTCTTTCAAATAAATAAAGTAAAATAATTTTTTTTTGAAATTAGGAATCATCACAAAATAAATTGGTAGAAATAACTCCAAAAATCATTTCTATGGTCAATTGCTACAAAGTCTCTGAAAAACAAACAAAATAGCCCAAATGGCCTCAGCTGAGAATGGACCTGGCTCAAACAGGGTATTTATTTCTCCGGTTAAATACAATTTCACAAACCACCAACATCAGACCAGCTCACTAGGCATTTATTATGGAGTAAGACCATAAAAAACAACAACAGAAACCACAGCATAATGAGAATAGACACAAACAAGAACTCTGTCCAAATCACAAAAACAACAAAAAATCCCCCTCTCCTGGATCACCAGTCACTTCTTGTCTACAAATGGCAGCTTTGGCTGCACGGCCTGCAGTCTGCTGGATAGACACTGTTTATGATGGCCATCAAAGAATCCCCCTCGCTGACTACCAGCAGCTGATTCAGAGTGCTAGGGGTTGAACTGTGTCCCCTGGAAAGTTCCAATCCTAACACCTGATGCCTGTGAATGTTCCTGATGTGGAAGTAGAGTCTTGCAGTCTTGACAGATGTAATGTAGTTCCGATGAGGTCATACTGGCGTTGGATGGGCACTGATCCCTGGAAGAAAGGGAAGTATGGATACAGACCCACAGAGAGAAGGCCTTGTGGGGATACACAGGAGACAGAGGTTGGAGTGATGCCATCCAGTGAAGGAGTGCCAAGGACTGCTAAAATGTAACCACCAGGAGCTTTGGAGAGACAAGGAAAAATACCCCCAGGGCCTTTAGAGTGAGCATGGCTTGGCCAACACCTTGAGTTGACATTTCCAGCCTAAAAACTGTAAGAATAAATCTGAAGCTTTGAGTCACCAGTTTATGGCAATTTCTGAGAGCAACCCTGGAAAACTAGTAAACAGAGCGAAACTCTCCTTCAACGAAGCTTCCCACACCTTGCAACAGCCTTCCCAATGCCCTGTCCCTGAGACAAGCCGTGGTTCCCTAGATCATTCCCCACAGTGTGTGGTCTCCCTTCCTGGAACAAACACTAAACCCAATTGTGTTTGACTACAGGTGTGGTCCTGGTTATCTCAGGCTCATAGGCATTGACCTCTCCTTCACTTTTGTTAAAAGCAAATTTTGGAAACTACCCGACTTGTAAAAGTGTTTGTTACCCAGTCAGTCATTATAGAAGCATTCCTTTCTTCAAGATCAATATTTGGAATTGCTCCTTGTAGAGAATTCTTATAATTTTACGTTGCCTCAGCCTCCATGTTGAATGCAACTTTAAAACTTTCTCATGCCCAGAGCAGGGCTCAGTCACCCTGGACAAATGTTTCAGTTCTACAGCACACCCAAATGCTCAGGCTGCTGGTCAGAGATAAGAACTTGGAGGCATCTTTCCACCCAGCAGGTGGGGCTCCCCACTTTCCCAACACTTCCTTTAAGAGGACCATTCAGGTGTTTGCCCAGCAACTTAGAGTGACCCGTACCCCATACCCTTATAAATTCTGCTGGTCGTCACAAGCTCTTTCGTTCTCTTTGCCTGACTCTTCATGTCTGCCTCATGCAACCCAGGGATGGAAGACTGCCCTCCAAACTCATTGCCCCCTCTCTGCCCAGGATCTTTAGAGTAGCAATCTTAAACTCGTTTTCTGTTTTCATAATGCATTAAATTGCACCTTCCATGTGAAAACTCGGTAGCTACCCCAGGCCAAAATTCCTCGGGAGACTGGGAAAAACAAAAGCTTAGGCTCCCAGCACCAGAGCAGTGGTCAGTCAGACACAAAACTGCACGTGGATCAGGCGCAAACCACAGGGACATTTGCAAGCATAAACCAGTTTCTGATGTGAAGGACGCACCCCCCTCCCCAACCTCAGTCGCAGGTGGGACAACTAGCCATTATGCCATCCACCCGGTGAAAGAGGCATCCTGGGAAAAGGCACACAATGTAAGCACCCACAAGACCCTCCCCTTTCTTTCCTGTTAGTCACTGGCCACTAGCGCTAGAATCCAGGTGCCACTGGGGACTCTCAGGACATTCCTTTGTTTGATACCCTCAGGGTTTCTGCATCCTGGGGCAAAGCACCATAGGAGGATTTTTTTTTTTTAATTGAGAGCACGGCTGCTTGTGGTAGCATCTGTGGGACCTTTGTGCATGTGGCATATGACCTGGCAAACACAGTCACATGAGGAACAGATTTTAAATGCCCACTTCCCTTCCTAGCCATGCACAGGTTGTACACCATCCAAAGTGCGAGAGAGGGTGTCATTTGTGAAGGGCAAAAGGGAAGGAACCGGCATGAGCACACGCACACGCTCCAGGAAGTGAATTCTAGAGAAAGGCCTGTATCCAAGATAAATACCTGTAGTTTTATGTCTTGCTGCCTTTAAAAGTGTCCATTCACAAGTACGCCTTGGTAGGTCTTCATATACCCTAGGGGAGGGGATGCATACCTTAAGTATACACACCATAGCTCTACAATATGAAGGAGTTCTTCAGCTTTGTAGTCCGGAATACCAGCTTAGTCTTTAATCCCACCCATTCTATTGTTCAGTGCATCCATTTCATTTTTTAAGTCTTGACTATATTATTATTAATTTCCAAGGACTGTTTCTCATCTCTGACTAATTCCTTTTTTAGAACCTCTTGTTTGTTAGAGGAATGCAATTTCCTGTCCAATATCTAAGGATTCTATTTGATTTTTTTCTTTAATCCTCTTCTGCTCCGTAAATTATCCCCATTTTCTCCAGGGTTGTTCATTCATTTCATTCTTCTAATTCCTTCTCTTGCTTAATGTTGATTTTTCCCAAATATCTGTTGATCTTCTGGGTCCAAAAGCATGAACAGAGGACTAAGGGGATTAGTGCGGACAGCTTGTTTTCCCAAAATGCCCCTTTCTTAAATGAAAGAACTATTGTGAGCTCTGTGGGAGTGAGTGGAGACGTGTACACAGCAGGCTTTCCCACAGGGAGACGTCAGGAAGTCAGAAAGACCCCATTAAACACCGGATAATAAAAGTTTTCCCTCTAAAGCAGTACCTTTTAGCAGGGTTCACTCCTGAGGAGAGCAGTCTTTTCTTATCATTTTTGAATCTCCATGACGGAACTGAAGGTCTGTAATCATCTTTCTCTCTGTCTCTGCTTGCTTACCTCCCAAGCTTAATGTCTTCTCCCAGCATCTCCTAAGATCTCCCCAAAGCAGATCTCCCTTCTCTACAAGGTATTCATTAGATGTTAGCCTGGTGGGGGAAGTAGTTACTAAAATCTCCCTGTTTAGACTTCTTGGCTTGGGAGAAGGGACCTGCTGATCGATCCTGCCAAGTACTGATCCCGGGATGGTTGCAGTAGTCTCCTTAAGGCCTGTATCTGCTTGTCTCAGGTTTGGAGTTTCTTAGAGGCCCCGCTGAGGAAGAGTTCTGCTGTCCCTCTGCTGGGGGGCTGCAATTTTCCCTTCAGAGTTGTGCACTCTGTTCCCTGGACTGCATCTTCCACTTTTTTAAAGCTTTCTTCTTGCCGCTGGTTTCTCCTCAATTCTGTTTTTATTAAGCAGGCACAGACATAATTGTAGCCACAGAGATGGAGAGACACACAAATCCATCTGCTCTTCCATGATTCATGGGAATTGGAGAAAGGAGAGGTAGCAGTATACGCTCAACTGACCAACCTGAAAGAGAAAAGCTATTCTGTTTTTAACAATATACATATGCAGTATAATGCAATAATTATATAAATGCTGTATGAGATTTCATAACTACAGCAAAATGCATTAGGCAACTAATTTTATAGAGAGAAAAGGATTACTTAGCTCACAGTCTTGGAGGTTCGAGTCCAAGATCTAGTGGCCCCATTAGTTTAAGCATCTGGTGAGGAGGCAGAGGGCAAAGTGCAGAGGCAGTATGGAGCACATTGTATCTATGTGGTCCCTTGTAAAGCTGCAAAGATTCAATCACAGGCATTCCCCCCGCCCAACAGCCCAATCCATTTAATCACTTCCCCAGAGCCTCACCTCTAACACCATAATCAGATTGAGTTTTCACCCTCTTGGAACTATTAACATAACACTTTAAGGATTAAGCTAAAAATTGGGGGGACAAATATTCAAAGCATAGCAAATGCTTAACCAAGAACTCAAGTCACAGTATCCATACTCATTTTCTTCCACCACTAGGATTCTGCTGTAGAGAAAATGAAAAATTACCATCTTAACCTGTGCGTCACTGCCTTCTTTTTTTTTTTTTTTAAGATTGATTTATCTATTCGAAAGGCAGAATTACAGAGACAGAAACAGAGAGAGACAGAGACAAAGAGCAAGATCTTCCATCTGCTGATTCACTCCCCAAATGGCCACAACAACCAGACCTAGGCAAATCTATAGCCAGGAGCCAGGAACTTCTTCTAGGTCTTCCATGTGGGTGCAGGGGCTCAAGTACTTTAATGCACCTGCTCTCCCAGGTGCATTAACAGTGAGCTGGATCGGAAGTGGTGTAGCTAGGACCTGAACCAGCACCCATATGGGATGTTGGCACCACAGGCAGTGGCTCTCCTGGCTACACCACGGCACTGGCCCCCATAGTAGCCTTCTGCTCAGTAGTTCTTCTGTGTCTCTAAAGCAAATGAGTGCTTCTGTTAGCAACATTTTAGAAAAAAATTAAATTCTTCAATTTGTCTCTTCCATGAGAATCTTAACTATTTGTAGAGGCAAGAGGAGGTTAATGAAAAAAAGAAAAATTGATTAGAATGTATTTTGTTTAAATTAAAATCAGTAAGAGAGAAGCAAAAAATATATTGCTCATGGAAAAGTGCTTACTTCTGACATAGCCCAGAAGTCATATAAAACTATTGCTTATTTGCACATACCACCTCTTTTTAATTGATACCACTTTTTAATTGACAGATAGTAATTGTGCTTCTTTAGGGGAACATGTATACCTTGTGTAATAATCAACTCAGGATATTTAGGTTACCCATCATCTCAAGCATGTGTCTCTCCCAGCTATCTTGGTTTATACTATACAACATCGCTAACTAGAATCACTCTTCCGAGTAACAGCACACCAGAACTTACTTTTCCTCTCTGGCTGTGACTTTGTACTTGTTAATTTAACTATTGCAGGCCTGAACTCTGCAATGCAAAGTTGAGTGGCTTATTTTATTTCAGATGATGGGGCGCTTCTTCAGTGGCTTGGCACAGTCAGGCGCCTGGTGCTGCTTTGATGAATTTAACCGAATTGACATAGAAGTTCTGTCAGTCATCGCACAGCAGCTCATCACCATCAGGAATGCCAAAGCTGCAAAGGTAAGGCATCGGGGTAGCATTATTATTAAGATTTACTTATTTATCTGAGAGGTAGAGTTACAGACTGAGAGAGAGACAGACAGACAGACAGACAGACACAGAGAGGAAGGTCTTTCATCTACTGGTTCATTCCTTAAATGACCGCAATGGCCAGAACTAGACTGATGCAAAGCCAGGAGCCAGGAGCTTCTTCTGGTTCTCCCATGTGGGCACAAGGGCCCAAGCTCTTAGGCCATCTTCCACTGCTTTTCCAGGACATAGCAAAGAGCTGGATCAGAAGAGGAGCAGGTGGGACATGAACCGGTGCTTATATGGGATGCTGGCGCTGCAGGAGGAGGCTTAGCCCACTATGCCAGCCCCAAGGGGAGCATTTCTTAAGCTTGCAGTGAACTCAGAATATGTTGCATGGGAGGAAAGTTATTGCTAATTTTAGCCTCTCTGGTCCACATTTCCCATGTCACTGTGAGTATCACAGCAACAGGGCATGCTTGGGTGACTCAATTCCTCATCCACACAAGACAGAGAGACAGACATTGCACTGTGCTGGCCGCTGAGGGCACAGAGACTCTGAGGCTCAATCCCTGCCCCCAAGCAACTCTTCTTGCCACCCAGACCACACCTGCACGCCCCGAAACACAGCCACGCAAGATGTCTCTCTGCCCTCCTCCTCCTGCTCTCCTCACCTTGCTTGTTCTTGCTTTGACATTTACTTCTGCTAGGTTTCTTCCTTTTCTGGGCCCTACTGCTTCCCTTCTGGCCTCCAGGCTCAGCTCAGAGCTGGTGGGAAAAAGTTCCCAGAGGAACTTGACCCCTGCAGACTGGCAAATTCAAGGAGTGTTGAGGGGTGGGGGGGTTCAGATGAAGGTGCTGAAGCGATCCTCTAGTTTTACAACTGTTGGAGTCCCGCAGGCGCCTGCTGCTGGCATGGAGGTTTTTCTATTCAAAAGCTGATGGAAGCCGGCACCGCGGCTCACTAGGCTAATCCTCTGCCTTGCGGCGCCGGCACACCGGGTTCTAGTCCCGGTAGGGGCGCCAGATTCTGTCCTGGTTGCTCCTCTTCCAGGCCAGCTCTCTGCTGTGGCCAGGGAGTGCAGTGGAGGATGGCCCAAGTGCTTGGGCCCTGCACCCCATGGGAGACCAGGATAAGTACCTGGCTCCTGCCTTTGGATCAGCGCGGTGTGCCGGCTGTGCCAGCCACTGGAGGGTGAACCAATGGCAAAAGGAAGACCTTTCTCTCTGTCTCTCTCTCTCACTGTCCACTCTGCCTGTCAAAAAAAAAAAAAAAAAAAGCTGATGGGCATGAAGATTGGAACCAAGTCCCTTATCACTTGTACTGACCTCCTAAGATGTATTCACTAACCGGCAACACTGGTGTTCAGACTGAACAAACTAGGACTGCCAGTGCCGCAAGCCTCATGAGGGTCTCCCACTCCCTCTTTGGCCCATTTTTGGGGAGCCCCAGATCTCTTCAGTGAGGATTCATCCTTGCACAACAAAGGGACGGACGTTTGCACTCATCTAGATTTCTACACACAGGGGCCATTTTCCTAGGAAGGTGCCCTGACAAAGAATCATTCAATATTTTCATTATCACTTCTACAAAAAAAAAAAAAAAATCAAACTGTAGAACAAATAAAAATAAAGTCAGTAATTAGACTCCAACGAGCTGCTAGATTATACAAGTCATTCCAGGGCATACTTCACAGTTACGTTGTCTTTGCACCAAACCTATGTAAAGTGTATGGCACTTTCCCCAAGGTGAAAGGATTCAAAGAAGTTAAAAAATGTATATTCTGTAGACACCACAGAGCCAAAAACACACACATAAATCAGTGTGACATAAAGTCTAATCTTCAACTACACTCCCTCAGACCCTGGAAAGGCCTGTGTTAAATGCAAGGACAGGACCTCCAGACAGAACATAACTTACAGGTCATTATCATCTTGCTGGGTAAGCCGCTGAAAGCAAAGCAAGGGGAGTGGGAAACAGGGACCAGAGAGAACAGAGGTGGGATGGAAGCATTGCCAACTGCAGGACAGCCAGGAGAAATGAAAGGAAGGTCAGTGGATATCTGAAGTTAACCAACCTCATCCTCACTTTGCCAGTGGCTAGAGGAGATAGACACATCCCTGGGGTGGATGCAGAAGTGAACGCACAGGAATAGAGCAGTCTGGATAGCCATTCAGCAGCAGCAGGGCTGGCCTGCATTTGCCCTTCCTGGTAGTCTCTCCTCCAGGCTGTGACTCACAGCCTCAAAACTACATCCTGGTCTTCCCCTGTAGTCTTCATGTGTGTTATAGCACCTCTGTCCAGGAGCTCGGTGAGAAACATGGAATCCACCTTGGAGCTGTCCTGTAACTATCAACCCCAAAATCCAAACCATTTCGAATTCTATAAATTTTGTCTGCCATATGCCTGACATCCCCATTTCTCAAACTCCAGCTTGCATCATATCCTCAATGATAATTCCTCACTGACCTCCCTGTCCATGGTTTGTCCAACATCTCTACTGCCATCCTTCATCCTGTCACCCTGCATAAGTCTTCTCTGCTTCTCCCAATCCCACTATGGGACAAAACCTAAATTTCTTGGCTCGGTGTGCAAAACTCTTGGTGCTCAGGCTCCCGTCTAGCTGTACCCCCCACCTAGAACTTCAGCAAAGTAAATCTCAGGTCTTTCCCTGAACATTCAGTGCTCTTTTTTGCTCCTGCTCATTTGGCTGGAATGGTTGCCCCTGCTTGTCTCCCTGAGATGCCCTTCATTCCTCAGGTCGCAAGTAGGTCCCTGCTCCCTCTTTAGGATTTGCACACACCTCCCCCATAGCATCTGTCTCTCTGAGTGGTCACAGTTTCCGGATCTGTGTGCACACAGCAAGCCTGGACGTTTCTTTGGACATCGAGAATGAGTCTCCATCAGCTCTGTGCATCTGTGCCTAATCCTGGGTCCCACATACAACAAGTACTAACAAGTCTTGACCGTGGAATAAAATGAAGGGTGGTACCGAAGATGGTGATAATGGACCCTGCAGTACCTGAACACTAAGACTAGACTGGAATATATTTCAGGAATACTAGTAAGTGGGAGTGGAGAAGATCTTGTTGCCGATAAACCTAAATTGAATGGAAGAGGCTTAGCAAACAGTGTTGAGTCCTAGATTTCAGGATAAGCCAGAGAGGACTTGACAATTTGAGTAAGGCAGGAGAAGAGAGACATAGCCTAGAAAACATTGATCCCAGAAGAGAATGGAAGTTGGCAGGACAGAATCAGGAGAGCAATGTTCCCTCTTGCCAGGGTTCTGTCATCTTTGCCTGAATGCTTCTTTATTATAGTCTTGTAGTGGGGAAATAATTATGTGAAGGAACTTGCAAATGCCACAGAAGTTAATTTATACTTTCTCTTTAAACAGCTCTCTAGATTCATGTTTGAGGGGCGGGAAATAAAATTGGTAATGACCTGTGCAGCCTTCATCACAATGAACCCTGGATATGCAGGGAGGACTGAACTGCCAGACAACCTGAAAGCCCTGTTTAGACCATTTGCTATGATGGTTCCAAACTATGCTTTGATTGCAGAGGTGAGCTTCACATTATATAAGCAGCAAAATGATAAGCTTGTTTCTCTTACTTACCATGCAAATAAGAAACCTTACATCAAGGTTGAAAGTTTCCTTTGTTAATCCACACTAGTAATGGTTGTACTTTGTTGATTTGCTTTTAAGTGTAGATATGATTGTTCATCCTGTGTGTTTATTTGGCTTTTTACTGCTATATCCATAAGGCTCTGAATGGTATTTGGGATACAGTTGGCCCCTAAAGTTGAAACAAATCTGAGTTTAATGAATCAGTTCATTGGGATTTATTGGATTATCTCTAAGAATTAAAACATCTGGATTATTTCTAAAAAGTACTACATTATTCTCACTTCTCTTAGAAAATATAGAAAATTATTTTTATTTATATCAAGGGATATTGCATAGATGCTGTAATAATCACTGTGATGGAGGTTGGAGTCTGTAACAGCTGAGCCAAAAAAATAGCAATAAGTTAATTATTCACGTTTGTGTCTATTCTTTCTGTAGTTTTCAAGGCATCTTTGTATTTAAACTGGGTTTTGTTGCTTCATTCTTCCTGTGAATCCATGGGGAGATGGGGAGCACTTAAGGCAGGTGGTGTCTTCACTGTTTTTTAACACAAGTATTCGTATTTATTCCTAACATGAATTCAAAACAGTTTATTTGATACCAGAGCAAATCAGGAAATCAAGATAGAATTACCATCATCATTAAGTCAACAACAGGAGTCACTGTGCACTTACTCCTCATGTAGGATCTCTGTCCTTAATGTGCTGTACAGTGTGATTTAATGTTATAACTAGTACTCAAACAGTATTTTTCACTTTGTGTTTCTATGTGGGTACAAACTGTTGAAATCTTTACTTAATATATGCTAAACTGATCTTCTGTATATAAAGATGATTGAAAATGAATCTTGATGTGAATGGAAGGGGGGAGGGAGAGGGAAAGGGGAGGGTTGCAGGTGGGAGGGAAGTTATGGGGGGCGGAAGCCATTGTAATCCATAAGCTGTACTTTGGAAATTTATATTCATTAAATAGAAGTTAAAAAAAAAAAGAATTACCATCATCAAATATTAATTTTCAAAGAAGAGCATCTGCCCAAGGTTGACCTGGAAACACCCAGAGTCTACCAGTTTTTCAGGTGTTCATATTTAAGCAGTGTGGGCACTGAAGCTATGTTCAGTTTTCCCCTGAAGTCATTATTTGGATCTCTCCAGTAAGGTCTCCTATTTGGCAGTAAATGAACACACTTCCTTTCCTAGCGTGCTTCAGCCCCTCTCAAATGATCGATTCAGCCTGCATGCAGTGGGGACACCAGCTGGTCCCTTCCCCATCTTTAGAACCCACAAATAAAGTGAAAAATCTCTTTCTTCACGCTGCTCTACAGCCACACATGCATGCCACCCACTAGGCAGACATCAGGGAATTGGAGGGACCTTACAAGTGAGGCCACCCAGCTGCAGGTCCTGGGATCGTCAAGTGCCCTGGCCCACACGGTAGTGATGGGGAGCTTACCTCCTGAGGAGCGAGCCTGCTCTGTGCTGGATGGGCCTGCCTGTTGGTTCCTTAATGAAGGCGTCTTCCTTTCCCCTCTTTTGTGAATAATGTTTGCATAATCATCTCAGGAGTCTTCACTTCTGACCCTCTCTGTGAACAGGGTCAGTAAATGGCAGGGAGGAAACAGAGTTTAGATCCCAGCCTAACATTTTGTTCACATTTCATCATTTGTCCTATTGTTATATTGCTCAGTAATAAATTAGACAAATTTAAAAATACAATATTCTAAGATCTTTTCCTATTATAGATTGAATGAGTAAGGACCCAGTCATCAGTAAATATTTTAAATCACCTACTGTGTGCAGGATATTGTACTCAATCATAATAGAGAAGTAACCCAAGTAGACACCAGAAAGAACTCTCTGCATCATTTCAAATCCTGCTACTGAGGTCAAGTGCAGTGTTTTGGGGGATACTATGGTTAGAAGGAAGGATCCACTTCTAGGTTCACTGTCAGAGACAGCAGGTGTCAGCTGATTAATTTAACCAGGGGTGCAGATAACCTATCAGAAACAAGACAGGGCAGGAGAGCGGCTGCATATCTTTGCATAAGTCCCTTCACTCCCAGGGAATGCAAAGGTAGCAGCTGGCGATCCCTGAGACTGTTCACCAAGGTGGGCTTCTTGTCAGCTGAGAGAAGCTCAATCTGGCTTTTGAACTCAGGTCTTGTAACACCAGCCAACCTCCATGCTGGCATTTAAACATTAGCCTTTGCTGCGCCATCAACCAAATGTCACGCAGGCCACAATTTTCACCTACAGAAAAGAAGCAGAATCAGTACCCTGGTCTCCTCATGCAAGCTTCCACATTGCTGTGATGCAGAAAATCTCTTAGCTTTATTAAATGAAGTAACAACCTTTAAAGGGATAATGCCTAAAGTAGACTTTGACTACATTGGTGTTACACTCATACAATGTTATTCATGCAAAACAATAGCCATCACAATCTATTTTTCTATTCTAGGTCATTTTATATTCTGAAGGATTTGAATCCAGTAAAATATTAGCAAGAAAAATGACTCAGATGTATAAGCTTTGTAGTGAACAGCTGTCTCAGCAGGATCACTACGACTTTGGCATGAGAGCTGTGAAGTCTGTGCTGGTCATGGCCGGGTAAGAAACCAAAGTGGTCAAGAGTGGCATCCCGGGCCACGTAATCAAATGCAGTAAGTGGGTGATTCACAATAGGCTCTTAGAACAGCAGCTGGTGCCTAGTGATTCATCAGTGTCCACAGCTGCTGCTGTCAGCATTCTTACCCTCACGCTGCGTGTCACAGTGAAATGGGCCAGCTCTCCCCATCCCACAGCTCTTCCCTGTGAATGTCAACAGAGTTGCCCTTAGATTAAACCCAAATCCAATTAGCTCTGAACTCATTTCATTTCCCCTGGACCCGTCACATGCACCCAAGTTTGAGTATGGACATTCTTCCCTGCCGGAACACAGAACACAGGATGAGTAGACCCCAGCACAGGCTGCTATGTATATGATGAGATGAATGATCCACATGGCCTGACAAAGCCTCAAGGTTTAAAAGAGACTCTGCCATCTGGTTTTCAGTTCAGGCTCATCTCACAAACTTCACCTCTGTCCTGAGAGTCTGAGCTGCTTTCCAGTTCCTGACCTCTTACTCAGGTCCAAACCCTGCTGTTTATAACTTCTTGGAATGGCCCTATCTAGATAGAATCTCTCCAGTCCTCCCCCTCAGGACACGCCCCTGTGGCTCCAGTTCAGCACATCCATGCCCCTTCTGCCTGACCCCGGTATCCGTGGGCTCTGCACAGGCCCCAGCCCCTGCCTACTCTACCCCGTGTTATTGCATTTACCCCCCGATTCAGTGTGCCTCCTCTTTGCAGGGTTGCCATGCCAGGGCTAGGGCTACTAGGAAGTTCAGTTTTCCTTGCCCTCATAGGGAACATAGGGATAGCCCAGCAGACCAGACAGACAAACGTGCAGTCATCTCTAGGACATGATGCCGGGAAGGCAACCTGAGGGCTGTGCCCGAGGTGCGCTGAGCAGGGAGTGGGATACAGGACAGAGGTTTCTAGACATGGGAGAAAGGGGTTAGGCTTTGAATGGGAAGTAAGAGTGGGCACAAGAGAAAGGCAGGGCATTCTGGGCATCCACTAAAAAAGAAAGTCACAAGGAAAGGAATCATCACAACGCATTCAGGGAACTGTAAACGGGCTAGGTAAAGTCCGGATGGATTAGGGGCACAGCGAGGAGATAACCTTGTCATTCTCCTCAATGCCACGCCGCCGGTGCTGAGCGCGCAGGGAAAGCAGAGCCCCTCTTCCATTGGGACTCTGCAGGGGGTGCCTCTGTGGCTCTTGTGAGCAGAAATCCTGATCCCCCAGCCCCCAGCCGGCCCCAGGTTTGGGAAACCAACCTTATGTTCTTGCAATAGCATCTGAAAGATCCCTTTGAATTTAGGTCTTTAAAAAGAGAGAACCCGGACCTAAGTGAAGATGTGGTATTGATAAGAGCTTTACGAGACTCCAACTTGCCAAAATTCCTGACCGACGACGCTCTTCTGTTCAGGTGGGTGTTTAGAAGCACAGCCGTCACACAGGGGTGAGGCAGAGTGTTGTCTGCGATTCTTTCTGTCTCTAACAAGCTAGTAACTTTCTCATCTCTTCTGGAGGCACTTACTGCAGTCTAAGAAGTACTAGTTTAAAATAAGAGTACTAAAGGTAGATCATTCCAACCATTTATTGTTACTTTTTAAAATCACTGTGCTGTAAAACTGGTTGGTTACGACTTCCAAGTCAAAGGGAGATTTCTGACCTTAAAAAAAAAAATCAGATTTGGCGCTTAATAATAATGTGATTGTTGTTATCTGCTTCTTTCATTGTTAGAGTTTATGTTTCCCCAAGTTATACATGTACATAGTTTCAAAAGTAACAGTCTGATAAATTAGTCTCGTGAGAAACAACAGTGGGAGCCCTGTATCAGCTCCCACTTGCCAAAGGCAATCGTTTTTCAAGTCTTCCTTTATCTTGTGATTCCTTCCATGCATCTTAGCATCATATTAATGTCTTTTCTTGATTTTCCAGTTTTAGGTATTAAGTTAGTAAAAAGAAGAGGAGGATATACACATATACTTCTTCCCCTACAGCTATCTTCTCTGTGTAGTTATATAACAGTACAACTTCAGCTGAATAACCAGGGTTTCCATAATTGTTTTTGCACTGAAATAAATTTACATTTTAATTTCATTTTCCACATACTTTTTGAATTGTCCTTATTCTGATAATACAGTAACAGCACTGAGGCATGTTTTTTTTTTTAATTAATTGATTCAAGTTTTCATTTTCCCTGCCATGGTTCCTTGTCTTGGTTTTATTTTTTAATCCTTTTCCTAATTTCCTGTAAATGGACCAGTAATTCATCTTGAAATTCTTCCAGAGTGTAAATCTCCTTTAACTAAATCTTTACTTGTCCGTAATATTCTATTAAGTTGGTCTCCTTGGAGCCCTCTGCCTCCTGCTCTGACCTGGACTGGTTGCCCACTCTGCCCAGTGTAGGTCTGCAATCCTAGCGTCCATTCGTAATGAAGATGGGCTTCCTCTGCCTTTGCCTCCAGCATATCTTCTGTTTCAAGAACCCGCGCCAACTTCTTTATTTTGCTACAGCACATTCTTCTCTACTTTGTTGAGAAAGGGTGCAGAGGAAATACTTCGAGATCTTGCCTGTCTTAAAACGGACTTGTTCTAACTCTCACCCTCAGTTAATGGTTTGACTGCATCTGGATTTCCAGATAGGAAATTGCCTTCTAAACTCCAGTGTTGCCACTGCTTTGCCTATGCTACTCTGATGGTCAGGTTCCTGAATGAAACATAATTTTTTTTCCTCTAAGAGCTTTTAAGATATTTTTTGTTTCTCCAGTGTTCTGAATTTTCACAGTGATGTGCCGTGGTGTAGTTTTTTTTTTTATCTATTATACCAAGAAAGACTTTATTCTCCCTACATTGTCTCTATTTTATACAGTTCCTTCCCACCCCCTTTTTTTTGCATTGGTTTTTTTAGCAGCTTTTAATTTGTCTTAAATTTATGTATAGTAAAATTAATTATTATGATGTATAGTTCTATGAGTTTTGACAAATGCATAGAATCATATAACCACCAATCAAAATATAAAACAGTTCCATCTCCCAAAAAAGTCATCATGGTGCCCCCTTTATAATCAGACTCTACCCTCACCCTAAACCCTTGGCAAACAGTGACTGGTTTCTATCCCTATCACTTTGCCTTTTCCAAGATTCCATGTAAATAGAATCATACATAGTATGTAGCCTTTCAAGTCTGGATTCTCTGACCTGATATAATATACTTGGGATTCATTCATGTTGTTGCATACATTCATAGTGCATTACTTTTTATTACTTAATAGTAATCCATTGTATGGATGTGCAGAGTCTACCTCTCCACTTACCAACTAAAGCATGTCTGGTTTGTTTTCAGTTCTGGAAATTCTGCATAAAGCTATTATAAAAATGTGTAGGTTTTTGCATGAACATAAATTTTCATTTCCATAGGTACATGATTGTGGACTTCTATGGTAAATATAGGGTGCTTCAAAATTTTTTTTCTTTTTTTTTTTTCTTTTTGACAGGCAGAGTGGATAGTGAGTGAGAAAGAGACGAGAGAAAGGTCTTCTTTTGCTGTTGGTTCACCCTCCAATGGCCATCACCGCTGGCGTGCTGCGGCCAGCGCACCATGCTGATCCGAAGGCAGGAGCCAGGTGCTTCTCCTGGTCTCCCATGGGGTGCAGGGCCCAAGCACTTGGGCCATCCTCCACTGCCTTCCCAGGCCATAGTAGAGAGCTGGCCTGGAAGAGGAGCAGCTGGGACAGAATCCAGCGCCCCGACCGGGACTAGAACCCGGTGTGCCAGTGCCGCAAGGTAGAGGATTAGCCTATTGAGCTGCGGCGCCAGCCTCAAAATTTTTTTAAAAAATAGAATTAAAAGTCAAGTTGATTTGGGGGCAAAAAATTTAAATCCATGCATATATTTTCTTTTTAAGATTTATTTATTTATTTGAAAGGCAGAGTTTCAGAGAGGCAGAGGTAGAGAGAAAGTCTTCCATCTGCTGGTTCACTCCCCAAATGGCCACAACAGCCGGAGCTGCCCTGATCCAAAGCCAGGAGCCTGGAGCTTCTTCCGGTCTCCCACATGGGTGCAGGGGCCTAAGGACTTGGGCCATCTTCTACATTCCCAGACCATAGCAGAGAGCTGGATTGAAAGAGGAGCAGCTGAGATTAGAACTGGTGTCCATATGGGATGCTGGTGCTGCAGGCAGAGGATTAACACACTGCACCACAGTGCTGGCCCCTCAAGTAGTTCTTTATATTGGGGGGGGTGCAAATTTTTGAAATCTTTACTTAGTATAGAGTTAGTCTTCTGTATATAAAGTTAGTTAATTTATTAGACTAAATAATTAATTTAATTATTTAGTTATCAGGCTACAATTTGTAGTCTGATAACTAACAACATCTCTGGTATGTCTGATTCCTTAATTAAGAATGGGGTGGGAGAGGGAGAGAAGGTGGGATGGGAGTTGGGGTGGGAGGGCAAGTATGGGGGTAAGAACCACTATATTCCTAAACTTGTACTTATGAAATTTGTAGTCATTAAATAAAAGGTTTCTTTTTTTAAAAAGTATTTGAGGCCGGCACCAGGGCTCACTAGGCTAATCCTCCGCCTGCGGCGCTGGCATACTGGGTTCTAGTCCCAGTCAGGGCACCGGATTCTGTCCCGGTTGCCCCTCTTCCAGGCCAGCTCTCTGCTGTGGCCATGGAGTGCAGTGGAGGATGGCCCAAGTGCTTGGGCCCTGCACCCCATGGGAGACTAGGATAAGTACCTGGCTCCTGCCATCGGATCAGCGCGGTGCGCGGGCAGCAGCGCGCCGGCCTGTGGCGGCCATTGGGGGTGGGGAGGGGGAGGAGAGAGAGGGTGGGGGAGATAGAGGGAGAGGGAGAGAGAGAGAGGAAAGGAGGGAGAGGGAGGGGGAGGGAGGGAGAGGGAGGGGAGGAGGGAGGGAGGGAGAGGGAGGGGGAGAGAGGGAGAGGGAGTAAAAACAGAACTCAAGTTTGGTGTAAAAGCCTTGAAATCCATGAATAGTTTAATATTTTCCATGGATTTATTTAAGACATCACTTATTGCCATGAAAATAATACTTAACGAGATTTCAGATATAGAAGGGGACAAGAGGGGAGAAAAGGTAAGTGCTGTATCTGTTTTGAAAAGCATAGCATGTTCATGGAAAGCCAAGACTCTGGCAAAAAAAAAAAAAAAAAATCCTACGTGGAGGATCTCTGAGACCTCAGTGGAAAGAAAGGTTCATCAAAGAAGGACGTACTCCTCTCTGAAGGGAGGAGAGAACATCCACTTGGCTTATGGCCACGTCTAAATACCGATGGAGTCTATCTTCACAAAAGGCTTCCATGGCCTTAGCAGCCCATAGCAAGAGCCTTGGGTGATCACGGATGTCATAAATAAGTGTTCATTGTTAAAGGAATAACAGAAGTCACTGTGCACTTGCTCCCCATGTAGGACCTCTGTCCCTAATGAATTGTACTATGATAATCAACTGCAAATTGTCTTCCCAAACTGTACTCTATATATTGTGTGTGTGCGTGGGTGCGAATTGTTGAAGGCTGTGCTTAGCATGGAGCTATGCTTAGCATGGAGTTGGTCCTCTGTATATGAAGTCATACTAAAAATGAACCATAATGAAGGAGATGGGAGAAAGAAAAGGATGGGAGAGGGGAGTTGGGGGTGTATGGGGGAAAGAACCACTGTATTCATAAAGTTGTATCTATGAAAAAATGCATTCATTAAAAACTTAAAAGCATAGCCTGTTAAAAACCTCATAGGTAAGCAATGTTTTTTTTTATTTTAAATTATCTCCAGATAATGGAACACTGATTAAAGTATCACATTATTTCAAACAAAACCATAATCATCCTTTACTATTCAGTAACAACTTCTTTTAACTTTAATTCTTAAGGTGATCAGATTTCATGCATTTCATATATACAGATTTCATATATACAGAGCAAAGCGATACTTCCCACACTACCTCCTTCCCACCCAAATTCCCTTCCTTCTTCCTAATTTTAATTTTTACAATGATTACTTTCAGTTTGTTTTAAGATTAACCCTACTCTGTTCACTTCAGCAGTACATATACTAAAAAGATCAACCCTACGCTAAAGAATACAATAAATAGTAAGAAAAAAAGTGTTCTTCCACAGTAGAGACAAGGGCTGTTAAACAATCATCAAATCTCAGAATGTCAATTTTGTTCATATACATTACATTTTTTGAATTATATTAACACAGGTCAGGGAAAGCATAGGGTATTTGTCTTCTTGGGACTGGCTTAATCCACTAAGTACAATAGTTTCCAGTTGCATCCATTTTGTTGCAAATGACAGGATTTAATTCAATTTTTTGGCTGAATAGCATTCCTTACTATACCTTACTATACATACCACTTACTATTCCTTACTATACATACCATAATTTCTTCATCCAGTCATCAGTTGATGGACATTGGGGTTGATTCTATATCTTAGCTATTATGAATTGAACTGCAATAAATGTGGTGGTGCAGATAACAGCTTTATATTTCATTTTATAATGAAATAAAATTTCATAAAATACTTCATACAATATGAAAATACTACATATTTCATTTAGGTAATTCCTAGGAGTGGGATTGCTGGATCATATGGTATACCTATTTTCAGATATCTGAGGTATCGCCATACTGTCTTCCAAAATGTCTGTACTAGCTTATATTCCCACAAAGAGTATATTGGGGTACCTTTTCCCCCCACATCCTCACCAGCATTTATTGTGTTTTGGCTTCTGTATAAGAGCCATTCAAACTGGGGTGAGGTTATTTTGATTTGCATGTCCCTGATGATTGGCAATTCTGAGCATCTACTTCTGTGTCAGCCATTTGAATTTCATCCTTTGAAAAATGCCTCCTCAAGTCCTTTGTTCACTTCTTAACTGAATTGTTTGTTTTGTTGTTGGCAAGTTTCTTGAGCTCTGTATAGATTCTGGGTATTAATGCTTTACCAGTTGCATTGTTTGCAAGTATTTTCTCCCATCTGTCAGTTACCTCTTCAGTTTGCTGAGTGTTTCCTTTGCAGTGCAAAAGCTTCTTAGCTTGATGTAATCCCATTTGTCAATTTTTGCTTTGACTATTGGAGTCTTTTTCCAAGAAGTCTTTGCCTATGTCAATGTCTTCCAGAGTTTCCCCAACATTCTAATCAAGTAATTTGATGGAATTTGGTTGTAGATTTAGATCCTTGATCCATTATTAGTGGACTTTTGCATAAGGTAGGGTATGTGTTTCAAACTTCTGCATTTGGAGATCCAGTTCTCCTAGCACCATTTGTTGAAGACACTGTACTTTCTCCAGAGAATGATTTTTACCTCCTATGTCAAAGACTAGTTGGTGGTAGATGTGTGGGTTGACTCCCTCCCTTTGGTCTACATGTCTATTTTGGGGGCAGTAATAGGCTGTTTGGATTACAAATGCCCTATAGAGTGCCTTGAAGTCTGGTGTTGTGATACCTCTTGCTTTGTTTATGTTTAAGATTTTTTGTTTTAACTATTTGGAGTCTCATGCTTCAATATGAATTTTGGCATTTTTTTCTAGATCTGAGAAGAATGTCATTGTTATTTTGCTTGGAATGGCATTGAATCTGTAAATTATTTTTGGCACTACTGACATTTTGATTATATTAATTCTTCCAATCCATAAACTAGGAAGATTTTTCCACTTTTTGTGTGTCTTCTATTTCTTTCATGTTTTGTAATTTTCATTGTAGAGATCTTTGACTTCCTAGGTTAAATTTATTCGAAAGTATTTAATTTTTTTGTAGCACTGTGAATGGGATTGGTCTTAAAAGTTATTTCTCAGCTCTGGCATTGTCTATTTATCCAAAGGCTATTGATTTTTATAGCTTGCAACTTTTCCAAACTATCTTATGAGTTCCAACAGTCTCTTAGTGGAATCTTTTGGTTCCCCTATGTAAAGAATCAGGTCATCTGCAAATAGGGATAGTCTAACTTCCTCCTTTTCAATTTGTATCCATTTGGTTTCTTTTTCTTGCCTAACAGCTCTGGCTAAAATTTCCAGGGCTATATTGAATATCAATGGTGAAAGGGCATCCTTCTTTGGTTATGGATCTTAGTGGAGATGCTTCCAAATTTTCCCCATTCAATATGATGATAACTAGGGTAATCTATTGCCTTGATTGTATTAAGAAGTGTTCCTTATATACCCAATTTGCTTAATGCTTTCATCATGAAAGGATATTGTATTTTATCAAGTGCTTTCTCCACATCCAAAGAGATAATAATATGGTTTTTTCTTTGTTATTGTGATATATCATATTTATTGACTTGTGAATTTTGAACCACCCCTTGCATTCCCAGGATAAATCCCACTTGATCTGGGTGAATGACCTTTCTGATGTGCTGTTGGATACAGTTGGCTAGTATTTTGTTAAGGATTTTTGTTCATCAGGGATATTGGTCTATCGTCCTGTTTCTTTGTATCTTTTTTTCTGGTTTGGGAATTAAAGTGATACTGGCCTCATAGAAGGAGTTTTGGAGGATTCCTTCCCTTTAAATTATTTTGAATAGCTTGAGAAGAATTGGAATTAAGTCTTTAAAAGTCTGGTAGAATTCAGCAGTGAAGCCATCTGATCCTGGGCCTTTCTTTGTTGTGAGGGACTTTATTACTAATTCGATCTCCATCTTGATTATTGTCCTGTTTGGGTTTTCTATGTTTTCATGACTCATATTTGATAGGTTGTATGTGTCCAGGAATCTATCCATTTCTTACAGGTCTTCCAATTTATTGGAATATAGCTCTTTATTTTATGATTTTTTTATTGCTCTTTTATCCATTGTTACATCTCCCTTTTCATCTCTGATTTCATAGACTTGGCCTTCTCCCTTTTTTTTTTTGGTTAGTTGGGCCAATGATATAGCAGGTTTTTTTTTTTTTTTCAAAATAACCAGCTCTTCTTTTCACTGACCTTTTATGTTTTTTGGTTTCAGTTTTGTTTATTTCCTAATTTCTTTCCTCTTAATTTAGGATATGGTTTTTCTAGGTCATTGAAATGCTTGATAGCTCATTTATTTGATGCCTTTGCAATATCTTGATGTAGAAAATAATTGCATTAAACTTCCCTCTTAACACTCCTTTAGCTGTATCCCATAAGTTATGATATCATATTGTCTTCATTTCAAGTTGGGCATGTTAGATCTCCTCTTCTGTCAGCAGGAGAGAGGGTATGATTATGTCTGTTGGTGGGTTCTGAGGCAATCATGTTGAAGGTCTGCCCTGCAGCTGACTTGAATGTGTTTTCAGGCAAGCACAAATATTGAGCATTACATATAAAGGGCAAAAAGGCCATGGTTTCTTTTTTATTCCTCTAAATTTAGCATCTTTGCTTATTTTTTAATGTTTAAGTTATTTAACAGATTAAATGTGAGTTGAAGATGCAATTCTAAGAACACAATGATAATCCCTTTCTCCCTCTCTCCCTTGCCCACCAGCACCCTGTTTCCTTCTCCCTTTTTAATTTTTGAGAACAATTTAAAGTTACATTACAGTAAAAGGCTTAATACTTCACCAAATCAGTTTAACAATTAGAAGGCAAAAGGACCCTAGTAAAGTGGGAATATAAACAACAGATATAAATAATAGTTGAATGGAAAAATGACCATTTTACCCATATACAATAAATTTTGAAGTAATTGGATTATTAAAATGATAGTAGTATAACATTCTTTTTTTTTACTTATTTGATAGGTAGAGTTAAAGATAGAGAGAAAGGTATTCCTTCCATTGGTTCACCCCCCAAATGGCCGCCACAGCCGGCGTGCTGCACCAAGCCAGGAGCCAGGTGGTCTCCCATGCAGGTGCAGGCGCCCAATCACCTGGGCCATCCTACACTGCCTTCCCAGGCCACAACAGAGAGCTGGACTGGAAGAGGAGCAGCTGGGACTAGAACCCAGAGCCCATATGCTGGCACCGCAGGTGGAGGATTAGCCAAGAGAGCCACGGCGCTGGCCCCCAGTAGTGTAACATTCTTAACTATTGAGTAGGTAAAGGTATAAAAGTTTTACAAAACAATTTGTAGCAACACTGACACAGACATTGCTCTTTTTTTTTAATTGTAGCTTCTTCATATATTATGGAGAGCATGTGTTCCCCTTTATCTGCAGCCTTGCCAGAATTTGTTACTGTGTTTTAGGTTTTAGCCATTCTGATAGGAGTGAGGTGATCTCATTGTGGTTTTTTTAAGATTTTATTTGAGAAGTGGAGTTACAGAGAGAGAAAGGTCTTCCATCCGCTGGTTCACTCTCCAGATGGCCGCAACGGCCGGAGTTATGTCAATCTGCAGCCAGGAGCTTCTTCTGGATCTCCTACATGGGTGCAGGGGCACAAGGACTTGGGCCATCTTGTACTGCTATCCCAGGCCATAGTGGAGAGCTGGATGGGCAGAGGAGCAGCCAGAACTAGAACCGGCATCCATATGGGATGCTGGTGCCTCAGGCAGAGCATTAACCTACTACACCACAGCGCCAGCCCCTCATTGTGGTTTTGATTTTCATTTCCCTAATGGCTAGTGATGAGCATTTTTTCATATATTTCTTGGCCACTTGTAGTTCTTTTAAGAACTGCCTGTTGAAGTCCTTTGCCCATTTCTCAACTGTGTTGGTTGTTTTTTGTTGTTGCCCTTTAGTTGCTGATATACTCAGAATATTAATCCTTTGTCAAATAGGTGGTTTGCAAGAATTTTTTCCCATTTTGTTGAATGTCTCTTAACTCTATTAATGGTTTCCTTTTCTGTGCAAAAGCTCCTGAGTTTGATATAGTCCCATTTAGTTTTGCTTTGGTTGATTCTGCTTTGGGGGTCTTGTCCAAGAGATTGTCCCCTACAATGCTCCAATGTCTTGGAGCATTTCCCCTATATTTTCTTCCAGCAGCTTCATAATCTCAGGCCTTAAATTTAGATCTTGGATTCATCTTTAGTTTATTTGTGTATGTGATGAGGGATGTTAAAAAGAATGAAATTAGATATATATATATATATATATGTATGTATCTTTGTTGAAGAAATTATCCTTACTCTACTATATGATCTGAGTACTTTAGTAAAAAAATCAGTTGGCTATATGTACGTGGATTAATTTCTGTGTTCTCTACACTGTTCCATTGATCAATGTATCAGTTTTTATTTCAGTGCCAAGATGTTTTAATTACTATAGCTTTGCTGTATGCTTTGAAATTGGGAATTGTGATGCTTTGCACTTGATTTTTCTTGCTCACAATCGCTTTGGCTATTCAGCCTCTGGAATTCCACATGAACCAGCAAGGATGCTCATTAAACATCATAATTAAATGTGCCAAAGAAAAAGCCATGTTGTCAAAGTGCACACTTAACCCACCAAAACCCAACCTTTGCCGAACTCCTCTAAAATTTTTCTTTTAAACAAGAGAAGGTAGACAGATACATGTTGATAAATGCCAACATAGAGAGTATATTTTACCTGTTAGTATATACTATATCTAATTTTTTACTGATGCTAGATGGCTTTTATATAAATTGATACTTTGAAACCAATAAAGCCTATAAAACTTCATATAGGTCCCAAATTAATGAGGGTTCTACTTAATGCTTTTTTTCTTTATTTATAGTTTCTGTGGCTTAGGAATTCAGGAAGGACTTGGCTGGAGAGGTCTATCTCAAGGTCTCTTATGTAGCTGTGTGCAGATGGTAGAAGGATAAGGAACAGCAGGGCTAGAAGGCTAGAGGGTGACTATTCAGTCTCAGGACTTCTTTATGTAGTCTTTCCACGTGGGCTTGTTGGAGCTTCCTTATGACAAATGCTAAGCATCTATAGTGAGTACTCCAAAAGAAAAGCAGAAGTACATAACATTTTTATGATCTTCGAAGTTGTGTAGTGTCAGATCTGCCCAGCTTCAAAGTGAGCAAACATAGACCTGAGTGTTTCTTCAATGGCTGTCAGTGGGAGGAATGTCAACATCACATTGTACAAACAGCACATGGGATAGGAAACATTGTTCAGGCTGTATTTTGAAAACAACAATCTGCTCCATAAAGTAAAATCTTTTTTTAATACTTAGAACTGATTAAAAATGAAATGTAAGGAGAAAAGCTCCCAATTAGTGATAATATTACAATTCAACAGTTTTCTGTACCCCTATTCTGCATTAGGCTATTTGATATTAGACTTACTAGGTGCTAAGCTAAAAAGATCAATAAAGATAGCATCTCTGAGCACCTAAAAGGTAATCCATAAAAGTGAAATTGTCACCTCAAGATACAATGACTTTGAATAGCCCCTGTCTCAACTATCAAACAGGTTTTTTTCCTGTTATTTGTTGAACTTCCCACTCTCCTACATGTATAAAGTCAACCAAAAATAGATCCCAACAACAACAACAAAAAAAGAATGAAAATAGGAAAGGGAGGAAGAAAGGTGGGAGGGCAAGTAGGTAGAATGGGAAGATTCATCACGTTTCATAGATACATCTTTTGTATCTATGAAATGCATGAAATTTGTATAACTAAAATAAAAGATTTCCAGGGTGAGGAGAAATCTGTAGCAGGCTAAAAAAATAGTATCTCTGACTTGAGGTACTTGATAGTAAGAAATAAGACACACATGAACCAGATCAGCAGTTTAACACTGTAACTTATTAAATGGCATATACAGAGCTCTTCCAGAGTGCCTAGCACAGTACCTGGCACATAGAAGTTATTTTTTATTATTTTTATTTTTTACAACTTATCCTTAGCATGAAAAATAAGTGTGCTTTTAAATTATTTATTTTTCTTTATTTGAAAGGCAGAGGGATAGAGACAAAGAAATAGATCTTCCACCCACTGGTTCATTCCCCAAATGCCTACAATAGCAGGGACTGGGCCTAGCTGAAGCCAGGAGTCTAAAACTCAACCCGGGTATTCTTCTGGGTGGCAAGGACCCAAAAACTTGAGCCGCCATCTCCTGCCTATCAGGTTGCACATTAGCAGGAAGCTGAATCAAAAGTGGAGGGACTGAACTCAAACCTAGCATCCCAAGTGGCATCTCTTTGTTTATAATTAACTTGTATTTCTTAATAAATTAAAAAATAAAATTTCATGAGTACGACTTTGAACATAGTTACTCCTCCCACCATATCAGTCCTCACATCTTCACTCCCACCCCTCCTCCTCCCTCTCCACTTGCCAGTCCCTTTTTCCATTAAGATGAATTTTTAATTAATTTTGTACACAGAAGACCAACTCTGTACTGAGTAAAGATTTCAATTTACACACACACACACACACACACACACACACACAGCTAGAGAGAAAAAAACTTGTTTTACAGGTAACTCTCCTAATACAACTCATTGAGGACAGAGATCATGCATGGGGAGTTAGTGCACAGTAACACAAGCAAAGTGGAAGTTCACTCCTTCCTTTAGAGAAGAGTACGTCCTTCTTTAATGGCCCATTCTTTTCACTGGGACCTCACAGAGATCCTTCATGTAGAACATTTTTTGCCACAATGTCTTGGAATTTCATGCCTGAAATACTCTCATGGGGTTTTCAGCCAGACTAGGTAAGCCTTAAAGGGTGATTCTGAGGTCAGAGTGTCACTTGAAGCAATTGTCATTCTATGAGTCTGCTGTGTGGACTGCTTCCCATGTTGGAACATTCTCTCCATTTAAATTTTATTCATTATTATTAACAGGCAGTTGATCCTATTTATATCATCACTTTATATGGGGGCCGGCGCTATGGCGCAGCGGGTTAAAGCCCTGGCCTGAAGTGCCAGCATCCCATATGGGCGCCTGTTCTAGTCCCAGCTGCTGCTCTTCTGATCCAGCTCTCTGATAAGGCCTGGGAAAGCAGTCTCCATGTGGGAGACCGGGAAGAAGCCCCTGGCTCCTGGCTTCAGATTGGTGCAGCTCCAGCTGTTGTGGCCATCTGAGGAGTGAACCATTGGATGGAAGAACTCTCTGTCTCTACCTCTCTCTGTAACTCTTTCAACTAAAATAAATCTTTAAAAAACATAATATGCTCCCTTTAACAATTAAGATACATTTTTACCACCAAGCTTAATGGGATTTGGAGTCCCATGACAAGTTTTTAACTGTACCCTTAAAAGTAAGTCCGAGGAATCTGCAGAACTATACAGCTTTAGAGTTACAAACTTCCTCCTCCCTCTTATTCCCACCCTCACTCTTTATTGAACTGCATTCTCAATAGACTCCACACACACATGATCAACTCTGTGTTAAGTATAGAGTTCAACAAATAGCATGAAGAAAGACCAAAAAAAAAAAAACTATTCCCTGACTGTCAAGACAAGGGAAGCTCAAGTCACTACTTCTCGAAGTGTCAATTTTACCTCTACAGATTTCATTCCAGGTACTCTATTCAGTCTCACAAACCAGGGGAAACATACGGTATTTGTCCTTTTGGGGCTGGCTTATATCATTAAGTATGATTATTTATAGATCAATCATCTTGTTATGAATGACTGGATCTCATTTTTTAACTACTGTGTAGTATTCCATAGTGTACATATCCCATAATTTCTTTATCTAGTCGTTGGTTGATGGGCATTTAGGCTGATTCCATGTCTTAGCTATTGTGAATTGTGCTGCAATTCATGGAGGTGCAGATAATTTTTTTGTTTACTGATTTCATTTCCCTTGGGTAAATTCCCAGGAGTGGGATGGCTGGGTCATATGGTAGGGCTATATTCAGATTTTTGAGGTATCTCCATACTGTCTTCCATAGTCGCTTGACCAGTTTACATTCCCACCAATAGTGGGTAAGGGTACCTTTTCCCCACATCCTCACCAGCACTTGTTGGGTGTTGTATATGAAAACCATTCTAACTGGGATGAATGAAAACCTCATTGTGGTATTGATCTGCATTTCTCTGACAGCTAGCAATCCTGAGCACTTTTTCATGTGTCTTTTGGCCATTTGGATTTCCTCTTTTGAAAAATGTCTAAGTCCTTGGACCATTTCTTAACTGGGTTGTTTTAGTGTGGAATTTCTTGATCTCTTTGCAGATTCTGGTTATTAATCCTTTATCAGTTGCATAGTTTGCCAATAATTTCTCCCATTCTGTCAACTGCTTCTTCACTTTCCTCACTGTTTATTTTGCCATACAGAAACTTCTCAATTTGATGTAATTCTGGTTGTTAATTTTGGCTTTGACTGCCTGTGCCTCTGGGGCCAGGAACTCTCCCTAAGCCAATGCCTTGCAGGGTTTCCCCAATGTTCTCTAATAATTTGATGGTGTCTGATCATAGATTTAGATCTTTAATTCATGTTGAGTGGATTTTTGTCAGGTGTAAGGTAGGGGTCTTGCTTCATACTTCTGCATGTGGAAATCCAATCTTTCCAGCACCATTCATTGAAGAGACTATCCTTTGTTCCAGGGATTGGTTTTAGCTCTTTGAAATGTAAGTTGGCTGTAGATGTTTGGATTGATTTCTGGTGTTTCTATTCTGTTCCATTGGTCTATCCATCTGTTTCCGTACCAGTACTAGGCTGTTTTGATTATAACTGCCTTGTAGTATGTCTTAAAACCTTGGTATTATGATGCCTCCGACTTTGTTTTTGTGGTATAAAATTGCTTTCGCTATTCAGGGTTTCCTGTCTCTCCATATGAATTTCACCATCATTTTTTTCTAGATCTGAGAAGAATGCCTTTGGTATTTTGATTTGTATCACATTGAATCTGTAAATTGCTTTTGGAAGAATGAGCATTTTGATATTGTTTCTTCCAATCCATGAACATGGAATATTTTTCCTTTTTTTGTATATTCTATTTCTTAATGTTTTGTAATTCTCATCATAGAGATCTTTGACATCCTTGGTTAAATTTATTCCAAGGTAGCTATTGTGAATGGCATTGATCTTAGAATTTCTTTCTCAGGCATTACGTTGTCTTTGTATACAAAAAATGTTGGGGTGTGTGTGTGTGTGTGTTGACTTTATATCCTGATAATTTACCAAACTCTTCTATCAGAAATTTTCCTTTATGTCCTGTATGGATTTCAGTAGTTCGTGCATTTGCTTCTGATTGCTTCTATGTAATCTTATGATCAATTTTCTGAATTCCATTTCTTGGATTTCTTCTATCTCATCATCTTCACAATCTAGTATTGAAGTGTTATTTTGGTGTCATGTTGTCTTCCTTATTCTTGTTTCTTGAATTAGTGTGTGCGTTTGTTCAGCATTTGTGGTTATATTCATTTCTTCTTTTTTTCCTGTGGTGGCTTTTATCATTGTAATAAGACCCTGTAGGAAATCTACCAACAACAGACACTGGCGAGGATGTGGGGAAAAAGGGACACTAACCCACTGTTGGTGGGAATGCAAACTGGTCAAGCCACTATGGAAGTCATTCTGGAGATTCCTCAGAAACCTGAATATAACCCTACCATTCAACCCAGCCATCCCACTCCTTGGAATTTACCCAAAGGAAATTAAATTGGCAAACAACAAAGCGGTCTACACATTAATGTTTATTGCAGCTCAATTCACAATAGCTAAGACCTGGAATCAACCTAAATGTCCATCAACAGTAGACTGGATAAAGAGATTATGGGAAATGTACTCTATAGAATACTATACAGCAGTCAAAAACAATGAAACCCAGTCATTTGCAATAAGATGGAGGAATCTGGAACACATCACGCTGAGTGAAATAAGCCAGTCACAAAGGGACAAATATCATATGTTCTCCCTGATCGGCGACAACTGACTGAGCACCAAAGGGGAAACTTGTTAAAGTGAAATGGACACTATGAGAAATGGTGACTTGATCAGCCCTTGCCCTGACTGTTGATGAACAACTTAATACTTTATCCCTTTTAGTATTTTTTTTGGTTGTTCTACTTAATACTGTTGGTTGAATTCTGTAATTAATACACAGTTATTCTTAGGTGTTAAAATTTAACTGAAAAGTGATCCCTGTTAAATATAAGAGTGGGAATAAGAAAGGGAAGAGATGTACAATTTGGGACATGCTCAAGCTCCAAATGGTGGAGTTAGAAACATACCAGAGGATTCCAATCCAATCCCATCAAGGTGGCATGTACCAATGCCATCTCACTAGTCCCAGTGATCAATTTATGTTCACAATTGATCATAATGATAGGACTAAGAATCAAATAGATCACAAAACAAGACTAGTGTCTGCTAATACTAACTGATAGAATCAAAAAGGGAGAGAACGATCCAACATGGGAAGCAGGATACACAGCAGACTCATAGAATTGCAGATGTCCTAAACAGCACTCTGGCCTCAGAATCAGCCCTTAAGGCACGCAGATCTGGCTGAAAAGCCCATGAGAGTATTTCAGGCATGGAAAGCCAAGACACTCTGGCAAAAAAAAAAAAATGACCTAAATGAAAGATCTCTTTGAGTGAGATCCTAGTGGAAAGAATGGGCCATCAAAGAAGGAGGTACCTTTCTCTGAAAGGAGGAGGGAACTTCCACTTTGACTATGGCCTTATCTAAATATGATCAGAGTTGGTGAACTCAAAAGGCTTCCATAGCCTTGGCAACTCATGACTAGAGCCTAGGGTGATTACTGACGCCAGAAATAAGAGTGTCAATTTGTTAAGTCAACAACAGGAGTCACTCCTCATGTAGGCTCTCTGTCCTTAATGTGCTGTACATTGTGATTTAATGCTATAACTAGTACTCAAACAGTATTTTTCACTTTGTTTCTGTGTGGGTGCAAACTGTTGAAATCTTTACTTAATATATACCAAACTGATCTTCTGTATATAAAGAGAATTGAAAATGAATCTTGATGTGAATGGAAGGGGAGAGCGAGCAGAAGAGGGGAGGGTTGCAGGTGGGAGGGAAGGTATGGGGGGGCATTGTAATCCATAAGCTGTACTTTGGAAATTTATATTCATTAAATAAAAGTTAAAAAATGACTCTGTAGGTAAGTAGGGGTGTCTGCTTTCAGTGAATATCTAGAGGTGTATGGTAGGTGTTGCCAGGGAGCTCTGTTCAGTTCTCCAGGGTTAAGGGCATGCCTAAGGTGACACACCCAGGTTTGGTGTGGTAAATCTTTTTTTTTTCCTTTTTAAATAAGAAGGGAAGTTCATTCTGCTCAGCTGAGCTCCTCTCCACAAAGGAGACCAATGCCTGAGCACTGGACTCAGTGGGTATAATATTCATCCACTCTGCCCCAAGGACCACACAAAGGACCTGTGCAGTCCTCGGTGTAAGTTCAGATTTCTCTACAATGTCCCTCACCACATAACTAGGAAGCCCTGAGCATGTGGAGTCTCCCACTGTGACTGCCCCAGCCACACATTGAGTCCTCCCACAAAGTCTCAGGTTTTCACAGTCCCAGCACAGAAGCCTCCCACAGTCAGGAGCTCCCAGCCCCCTGTTAGTTCTCCACACCAGAGTCGGGAGTCTCCACTAGCCTGGCTCCTGGGCACAAAAACAAGCTAGCACAGCTGTCGTGAATGTCGAAAATGGCACTTGCTCTATCAGCTCTTTACATGACACCGTGTAAAGTGATTGGGGAGAGAGAAATGTGTCCCTCTTTTTTTTTCTCCCCCTCCCCAAGTTGGATATGTACACTATCCCCCATGGGGCTCCAAGCCGAGTTCCCTCTAGGCTTCCTTGCAGCTTTATCACCAATGGCTTGGGCTGCTACAGTATGATCTCACCTCACTTTCCAGTGCTGGTACTTAGGCCATCAGGTGCTGGAGTCCTCTGAGTTGTGGGTGTCCATGCACTCCATGTAGGTCCACCATGACCTTCTAATCTGCATAGTTTCCTCTGCTGTTTTCTCCCTAACTGTTCCCTGAGACCACAGCTCTCCACTATTTTTTAACTATTTTCTCCTGGACTAGAGCAGTAAGCTCCCTCCCTATTCTGCCATAGTGGAACACCTCCCAATTGAATGATTTTTAACATTGTGCAGTGCTGCAAAATTGACACACATTCAGTAGAAACCATTCTCTTAATTTTTGTCTTTTCCTGGGCTATCATTGTGCACTATGATCCTCTCTCACAGTGCTGCACAGTAGTGGCCCAAGTTCCACATCACCCTCCGTGGTTCAGAGAAGAAACTGACCCTGCAGAGTGCAGTTTACCCTGAGTGGTAAACTGATGTTGCATGGATTGTGTACATTAAATGCACAGGGAATATCAGGACATAATCCCACTGTAAGTGGAGGAGCATGTGTGCTCTGACTTGCGAAGTCTTAGACGTGGACATTTTGATTTTTCCCAGTTTTTCATTCTAGTGATGTACGCTCCTTGCATTTGACTTTGTGCACTTGTGACAATTCTATAAGTTTCCTGGAAGAAAGTATCCTGGATCCTAGGACTTGTATTTTTAATTTAATTAAACTTACCAGATGCTCTTCCAAAGGTTTTACCCTCTTATATTTCTGTTATTTTCTAAAGTACCTGTTTCCCCTGAAGTGTTTTTTTACATTTTTTTAACTTTTATTTAATGAATATAAATTTCCAAAGTACAGCTTTTGGATTACAGTGCCTTTTCACCCCCCATAACCTACCTACCACCCACATCCCTCCCATCTTCCACTCCCTCTCCCCTTCCATTCACATCAAGATTCATTTTCAATTATCTTTATATACAGAAGATCAGTTTAGTATATACTCAGTAAAGATTTCAACAGTTTGCATTCACACAGACACACAAAGTGTAAAGTACTATTTGAGTACTAGTTATAGCATTGATTCACATAGTACAACACATTAAGGACAGATCCTACATGGGGAGAAAGTGCACAGTGATTCCTGTTGTTGACTTAACAATTGACACTCTTGTTTCTGGTGTCAGTAATCACCCTAGGCTCTTGTCATGAGTTGCCAAAGCTATGGAAGCCTTTTGAGTTTGCTAATTCTGATCTTATTTAGACAAGGCCATAGTCAAAGTGGAAGTTCTCTCCTCCCTTCAGAGAAAGGTACTTCCTTCTTTGACGGCCCATTCTTTCCGCTGGGATCTCACTCACAGACATCTTTCATTTAGTTTTTGTTTTTGTTTTTTGTTTTTTGTTTTTTGCCAGAGTGTCTTGGCTTTCCATGCCTGAAATACTCTCATGGACTTCTCAGCAAGATCCGAATGCTTTAAGGGCTGATTCTGAGGCCAGAGTGCTGTTTAAGACATCTGCCCTTCTATGAGTCTGCTGTGTATCCCACTTCCCATGTTGGATTGTTCTCTCCTTTTTAATTCTATCAGTTAGTATTAACAGGCACTAGTTTTGTTTTTGTGATCCCTTTGACTCTTAATCCTATTATGATCAATTATGAACTGAAACTGATCACTTGGACTAGTGAGATGGCATTGGTACATGCTACCTTGATGGTATTGAATTGGAGTCCCCAGGCTAAATGAGAATCATTTAGCCATTTATATTTGCCATTTTAGGGCATTTTTCAACTAAGCTCATTTACTTATTGACTTAAGGAACTTAATTATAATATAAGCATGGGAAGCATTTCTATAAGTCTCTGATTTGTTAAGGTTATGTACAAAGTCTTATCTCATAGAAGTCTGCTTTTTATGTTTGTTTTTATCACTTTTTTACCCTGTCAACCTTGTTATACAGTTGTTGATTTCCTGTCTTAGAAAAACCTCCTTACCAAAATGTTAAATTTATCATCTTTCTTTCAACTACTACTCTTGTTATTATATTAAATATGTTTACTGTATCAAATGATTATTTTTATCATATGAAGTGGTGTCTAAGCTTTTTTCTAAAATAAATTGTTTCCCATATAAATAGTCAGCTTTTTCCTTCTTCCCTTTTTTACTTCATCCTAATTTTCCATTTTGTCTTACGGATTACCAGTTGGAAATACAATGGTACTTCAACAGTCCATGAAAGGAGTATATGGGCACTCATTGCAATACTACTACACCTTTGTTTTTCGTTGTTTGTTTGTTTGTTTGTTTTGACAGGCAGAGTGGACAGTGAGAGAGAGAGAGACAGAGAGAAAGGTCTTCCTCTGCCATTGGTTCACCCTCCAATGGCCGCCATGGCCAGTGCAGTGCGGTGATCTGATGGCAGGAGCCAGGTACTTCTCCTGGTATCCCATGGGGTGCATGGCTCAAGCACTTGGGCCATCCTCCACTGCCTTCCCAGGCCACAGCAGAGAGCTGGACTGGAAGAGGGGCAACCGGGACATAATCTGGCGCCCCGACCGGGACTAGAACCTGGTGTTCTGGCGCCGCAAGTGGAGGATTAGCCTAGTGAGCCACGGCGCTGGACCTTTGTTTTGTAAACTTAATAATAAAAAAGGAAAAAGCTCAAGGAAAATGGAATTAAAAATTTTGTTCTGATGTAGAATTTTTCTAAATTCCACGCATAGTGTTTTTTTTTTAAGATTGATTAATTTATTTGAAGGACAGTATTAGAGGGAGACCTTCCATCCATTGGTTCACTTCCCAGATAGCTGTAATAGCCAGGGCTGGGTCAGTCTGAAGCCAGGACCTTCAGTCGGGTCTCCCACAAGGTGCAGGGGCCCAAGCACATGCACCTGAGAAAGCAGTGGTGGGTGGCATATTAGCAGGGAGCTGGATTGGAAGTAAAGCAACCAGAACGCAAACCAGTGCCCATGTGAGATACTGGTGCTAAACATGGTGGCTCCACAGTGCCAGGCCCCATGCATAGTTTTTACAGTGATACACGTCTTTCATGGATTTTTTTTTTTTTTGAAAACTGCCCAATATGTGTAAAGACTTTGGAAGGGGGCCAGCGCTGTGGCATAGATGAAGCCACCGGTCACAGTGCTGGCATCCCATATGGATGCTGGTTTGAGTCCTGGCTGCTCCACTTCTGATCCAGCTCTTTGCTATGGCCTGGGAAAGAAGTGGAAGATGACACAAGTCTTTGGGCCCCTACACCTATGTGGGAGACCTGGAAGAAGCTCCTGGCTTCAGATCAGCATAGCTCCGGCCATTGCAGCCATCTGGGGAATGAACCAGCAGATGGAAGACATCTCTCTTTGTCTCTTTGTCTCGCTCTGTCTTGCTCTGTCTCTTTGTCTCACTGTCTCGCTCTGTCACTTGCTCGCTCTTGCTCACTCTCGTTTGCTCTGTCTCTCTGCCTGCCTCTGCCTCTCTGTAACTCCACCTTTCAAATAAATCATAAAAAAAAAAAACCTTTGGAGCCAAGTTGAAATTTTACCTTCTACGTGTTTGTTGCTATGCTACATTCTGGGTACGCTATAGAAAACAGTAATTGCTTACCCTGAACACTCTCCTAATACACTAAAGAACATTTGTCAACTATATAGGAAACAAGCAAAATTATACAAGTTATTAGAGAAGTGGTAGTACATAGGACAGTCTTATACAATTCATGTTCAAAAGGAAAGGAGACAAATGAGGAAAAATACAACTTGTAGTCTTTAATAAATTGTAACATATGGTGAAATAGCAATCGCTGGTGGCCCTTAATTATTTTTGTTTTTGTTTTGCCAGTGGAATCATATCTGACCTTTTTCCTGGAGTCCAAATTCCAGAACATGATTATGGCATTTTGCAGTCAACAATCGTGGACGTGATGAATGGACAAAATCTTCAGCCTGAGATGTGTATGGTTAAAAAAGTGATCCAGTTCTATGAGACTATGCTAGTAAGGCATGGTGTTATGTTGGTTGGGCCAACAGGAGGTGGAAAGACCACAGTTTACCGAATACTAGCAGAAACTTTAGGGAATCTGCAAAAACTTGATACAGGCAACCCCTTTTTCCAAGCAGTTAAAACGTACATTCTTAACCCTAAATCAATCACAATGGGTGAATTATATGGTGAAGTTAACAACATAACCTTGGAATGGAAAGACGGTTTGATGGCACTAAGTGTCCGAGCAGCTGCAAATGATACTTCGGAGGACCATAAGTGGATCATCAGTGATGGGCCAGTGGATGCTCTTTGGATCGAAAATATGAATACAGTGTTGGATGACAACAAGATGCTTTGCCTGGCCAACAGTGAGAGGATAAAACTCACACCTCAGATCCACATGCTCTTTGAGGTAACTGTGTGCCTTGCTGTGGGGTGAGACCACAGGCTCAGCTGGCATTCCTTCCTTGTGTTAGTCTGTCTGCCACTGCTATAACCAAATACCAGAGGCTAGGCACATTATAAGGAGAAGTGGTTTATTTAGCTCACAGTTTTGGAGACTGGAAGGGCTGCTCCAGCTTGAATTTCAGTTGGGCTTGTGGTGAGGGCATAATGCCAGATGGCATCGTGGTGAGACTGGATGAAACAAGAAGCCAAAGACTGAGAAAAGGGTCGGTCTTGCTCTGTTAAAACAATCGTCACTTAATGACCTATGGTCCCACAAGAACTTCCTTAATCCTGTCCAGAACAGCACCCCAGTAACCTAATGACCCCCCACTAGATCCCACCTCGTAAGGGTCCCACCACCTCTTTGTTTTTTAAGATTGATTTAATTTATTTGAAAGGTAGAGTTACAGAAAAAGGGGGAGACAGATATTCAATCTGCTGGTTCACTCCCCAAATGGCTGCAACAGCTGAGCTGGGCTTATCCAGAGCCAGGAGCTTCTTCCAAGTCTCTCATGTGAGTGTAGGAGCCCAGAGACTTTGGCCATCTTCTACATTCCCAGATGCATTAGCAGGGAGCTACATCGGAAGTGGAGCAGCAGAGACTTGAACCGATGCCCATATGGGATGGCAGCACTGCAGGCGACAGCCTAATCAGCTACGCCACCGCACCAGCCCTCTTAGCACCTATTAACATTGTCCTTTTGGGTCTAAGCATTCAATCATAACTGTCATGAAATTGTTTTTTCCATACTGATATCATTCACTATCTAGTATACCAACTGTCATTTTATTTCTTTGTAGATACTTATTGAATTACTCTTTTGTAGTAGAGTTGCAACCCTGAGTGATTGCATTTGGTGCACATCCATATTTCAAATATTAGGACACCACCCACTTTCTCTACTCATTCATAACTATGAGATTGAATGCCTACTATGTGCTAGGTGTTAGGCTAGGTGTTGTGATGCAAGAAGAGAAAGGAAAGAGAAATTCAAGAGAAGAAAAAAAAAAAAACTGTTCCTGCCCATAAGGCTTTGATGATATCAACATATGTTCAAGTTTTTTGTGTGTGTTTTTGTTTTTTGTTTTACCTTATGCCTCACTTAAGTTTCCTTCCCCATTTCTAACTAATTACTGCTCTCCCACATTTCTTCCACATGAAGCCATTCAGTGCTAAACTTTCAAAGTGTGAATCATTCACATTGAGGTCCGAGGAACAAGGAAGTATCACGTTAACTGTTTCCTGCTAAACTTTCTTCAACTTTAGGTGCAAGATCTAAGGGTTGCCTCCCCTGCAACAGTAAGTCGATGTGGCATGGTGTTTGTGGATCCCGGAGAATTGAAATGGATGCCTTATGTTAAAACTTGGATGAAGAGTATTTCTAAAAAAGTAAGCACAACCAGGTATTTCCCAATGCCTCCATTCGTTAGGGCTCATGCTGACCAATAGTGCACAAGTAGCAATAGGTTAAGCGCTCCTTGTGGTCTAGTGAGGGAATTCCATCATCCTCTACAGCCCCTCCGCCACGTCTGCCTCCACTGTTATTCAGCCTACCTGGCTCTACTTCCTGCCTACCCTGCCTGACTTCTCTCCAGAACGGTTCCTCTCAAGTATAAACACAAGCTACTCCCTCAAGTGCCCAATGAAACACCTGGAACAGGCTGCAGCATTGAAAATACTTTGCAAAAAGCTCAAGGTTAATGAGATGGAGCTACAATGAAGAAAAAGAATATTTAAATCCAAACACTGTCGTTGTTTGTAGATTCTTAGGAGCCCCATAACCTCTCTGAGAGCCAGAGGAAAAATCAAAGTCCATTCACCTCCCACTTCAGTTGTAGAACAAAGAGCCAAGACACATTCTAACCTCAGAGGCCCAATTCAGAACAACTCGGTTCCAAACTATCCTCCATACCCTTTCCATTCTAAAGTAGCATTTTCTCTTCACCTTGACTTAAAAAGCGGTCGTTAGAAGTGTTTCCCCATCCCACCCCCTACTCCAAGGAAATCATCATCTCTGCCCCTACCCCTCCAGAAATGACATTGAAAACTTGCTTTTCTCATAACAATGCAGTACCTTATCAAAGAAACTCTGGAAAGGCGTTTGGCAAAGCTGCTAAGCCACTGTTTGGTACACCCATATCCCATATCAGAGTACCTAGATGCAAGTCCCAGCTCCACTCTCCGATTAACACTTACCCTGGGAAGTAGCAAGGGGAGACCAGGAAGTTCCTGGCTTTGGCCTGGCCCAGCCCTAACTGTTGGGGAGCATTTAGGAAGTGAACCAGTGGATGAAAGGTAGACCTCTTCCTTTCTCCCTCTCTCCCTCCCTCTAATAAATTAAACAACCAATTTTTTACAAAGTTATTCTCATAAATGAGAATTTTCATGTGTACAAAGAGATTGTAAACATTCCTGTAGTAATTTTTAATTAGCAGGTTTGGTTATGCTCAGAGCATTTTAGGTTTATGGAAAAATTGAGCAAAGTACAGAGTTGCCATGTACACCCCTGCCCCAAACACAGTTTCTCCTTTGTATTGGATGGATGCATGGTACATTTGTTAAAACTGCTGAGCCAATGATAACACATTATTGCTAACCAATGTCCATACTTCACATTTAAGATTCACTGTGTGTCATACAATCTATGGGTTTTGAAAAGTATGTACCCACCATTATATTATCATTTAGAATAGATTTTTAGGACAGTGAAACTAGACTCTATCTGTATATCAATTCTTATCTACAAACCCCTAGAAACCATTTTACTATCTCTTCCAGAGTGCCATACAGTTAAAATTATATAGAACATAGCCTTGACAGACTTAGCAATATATATTTTTTTCACTTAGCAAAGTGAAAGGCCTCCATGTCTTTCTGTGAGTTGATAGCTTATTTCTTTTTAGCACTGAATAATATTACTTCAGATAGATGTACCATTGTTCATTTATCCATTCACCTTCCAGAAGATATGTCCAAGTTTAGGCAATTATGAAAACGTGTAGGCTCTAGTGTGTAGGTTTTTGTGTGGACATAGCTTTCAACTCATTTGGGTAAATTCCCAGGAGTATAGTTGATGGATCATATGGTACATGGTTAGTTTTGTAAGAATCTGTCAGACTCTCTTCCTGAGTGGCTTTAATCATTTTGTATTTCCACCAACAATAATAAGAGTATCTATTGCCCATGTCATAGCCAGCACTGGGCATCATCAATGTTTGGGATTTTATCTACTCTATCATGTAATGCTATCTTGTTGCTTTAATTTGCAATTCCCTAATTACATATGACTTCATATGCTGGCTCGTAAGCTGTACATCTTCTTTAATATGTCTGTTAAAAAAGGTCTTTGTTCCATTTTTTAATTTTATGTGCTTTCTTATTGTTGGGTTTTGGGGGGTGTATATCTTGGATACAAATATTCTATCAGATTTTGTATTTTGCAGATAGTTTCTGCAAGTCAATGTCCTGTATTGTTATTCTTAACAATACAAATACAAAAATTTCTGTTCAAATACTGTAGTCTTTCACAGAGCAGCTTTTTACTTTAATGAAGTCCACTTAATCCATTTTTTCTCAAATATACTTTTGATATTATATCTAAACTTTTAAAACCCAGTCACCTAAATCTCTCTCATGTTCTGTAAGTTTTATATCTTGTGTTTTACATTTAGTTTTACTACGCATTTTGAATTAATCTTCATAAAAGGCATACTGTCAGTATCTAGTCTTTTTTTCTGCTTATGGATATCCAGTTGTTCCAGCACCACTTGTTGAAAAAACTATCCTTTCTCTATTAGCTTGCAGTTTGCTGTATCTGTCTGGGTCTATTTCTGAGCTGTCTATTCTGTTCTGTTGACCTATTTTGTCCCTTTGCCAACCTTGCATTCTTGATTACTATAACTTTATAGTAAATCGGGGTCTTCCTACTCTGATCTTCAATATTTTATTGGCTAGTCTGGGTATTTTGCCTTTCTACTTAAACTTTAGGTTTGATTTGCCAATATCCTCCATATAACTTACTGGAATCTTAAATAAGATTGTATTATTTATAGATGAAATTAGGAAGAACTGAAACCCTAACAAAGTTTAGTTTTCTCTCCATTTATTAAGGACAACTTTGACTTGTTTCATGAGTGTTAGTTTTCCTCAAAGAGATTTAATACATATGTTGTTAGCTTTATAATGATTTAATTGTTAATGACATTGTATTTATCATTTCAAATTCCAGTTGTTGACAGTATACAAAAAAGTGACTTATATTCGCATGTGTTAACTTCATATCCTGCCACCTTGCTTTCCTAAGTTCCTGTTTTGTTTTGTCAATTTGTGGGGAAGTTTGATTTGGACAGTTATGTTCTGTGAACAAATACTTTTACTTCTTTCTAGTCTGTATAACTCTTATTTTCTTTTATTGTCTTATTGCATTATCTAGGACTTCTTGTGCAATGTTGAGTAGAAGTGGAATGAGGAACTGAATTCATTTTGAACTTTCTAAACTATTCTTTCTACCTTTCATAGATATTAAACTTCTATATTTCTATTCTTAATTGTTAAACATCATTAACAGAGGAGAGTACATGAAATATATGTATGTTGACAGTTTAAGAATTAATAATAAAACTGGGCTGGCGCCGCGGCTCAACAGGCTAATCCTCCACCTAGCGGCGCCGGCACACCGGGTTCTAGTCCCGGTCAGGGCACCGGATTCTGTCCTGGTTGCCCCTCTTCCAGGCCAGCTCTCTGCTATGGCCAGGGAGTGCAGTGGAGGATGGCCCAAGTCCTTGGGTCCTGCACCCCATGGGAGACCAGGAAAAGCACCTGGCTCCTGCCTTTGGATCAGCGCAGTGCGCCAGCCGTGGCAGCCATTGGAGGGTGAACCAATGGCAAAAGGAAGACCTTTCTCTCTGTCTCTATCTCTCACTATCCACTCTGCCTGTCAAAAATAAATAAATAAATAAAACTAATACTCCTGTGCTCATTACCAGGTAGGAATTCAAATGTTATCAACTATCCAGAATCTTTTCCATGTGTTGCAAATGTGTCCTTAAATTTTGCTTCATATTCTTTCATGTTGGTCAGCATGGAGGTTTTGACCAGCTGCATTTCTGGCCTGGGCTGATTCACCATTCCTCGGGCAACCTGGTGGTTCCCCACTCTTCAAAGGTCGCCACATTGATGCCAAACTTAGTGCAAACAGGTGATCGACATAGCACACTACAGCCCAGGACTCTTGGGTTCAAGCAATCCTCCTGCATTAGCTTCCCCAGTACCCGGGGCCACAGTACTGGTGTCACACCTCTGTGCCTTGAGATTATTTTTTTAATGCTTACATCTTTTGGTCTAAAGGTCGCTGAATATACAGATTTTAACTAATCTCTTTAAATCTAATTATATATTTCATCTGGTCTTGCTAAAATATTCTTTGTCTCCTTTTCAGCTGAATGAGGAAACTCAAGAATATTTATTGAACCTTTTTCAACGTTATGTTGATGAAGGTTTAAATTTTATCAACAAGAAGTGCAGCCAAGCAATACCACAAGTAGACATCAGCAAAGTTACCACCCTGTGTTGCTTATTGGAGTCTTTAATACTTGGGAAAGATGGAGCTAACTTGGCAATGGTATGAGTAGTTTTATTACTACTATGATGCTAGGAAAATAAGATTGTACAGATCCTTTATAAGTAAATCAAAGTTTTCTGAAATGATTAACATTCCTTCTAACTTGAAAATCTAGAGTCTATAGCCTATTCCTCTACTAAACATTGGATTCCTTACTGTCTAAAACATATTTCCAATCTGTTTTACCACATATTTCCAATCTGTTTATGCAACTTGCATATGCAGTCATAAGCAAAGTTGTAGTAGTCAGTTGAAAGACAGCTTTGGGCTTCTTTTCCTAATATATCCTGTCACTCACTTTTTTCTCAGTCTTCTTGTATATAACTATAAGAACATATCATTCTACACCACTGAATGAGGTATAAAAATATACGTGGTGTCCATTTATGTGTCAACAAAAAATAAAGACCTCTAGACTTTACAACTTAGGAGTCCTGTGTTTTCATATAAAACATAAAACTGTTTCTCTTTATTCTTTCAGGAGCAGACAAAACTGAACACTGTACTGTGTCAGACTTTTGTATTTTGTTATTTATGGTCTTTGGGTGGAAACTTAACTGAAAACTATTGGGATTCTTTTGATACATTTATTCGAACACAGTTTGATGATAATCCTGATGCCAGGGTAAGAACAAAAGAAATTCAAACGTAGTAATTCTTAATCACTAAAATTAAACTTCAAAACTCTAAGAACCTTATTTCTACTGTGAATGTAAATTATTTACCAAGAGAATTTTTGAACTATTAGCTTTTTAACTATATATATATATATATATATATATCATTCATTGCATTAAAACATTTAGACTTCTCCAAGTTATATGAAGAAGTATAGGTATGTAAAAACTTATAGATTAATATTAAATTTCTGCTTTATAGATCTCTCTCACAGTATGGTTTGTAATTTTAAAGTAACTTTCTGTGTATCCTAAGACTAAGTAAGTGAATAAAGATAGAATAATGACACAAACAGGTCTCTCACTGTTAGAGATTTATAAATATGGGAGGAGAAAAATTAGAATGTACCCTGTGTTACTGCATTGCAATTGGAGGTGTCAGTACTTGTGAATTTTCAAAATATTATCATATATACACATAAACATGAAAATTGATGTTTGTGTATTCTTAAATTACAGTACTTTCAAGGTAGTTTTATTAGGGCATAACCTCTCATTCATCAAGGAGCCTCTGTGTGTATGTTACATGTGTCTATGTATATTCATACATACACAAATCCTTAATTCTCTGCTAAGAGAAATTAGACACAGTGACACCTCAGTAGCACAAGGAGCATAACCAGCATCCAAATTCCTATATCGTTTGCTCTGCTAATGGGAATCGGGAATCCTTAGTGAAAGAGTTGATTCCAAGACTGGTATACATACTGGGAATGTACAAAATGAGCCTGGATCTTCTAATGCTGAATAATAAAGAAGAATACGGAGAATGATGGGACATGTCAGAACTCAGGAGCCAGCTTGGAGGGACTCCACTGGTCAAAACTGGGTATATCAGAGCATAAAAATAAATGATGACTGTCTAAAATTTTATCTCTGAATAAAATAATAGTGTGCACTTACCAACTTTTAACAAAATCGTATATGTCTAAATAAGTATGTAAAGGAGGCCAGCGCTGCGGCTCACTAGGCTAATCCTCCACCTGCGGCGCTGGCACCCCGGGTTCTAGCCCCGGTTGAGGCGCCAGATTCTGTCCCAGTTGCTCCTCTTCCAGTCCAGCTCTCTGCTGTGGCCAGGGAAGGCAGTGGAGGACAGCCTAAGTGCTTGGGCCCTGCACCTGCATGGGAGACCAGGAGGAAGCACCTGGCTCCTGGCTTCGGATCGGCGCAGTGTGACAGCCATAGCGCCCATTTCGGGTGAACCAATGGAAAGGAAGACTTTCTCTCTGTCTCTCTCTCTGTCTAAATCTTCCTGTCAAAAAAAAGTATGTGAAGGAGAAGTAAAAGCTCTTCCTTAAGACCAATCCCAACTAATTGGTGTAGCAGGAGTCATGGATAGAATTAGGAAGTCATTATATTATACCATTATCATAATATTGATTTATTCAGGAATCATCAATGGATACTAAAACCAGTAGGTGAAATTTTATTTACATAATTTGAATATTTACATAGTGTGAAACAATATTTACATAGTTTGAAAGTATTTCCACAAATTAATATGCTCAAAGACAAAAATCTTCTTAAGATTTATTTGAAAGACATGATTAGAGACAAGTGTCTTCCATCCACTGGTTCTCTCCCCAAATGGCTGCAACAGTCAAAGCTGAGCCAATCCAAAGCCAGGAGCTAGGGGCTGCTTCTGGGTCTCATGTGGGTGCAAGGACCTAAGGATTTGAGCCATCCTCCACTGCTTTCCCAGGCTCATTAGCAAGGAGCTGGATCGGAAGTGGAGCAGCCAATACTCAAACCAGCACCCATGTGTGATTCCAGCGCTGCAGGCCAGGGCTTCAACCCACTGTGCCACAGTGCCAACCCCCAAAAATAGTAGCTTTAATAGAAACTGTGCAGATGTTAACTTTTAATTACTTGATTAATTTAACTTTGTTAGTGTCAAGTCTTCCTCCTGAACTGGGACACTGTGAAGGCTACATTCTTGTCTTTGTGATTTCTATTCAAAAATACATACCCAGACTATAATCCTGAGAATACACCTGAAAAACCCAAACTGATCAATATTTTCTAAAATAAACTGGCTCAAATATGTCCTTTCATGAGACACAAAAGCTGAGGAGCTTTTCTAGATGAAAAGAGACTAATGACATAGAACTAAGTATAATACAGACTTGGACTTGGAAAAAAAAGTATAGTTACTGGAAAAATTGGCAATACTTGAAGAAAGAATAGAAAACATAGTAATATCAGTGTTTAATATCCTGATTTTGGTTATTTTTACCATGGTTATGTATGAACATGTTCTTAGAAAATATACACTCAGCTACTTAAAGTAAGGTGGAATCATTTGTACAATTGCCTCTCACAGAGCTGGAGAAAGATGGTAATAAAGGAAATACTGCAAAATGTAACAATTGATAATTCTGGAAAAAGGACACATGAGAAATCTTTGTAATACTCTTAATCTAATTTTAAAAACTTAGAGAATCCTTTTTCTTTTGGTAGCTTAATTTTTCTTTAAGAATCTGACCTTTAGATTAGGATTTTCAGTAAACGTGAGACCCTACTGGATCCTTCAGGTGCTTGTGGCATTAAGACCAGACTCAAGACAACTGGGCTGTTAAGACAGACACACCCACCAGTTCCATGCAAGTCATGTGGGATCATCAGAGGGCAGCAGGAGATGGCTCTTAAAACCTGACAAAAGATGTTACACGGGACCTCAAGAGGATTTTTCAAATAGGATAGGAATGGGTTTTAGCCTAATGGTTAAGATGCCTGCATCTCACATCAGACTGTTCAGGATCAACCCCCAGCTCCAGCTCCTGACTCCAGCTTCCTGACAATGCAGACTCTAGGAGGCACCCATGATGGCTCAAGTGAGTAGGTCCCTGCCTCTCACATGAGACCTAGAATTATGCTCCTGGTTCCTGGCATTGCAGGCATTTGAGGAGTGAAACAGTAGATAGGTTCTTTTGTTCACTCTCACTCTGTTCCCACCTCCACCCCTCAAATTTTGAAAAAGAAATGAGCCTTCTCTCCTTTGTGACTGTAATAAACAACTCCCTTGGATCCCTTCATTCCCCATGGCTACTACCTGAAGTTCTTGAGTTCCTCATATGGATTATAAGATCATTGAAGACAGACTGAACCTCCTTTAGCACTTTTCCCCAGCACCAAGTACAGGTTGTGACATGGAATAAACCTCTCAATGCTAAATTGAATTGAAAGTGCTTTACAATTCCAACACAGGATTTTAATATAACCATATCAGATTTTTTTCATTCATTGTATTGCATAATTATGTTTAAAGAAATGGTCTCTATAGAAAAAGAAATCCAAATCCATTTATCTTCTTTGATCACCCTTGTTTCTGTGAGACTGTGTCTCCTACCATGTGTCAATATGATCTACTGCCTATTGAAAGCCGGCTTTAATTGTGTGCTTTAGCTTCCCAGCTCTGGGGATCTGTGGAGCATTCACATGGACTTTGACACCAAAAGGCTGGATCCCTGGGAAAGAATCATACCTACCTTCAAGTACAGCCGAGATGTCCCATTTTTTGAGATGCTTGTCCCCACGACTGACACAGTGCGCTACGGGTATCTGATGGAGAAGCTACTGGCTGTCAAACATTCAGTGTTGTTCACTGGCTTAACTGGAGTTGGCAAGGTGGGAAACCTATGTCAGACAAGAAGTACTATCCAAAAACATAGGGATGGGAGGCAGCACCAGAAATGATAAAGTATTTCTCAGGAAATTTTTATGCCTGTCTTAGGAAGAAAGTAACTATGGTGACTCTATGTCAACCCTGGGAATTACTCCAAGGCTTGGTGGTTTGTGAATAGATCCTTAGGTTGATATTACATAAACCAGAAATTCCTGCATACCAGTGTTTATGTACAGGGGCTTTTGTGTTGTATCCCATTGGTATTTCTGAGACTACCACTTCACTGGTTATGTGGGAACTGGCCAGAGCAGTTTGTGTCCCTAAAAGATCACTGATAAAGATGAACTTGTCCCATCTGCTGATTTACTTCTAGCTGACACAGCACTGGTATCATCATGCTGTTTGGGGGAGGCAGGAAGTCAGAGGACCGTTTGGGCTTCTTGGCTTTGTCTACCCAAATGGGTTCACTGTTTCCCCCTAAAATATTTCTAAAACAAATGTGGATCTTTTGTGACTACTCCTATCAAATTGGCTTGGATAGTAACCAAGATGGAATTTAGAAAAACTAAAATAAAACCTTCTGCTGAGGTAGAGTTGATAAGAACATTTCTTTGGTTCTGATATATATAATTAAGTGGGTATCTAGTAAAAGCAAAGTACACATTTCTATCTGACTTTAAGCTCTCTTGTTATCCTACTACTTGTACTCAATTATAACTGATATAGGCAACCAAAAGATATTAAATGTGAATTTAATTAACTTTTTATTTAAAGTCTGTTATTGCAAAAGGATTGCTGAATAGAATACAAGAATCGGCTGGATATGTCCCTGTTTATCTCAATTTTTCTGCCCAAACGTCATCTGCAAGGACACAAGAGATCATTGAGTCGAAACTGGAAAGGAAAAGAAAAAACGTCCTAGGTAAGAATTATCCTTTCAGTTGGTCGCACACAAATTATTCATAAAACTAATGTGTCATACAATCAGTGCTTGTCATGACAACTGGGTATTTTCTCTGTTTAATTTATGTTCTGCGCTTACTTTGTAAAGGTGACTCTTTCCTATGCTGGATCTCTCAGCGTGTGATCTCATTTCCGTTGCCCTCATCTTTGACTCAGAACATCTTCAACCTCTGCCTCTCCAGGCTCTTCACCCTTGCACTGATTTCCTCCCATTTAAGACAGACCACCCTCTTTATATCTTGCACGTTCAGGTCTCTGAACTCCATGGGGAACCAGCCTAGAACTGTTCAACCCAGTTGTGTGGTATCACTCTTGTCCATCCTTCCTTATTAACTTCTAGGATAAATAACTTAAATTCCAGGTCACGTTCAGACATTTTTGAGTCTGGACCAATGCAAAATTTCAATCTCAAACGTAATTCAAAGTTGCTCCTCTCCTGTGCCATAGCCAGGGTTGTGGCTCCAGGTACTAGTGATGAGGAGAGGCATGGGCGCTCTTTACTGCTCCCCACTCCCACTGTTGGTGATTCTGGTGAGTTGGGATTGGGGGAGGTGGTGAGGAAAGGACAAGTGTCTCCCCCTGGCTGGCAGTGAGATGGCCTCTCCGTGGATGGCCTCTGTGAAGGTGCTGGTCATGTTTTCAGGAATGCAATTCTGAGGGGCTCCACACAGTTATTGCAGGTGAGGCACTGGCCTCCCCATGGGAAGGCTCTCTGGGTTAGAAATCAGGTTCTCAGCCCCCACTGAGTCCCATCTCGCTGCACCCCCTTACGACTGGAGTCCTTTTACCCAGCCCTCAGCCCTCTGGGTGGACACCCAGCAAACACTCCAGCCCAGCTGCCATCCACACACTCATCCATAGACCCTGTCTTGCCAAATAGTGGGATTGCCAGCTGTTTCACTGACCCATCTCCCAGCTCCCCTTCTGCTAAAGTAGACTCGGGCAACAGATGCAAATCTGTTCCTTGCTGGGTGCTGCTGATCTTTATGAATAATTCTCTTAGATCCATTTCCCACGTATGTCTTGTTACTTGGCTTCCAAGGTCCAGAAGATGGAGTACTGAGTTTTCCTCAGTTATAAGGAATCTCCTTCCATCATTAATTGTAGCCACAGGGATATGTCTATTTGCCCATCCGTTCTCTAATTCTGGATGCTAGAGTGGGTGGAGTCGCCTCCTCTGCTTGCGTTGCTTGCTTTCCTCTGCTACAGTTCATTCTTCCCAAGATGAATGGGTGCTTTGATTTTTATTACATTAAATACAGCATGAACAGCTCCATCATCCTAGATCTCCCTTGGGTGTGATCAGAATGCTTTTGGATATCTAACCTTGTTTTCCCTGTCAGGATAGTAAGGGATTATTTATGGAAGGAAACGTTTGGCATTCCACTCTGGTTTCTTTTTTGAAAATAAAATGTCCTTCTTCACCCATGCCCAGGCCATGCTGCTGGGATTAGAAAAGATCCAGACCTTGCTGGGAGTTGCCACCATCATATGCTCTGAGAGTGAGGGTGAGGGGCCATCTGTGAGGACACTGTGGACATCCTAGCCTGGCCAGGTCTTCATCTACCTCCAGGAACCTGGATGAGGCTGGAGGGAGGTCTGGACTTCCCAGGGCAGAACTCCACTGGGCCTTCCTTACAACAGATCTGAGCTCACTATGGTTAACAATGGGTCATTGAATCAAAAGCCATCCCTAAGCCTTGCCTTGAGTTTTTCTAAGGGAAAAGCCTGATTCTTAAATTAAACTCATGCTATTTCCCCAGGAGCACCTGGAAATAAACGTGTTGTGATTTTTGTCGATGACTTAAATATGCCCAGACTGGATCGCTATGGCTCTCAGCCTCCCATTGAACTGCTACGGCAGTATCAAGACTTCGGCGGATTTTATGACAGGAACAAACTCTTTTGGAAAGACATACAGGTGACTTTAGGTTTTAAACTACTATTTGTTGTATTTAAATTTAAATAATTAGGAAATATTATATATTAACTTTCTAGGATTACCATAGCAAAATATTACAGATTGGGTGGCTTGAATTATAGAAATCAATTTTCTCATAATTACCAAGGCTAGAAATTCAACACTAAAATGTGGGCAAGTTTGTTGCATTCTGAGTCTTTTCTCTTTGGCTTGTTGATGGCCATCTTCACCCCTTGTCTTTATGTGGGCTTCCCTCTTGTCTGTGTCCTCAACACCAGTCTTTGGATAAGGACCCACCCTAGTGACCACATTTTAGCTTAATTACCTCTATATATCCCCTATAAAAAGATAGAGTCCCATTCTGAGATAGCAGGGATAAGGACTTGAATGTATGATTTGGGAGTAGGGGACACTGTTCCGCTCCTCACGTGTGGCCTCCGTGTTTCTTGGAGGTAATGCAGTGCCTTTGATCTGTAATGTATTCTTGCCTTGCTTGCCTCAGGAATTTCATGGACGAGTGAAACAGTCCCTGCCTCCCGCAGAGCTCGGCTTCAGAGGGCAGATATTTACAATGCAGGGTGATGCATGGGGTGAGACAGAGCAGCAGTGGTGGTGCTGGATTGGAAATGGGAAGGGCCTCCCGGAGGAGATCCTGGAGCCAGGTTACGAAGGGAGAACACATCAGAGCAAGAAAAGGGCACGTCTTGTGTCTCGGAAGCAAAGCATGTGAGATACCATGGTGATGTGCATTGTGACTACCAAAGCGGGGTCACATCCCAGAGGGTCGTGGCCCCATGATGAGGAGCATGGACTTTTCCTGCCAGTGATGGGGAGCCCATGAAGGAAGTGGTATGGAAAGATCCCCTTGACTGCAACAAACGGAAGGGCTAGACAGGAGGCAAGATGAGAAACCCCAGCCTCCAAGGGGAGAGGAGACAAGGGTTGCAGCCGCAGTGTGGTGATGTGAGGGACCAGCAGGGTTTAGGAGGCAGATCAGTAGAATTCGTGGGGTATGGGCTCAAATGGAGAGGGTAGAACCTGGATTGATTGCTCCATTTGTATTCTGGAGAACAGCAACCACCATCCTTGGGACCAGCGCTGTGGCGCAGTAGGTTAAAGCCCAGCCTGCCACACTGGCATCCCATATGGGCACCAGTTCAAGTCCCGGCTACCCCATTTCCATTCTAGCTCACTGCTGATGGCCTAGGAAAGCAGTAGAAGATGGCCCGCATGCTAGGGCCACTGCACCCACCTGGGAGACCTGGAAGAAGCTCCCGGCTCCTGGCTCCTGGCTTCAGATCAGCACAGATCTGGCCACTGCACCCATTTGGGGAGTGAACCAGTGCATAGAAGACCTTTTTCTGTCTCTCCTTCTGTTTGTAACTCTATCCCTCAAATAAAATATTTAAAAAAAAGAAACCATCATCCTAGATAAGAACTGGGGGACACGTCTGGCGTGAGTTTAATTTTGCTTATAAGAAAAAATAATTGGAGTTTACACTCACCATTTACCCTTTGCCTGGCATGCACCACTTTCTTCACCCTGCCTGAGGATCTCCACTTCAGGCATCGCTTCCTTGGTGGGACCTCTTCTGAACCCATACACCAAGTGAGCTTCCCCTTCAAAGCGCCACAGTACGTCCCTTCCCTTTAAAGAATTTTACCAAAATGTGTATGTATGTAGTTTTAAAAACTGACTTAATGAATTGGCCTAAATCTCCATGAAGACGGAAAAGGTTGCCTTTGCTCTTGACTTTATACCCAGGAGAGCCCAGCACAATGATGCAATTTTTGGGTGTAGAACCTCACTGTCTGCGCATTCTGTGTTTGCCAATTCACCTACTCAAAAAAATTTATTTGCAACCACAAATTTTACTAACTGAAGCCCTTCTTGGTCATTTGCAGATGTGGCCAGAGTAGCAAAAAGTTCTAGTCACCCAGCTCACGGCTGAAGTCACACAACATTCTGCCTTTCTGTTTCAGCTGTCAGGCTACAAATGGTGCCCTGTTCATTGTCTATGTAGTACCACATTTTCTTGCTGTTTTTGGTGATACCATTGTGTAAAATGACCCCAAGTGCAGTGCCAAATATCATGTTCCTAAGCTCAAAAAGGCTGGAGAAAATATGTAGAGTGTTAGAAGCTTCATTTAGGTATAAGTTCAATGTAAATAAACCAACATATAAAGTAAGATATCTTTAAACAGACACATACTCAGAAACAAGGTTTGTTGATCATTTGATAAAAATATGACCAGAGATTCAAAGGAAGTTAATCTTATAATTTCCATGGGAAAACAAGCTCAGTATTTGACATTTGGCATCCCAGCCTACTTTATAGAATGTAACTACCACAAATAATGAGAATTAACTATACTTAGTATTTGTTTAAATAGTGAATATATTTTAATCCAGATGCAAAGTATTGAAGATTGAAGTTTTGCAACAATGTAAGTGAATCAGCTGAGTGGCCTTGAGCAACTTACTTAACCATAAAGGGCCTTGAATTTTTTTTTATCTATGAAATGGAGGTAATGGTGGTCTGCTGGAGTGTTGTAAGGATTAAGCATTGAATGATGTGTGCAAAACTGGCAATGCTGGCATATGGTAGGGGCTCAAAACATGTTGGCTGTGAGTCCTGCTGTAAGGGTGGGCAGATCACATCTCTCTTGACCGGATGACCTGAGTGGATTTCTCCCACACAGGATGTAACCATCACAGCAGCATGTGCTCCTCCAGGTGGTGGACGTAACCCCGTGACGCCCCGCTTCATCCGGCACTTCAGCATGCTGTGCCTCCCAATGCCCTCGGAGCACAGTCTGAAACAGATCTTCCAGGTGAGGATGGACTCGCACATAGACCAGGGGCAGGGGAGGAAAAGTATTAGTTCCAGGGTTCCTACAATCAAGAGTGTTGCCAGGCATCCCATTCATCCCTCCTTGAGTGACACACAGCTCAGCATGGGCACCCAGAGAGTGGTGGTGGGTAACGCCATCACTTCCTCCTGCGTGTGTGCTCTCAGACATGACAGTGACAAAGTCCAGGGAACAGAAAGTACTTGTATGAATGCAATTTCAGGGGTAGGAAATGGTAAATAGCACAGGTAGAATGAGACTAGATGACAAGTCTGAAGAGCTGACTTTGTCTGCAAGCACACAGTGATGGGGGAATTAACTGGGCTTCCAAGTTCACCTTTGTCGGCCTCTTCCAACAGAGGTCCTAGTACAGAAGAGAAACTTTTGGTTGAATACTGTAATCAATACACAATTCTTCTTAAGTGCTGAAACTTAACTGAAAGTGATCACTGTTAAATATAAGAGTGGGAGTAAGAGAGGGAAGAGATGTGCAATTCGGGACATGCTCAAGCTGACTTCCCTCAAATGGTAGAGTTAGAAACATACCAGGGGATTCCAATTCAATCCCATCAAGGTGGCATGTACCAATGCCATCTCACTAGTCCCAGTGATCAATTTATGTTCACAATTGATCATAATGATAGGACTAAGAGCCAAAGGGATCACGTAAACAAGAATAGTGTCTGCAAATACTAGCTGATAGAATCAAAAAGGGAGAGAATGATCCAACATGGGAAGCAGGATACACAGCAGACTCATAGAATTGCAGATGTCCTAAACAGCACTCTGGCCTCAGAATCAGCCCTTAAGGCATGCAGATCCGGCTGAAAAGCCCATGAGACTATTTCAGGCATGGAAAGCCAAGACACTCTGGAAAAAAAAAAAAACCCTAAATGAAAGATCTCCGCGAGTGAGATCCCAGTGGAAAGAATGGGTCATCAAAGAAGGAGGTACCTTTCTCTGAAGGGAGGAGAGAACTTCCACTTTGACTATGGCCTTATCTAAGTAAGATCAGAGTTGGTGAACTCAAAAGGCTTCCATAGCCTTGGCAACTCATGACAAGAGCCTAGGGTGATTACTGACACCAGAAACAAGAGTGTCAATTTGTTAAGTCAACAACAGGAGTCACTGTGCACTTACTCCTCATGTAGGCTCTCTGTCCTTAATGTGCTGTACATTGTGATTTAATGCTATAACTAGTACTCAAACAGTATTTTTCACTTTGTGTTTCTGTGTGGGTGCAAACTGTTGAAATCTTTACTTAATATATGCTAAACTGATCTTCTGTATATAAAGAAAATTGAAAATGAATCTTGATGTGAATGGAAGTGGGGAGGGAGAGGGAAAGAGGAGGGTTGCAGGTGGGAGGGAAGTTATGGGGGGGGGAAGCCATTGTAATCCATAAGCTGTACTTTGGAAATTTATATTCATTAAATAAAAGTTAAAAAAAAAGGGGCAGAGTCAGCACGTCCACAACCATAGTATGTGCAAAGGGATTTTCTGTTCAAATTGAAATTGCTTACACCCATGGAAAATTGTTTTAAATAAATCTGAATTGATTTTGATAAGCTCTTTAGGAGTAATGTGAAGATGATATATAAAAAGGGCCACATTTTGGAAAACTTTGGGAGAATACTCTCTGATATGAAACAGTGTAGCTTAGCTCCTGTAAATAAATGCCTAATTAGAGAATATGCTGTATTGACTGCTTCCCATGTTGGAGCCGTCCCTCCTTTTCAATTTTATTATTATCAAACACTTTTCCTATTTATATGATTGCTTCAACACTTGAGCCTATCTATAGGATCATTTTGATACTTCTATCCGTATGATCTCTAACACTTAAAATGTTGTTTTTACTAACCAGCTTAAAGGGATTTGGGATCCCATGGCAAATTTTTAAGCTGTACTCTTGGAGTTAAGTCCATAGGAATGTATGCAGAACTATATTGCTTTACAGTTACAAACTTCATAGATCTCACAATTGCATCTTTAGGGTCCCAATGGTTCTTCCGTCTGTGCCCAACCTCCCACCCACACTCCGCACCCCTTCCCTCTCTTATTTATAACTGATTTATTTTCAATTAATTTATACACATATGGTTCACTCTATGTTAAATAAAGAGTTCAATGATTAATATGAAAGAAAAAATGGCAAATAAAATAAAAGGAAAAATATACAAAATACAAAAAACAAACCTTCCTCAACAGTCAAGGCATGGGCAGTTCAGTGTCATGGGTTCTCAAAGTGTCAATTTCACTTCTACAGATTGCCTTTTAGGTGCTCTATTAATTATCACAGGTCAGGGAGAACATATAGAATTTGTTCCTTTTGAGACTGGCTTATTTCATTATGTATGTTTTCCAGCTTCATTCATTTTGTTGCAAATGACTGGATTTCATTTTTTAACTGTTGTGTGGTATTCTGTGGTGTACATATTCTCACAATTTCTTTATCCAGTCTTTAGTTGACAGGCATTTGGGTTGATTCCATCTCTGTTTTTTTTTTTTTTTTTTTTTTTTTTTTTTTTTTTTTTTTTTTGACAGGCAGAGCTAGACAGAGAGAAAGGCCTTCCTTTCTCTTGGTTCACCCCCCAAATGGCTGCTACAGCTGGTGCACTGTGCTGTTCTAAAGCCAGGAGCCAGGTGCTTCCTCCTGGTCTCCCATGTGGGTGCAGGACCCAAGCACTTGGGCCAGCCTCCACTGCCTTCCCAGGCCACAGCAGAGAGCTGTACTGGAAGAGGAGCAACTGGGACAGGATCCAGCACCCCAACCAGGACTAGAACCTGGGGTGCCGGCACTGCAGGCAGAGGATTAGCCTAGTGAGCCACGGCACTAGCCTGATTCCGTCTCTTTGCTATTGGGTATTGAGCTATGATAAACATGGAAGTACAGATAGCTCTTTCATATGCTGATTTCATTTCCCTTGGGTAAATTCCCAGGAGTGCAATGGCTGGGGCATATGGTAGATCTATATTTCAGATTTCTGAGGTATCTCCACACTGTCTTCCATAGTGGCTTTACCAGCTTACAATCCCAGCAACAGTAGGTAAGGGTATCTTTTTCCCCACATCTTCTCCAGCAACTGTTTTTAAGATTTTATTTATTTGAAAGTCAGAGTTACACAGAGAGAGAAGGAAAGGGCAGAGAGAGATCTTCCATCCACTGGCTGACTCCCAAATTGGCTGCAACAGCCAGAGCTGTGCCAAACTGAAGGCAGGAGCTTTCTCCAGGTCTTCCCACACAGGTGCATGGGCCCAAAGACTTAGAGAGAGAAGGAAAGGGCAGAGAGAGATCTTCCATCCACTGGCTGACTCCCAAATTGGCTGCAACAGCCAGAGCTGTGCCAAACTGAAGGCAGGAGCTTTCTCCAGGTCTTCCCACACAGGTGCATGGGCCCAAAGACTTAGGCCATCTTCTGCTTTCCCAGGCCATAGCAGAGAGCTGGATTGGAAGTGGAGCAGCCACGACTCAAACTAGCACCCATATGGGATGCCGGCACTGTAGGCAGCAGCTTTACCCACTATACCACAGTGCCGGCCCCTTCAGCAATTGTTGTTCATTGATTCCTTATGAGAACCATTCTAATGGGGGTGAGGTGAAACCTCACTGTGGTTTTGATTTGCATTTATCTTACTGCTAGCAACCCTGTGCATTTTTTCATGTATCTGTTGGCCATTTGGATTCAGTCTTTTGAAAAACGTCTTAGTCCTTGGCCTATCTCTTAACTGAGTTGTTTGTTTTGTTGTTGAGCTTCTTGATCACTATATATTCTGATTACTAATCTTTTATCAGTTGTGTAGTTTGCAAATATTTTCTCCCACTCTGTTGGTTGTCTCTTCACTTTGCTGAGTGTTTCTTTTGCAGTGCAGAAGTTTCTCAATTTGATATAATCCCATTTATAGATTTTGGCTTCAATTGCCTGTGCCTTTGGGGTCTTTTCTAAGAACTACGTCTGTGCTGATGTCTTGAAGTGTTTCCCCAATGCATTCTAATAATTTGAAGGTGTCAGGTCTTTAGTCCATGTAGTTCTTTAGTCCATTTTCAGTGGACTTTAGCGTATGAATTTTGGCATAATTTTTTCTAGATCTTAAAAGAATGTTTGGTATTTTTGTTTATCAAATTGAATCTGTAAATTGCTTTTGGTAGTATGAACATTTTGATGATATTCTTCCAATCCATGAACATGGAAAATGTTTTCCTTTTTTTGTATCTTTTATTTCTTTCTTTAATGTTTTGTTGTTCTCATCATAGAAATTTTTTACATCCTTGGTTAAATTTATTCCAAGGTATTTGATATTTTTTGGTAGCTATTGTCAATGGTATTGATCTTAGAAGTTCTCAGCTGTGGCATTGGCTGTGTATACAAAGGCTGTTGATTTTTGTGGTTCAATTTTATATCCTGCTTTCCCAAACTCTTCTATGAGTTCTGATAGTCTCTTAGTGGAATCTTTTTGATACCTTATATATAGAATCATGCCATCTGCAAATAGGGATAGATTGATTTCCTCCTTCCCAATTTGTATCCCTTTGATTCCTTTTTCTTTCCTAATGGCTCTAAAACTTCCAGGACTATATGGAATAGCTATGGTGAGAGTAGGCATCCTTGCCTGGCTCTGAATCTCAGTGGGAATGCTTCCAGCTTTTCCTCATTCAAAAGGATTCTGGTTTGTCATTAATTGCCTTGATTGTGTTGAGGAATGTTCCTTCTATTCCCAATTTGCTTAGAGTTTTTATCATGAAAGGGTGTTGTAGTTTGTCAAATAGTTTTTCTCTATTGAGATAATCATATGTTTTTTGTTCTTCAATTTATTAATATGATGTATCACATTGATTAATTGATTTTGAAATGGTTGAACCATCCCTGCATACCAAGGATAAATCCCACTTTGGGTGAATGGTCTTTTTGGTGTGCTGTTGGATTCAGTTGACAAGTATTTTGTTGAAGATTTTTGCATCTAAGTTCATCAGGGATGTAGTTCTCTTTCTCTGTTGTATCTCTTTCAGATTTAGAAATTAAAGTGATGCTGGCTTCATAGAAAACAATTGGGAGTATTCCCTCCATTTCAATTGTTTTGACTAGCTTGAGAAAAATTGGAGTTCTTCTTTAAATGTCTGGTAGAATTCACCAGTGAAGCCATCTGGTACTGGGCTTTTCTTTACTGGGAGGGTCTTTATTACTGATTACTGATTCAAATGTTGGTCTGTTCAGGTTTTCTGTGTCTTCATGGCACCTTTGCGGTAGGCCATGTGTGTCCAGGAATCTCTCCATTTCTTCTAGCTTTCCTGTTTTTTGGCATACAGCTCTTAGTAGTAATTTCTGATTCTTTCTATTTCTGTGGGTTCTATTACATTTCCTTTATCATCTCTAATTTTGGTAATTTGGGTCTTCTCCCTCCTTTCTTGGTTAGTTGGCCCAGTGGTGTATCAATTTTGTTTACTTTAAAAAAAAAAAAACTCAGCCAGTGCCATGGCTCACTAGGTTAATCTTCCACCTGCGGCACCGGCACCCCAGGTTCTAGTCCCAGTAAGGGCACCGATTCTGTCTCGATTGCACCTCTTCCAGTCTAGCTCTCTGCTATGGCCCGAGAAGGCAGTGGAGGATGGCCCAAGTGCTTGGGCCCTACACCCACATGGGAGACCAAGAAGAAGCACCTGGCTCCTGGCTTCAGCTCAGCGCGGTACACCGGCCGTGGTGGCCATTTGAGGGGGTGAACCAATGAAAGGAAGATCTTTCTCTCTGTCTCTCTCACTGTCTAACTCTGCCTGTCAAAAAAAAAAAAAAAAACCTTAGTTTTGCTGATCTTTTGTATTTTATTGGTTCCAATTTTGTTCTCTAATTTTAGTAACTTCTTTTCTCCTAGTTTTGGGTTTGGTTTGATGTTTTTCTAGGTCCCTTGAGATGCATTGATAACTCATTTATTGCCTTTCCAATTTCTTGATGTAGCACTAATAGCTTTAAACTTTCCTCTTAACACTGCTTTTGCTGTATCCCAAAAGTTTTGATATGTTGTGTTGTCATCTTCATTTCCAGGAATTTATTAATTTTGCTTTTTGATTTCTTCAGTGACCCACTGTTCATTAGGAGCATGTTGTTAGTGTCCCTGTGTTTGCATATGTTCTGGAGGTTCCTGAATTGTTGATTAACAATTTCATTCCATTGTGGTCAGAGAAAGTGCATGGTATGACTTCCATTTTTTAAAATTTGCTGAGACTTCCTTTATGGCCTAGTATGTGATCAATCCTAGGGAATGTTCCATGTACTGGTGAGAAGTATGTGTTCTGTGGCTGTAGTATGGAAAGCTCTGTTAGGTCCATTTGATCTATAGTGTCAATTAACTGTTTCCTTGCTAATTGTCTGTCTGGTTGATCTGTCCATTGCTGAAAGTGGGGTATTGAAATCCCACATTACTATTGTATTTTTGTCTATATCTCCCTTTAAATCCATTAACATTTCTATTAAATAGTCAAGTACCCTGTAATTATGTGCATAAACATTTATAATAGTCACTTCTTCCTACTGAATTAATCCCTTGATCATTATAGAGTGCCCTTCTTTGTCTCTTTTGACAGTTTTTGTGTTAAAGCCTATTTTTTCTGATATTAGGATGGCTACCCCCAGCTCTTTTTTGTTTCTGTTAGCTTGGATTATCTTTTTCCAACCTTTAACTCTCAGTCTGTGAGTTTCATTGTTAGTGTTGTTAGTGAGATGTATTTCTTGTAGGCAGCAAATAGCTGAGTTTTCTTTTCCCATTTAGCTAGTCTGTTTTTAACAGGAAAGTTGAGGCCATTTACATTCAGGGTGACTATTGATAAGTAACAATTTTGCCCTGCCATTTTTCCTTTATTATTGCCTTTTTTACACTTTGGATTTCTTTTGTACTTTTGCTGGGAGTTTTTCTGCCTTTACCACCTTTCATAGTGATGACTCATTTCTGTGTTTCTGTGTGTGGCACATCCTTAAGCATCTTTTGTAAGGCTAGACGGGTAGTAACAAATTCTTTCAATTTCTGTTTGTTGTGGAAGCTCCTTATTTCACCTTTATTTATAAATGAGAGCTTTGCAGGGTATAGTATTCTGGGTTGACAGCTTTTTTCTCTTATGACTTGGACTGTATCTCCCCATTCTCTCCTAGCTTGTAGGGTTTCTGATGAGAAGTTCACTTTGAGTCTAGTTGGAGTTCCTCTGAAGGTAATTTGGCATTTCTCTCATGCACATTTTAGAATCTTTGTTTTACTATGGAGAGTTTTACTACAATGATTATGGTGAAAATCTTTTCTGGTCATGTCTATTGGGAATAACATGTGTTTCACGTACTTGAAAGTCCTTTTCTTTCTCCAAATTAAGGAAGGAAGTTTTCTGTTATTTCACTAAAAATGTCTTCTAATCCTTTCTCTTTCCATGTCTTCAGGGACTCCTGTGACCAATGTATTGGGTCATTTGATGGTATCCTGTAGATCTCTAACAGTGCTTATTTTCTGATTTCTTCTTGTTTCTGTTCTGACTATAAAATTTCCAGAGATCTGTCTTCTAGTTCAGATATTATCTCTTCTGCCTCACCAACTCTGTTACAACTTTCCACTGCATTTTTAGTTGATCTATTGAATTCTTTATTTCTAGTATTTCATTTTGATTTCTTTAAGATCTCAATTTCATGAGGAAAATTTTCATATCAACTATAGTTTTCTTTAGTTCATGAATTTGGTCCTGAGTAATCTTATGATTAGTTTTTTTTTTTTTTTTTTTTGACAGGCAGAGTGGACAGTGAGAGAAAGAGAGACAGAGAGAAAGGTCTTCCTTTGCCGTTGGTTCGCCCTCAAATGGCCGCTGCGGCCGACGCGCTGCAGCCGGCGCACCACACTGATCCAATGGCAGGAGCCAGGTACTTATCCTGGTCTCCCATGGGGTGCAGGGCCCAAGCACCTGGGCCATCCTCCACTGCACTCCTGGGCCACAGCAGAGAGCTGGCCTGGAAGAGGGGCAACCGGGACAGAATCCGGCGCCCCGACTGGGACTAGAACCCGGTGTGCCGGCGCTGCAAGGCAGAGGATTAGTCTAGTAAGCCGTGGCGCCGGCGATTAGTTTTTAAATTCCTTTTCTGGCATTTCCTCAATCTCTTCATCCTCAGTTTCTAATACTGAAATGTTATGTTCCTTTGGAGGGCTCACAGTGACTTCCTTATTCTTGTTTCTTGAATCTTTTCCTTTATTCTTTGGCATTTGTTCTGGCGGCTTTTGTCTTTGGTCTGTGTCTCTGTGGCTTAGCAGGATGTCTACACTTTCAGTGAATGCCAAGAGGTTTGTGCTAGGTAGCCATGGTGTTCTGTTCAGTATTCCAGGGTGGGGCAACTATCCAGGGTAAGACCCCCATTGAGCATGTTAGCTCTCCTCTGAGCTGATGGATGTCCTGGTGTTAGTTCCCAGTGTGCTCAGCACTCATGTACTCTGAAATGTGCACTTCATTAAGCATCTGTGGAGTCTTTCCTACGAGCAAGATTCCCACTGTTATGAGCTGTTATAGGTAACCAAAGAGCTGGGAGAGTGCACTCTGTGGTTTCCCAGGATCTAGCACGTTGTCTCCTCTTATGCAGTCACTGTTTTCTCAGATTCAGCTCCCAGAGTTCTCTGGGTCATGGATTGTCAGTGGGGCCACTTCACTCTCCTAGTCAGTCCTGTTTATAAGGAACCTCAGGTGTTCCCAGAGCAGCTGTCTGTGTGTGGTCTTCCCAACCAGCTTCAGTGTGTATGCGAGGTGGGGGGTTGAGAGGGAGTTTCCTCTGGTTAGGTGTGTGGTTCATGGGTGTGTAAAATACCCACCCACTGTAGCACCCCCACACACACTTCTCAGTGGTATTCTGCAGGTAGGAGAAACCCAGTCAGTGCTTCACCTCCTACTGTTGCCAGGCAACTGATGCAGTGCAACTGGCCTATGGAAGAAGGAATTCTTCTGAATTGCTGTAGCCCTCATTGATTGGGTGCGATGCAACCCCTGTTATTTATTGCTGGGCTCTTACGGGAGGTAAGGCAGCTCCCTGCCTATGTCCAAAAAAAAAAAAAAAATGGCAGGAGCCTGTGTACCCTTCCCCCGCTGATCACAGGTCTCTGCTGTAGCAGGAGTATGTGGGTGGAGTGGGGGGGTGGGGTTCGCATGGAACTTTAAAAGCAGTACCGTGGGCTCTGACTCCCACGGAATCCCCTCTCGCCTTGTTTGCTGGGACAGGCGTCTTCCTCCAGGGACTCAAGCTGCCATTGTTTTCTGCTGTTTATTTGTTCCCTCGGCAATGGTTTGGAATGTTTCTATTGCTTGCACTGGGTCCCCTGTTGAGGTTTCCCCAGGGCTCTATCCTATGAATGTATTTACTCTCCTTCTTAAACATTAATTTTGCCCCATGTAAGTCAGACTGTCCTATAGCTGTAACACCATTTTGGAACCTCCCTTAAATTTCATTTTTAATCACAACCCATTTCAACAGTGTCTAAGATTTCAGAGTTTACCTTTCCTGTCCTTTGTCCTTGTATTGAGAAGGAAGAACCTTGGTATAACCAAGAACTGAAGAAATGGAAAATCAGTAAATTAAATTTGTTATGTGTAACATATATTTATTTACTTCTACATAAAAGAAGCCTATGAATCTAAATAGTACTTATGTATTATATATTTATAGATTTTTAATCACCTATTAGTTTTAATCTAGTCTGTCCCACTATTGTGTTGGTAATCCATTGCCAGTTACTCAAACAGTGCATAAATACAGAGAGCACATCACTCATGAATGGTCTTGGCTTGCACAGATGTGGAATATGTGGGTTACGGGTGACTCTTCCTTAAACCACACCACATACACATCTGAGTGTTTACTGTTTTGAAATGTTTGTGACAAAATATGTATCACTATACATTCCAAGGATAAACCAAATGGCATACAACAAAGTAAATTGATGTCATTAAATGGAATTTCTAATTTGAAATATATAACAGTAATTGATAAACCATAATCATCTCCATAAAATACTAATAATATCCTCTTGCCAAAGCATCTTTCTCCAAAACTATGAGAATTCTGTCTGCATCTTCTGTTAATGTTCTTAATGGGAGCTTTGCAAAGATGCCAAACATGTTTTATAAGCCAGGTTCTCAGTAGAATACCAACCCATAGTCCCCTGAAAACTTTAAGGTTTTATTTATTTGAGAGAGTTACAGAGAAAATGGTCTTCAATCTGCTGATTCATTCCCCAAATGGCCACAGCAGCCAAAACTAGGCTGATCTGAAGCCAGAAGCTTCTTCCAGGTCTCCCACACAGGTTCAGGGCCCAAGCACCTGGCCCATCTTCCACTGTCTTCCCAAGCCATAGCAGAGATAGGGATCAGAAGATAAGCAGCCAGGACTGGCACCCATATGGGACGTCAGCGCTACAGGAGGAAGCTTGGCCTACTACACATAGTGCAGCGCCTCCCCTCAGGAAGCTAATATTCCAATTTTAACTCATGAATACAAATTTAATAGCACTTCATTCACTCCTTAAACATATTTCTGTTGAGCAACTACTGTATGACAGATGATATCCTTGACTCATGGAATTTCCTTCCTTGAGACAGATCATAAAGAGGTAAATGAGATGTAGAAATACACGTGCCTTTAACAATATATGTCAGAAACTGTTTCAGTAATTTGTGATAGAAAATGGACAGGCTGGAACTTTTTTCATGTAGTTTATGCACATTGCTTATATAATATAAAAATTCCAGCTAGACTATTCTTCATCATACACATACAGATGGACAGATTTTGATTAAATTTGAAGATTTCATTCAGGAGAGTCCTCAAAATACAGGCTGTGTGGACTGTGCTTAATACATGTTGATGGCCCAGAATGGAATACCTTGAAAAGACAGTCCATGGGGCCAGCACTGTGGCATAGTGGGTAAAGCTACCGCCTGCGTATGGACACCAGTTCTAGTCCCAGCTGTTCCACCTCCCATCTAGCTCTCTTCTTTGGCCTGGGAAGGCAAGTGAAAGATGGCCCAAGTGCTAGGACCTCTGCACCCATGTAGGGCACCCAGAGGAAGCTCTAGGCTCCTGGCTTTGGATCAGCATAACTCTGGCCATTGCAACCAACTGGGGAGTGAACCAGCAGATGGAAAATTCTCCCTCCCTCACTCTCTCTCTCTCTCTCTCTCTGTGTGTGTGTGTGTGTGTGTGTGTGTGTGTGTAACTCTGACTTTCAAATAACTCTTTAAAAAAAACAGTCCTCAAAAGCTGTTGAAGCTAATGTTCAACGCAAAACTTGCTGAACAACAAATAATTCAGTTTATTTCTAAAATCTCTCATCTACAAGCCCAAAAATCTAAAGTCATCACCTGGCAAGCATTGATAGGCGTTCTTGTAGCTTCTTCCCATGAAACTAATGGTGATGAAAATTTATCTGTTTTAAAAACCATTAGGATTTTCTCAGGCAACTATGGGTGGGGGCTAACTCATAAAATATGTACTTTCAAACCATGTACATTATTAGGATATCAAGAGACTGGTGGCAGGGCTTATTTTATATTGGTAGTCAGGGAGGCCTCTCTGGAGTGATGACACAACCAAGACATGAGGGATGAAAAGACCTGACTAGGGAAGAGGGGAAAGGCTGTGCAGAGTCCTAAGGAAGGAACACAGAGTGTTAAAGCCAGCGTGGATGGGACACAGTGAGCAGCAGGGAGGGAGGGATGAGGTGAGGAGCTGGGGAGGGCTGGAGCTCCTGGGGGAGCTATTACCTGATTTTCATGAAAGAAAATGGGAAGGGATATCAGAAGTGGAGAGGCCGGTGAGTGAAGAAGGGAGAGTGGGGAGGAAGCAGAAGTGGGTGTTACCATGGGACACAGAAGGAAACGGATTCAAGACATGTATCAAAGATTGGTTGAGGGAGACAGAGAAAGGAAAGTGTCAAAGGAGACCTACAAGGGAATTCCAAGATGCCTGAGAAAAGAAATACTGCTTTAGACAGGAGGAAAATAGCAGGGGAAAAAAGGCAGAGGAAGTGCCATTCCCAGGGGAGAGTTGGGGAAAAATCTTCCGTGGAAATTCTGAAGGAAGAGGGATGCTGTGGATCAGCATGGAAGGTGTGGACCCACAGCATTGAGCACAGACAACACAGGATCCCCCAAGCTGAGAGCAGGAGGATATGAGGTGAGAGCAGTCTGCAGCAGCCCCTGCCACTGCTCATACTGCTGGAGGGAGAGCCTTGCAGATCGCAATGTCTTTGAATCAAGCCAAGAGCCCTAAGGGAGGGGTGGGGGGCAGGGTACCCACCTAACCCAGCAAAAATGTTTCTTTCTCCCTATCCCCCAACAAGAGTACCTGGCAACCAGTGCAGAGAGGGCTCCATCATGACAGTAGTAGAGACTGGGTCGTAGAAAACACCAAAAGAGAAATGGGAGTCAAAAAAATTCCCAAAAATGGAGATGCTAATATATTAAAACCTGTGGGATAAAGCAAAGGCAGTATTAACAGGGAAGTTTATAGCAAGTGGTGCCTACATCAAGCATTTGGAAAGACATCAAATAAATGAGCTCTCAGTGCATTTCGAGACCAAGAAAAACAACAAACCAAACCCAAAATTAGGAAAGAAAAAATTAGAGAATAAACAAAATTGAAACAAAAACATAAAAGATCAGTCAAATGAAGAGCTAGTTTTTGGAAAAAATAAAACTGGTATACCATTGACCCAACTAACCAAAAAGAGGGAGAAACCCAAATCAATAAAATCAGAGGTGAAAAAGGAGATGTAACAATAGATACCACAGAAATAAAGAATCATCAGGAATTACTACCAACAGCTTTATGTCAACAAATCGGAAAATCTAGTAGAAATGGATAGATTCCTGGACATACATCATCTACAAAAATTGAGTTATGAAGACATAGAAAACCTGAGCATACCATTAACCAAGATGGAGATTGAATCAATAATGAAGACCCTCCCAACAAAGAAAAGCCCAGGACTGAATGGCTTCACTGCTGAGTTCCACCGTTTTTAACGAACTAATTCCAAATCTTCTCAAGCTATTCAAAACAATTAAAAGGGAAGGAATCTTCCCAAACTCCTAAGAGGCCAGCATCATCTTAATTCTAAAACCACAAAAAGATAAACCAGTGAAAGAATTATAGACCAGAGTCACTGATGAGCATAGACACACAAACCCTCAACAAAATATTAGCCAATCAGATCCAGCAACACATCTGAAAGATCATTCACCCGAACCAAGTGGGATCTATCCCTGGTATGCAGGGATGTTTGAACATACAACTCAGTAAATGCGATACATCACATTAACAAACTGGAGAACAAAGATGATGATTATCTCAGTAGATGGAGAGAAAGCATTTGCTAAAATACAACACCCTTTCATTATGAAAACCTTAAGTCAATTAGATATAGAAGGAACATTCCAGCTGGTGCAGTGGCTCAATAGGCTAATCCTCCACCTGCAGCGCTGGCACACCGGGTTCTAGTACCGGTCAGGGCACCAGATTCTTTCCCGGTTGCCCCTCTTCCAGGCCAGCTCTCTGCTGTGGCCCGGGAGTGCAGTGGAGGATGGCCCAAGTGCTTGGGCCCTGCACCCACATGGGAGACCAGGAGAAGCACCTGGCTCCTGGCTTCGGATCAGTGCAATGTGCCGGCCGCAGCATGGCAGCCATTGGAGGGAGAACCAACAGCAAAAGGAAGACCTTTCTCTCTGTCTCTCTCTCTCACTGTCCACTCTGCCTGTCAAAAAAAAGGAATATTCCTCAACACAAGGCAATTTACCATAGAACAACAGCCAGCATCATAATGAATGGGGAAAAGTTGGAAACATTTCCACTAAAATCTGGAGCCATACAAGGATGCCCACTTTAACCGTTGCTTTCAATATACTCCTGGAAGATTAAGCCAGAGCCATTAGGCAAGAAAAAGAAATCAAAGGGCAATACAAGATTTTTTTTTTTTTTTTTGCAATGCAAGATCTTTAGCACCCACATGTCTTTGTATTGGATTTGAGCTTCCTATTTATTACTACCAAAAGTATCAGATCTGGGTTATTTAGAAGGTAATTATTCATTTTTAATCTAATCATCTTGTGTTCTATTTCTGGTTCTAGGCCATCTTGAATGGATTCCTGAATGACTTTCCACCAGCTGTAAAGCAAACTGCATCCAACATTGTAGAAGCCTCAGTTGAGATTTATAACAGAATGAGTGTTGATCTCCTGCCAACACCGGCCAAGTCTCATTATGTGTTTAATTTGAGGGATTTATCCAAATGTATTCAAGGTAGTGTATCAACCCCCCATTCTCTGAACTGCAGCTTCCCTTCATTTCTATTGGCTTACAAACCTCTCGGTGGAATCATGTGTATTCAAGTGTCTGTGACACCCTGGGAGGTTCCATTGCAGGTCCCTGTTCAAGTCACTCTCCACCCCCACCCCAGGCTGACCACTTCCCAGCTTTGTCACACTGCCAACCATACCTCCCCATTTTTCCTACTATCTGATAATGTGTCTTTCACTGAAAAAACCAATAGACCCAGAGCTGCCTCATTTTCTGAATCTCCCTTTCTACCTATAAACCTATATCTTCCTTCTCTGAGCTGCACCTGTCATAAACCAGCAGTGCTCTGCCCTGAATACCAATCTGCTCCCGCCTGCTCGGGGACACTACTCTTATAGTTCCCACTTCTCTCGTGCATCTTCAATGTTTCCCCTTCTCTTGGATCATTCTCAACGATTACAGTACCTCCCATTTAAAAATAACTCTCCTTAGGCCTCATAACCCCCTGATGGTGTTTCTCTGCCCTTCCTGGAAAGACCCCTTAAATAGTGGTCTCCTCATTTTCCCACTTAGCCCCTTCAGTTCTACTTTTAATACCTTCTAGTGAACACGCTCTGCCTGATGCTGCAGAGTTCCTCTTGTTCCAGGTTCCTCTCTCCATTCCATCAAATCCACTGTTCAGTTCCCAGTCTCAGCACCATCTGGCACAACTCCCCCTCTGAGTCATCTTTGGCACAACTCATCCTTCCGTCTTTCTGTAATGCCCCAGAGCCTGGGCACACACTGTCCTAGGTTCCCTTCTCTCTCAGTGGCTACTGCTTCTCCTCTTCCTTATCTCAAAATGTTGGGGCCCAGGCCTCTGCCTTTGGTCTTTTTTTTTTTAAATCTACACATACTTCTAGGTAACCTATCAACTCTAAGGTGTTAACACCACCTATATAGAGTTGGCACTCAACTGCCTACTTCCAGCTCTGACCACTCCTCTGTGTGATTTGCATATCCAGCGTCCTTCTCAGTGACCTTACTCAGATATCCAATTATGCTGGGTAAACTGGACATGTCTAGACCAAATTCTAGCTTTATCCCTCCATTCCTGGCCACGGGTATCCTCGCCCCAGAGCCTTGGCCACACGTTCTGACAACACCCATCCAGCCATGCACAGTTCTGACCTGATTTACCTCCTACGTATATCCCAAATCTGACCACTTCCCATGTCTCCCTCTATCACTGCTCTAGCCCAGTTACCATTCCCTCTCGCCAAGATTCCTAACAGTAAGAGCCTCCTCTCTAGTCTCCTGCTTCCTGTTCTTCCTTTCACATTTCCTTGAGTCTAGCCCAGCCCTGTCTTCTGCACAGCAGCCAGAGGTAACTCCCAGTCAGACCCTCCAGAGGCTGCTTCCCCTGTACCTGCTGCGCAGCTGAGTCTATGCAATCAGAACCCAGACATCCTCTTTCTTATTACTTCCCACTTTTCCTCCTTATTTTCCCACCTCCTACTATTCCTGAAATAGAGCTCCACAGGAGCCTCTGTACTGGTCTTGGAATGTTGTCATCCATATAGCTTACTTTGCCTGCTCAATCTTCACCTCCTTGGGAAAATCTTCCCTGTCTATGTCCCTTCATAGCACACCTTACCTGGATTCATATCCTAGATGTTTCTCTGAACACACAAATGAGAGATGAAAAGAAAGCAGTATTCTCTGTAGAAAGATCCTAGCGTCCCAGAGCAATATGGATGGTACCTGCTACTCTATCTGCTGTATGTATCTGTGTACAAGTACTCTCCCCGCCCCATCTACACAGTGTGAGGATCTCTACCTGAACACTCTTATGGAGAAGGAAAATCTCCAAGCACTGCTATCTATCACTGCTTTCATTATCATTGCAATCGTAACTATGTTTATAATAACAACTTATAAAAAATAGTACTCAGAATAATTGGAGCAGTGGGCTGGCACTGTGGTGAAGGGGTTAAGCTTCTGCCTACAAGGTAGGGATCCCTACTACTCTACCTCCAATCCAGCTCTCTGCTTTGGCCTGGGAATGCAGTGGAAGATGGCCCAAGTCCTTGGGTCCCTGCACCCATGAGGGAGACCCAGAGGAGGCTCCTGGCTCCTGGTTTCAGATTGGACCAGCTCCAGCTATTGCAGCCATTTGGGGAGTGAACCAGTGGATAGAAGACTCTCTATCTCTTTCTCTGTAACTCTTTCAAGTAAATATTTTTTTAATTTTTTTTTTTTTTGACAGGCAGAGTGGACAGTGAGAGAGAGAGACAGAGAGAAAGGTCTTCCTTTGCCGTTGGTTCACCCTCCAATGGCCGCCGCGGCCGGCGCGCTGCGGCCAGCGCACCGCGCTGATCCAATGGCAGGAGCCAGGAGCCAGGTGCTTTTCCTGGTCTCCCATGGGGTGCAGGGCCCAAGCACCTGGGCCATCCTCCACTGCACTCCCTGGCCACAGGGACAGAAGAGGGGCAACCGGGACAGAATCCGGCGCCCCAACCAGGACTAGAACCCGGTGTGCCGGCGCCGCTAGGCGGAGGATTAGCCTAGTGAGCCGCGGCGCCGGCCTTTTTCAAGTAAATTTTAAAATAAATTTAAAAATACTTGGAGCAAAAGCCAGAAAGGTCAGGGGCATTTGGTGAGGAGTGTAACATTCGGGAAGAATGAGAGTGTTTTGAAAACATATTTGCATCAGCATGAAAAGTTAGGAGATTAGGTATGTGATGGAACTTCAAAAAGTTTATGGAAAATGAAATTAAAAGATAAGCTTAGGGAGGAGTTTAGCCTAGCAGTTGGGATGCACACATCCCATTCCATAACAGAGTGGTTGGTTCAATGATTGGTTCCACTGCTGAGTCCAGCTTCCTGCTAATGTGGACCTTGGGAGGCATTGGTGATGGCTCAAGTAATTAGGCTCCTACTACTCACATGGGAGACCTGGATTGCATTCTTGACTCCCTAACCCTGGCCCCTGTGGGCAGTTCGGGCAGTGAGCTAGCAAATAGCTCTCACTGTCTGCCTCTCAAAAAATGAATAAAATGCACCATGGGAAAAAATGTACAGTTTTAAAACTTGTTGCACCAAAATGAGCTTGTCTTTTAATTATATTTTCCATAAACATTTGAAGTACCCTTTTATATTTCGAGAATTGTGACACCCTTCTTTTAACATTATGACCCATGTAACAGTGAAGTGAATGTTTATTCTGTGAAGTTTGACCAACTTCACATGTTCAGCTAAATAATCATCACAAAAAAGGAAAAAAAATTTGGTCAGATGTGACCTCACTTTGCTTTCAAAAGGGGATCACTATCATGTGTATAATATCCACTGGGTTTGTGGATAAAGTCAGATTTACGGATCTACTATTTAACTATTGCTAGATTCCACAAGTTGAATTTTCCTTTTTTTTTTCCTTAAAAAAAAAAAAAAAAAAAAAAAGGCATCCTCCAGTGTGATCCAGGAACAATAAGAGAAGAACTTCAGATATTTAGACTATTTTGTCATGAATGTCAAAGAGTCTTTCATGATCGTTTGATTAATAATGAAGATAAACACTATTTCCACGTTATTTTGACAGAAATGGCCAGTAAGTATAAATCTTTATTTAGTTATATTTTCCCCACAGAAAAACAAGTCCATTTTTTATAAAGGAAAATGTAAATGCATTTATATAAGATGATACAATGAGCTTTAGTAATCTATGAGTAAAAGGTATTTTCTTTGATGGCTCAAATATGTAAAAATGCATGAAAAAGTATGACAATAAATCTAGGAGGGTTGATATTTTTAACAGTATAGAATCCTAGTGAAATAGAGGAAATAGGAGAAACAGCATTTTGATTTTAAAAATACTACTGTATTAAATAAGCATCCAATATTTATTATTTAGCAAAAGCTTAAAATATTTAAATATTCTTAATCTTAAATCTTGGAAATTACTAATCAAATTTAAGTAACAGGTTCCTAACATGGACTTCTCTCACTTTCCAATTAAAATAATTAAGACTTCTAAGTAAACTAACAGCTTATATTATTTTGGATATCTTGTTAAAATACAGCATTCAAGCTTACCATTACATTAAACTTGGTTTTGATTCTTGACAGACAAACATTTTGGAATAGCAATTGGCTTGGAATATTTTTTAAATAAACCCATCATATTTGGAGATTTCATTAAGGCAAGTATGTCACTTTGACTTGAGTGTGCTTGAAGATTATGAAACATTTATAATTTTCTAGTTCAGGTTTATGTTTTATAAGAACCTTACATCTGAGAAAACTAACTAGTGGGGCAACTATTTTTGTAAACCCAGTTTGATAAGAACATAGTCATGCCCATTCATTTGTGTACTATTTATGTAGTTGCTTTTACATCTCAACAGTTGAATGTAGTAATAAGGACAGAGAGCTAATTCTAAAATATTTACTGTCTCATGCTTCATAGAAAAAGTTTCTGACCTCTGATCTAGTTACATTCATTTTGGGCGTAGTTGGAATCAGGACTATCAGGTATCCAATTTGGGATTGCCTCTCACTGCTCAAATGTTTCCAGTCATGGGAAGCTAGTTAGTTAACAAAACCGCCCTCCTCATTCCAGGGTAATCCTGATTAACAGCAAAACTTTCCTTATATTTAACTTCCATTATATTTCCTTATAAGCTCCTCAAATCTATGCCTCCCCCCAAAAAAAGTAAATATCTGTACGTGAGCCTAGTTTTGCCCTCTGGATCTGCCTAGAATGAGTCTTCTAACTGTCTACCCATGTTAACAGCCAGCCACCTTGTTTTGCCAAATTGACTCTTGTTTATATAAAACATCCCCAGTGTCTCCAAGAGGACAAGGGCCGTGCTGTTTGGTTCACTCTTAGTCCCCAGCTTTCTTCACAAAGCTAAGTACGAAGCAGGCTCTCAGTCCGTGCCAGTTCAGCAAATGAACGAGCTCATCTTTGCATTCTATGTCTGGATGAGTATTACCATCTGACACATAAGATAAACAATTTACTGGTGTGAAATATACCTATTTAAATTTATTATTAATAGCCCAGCACCGGTGCCATGGCTCACTTGGTTAATCCTCCGCCTGTGGTGCCAGCATCCCATATGGGTGCCAGTTTCTAGTCCTGGTTGTTCCTCTTCCAGTCTAGCTCTCTGCTGTGGCCCAGGAGGGCAGTGGGGGATGGCCCAAGTGTTTGGGCCACTGCACCCACATGGAAGACCAGGAGGAAGCACCTGGCTTCTGGCTTCAGATCAGCGCCGCACCGGCCATGGTGGCCATTTAGGGAGTGAACCAACAGAAAGAAGACCTGTCTCTCTCTCTCTCACTGTCTGTCAAATAAATAAAATAAATAAATAAATTTTTTAAAAAGCCCAAAGTTTCTTTTAAAAGATTGTATTTCCTGTGTGTTTCTAATGATAGCACTTTCAAATGAGGGATTAAAGCAAAGGAAAAAGAGAAGCTGGGCTCCTCTTGCATTTCCTATATGTGTTTTCAAAATTCCAGGTGCAAATGTCGCCAAGGCAATTGCTACAATGAAGAAAAATCATTACTAATAGGTCCAAACAGGGACTCAACTCCCTATAGTTTTACAAGTGAATTCCATTCTTAATAATTACTTAACCTAGAAAACTGCTGATTAAAAACTATATGTATTTCTGGGATTTTTTATAAGAAAAGCAGTCTACCATGCATAATTTGCCACTAGTTAGCTTTTCTTTTTTTAGAAAGATTTTTATTTATTTGAGAGGTATAGTTACAGACAGTGAGAGGGAGAGATAGAAACAAACGTCTTCCATCCACTGGATCACTCCCCAAATGGCCTCAATGGCTGGAGCTGCGCCAATCCGAAACCAGGAACCAAGTGCTTCTTCCTGGTCTCCCATGTGGGTGCAGAAGCCCAAGGACTTGGGCCATCTTCCACTGCTTTCCCTGGCCATAGCAGAGAGCTGGATTGGAAGAGGAGCAGCTGGGACTAGAAATGGCGCCCATATAGGATGCAGGCATCGCAGGCAGAGGATTAACCTACTGTACCACAGCGCTGGCCCCATAGTTAGCTTATCTAATGTCAACAGTCCAAGAACAAAAGTTTGAAACTGGAGTGTGGGATTGCAAGAAAAATTAAAACACTATTTCTGAGCCCTATTCCTGTGTGAATATTATAGACAACATCATGAGATTCAGGTGTACCATATGAAAAGTTAAATGGATTTTACAAGTTATGTATATTTATGTATCAAATTAATCCAACTTGGTTCTTCTCCTATAAATCATCTTTTAGTTTGGAGCAGATAAAGCTGATCGGATTTATGATGATTTGCCTGATATGGAGAAAATTGCAAATGTTCTACAGGATTATCTTGATGATTACAACCTCATAAACCCCAAAGAAGTCAAGCTGGTGTTCTTTCAGGATGCTATAGAGCATGTTTCAAGGTATGCTGCTGTAAGGTGCCCAATTATGCATTGTTTTATACTGAAGGGTAAAAATTAAGCTGTGTAAAACTCTAACTTGTGAGGTTGACAAAGCTCTTTCAGCGATTCCCACTATAATTCAAAATTTATTTTTCATATACTTTAAGTATATGTGACATGAGCTTTTGGTGGAATCCAGGGGTGGTTATTTTTGCTAAACATTAATTGTTAGGTTTGTTTTTACATGCTCTGTCTGGTTCCACAAAGATGCATGTACAGTATAACAAGGCTAACTACCTGTATGACTAAAGAAAGAGGAAGTTCAAAATTGCAGCAAAACAAGTCAGGTTCAGGATGATTCATCTGCCTATGAATGTGACTCTTATCCATTGCAAGTCCACTTTGAGAAGCATCACTGGTACATGGGCATCCAGTCTGAATGCCTGCAGTTCTTGGGGCTCACACCACTTTTCAAAGTAGGTTATGTCTTCTAAGTGTTAAAATGACCTTTCCAAGATGAGCTGACATCCGCTTCCTGCGACTTCTGATATCAGTTCCAGCCTACGAAGCAGTAATAATAATGGCACTTAGTGTGCATATAAAACCGCAACATGATGCTGCTCGTGTAACTGTCACAGTACTCTCCTGTGGTTCAGTATCTCTGCAAATATGACTCAGCTGGGCTGTTGCTACCTGATCAGCCACTCCATCTCTTGGTGGCTTCATCTGCTGGTTCCTGGGGGTCTTTATGGGAGTGACATTTCTGCTTCTATGTGGCCTCTCCGTGTGTCTCTCCAACTTGGCAGCAGTGGGGAAGCCAGGCTTCTCAACATGGGGGCTCAGGACTCCAAAGGCAAGTGCTCCAAAATACACAGCCAGGCAGAAGCCAAATGGTGTTTTCGACTTGGCCTCAGAAGCCACATAGCATCACTTCTAGCAAACCTTTGGTCAGAGCAATTGTGCAGGTCCACCCAGGTTTATAAGAAGAGGGCAAATATGCTATTTCCCAATGGAGATAAAGGGAAAACAAGACCAAAAACATCGACACAGCCATTTTTAAGACAATGCAGTGTCAGAGACGTTAGATAAATTGACCCAAGTCCTTTGGCTAGTACATTGCAGACTGGGGCTCACATCTGGTGCCATGGCCTACTACCGCAGCAACATTTTAATGGCTTTTTGTTCCATATCAACCACATTTTAGTGTTGGTCCTTGTTAAGACTAACAATGAAATCCCCAGGATTTTTTTCACATAAACCATAAGCAAATAGAGTCTTTCAGCTGTCCTGCACTTGTCTTTAATTAACTTCAACTCGGGATTTTATGTTTGTCACAGCCCAAGTGTTATAACATACACCCATTTGTCACTCTGTTGTGGGGATAGCACTTGCTTCCCATCTGTCTTTCTGCCAGCATACTCACATGCTATCCCCTAACAACTTTTATTCCCGTAGCTCAGGCTGGTCCTCAGCCTGCAAAGAAAATAATAGTGGCAGCGCTCTGGTCTGAGAAACTTCCTGGAAAGTAGACCAGACGACAGGCAAAGCCGGCTTAATCATACATATGATCTTTCTTCATTTTGTGAATGAGAAATACCAGGCCTTTCAGAATTTGTTTAAAATATTATGGGAGGAAATTAAAAACCATTTGTAGAGTGGTGCAGATTAGGTTTTCAGATACACAAAGGACTGTCATGTAAATAGCGATGTCGAGGTGTTCTCTTGTTTTCTAGAAAGGATCCATAGTTAGGAATCAGACAAAACATATTTCTACTTAAGTTCTAAGTAAGAGCGTTCAGACACCTACTGCTAATTAGCAACATAAAGGGCTTCGGATTATGGATTAACTACTAAATATTTAGTATTGAAGCTCTTACTACACTTCCATTTGTTGATGACCTTCGAGGTTTTAGGGTTTTGGCATAGAGGAAGTGGGCAAAAGCCTTTCCAAATCAGGAAGAGATTTAACTCAGAGCCTGAGCTTACAAAGGGCGAATGCACCTGCAGATTCTACTCCTCACACGCCCCCAAGCTGTCACCATACACCTAAGATGGAAGAATGGACCTCCCTTTTGAAATAGTAACTAATTAGGTCACCACTTGTCTACTAAATTAGAGGAAAAGTCACTCATCTACTACATTAGAGAATTCCTGCTGGGACAGGGGGAGGAGGGATTTTGTATCCATTTATACATAAGCTTCTAAGAATTTATGGGTAAGCTTCCATTCTGGGAAACACAATGGATAAGTCATTTGTTCCCAATAGTCTCAGAAATAAACATATATAAATAATAGTAAACACTAAAGAAAGAGTGACATATAAAGTGCCTGGTTTTTACAATATCTCATTCATCCATTTGTGCATTAGAATACTTGTGCATTATGGGATAAAATATAAGAAAACATTAATACATGAGGGTACTTCAAAAAGTTCATGGAAATGTAATTAAAACAGGCTGGCGCCGCGGCTCACTAGACTAATCCTCCGCCTTGCAGCACCGGCACACCGGGTTCTAGTCCCGGTCGGGGTGCCGGATTCTGTTCCGGTTGCCCCTCTTCCAGGCCAGCTCTCTGCTGTGGCCAGGGAGTGCAGTGGAGGATGGCCCAGGTGCTTGGGCCCTGCACCGCATGGGAGACCAGGAGAAGTACCTGGCTCCTACCATCGGATCAGCGCGGTGCGCCAGCCGCAGCATGCCAGCCGTGGCGGCCATTGGAGGGTGAACCAACGGGCAAAGGAAGACCTTTCTCCCTGTCTCTCTCTCACTCACTGTCCACTCTGCCTGTCAAAAAAAAAAAAAAAGAAATGTAATTAAAACATAAGTTTTTGTGTGAAATTTTCACAGATTTGTGAAATCTGTGAAAATGAGGGGCTTTCAAAACGTTCATGAGCTATACATGGATTTCAATCTTTTTATGCCCCCAATTTATCTTTTTTTTAAGAATTTATTTGAAAGACAGAGTTACAGAGAGAGGTAGAACCAGAGAGAGAGGTCTTTCATCTGCTGGTTAACTCCCCAAATGACCGTAACAGCCAGAGCTGAGCTGATATGAAGCCAGGAGCCAGGAGCTTCTTCCAGGTCTCCCACATGGGTGCAGGGGCCCAAGGACTTGGGCCATCTTCCACTGCTTTCCCAGGCCACAGCAGAGAGGTGGATAGGAAGTCGAGCAGCCGGGACTAGAACCAGCACCCATATGGGATGCTGGCACTGCAGGCTCAGGCTTTAACCCATTGCACCACAGTGCCCCCCCCCAGTTTCTCTTTTAGTTCCATTTTCCCACAAACTTTCTGAAGTACCCTCATGAATCTATTTGGCCCTCAATTTTATACTCACTTGAGTATTTGAAGAGAAACAACCAAACATATGATCCAGTGTGTCTTCTCCCATTAAATGTACATTATGAGCGAGATATACCAACAAAAATGGTGCCCATGAATCGCCACTGTTCTAGGAAAGGTTTGGTAAAAGATTCCGGGGAAAGAATCCACAAACTCCTTTTGTAAAGGGACACATGGAGGGGTTGGTGGTGCGGCGTAGAAGGGTAAGCCTCCGCCTGTGGCACTTTCAGCCTATATGGACACCAGTTCGTGTCCTAGATGCTCCTCTTCCGAACTAGCTCTCTGCTACGGCCTGGGAAGGCAGTAGAAGTGTGGTGAGTGCCACTTGTCACACACCTCAACAAGGCTAACGTGACATGTCGGAGCATGGGGAAGAATCACACAGAGTTGTGATAGTCTTTTCAATATAATTTCTTATTCAATATTCAGTACCACTCAATATGTATGTTCAATGCACACATCTAAAGGTCAATACCACTCAATATGTAATTAGTCCACAGGTCATAACACAAATCTAAGAGTAACACAGCTTCTAGAAATATCCAGCAATGGTAATAAGCATATCACATACAAAGCATAAAGGCATAATCAATTTAAACACTCAAGGCTAAGGATGTAATATGAATGCTGTGTTCTCAAGGTTCTTATCACAGTCACAAAAAGTCAAAGTCCAAAGTCTCCATTACCACTTGGGGAGACGGATCTTAGAACAGTCACTTACGGGCAGGAGTCGTGGGATGGCTGGCACTCTGGGCAGTAGGCTCGAAGTTCCAAGACAGATGGCAAGGAGAAGGGTTGGAGAGGTCACCTGATGAGAGGTCTGGTCCGGTTCTGATGTCAGCTCTGGCAGCAGCTGGGACGTCCAGGCGAGGTTGGCTCCAGCGGAGTGGCGAGCAGCGCTTCAGTCAGTGAACACTCGGGCAGAGTTTCGCTGGCACTGAGCCCTGGTCCCCGAGGGGATACAGAGCAGTTGGGAGGCTTGCCTTTCTATCCCCATCTGGGGAAGGTGGGCGGTGAGTGTGCTCTAGTGTGCCACCAGTCACAGGCTCATCTTCTTGGGTGTCACCAGCCAGATGTTGGTGTTTGGGTGTGACCAGTCGTGCAGTAGTGGGTGAAGTAATGCAGTAGCCAGCTGGTTAGCCGCTTCTTATGATGTAATGTTCCCCAGTCCTTATCAGGCCTCACCACCTGTGTCTGTTCTGACAGATGGTCTGGGCAAGTTCCTGGTGCTTGGTGGCCTTAGCTTAAGTAACTCCATTTTGGTTTTGAATTTTTTCTTTCTTTTTGGGTTAGCAGTGCTCCATAACTCCTTGGGACTCCTGTGGGATTCCCCACAAGAAGATGGCCCAAGTGCTTGTGTCCCTGCATCCACATGGGAGACCCAGAAAAATCTCCTGGCTTCAGTTAAGCCTGACTCTAGCCATTGCGGCCATTTGAGAAATGAACCGGCATATGGATAATCTTTCTCTCGCTCTGTAACTCTGCTTCTCAAATAGATAAAATCTTAAGTCAGATGATGATTCTTTTGACTTTTTTTTTTTAGCCTCTTAAAAACTCTAAAACCCATTCTTTGCTAGTAAAAGAAAAAGTCTGGGTACATGATTTGGCCCATAGCCATAGCTTGCTGACTCTGTCCTAGACAAAGCGGTGTCCTCACGGCATCTGGGAGATGTGAGAGCAGACCTTCCTAGGGAGCCAAAAAGAAGGTGAAGGTGGAGGAGACAAATGTGAAAGTTGGATTCTTATTTCAAAGACCCTAAATAATAATTAGAAGTCTGAGCTTTGTCCTATAGGAGCACTTTACAAATAAGTTCCTTTAGATGCCCCAGTTGTATTCTTAGACCACCTAGCTCCTATCCCTTCCACCAAAGATGATGACATATGATATGTGACAGATATTCCCTATTTCACAGCTTTTAGAGTTTCAAGAGGTTAGATGCTTGAATATAGACTACTTATGAAGTACCAGTCATGTGCTATTCACTGTTCTCATAGAGAACTGGACAGCTTCCAGGCCCTTCCTTGTGAAGGAGCCCACGTGTAAGAAAGGGTGGCAAAGGGTTTCTCTCGTGGGTTACAGTGACTATTGTACTTTCATAATTTAAAAGATAACAAAGCCATTATAACTTAAAAATATTAGAACCTTTTTTCAATTACTATTATCATGAATAAAGCTGGGTAATTTCTGTTTAAGAAGAAGAAGAAATTAAATGTTCTATTATATTTCTCCCATGATTTCTAGTTTCTGCTGATCCAAACTGAGTTTTTAGATAATGGAGATTACCTAAAATTATTTTTACATTTTGTGTTTTTAACAAAAATTTATTGACAACATCATTCCCTCTTTTATTATCTAACAGCAATAGAAAGACCCATGCATGCTGCTCAGTTTCTGACTGACCTCCCTCCCCACTTCCTGGTTTTTCAAAGTTTATTCACAGTTCTGCATAGCTTCAAGGAAGGCGTTCGCAGATGACTTATTCTCAGAACCATAACATTTTTTCCTTTCTAACTACTCTCTCGTGGAATCTTCTCACATAGATCAGATGTATAAACCAGCCTAAAATTATTTGTTCCTTTGGAGGTAAGCTATTAATTCTGCCATAGGTGCACACAAAAACTTTCCAGTTTCATCTGAAATACAGATTTCTGTCATGCAAATGATACTTATGCATCTCCTAGAAAACAGTGTTTCGTCTCTCTTGTTTGATTTTCCTTCCTGACCCTAAATGACTTCTTTAGGCCCAGCTCAGTGGTGTCTTTCATTATTTGGTCCCTGGGGCAGCATGTCTAGTCCTATTTGTGTCTCCTTTTCTGATTCCTGTTATGTGACCCGGGATCCCTTTTGTTTTTCCTAGACTGGTCATTCTTCCATTCTCCCTCTCATGATTCTGCTATCACTACGCCTTTCTCTGAGTTCCAAGTGTCTTCCTTGGGTCCGTCCTGTGCCTTACCTGTTCAATTTGCCATAGTCTCCCTGGTGTGAAACTCCTCTTCCTTGAGGTTTTCAGTAATCAGATTCATATCATTGTCCAATTTTTCCTAAACTCAGATGTTTTTATTCTTAGCACTCGCTCTAGTGTCATGATTGCAGCACTATTTTTTTTAAATTCTTGTAAACATGAGTTGAAAATTTTCAAAAATTCGGTTGGTATCATGCAGTAAATCCATTTCAAGCTTTTCCCATTGGTCTCTCCTGAACTGCAGGTCGTTTTCTTAGACCTGGTGGTTTTTCTGCTCACTGCTTCTTTCAAGCAGAGATTTGGCCTTACCCAGTGTAATGGTCACTATGAACTGTGGGCTAGATCAATCGGGGCCCCTGGCAAAATCTTTCACACTCTGAGAGAAAAGATTTTACATTATTCCGAATAAGCAAGACTAAGACAGAGAGCCAGCGGCCTGGAAGAAGTAGGGGAAGGAGACTGTTCAAGCCAACCCTGAGTGCCAGGGGGAAGCCTGCTGGGCCCTTGCAGCCTTGTCCTGTTCAGGGATGAGGCTCCGCCCTGGGGCCCGCCCACTGTGTGGAGGACAGGTCAGTGAACTTGAAATAACATTTCTCTGCTTTGCTTCCAGGATCGCCAGGATGATTCGTCAGGAAAGAGGCAACGCCTTGCTCGTGGGCGTGGGAGGCACAGGAAAGCAGTCCCTGACCAGACTGGCAGCTCACATGTGTGGTTACAAGTGTTTGCAGATCGAACTTAGCCGGGGATATAACTATGACAGTTTTCACGACGACCTGCGGAAGTTGTACAAAATGGCTGGCGTAGATGACAAGAACATGGTCTTCCTGTTCACCGACACCCAGGTACAGATGGAGCCGGTCTCCATGTAACAGCGGCAGATGTGCGGAGCGTGCTTTCAACGGTTTCTAGGATAAAGTTCAGGGCATTGTTCCCTCTGATAACAGATTTCCCGACCCTTGTGAAAGACTTTTATGATACATTTTTGTTTTACCAAGGATTGCTTCTCCCTTTAAATCCTGAGTAATTAAATATGATCAAAGGTTAAAGAAGTGAGAACGTTTAACTTTTCTTTGAACGAAACAACAAAGAAAGTCATAAACTCCTTCTGTGGAAGTACATTTAAGGACATAATTCTGCAGGAAAATCGGGGAAATATGCTTTACTCAAGAAAAGGAAAAAATAAGGGCTATGTTTGTGGGGTAAAATTCACTTTAAAATAAGATTATATGTATATCTACAACAGTTAATTTCACTGGTCTCGGATTAATGCGAAGAATGAGTATTTTATACTCTGATTATACTTGAGTGCATAAATAACGCTCATTTTAACTTTAGGTGTAATCTTTAGAAATTAGTTACAAATTAACAATTTTTGAAATATACAAAGGGTCTTCAAAAGGTTCGTTAAAATGCTTATGAAAAACTTACCAGGTGGGCATTGGCATAGGAGATAACACGCCACTTGGCACATCCACATCCCATGTTGGAGTGCTTGGGTTTGAGCCCTGGCTCTGTGCCTGATTCAGCTCCCTGCTAATGCACTCACCCTGGGAAGCAGCAGGTGGTGGTTCGGGTATTTGGGTCCCTGTCACCCATGTAGGAGAATTGGATTGAATTCCAAGCTCCCAGCTTCATCCTGGCCAAGCCCCAGCTCTTGCAGGAAAAAATTTTTGTACCAAAATAAAACTTTGAATTCCATTTTCCATGAACTTTTTGAAGTACCGTCATACACACTTTAAACTTCCTTTTAATTTTTAAAACATCATAAGCAAGGTAAAGTACAAACACAAAACAGGAGAATTATCTTAACACTGTGACACGCAATGTGTTTGCAACTAGTAAGAAAACATGTGTTACTGTATTAGTCTACTTTTTGTTACCTAAACTAAAATATCCAAGAGGAGCTTCCTTGAGACAGAAACGGTGCATTTCAGCCTGCAGTTGAGGTGCCCCATCGTGTGCTGTCTGATAGAAATGGGCATGGTGGGTGCCGAGACACAGCAATCACATCTTGGGCCAAGCAGGAAACGGAGACCCGAGGCCACACTTGAGCTGAATTAATCAAACCTCTCTGGAGCCGCCCTTGAGGGCACACCCCCAGTAACCCAAAGACCTCCCGCCAACCACACCTCTGATACTACAGTTAGACCAGGTCTCCACCCTGAATCTGTCAGTCATTAACACCAAGGCATCAGGGTTTAAGCCCCTGCATGAGTTTGGAGGAGGCAAAACCTGCTGTACCCATCACAATTACAAATGGATAAGGAAAAGATAAGCACACCATTAGAAGAAATGAGGCCGGCGCCATGGCTCACTAGGCTAATCTTCCGCCTGCGGCGCCAGCACACCAAGTTCTAGTCCTGGTTGGGGCGCCAGATTCTGTCCCGGTTGCCCCTCTTCCAGGCCAGCTCTCTGCTGTGGCCCGGAAGGGCAGTGGAGGATGACCCAAGTGCTTGGGCCCTGCACCCGCATGGGGGACCAGGAGAAGCACCTGGCTCCTGGCTTCAGATCAGTGCGGTGCACTGGCCGCAACGCGCCAGCCACAGCGGCCATTGGAAGGTGAACCAACAGTAAAGGAAGACCTTTCTCTCTCTCTCTCTCTCGCTCTCTCTCACTGTCCACTCTGCCTGTAAAAAAAAAAAAAAAAAAAAAAAAAAGAGCAGGAAGTTCCTAGTTAAAGGGGAGGAGGGCCTTAAATACCTGAAGAAATGTCCAGCACCACCAGGAATCAAGAAAATTTAAATAAAAATACCAGTGGTTTGTGTTTTTTTGGGGGGGGGGGGTCTTATAACTTATAAATCAACAGAGGTTAAAAAATCATAATATGCAGTGCTGGTAGAGGGTTGCTCAATTGGCACTGAGATTGTAAATTAGCAAAACTTTTCTGAAGATCATTGGCAATAGGTACCTAAAACCTATACACTGATTTTATGCATATAAAGTTGCATATACAAGAATATCTAGTAACTTTAATAATAATTTGAAAGAGCCTCAGTGTCCAATGAGAGAGAATAATTCCTTTTTCTTTTGGAAGATTTATTTGAAAGGCAGAGAGAGAGAGTCTTCCATCTGCTGGTTCACTCCCCCAAATGACCACAATGGACAGAGCTGGGCAATCTGAAGCCAGGAGCCAGGAGCTTCTTCTGGGTCTCCTATGTGGGTGAAGAGGCCCAAGTACTTGGGTCATCTTGGACTGCTTTCCCAGGCCATATCAGAGAGCTGGATCAGAAGTGGAGCAGCTGGGACTCGAACCAACGCCTACATGGGATTCTGGCGCCACAGATTGAGGCTTAACCTATGCCACAGAACTGGCCCCCTAAGAATGTTCTTGTAATGGAAATAAGACTGTAAATGTCCATTGTATGTACCACATCTATTCCCTGGTATGTTTTGCTTCCATACTTACGGTTATAAATATAAATATTCTATAGGATTTTATATTAATATTTATGACAAAATGATAAAGGGACAGGATACAAATGATTTGATCTAGGTAAAATATGAGTACCATTTAAGAAATGAAACCAGAAGGAAAAATGAAAAATCAACATACTAGCTACATTAGAATTTTAGGATTCCAGGGTCGGTGCTGTGGCGTGGTGGGTGGAACCACTGCCTGCAGTGCCCGCATCCCATATGGGCGCTGGTTAGTCCCAGCTGCTCCACTTCCAATCCAGCTCTCTGCAGTGGCCTGGGAAAGCAGTAGAAGATGGTCCAAATCCTTCGGCCCCTGTGCCTGCGTGGGAGACCTGGAGGAGGCTCCTGGCTTCCGAGTGGCACAGCCCTGGCCATTGTGGCTGATTAGGGATTGAATCGGTGGATAGAAGGCCTCTTTCTCTCTCTCTCCCTCCCTCTGCCTCTCCTTCTCTGTGTAACTCTGACTTTCAAATAAATAAATCTTTAAAAAAATTTTAGGATTCTTATTTTTTATAGTACCTTCTCTTAAAGATAAAATTAAGTCATGTAAATTCTAGGATAAATATTTGCTTTATAACTTACATACGATAAATACAATATATAATAAACATAAAATATATATCCAAATCTACATGATCACTCTGCTTTCTTCTACAGATTGTAGTGGAGGAGTTCCTAGAAGATATAAATAATATCCTGAATTCCGGGGAGGTGCCTAATTTATTCGAAAAGGATGAGCTGGAACAGGTTTTAGCAGCCACCAGACCAAGAGCAAAAGAAGTTGGAATTTCTGAGGGGAATAGAGATGAGGTAGGACGTGCCAGATCAATGATGTGGCTTTGAACACAAAACATTCTTAGCTTTTTATTTAACAGTACACAATCCATTCAGGGGTCCAAGGGCAGAACTTTTTTTTCAATACAATTCATTCCCTCTGTAATGCAGTCTATACTACTCTGCCTGCTTAAAGCATTGCTCTACCAGACTCCCAGAAAGGTCCATAGGAAGTAGAAAGCAGGAACCCTCCTTGCTATGGAAGTCATATTCTTATCCAAACTAATCAGCTTCCTTAACTCCTTCTTAAACACAAGCTGATTTCATTCTCACACGCGTCCTGGCTGAGGAGGGCTGCAGGCGTGAGTCTAGAACTTCTGATCCCTTGCCGTATCAGCAAGGCAATACACAACTCAAACAGAAATCCTTTGTCTCGGGAACAGGGTGCCTACTGCCCGCTCCCATTTCTCCTACACCCCACCAGATTCCATGCACCATTACTTACCCCAATCCTCTCTCTTATTTCTGCACCTTCTCTCATGTTTTAGCTGTTCTTTCCCATGTCCTTTCTGCAGCCTGTTGAGAGAATTTCCTCCACTGTTAGGTTAAGGATTATGGGTACAGACAGCAAGACTTCCTCAGCCGATGTAAGCCCAAATGGATTTATTACAAAGATGCAGAATCACCGGGAGGCCAAAGGAGGAGATTCCAGACTGAGCTCCTTGGGGTGAATATAAAACTCCCCTTGCAGAAATTAATGGTCATGGGAGCTACCGCGTGTGCTGCTGAGCTAGGAGGCCACTAGCTGCTTCAGAATCCTCTGTCATCTGCCAGCTCCGACGCCATGGCAGGATCAGCTGAGGTAGAGAGCCACATGCAGAGATAGTAGCTGCAGGACCCTACCACTTCCGCCACGCGCTCCACCTGCAAGAACGATGCCCTGTACCCTGTGCCTCTCTCCCAGCTGTCCCCTGCCCCAAAGCAAAACCTTCCATGAAAATCACTCTCCACTTTATTCAAGGGGTCTCCTCAAATACACTCACACCCAGAACTCCGGAGTTGCGATCAAGACTGCAAAATGTCCTTTTTAATATTTCCAGGCTATGTGTGAGAGGGAAACAGATCAGAACGGATATTGAACAAGACCATTCACATATCTACTGTATGAAAACAAATTTTATTTGATGTTGATAGCCTCAAGTGCATTAGCCAACACTTATTTTCCCAGTTGCTTCATTCTGATTTTAAACTGCACAATACCTCCCTGCCAGGTGTTTCAGTACTTTATCAGCCGAGTCCGTCAGAAGCTGCACGTCGTTCTCTGCATGAGCCCGGTTGGGGAGGCTTTTCGGGCCCGATGCCGGATGTTTCCATCCCTTGTGAATTGTTGCACCATTGACTGGTTTGTCCAGGTTGGTGACTGCCCACGACAGCTCTTTGAGAAGTGGGTCTTATTTGATGTAACATTGTCTGGAAACAACTCATAGGTACTTGCATTAGCTTTAAAGCCTGTTTGGAATTTGCTCATATATGAAGGATGACAGTGACAATCAGAAAAAAATAGCAGAATTTATAAAGGAACGGAAGACCAAGGAAATTAGCAAGGTATCAGTTCTCTTGACAAAGAGCATTTTCAACAGGTGCCGAGGGGAGAGTTTGAGAGATAAAAAGGAAGAGCAATCGGTGACTGACTGTAGGCAACTCATTGGAAGGGTTTCCCCAGCCAAAAGTAGAGAAGAGGGTAAGAGGTGGGGGGGGGGGGGCCTGCACTGTGGCGTAGCGGGTAAAGCCACCACCTGTGGTGCCAGCAATCCTATATGGGTGCCAGTTGGAGACACAGCTGCTCCACTTCTGATCCAGCTCTCTGCTATGGCTTGGGAAAGCAGTGGAAGATGGCCCAAGTCCTCGGGCCCTTGCACCCACCTGGGAGACCTGGAAGAAGCTCCTGGCTCCAGCTTCAGATTGGCCCAGCTCCAGCCATTGTGGCCATTGGGGGAGTGAACCAGTGGATAGAAGACTGACTCTCTCTCTCTCTCTCTCTCTCTCTCTCTGCCTTTGCCTCTCTATATCTGGTTTTCAAGCAAAATTAATATTTAAAAATTTTTAAAAACCCTTGTTTATGGCATCAGTAATCTCCCTAGGTTCTAGTCATGAGTTGCCAAGGCTATGGAAGCCTTTTGAGTTTGCCAACTTCGATCTTATTTAGACAAGGTCATAGTCAAAGTGGAAGTTCTCTCCTCCCTTCAGAGAAAGGTACCTCCTTCTTTGATGGCCTGTTCTTTCTACTGGGATCTCACTCACAGAGATCTTTCATTTAGGAGGTTGTTTGGTTGTTAGTTTGTTTTTTGCCAGAGTGTCTTGGCTTTCCATGCCTAAAATACTCTCATGGGCTCTTCAGCCAGATCCAAATCCAAATGCCTTAAGGGCTGATTCTGAGGCCAGAGTGTTGTTTAGGACATCTGCCATTCTATGAGTCTGCTGTGTATCCCGCTTCCCATGTTGGATCATTCTCTCCCTTTTTGATTCTATCAGTTAGTATTAGCAGACACTAGTCTTGTTTGTGTGATCCCTTTGACTCTTAGACCTATCAGTATGATCAACTGTGAGATGGCATTGGTACATGCTACCTTGATGGGATTGTATTGGTATTGGAATCCCCATATTTTCTAAAATTATTTGAAAAAAAGAGGTAGAGAGGTATGTGAGATCAATAGAGAAAAGTGTTTTCTAATTGGGAAATCCAAGAAGTGTGTATGTGTGTGCATATGTGTGCTGATTAAAAAAAATGATCCAGGAAGAGAGAAACGTATTGACAATGCAACATGAAGAGTTAAGTGGTTTGGGACCAATATCCTTGCATAGGTGAGAGAGGCTGGCCAGGGCAGGAGCACACACAGCCTATCCCTGAACAGCAGAAGGGGAGGTGGAGTATACAAGCACAGATGCAGGCAAGGGAGCAGAAGCAGGGGTAAGGGTTCACTAAAGTATTCTTTGCAATTAGGATTTTTTTTTTTTTTGGGTGATGTAAGAAGAAAAGTCATCAGCTGACAATGACAAAAGAAGTATTAGCTGAGGAGATGGACTAGGGTATGAAGCAGTCACTTAGAGTACAAAATTGACACACTGGAAACTATAGAAGCATTTCTGGGCTATACTAAGGCACTGGGGCCAGTCAGCATGACTGTGCACTTTGCTTCAGTTGAAGCGTGTGTAGGATACAGATAACAGTGATGAACCTGAGGTTACACGAGATCCTAACACACGTTACTCTGCTCATTGATGAACCTGAGGTTACACGAGATCCTAACACACGTTACTCTGCTCATAGGATTCTAAAGATACCCAATGATCCATTCAACCAAAAAATATCAATTGAATAACTCCTGTGTGCCTGATGCTGACCCAAACCACACTTTAAAGGACAAAGTCTTTCAGTTCATTAAGCACCGGAGATAGGAGTAGATGTTAAGTAGGTGAGAGGAGGAACCAGGCAAGGAAGAGCACCAGAGAATTTCTGCTTATTAAACTATTAATGAGATGACCAACAGATTTTCTGGATTTTTTTTACAGTGGCCCAAAGAAGCACTTCTTTCTGTGTCAAAAACATTTTTCTCGAATGTTGACACTGGAAGTGACGATCTGAAAGAAAAGCTTTCCCTCATGTGCGTGAACGTCCATTTGAGCGTCTCCCAAATGGCGGAGCGCTACTACACAGAGCTCCGCAGGCGGTACTACACGACGCCCACCTCCTACCTGGAGCTCATCAACCTCTACCTGCTAATGCTGAATGAAAAAAGGAAGCAGTTAGTTTCAGTAAGTTCCGCGTTGCCCAAGGAAGTCTTTCCTATTATTTTGACCAAACTCAAAACTGTTGAGAATGAGCTGTGTTCCCTCTTATCTCCCAGAGTCCCCGCCATCCTGCCACATGCCCTTGACAGTCTGCCGTGTGACCTTTTCCTTGACATAGTTTCCACCTGTCATACGTAGGCATCCTTGACTCAACAGAATGATTCGGGCATTGCAACAGCGTCAAGATGAAGTGGAGAATGAATCACCTTTGTGGTATTTGATGTGGAAGAAAAAGTTGTGCTCAGCCATAAAGATGAGCTCTTAGTGATCTATCATGAAGGAGTGGTTTCCACTAAGAGCCAGGACTTTTGTGTCCATCAAACTACGTGAATTGAGTGCTGTGCTTCTGGCCTCCTCACTTTGAGCACGTTCTGTTAACTTCTCTAAGCCTTAGTAGACATGTGATGTAAAAATATTTATTTTATATATATATATATATATACACACATACATACATATATATACATACATGTACCTCTTGGCTTGGTGTGGAATCTAGATAAGACACTGCTCATGAAGTCTTAGACTTTGACCTCAGAAAATAATGGCTGCCATTTTCTTCATCATCAGGCTGTTAACATGGGCTAAATTGTTCAATATTCTAAATGTTGTAGCAAATGGAAACATTTACAATTTAGACGTTTTAAATGTTTTTCAGATAATTTTTATATGGCAAATGCATGCCATGTAAAATAACTAGAAGTGTATTTTTTGAAACCTGCCAATTTGAACCAGGCACCGTGACTCGTCTTCAAAAACTGGTTCTTCTCAGGTGTCTCCAATACCACATACCACCCCTCTGGTTGCAGTCAAGAGTTTCTCACCAATGAGAAGTCAGATTCAGATCCAGCAACCAGAGCTGGGCCCCCAGGATCCTGTCTCCCTACAATTCTCAGCCCTAATAACCCACTTGGAGTGTAGAAGGTCCCAGAGCTGTGGCCGCCAGGGTTTCCTGTCTGAACTCGTCCCTCACTCATTCAACAGACTTCCATGGAGAATAAAAAGAATATGATGCACCAATCACTCTCAGTGAGCCACAGTCCAGTGGCATCCCACTGCTGTGGCCAGGAACTGTGGATCCAGACACACTGTGGTGAATGTCATGGCCATTTCAGAATTCTATTACCTGGAGATTTTTCCACTTGTAATCCATTCACAACCTGAAAGATGTAAAATTCTAATACATGAATAATAGATACCAGCAAACTTCTGGCTCACAATGCTCATTTGTAATAGAAATTTTCATTGTCATTTAGGCACGGGATCGGGTGAAGAATGGCCTCACCAAGCTATTAGAAACAAACATGCTAGTGGATAAAATGAAATTAGATCTTTCAGCTTTAGAGCCTGTGCTGTTAACAAAATCACGAGATGTTGAAGCCCTGATGGAAAAATTGGCAGTGGATCAAGAAAATGCAGATCAGGTATGCTGCATAATTCTCATGCTGTGGGTGACAAGGTTTTGGTTAGCAATCTATCACATACATTCACTGATGTGATTGTATTACTTTATTATATATATATATCATTAAAGTAATTATGTGATATATTTAACTATGCTCTTTTAGCCATTTAGCAATGGTTTTAAGATGTATACACTCTTCCTTTATTAAATCATCCAGGTTCTGTCCCCAAAAACAGCCCAGTGAGTGGGACAGAAAGAACGATGAGGGAAGTTCCACCTACAAATATAAAGTGGCTAATCCTCTCCTAGGAAGGAGCTCCTTATTAGAATAATTTTTTCCCCATAATACTATCAACATGTCACAAGATGAGCAAAGGAGAGTACAAAATGCATTCTATCTAATTCCCTTTCATCACTAGTCTACTCCAAAGGGCAAATATTACTCATTATTACTGGTTTTGCTTTTAGATTTTGAAATTCAGATACAGATTGAGTATTCCCTGTCCAAAGTGCTTGGGACCAGATGGGTTTCAGATTTGGAAAGTTTTTGAATTTTGGAATATTTGCATAGATATAAAATGAGGTATCTTGAGGTGGGACACAAGACTAAACATGAAATTCTGTACACACCTTATACACAAAGGCTGAAGGTAATTTTCTACAATATTTTTAGCGTACTGACCTGTTTACTGGGATCTCTCACATGAGGAGGTCAGGGATGGAATTTTCCACTTGTGGTATCTTGTTGTCACTCCAGACTGGATTTCTGGATTAGGGATGCTTAACCTGTAAGGAGGCCACTCACGCAGTCACATTTCAATGGTTAGGTCCGTCACATTGTGCAGGAAGATGAAGCAACAGCAAAAGTGAAAGCCGAAGAAACCCAAGCGATAGCTGACGATGCTCAGAGAGATCTTGAAGAAGCGCTACCTGCCCTGGACGCTGCCAATAAAGCCCTGGACTCCTTAGATAAAGCAGATATATCTGAAATCAGAGTTTTTACCAAGCCTCCAGACTTAGTCATGACTGTCATGGAAGCAATCTCCATTCTCCTGAATGCCAAGTGAGTGACTCGGAATCATGTGTGAGGGCACTGCAGAAACATTCATACAAAATGGAATTAATCAGCTTATTTTGATGTGGGGAAAGATGTTAATTCATGCATAGCTTTTTCATAATACACATTTCAGGATGCCTAATGGGATTTGTTTACTGTTTTTCCCATTTATATGTTCATTCTCTTCTCCAATCACATTGACATGGTTAGTCACTCAATGAATTGACTCAGCAGGCATTTTTCTCAACATCTGTTTTGCCCTAGATGGTGGAAGCTGTAAAGATAAATTCTTTTGCCAGAAGATGCACACAGTTTAGTGGGGATGCTGACATGAAACATAATGATTTTAAGGCCACATGAAAGTTGCATGGTGCTGAGAAAAGAAACCCTAAGTCCACTAGGAGAGCTGCAAGCAGTTTTATCAGGAGTTGATGCTTAGTTGCGGAGTGGGACTGTCCCCTCAAGGACTTTGATGCTGATGGAATGAGTTAGTTCTCAGCAGGTGGCCAGTAATCGCATCATGAAAGGTTCTTGAATGCTGCACTGAGCAGTTCGTACTTCATCTTGGAGATGTGTAGTTTTCAAGCTTTCTTTAGCAATTCAATCCTTTTTTCAGTTAAAAAAAAATTGTTACAATGAACCTTTCTATGTAAAACTGACAAAGGGTCCAGAGCCCCACCACCAGGCCATCCTACTGCCCCTTAGGCTGGTGGCCTGGTAGGGTACAGGAGGCTCTGCAGAGTGCAGACGGAGAGAACTATTGAACTTTTTTTTAAGATTTCTTTTTTTGAAAGACCAACAGAGAGAAAGACAGAAAAAGAGATCTTCCATCTACTGGTTCACTCGCTCAACTAACTAGAACAGTGAGGGGTGGGCCAGGCTGAATCTGAGAGTCTAGAACTCCATCTGGGTCTCCCATGTGGGTGGCAGTGGCCCAATAGGCCATCCTACACTGTCTTTGCAGGTGCATTAGCAGGGGCCTGGATCTGAAACAGAATGGCCAAATTCAAACTGACATTCTGATATGGGATGCAAAAGTTGCAAGCAGCTAGCCCACTGTACCACAACACCAGGCTCTAATTATTTTTACTCAATTAGATTATCTTGGTTGGCAGACCAATTTGGCAAGAGTTCATTTGAGCAAGGTTGACCAAGAGACATAAAGAAGGTGATTTTGGGATTCTGGCAAGAGATTTTAAGGGTCAAAATTAGGGCAAAGAAGATAAAATGTGAGTGCTCAAGACACTTTTAAAAATAGAACTATTGGGACTGGCATGGTAATGTAGTGGGTTATGCTACCACCTGTGATGCCAGCATCCCATATGGGTGCCAACTGGAGTTCCAGCTGCTCTACTTCTGACCAGCTCCCTGCTAATACCCTGGAAAAAGCAGCATAAGATGATCCAAGTGTTTGGGCCCCTGCCAATCATGTGGGAAGTATGGAAGGAGCTCCTGGCTTCAGCCTGGCCTAGCACCAGCCATCTCAGGAGTGAACTAGCAGATGGAAGATTCATTCTCTCTCATTCTCTCTTTCTCTCTCCCTCCCTCTTACTCCGTCTCTCCAACCCTCCCTTCTCCCTGTATGTGTGTGTGTCGGGGGTGGGGGGGATAGCCTTCTCTCTCTGTGACTCTGACTTTCAAATACATAAATCTTTAAATAAAAATAAAGCCATTTTTAATGTCCCATATTCCTAAAACTCTAGAATTTTATAATTCTGTCTGAGTTGTATGGAACCTCAGTCATCAAGTTACCTTTCTCTCCATGAATTAATTGTGGTACGTATAACTAACAGTTACTGGGATTACAGTATCAAGATTAAAACTACCCACCCAGTGGGATGTTATCGGAGTGTCCTCAGAAGGATGCATTTCTTTTGTTCTTACATTTCTCTACCTCAGTGTTGTTAACTTATCCTGTCTACCTTTCAGGCCTGATTGGCCAACAGCAAAGCAGCTCCTTGGTGATTCTAACTTCCTGAGAAGACTTTTAGAGTATGATAAAGAAAACATAAAGCCTCAGATATTGGCAAAGCTTCAAAAGTATATTAATAATCCTGATTTTGTGCCAGAAAAGGTAGAGAAAGTATCCAAAGCATGCAAATCCATGTGCATGTGGGTAAGAGCGATGGATTTATACTCTCGGGTAGTCAAGGAAGTGGAACCAAAGAGGCAAAAACTCCGCGCTGCACAGGTATGCTATCTGTTTTACGATCACTTTCAAACATAAAGGACGTGACCATCAATCATTCAGTCTTTGTGTAGAGTGCCACTGAGACCCTGTGCCATACGGATAGTGGCAAAGCTCTGGAAATTTTTTTGTTTCAAACCTTAGCTAGCAAAGATTATTTTCAGAAGTTCCCTTCAAAATCAGCCTTATTCTAAAATTAAAGAAAAGAGAGTCCTTAGTATTGTTCTGGAAAATGAGAAATAGACCTGTGGGCATATTTTTCATTTTTTAATTTCATTAAACTGAACATATTTCATGCATTTAATCTATACAGATTTAGGAGCATAGTGATATTTTCCACCCTAGCCTCCCTTCTCCTAATTCTTTCTTTTAGTTCTTTTCTAATTCTTTCTTTTAATGTTTGCAATGACACACTTTAAGTTCATTTTGTACTCATAAGATTAACCCTACACTAAATAAATAATTCAATAAATAGTAAGAAAAAAAAAACCACTGTTCCTAAACAGAGACCAGGGCTATAAACAATCATCAAATCTCAAAATGTCAATTTCGTTTATATATTTTACTTTTTTGGTGTTCTATTAGTTATCACAGATCAGGGAAAACATTTGTCTTTTTAAGACTGGATTATTTCACTAATTATAGTGGATTTCAATTGCATCCATTTTGTTGTGAAAGACATGATTTTATTCTTTTTTAATGGCTGATTATTCCACACTATATAAATACCACAATTTCATTATCCAGTCATCAGTTGATCAACATCTGGGCTAATTCCCTAACTTAGCTGTTGTGAATTGAGCTGCAATAAATGTGGGGGTACAGAGCACTCTTTCATATGCTTATTTCATTTCACTTGGGTAAATTCCCAGAAGTGGTATATCTATTTTCAGCTTTCTGCGGCATTTCCATGTTGTCTTTCACAATGGTTGGCCAGATTACGTTCCCACCAACAGTGGAATCTTTTTCCCCACATCCTCCCCAGAATTTGTTTTGATTTCTGTGTGAGAGCCATTGGAACTGGAGTGAAGTGAAACCTCACTGTGGTTTTGACTCGCATTTCTCTGATAGCTGGTGATCCTGAGCATTTTTTCATGTGTCTGCTGCCCATTTGGATTTTCCTCTTTTGAAAAATTTCTACTCAAATCCTTTGCCCATTTCTTTTTTTTTTTTTTAAGATTTATTTATTCATTTGAAAGGCAGAGAGTAAGAGGCAGAGGCAAAGAGACAGAAGTCTTCCATACATTGGTTCAATCCCCAAATGGCCACAATGGCTGGAGCTGGACCAGTCTAATGCCAAAAGTTTCTTCTGGGTCTCCCATGTGGGTACAGGGTCCCAAGGACTTGGGCCTTCTTGGACTGCTTTCCCAGGCCATAGCAGAGAGCTGGATCTGAGGTGGAGCAGCAGGGACTTGAACAAATGCTCATATGGGATGCTGACACTGCAGGTGGCAGCTTTCCCCACTATGCCACAGCACTGACCCCTTTGCCCTTGAGCTCTTTATAGATTCTGGATATTAATCCTTATCAGTTGCGCAGTTTGTAAACATTTTCTCCCATTCTGTCAATAGCCTCTTCACTTTATTGAGTGGTTTTTTTTTTCTTTTTTGCAGTGCAGAGTCTGATCAGCTTGGTGTAATCCCATTTGACAAGTTTGGCTTTGAATGCCTGTGCTTCTGGAGTCTTCTCCAAGAAGTTTTTGTCTATCTCAGTGTCTTGCAGAGGTGCCCTAATGTTCTCCTCTAGTAATTTGATGGTATCGGATTGTAGATCTAGATCCTTGATCCATTTTCCTTTTTGAGTTGATTTTTGAGTAAGGAGTAAGGTAGGGGTCTTGTTTCATACTACTGCACATGGAGATCCAATTTTCTGAGCACCATTGTTGAAGAGACTGTCCTCGCTCCAGGGATTCATTTTAGCTCCTTTGTCAAAGATTAGTTGGCTGTAGCTGCATGAATTGATATCAGGAATTTCTGTTCTATTCCATTGGTGTACATGTCTATTTTTGTGCTAGTATCAGACTGTTTTGATTACAACTGCCCTGTAGTATGTCTTGAAATCTTGCATTGTGAGGCCTCCGGCTTGTTTTTGTTTTTTTGTTTGTTTGTTTGTTTTGTTTTGTTTTGTTTTGTTTGCTTAAGGTTGCTTTAGCTGTATGGGATCTCTTGTGTTTCCATATGAATTTTAGCATTGTATTTTCTAGATCTGAGAAGAATGTTGTTAATATTTTGATTGGGATTACTTTGAACCGGTAAATTGCTTTCAGTGGTATGGACATTTTGATTATATTAATTCTTCCCATCCACAAACATGGAAGATTTTTCCCTTTTTTGTGTCTTCTAATTCATTAATGTTTTGTAATTTTCATCACAGAGATCTTTCACATATCTATCTTTCAAAGATCTTGTACATTCTTTTGTAGCTATTGTGAATTATACTGATCTTAGCAGTTCTTTCTCAGCCATAACATTGTCTGTGTATACAATAGCTATTAATTTTATATCCTGCAACTTTACCCAACTCTTATGAGTTCCAATAGTTTCTTAGTGGAATGTTTTGTTTCCACTATATATAGAATGAGGTCACCTGCAAACAGTAATACTTTTGCTTCCTCATTTCCAACCTATATCCCTTTGAATTTTTTTTTCTTGCCTAATGCCTCTGGGTAAAACTTTCAGGACAATATTAAGTAGCAGTGGTTAAAGTGGGCATCCTTGTCTGGTTCTGGTTCTTAGTGGAATCCTTCCAAATTTTCTACATTCAATAAGATTCTGGCTGTGGATTTGTCATCTATTGCCTTGATTGTGTTGAGAAATGTTCCTTCTATACTCAATTTGCTAAGGTTTTTATCTTGCAAAGTTGCACTTTATCAAATGCTTTCTCTGTATCTATTGAGATAATCACATGATTTTTATTCTTAAAGTTGTTAATGTGATGTATAACATTTATTGATTTGCATGTGTTCAACCAACCCTGCAAACCAGGGATCAATCCCGCTTGGTCCCAGTGAATAATCTTTCTGATGTGTTATTGGATTCTATTAGCTGGTATTTTGTCGAGGATTTTTGCATCTATATTCATCAGAGAAATTGCTCTGTAGTTCTCTCTCTTTGGTGTCTTTTTCTGGTTTTAGATTAAGGTAATACTGGCCTCATAGAAGGAATTTGGAAGGATTCCCTCTCTTAATTGTTTTGAATAGCTTGAGAATTTAAAGTTGTTCTGTAAAAGTCTGATGGAATTCAGCAGTGAAGCTATCAGCCTGTAGTATTTTTTATGTGATTTCTGGCTCTAGCATCTGATGTTTGTTTCTGGATGTTAAATACTTCCCATATCTGAAGGTGTTATGTCAACTCTTAGAATGAACTTATCCCATAATTAGATATGAGGTCCGTAGTTTTCCCAACAAGAACAAAGACTGATGATTTAGTGGGTCAGGTTACCAAAAAAAAAATGGAACAAAACAGAAACAAAAACATGACTATAGAACACGGATCAGAAATTTTTTTCCATATTACTCCAAACAGTAAATATTTTCAGCATTGCAAACTGGTCTCTGTTGCAAGTATTCAACTCTACAGTGGCAGTACAAAAACAACCATCGCCAACACAAAAATGAATAAGCATAGCTATGTTTTCTATGAACACTGCAAACCAAATATCATGCAATTATCATATCATGCAATTATCATTTGTCACAAAATACTGTTCTTTTGATTTTTTCCAGTGATTGTTAAAACAATTCTTGGCTCATATTCTATCCAAAAGCAGGCAGCAGGCTAAATTTGGCCTCCAAACCAAAGTTTATAGACCTGTTATACAAAGAACTAATTAGCAATAATTAGCTTCTACTCTTGCATAAATATTTAATCTGTTTTATTTAAAATTTATAACATTATAGCAAGTAATTCATATCAAATGCTTGGTGTATATATATTCTTATGATTTATTTTGTTGGACTTTATTTTAATTTTTCTTATATTTTACCCTGTTTTAACTTTGTATGTCAAAGTCTTTTGGACACTGAAAAGGGAACATAAATCATGATTTTTTTTAATATCTATTATAAGTGGGCAAATTCAGATTTCTTTTTGGCATTCTCTTAAATATTTGCTTGATTTTATTAGGCTGAACTTGATGTTACAATGGCTACCCTAAGAGAAAAACAAGCATTACTAAAACAAGTAGAAGATCAAATACAGGCCTTACAAGATGAATATGACAAAAGTGTGAATGAAAAAGAAAGTCTGGGTAAGTAACTCAAAAAATTTACATTGAGTGGCCAGCATTATAGTGTAGCAGGTGAAGTCCTCGGGTGCAATGGCGTCATCAGTGCCAGTTTGAGTCCTGGCTGTTCCCCTTCTGATCCAGCTCCCTACTAATGTGCCTAGGAAAGCAACAAAAGATGGCACAAATGCTTGGGCCCCTGCACCCACATGGAAGACCTGATTAAAGCTACTGGCTTCAGTCGGGCCTAGCCCTAGCCATTGCAGCCATCTGGGGAATGTGAACCAGCAGATAGAAGATTCATTCATTCATTCATTCTCTCTCTCTCTCTCTCTCTCTCTCTCTCTCTCTCTCTCCCCTCCCTCCCTTCCTCCCTCCCTCCCTCCCTAACTCCCTAACTCTGCCTTTCAAAGAAATAAATATTTTTTAAATATTTACATTGATAGTAAAAATACCTGACTTGAAAAATAGAAAAAATTTTCAGGCAATCAAATCTCAGCTTTTATCCAACATGTTGGACATATTTCCATTGGAATTACTCCATTAGCCTTCTGGTTTCAAGCAAGAATAGCTGCACAGATTTTGTATATTCAGTATCTCTAAACAAAGGGTATTGGAGCATAGTGCATTGTAACACAAGGCAGTACATAATTTTGATCTAAGAAATAAATATCACAGGGGCTCAGAGAGTACTGTCTTCAACCAGAGTAATGGAGTATCAGAAACATTTCTTGGTGCTGGCATAGTAGCACAACACAACAGTGGCACAAGTCACTGCTTGCAATACTGGCAATACACATGGAGGATGGTTTGAGTCCTGGCTGCTCCCCTTCTGATCCAGCTCCCTACTAATGTGCCTAGGAAAGCAGCAAAAAATGGCACAAATGCTTGGGCCCCTGCACCCACGTGGGAGACCTGATTGAAGCATCTGGTTTCAGTCGGGCCTAGCCCCAGCCATTGCAGCCATCTGGGGAATGTGAACCAGCAGATGGAAGATTCATATTCTCTCCCTCTCCCTCCTTCCCTCTCCCTCCCCCTCCTTCCCTCTCCTTCCCCCTCCCTCCCTCTTCCTCTCCCTCCCTCCCTTTCAAATAAATACATATTTTTTAAATATTTACATTGATAATAGAAATACTTGATTTTCAAAAGTAGAAAGAATTTTCAGGCAATCAAATCTCAGCTTTTATCCAACATATTGGACATATTTCCATTGGAATTACCCCATTTTAGCCTTCTAGTTTCAAGCGAGATGAACTACACAGATTATTCATATTCAGTATATGTGAACAAAGGTCATTGGAGCATGGTACATTGTAACACAAGGCAGTGCATGAATTTGATCTGAGAAATAAATACCACAGGGGTGAAGAGTGCTGTCTTCAACCAGAGTAAGGGACTATCAGAAACATTTCTTGAGGCTGGCATTGTGGCACAGCACATTAAGTCACTGCTTGCAATACCCGCATCCCACGTGGATTCAGATGCAGTGTCAGGCTCCTGGCTTCCGCCTGGCCTGGCCCCTGCCACTGTAGCCATCTGGGAAGTGAACCAGCAGATGCAAGATCTCTGTCTGTGTCTGTCTCACCATCTCTCTGTATGTCTGTCTTTCAAATACATAAATAAATCTTTAAGAAAAAAAATAGTTCTTGGCATGGAAGAGGCAAACTTAGAGTGGTTCTGAAATGGAAAGTGATTTATATGAGATTTCATATAAATGTATTGACATACTAGCTAAATAATGCTAATTCTGTAAACAAGCATGTGGGTAAACCTCTAAGATTTTAGACAAAATATTTAATAGCATACTTGATGTTCTGAAAATTTCCTAGCAAAAAATATGTCCCTGACGAAAGCACGCCTAGTACGTGCTGCGAAGCTAACGGCTGCGTTAGGAGACGAGCAGGTTCGATGGGAAGAAAGCATCCAGAAATTCCAAGAGGAGATATCAAATATCATTGGCAACGTGTTCATAGCAGCAGCTTGTGTGGCCTATTATGGGGCCTTCACAGCACAGTATAGGCAAATGGTAAGTAAACCTGTTTTCTATAGATTGGTAAGAACTAGCTGAAACTGCAGGGTTTTTTGTTTTGTTTTGTTTTCTATGTTTTCTGAATTCAGATGAAGGGCCTCTCCACTATGGAAGCTCTCCACAGTGGAGATTTATTCAGACATTCCACAGCTCTCTTCCTCTCCCTTTGGCCAGTGATGGTTGAAACCTAAACTTTCCTTAGCACATCCCTCCCTTTCACCTGCCTAAGAAAGCTGTCATTAACTTATTCACACAGCACAGGGACCTGGGAGGAGGAAAGAGGACAGGGAGCCCCCCCCCCCTTCTGGCCATGGTGACATGTACAGTCACCAGGAAGAAATGTTCTGTACAGGGGCGCTGGATTCTGTCCTGGTTGCTCCTCTTCCAGTCCAGCTCTCTGCTGTGGCCTGGGAGTGCAGTGGAGGATGGCCCAAGTGCTTGGGCCCTGCACCCCATGGGAGACCAGGAGGAAGCACCTGGCTCCTGGCTTCAGATCGGCACAGTACGCCGGCCGTAGCAGCCATTTGGGGGGGTGAACCAACAGAAGGAAGACCTTTCTCTCTGTCTCTCTGTCTCTCTCTCTCACACTGTTTGACTCTGCCTGTCAAAAAAAAAAAAAAAAAAAAAAAGGTTCTGTATGTACAAGACGGGCACTGAGGGATGGGCAATTGGAAGGAGCCAGAGACGAGGTGAATCAGTTCCTGCAGTTTTAGTCTTTAAAGAGATGAAATTTCTCATTTGTAAGAGAATAAATGTTCCATCTACCTTCATTTTCCATAGACCTAAATTACTTGGAAGGATGTATTTTCTATCCAATTTTAAGAAATACCTTCCTAAAAATGTTATGCCCTTGTCCCGGAGTTATAAGACGTGGTATAGAGAATCCGTCAGACTCTCCAAGAGCTCAGGGGTTATCTAATACCATGTTTCTCACTGGGGCTAATGGTGCCTTTGGGGGCCAGCAGTTCTCTATGTGACTACACTACTCCCTGATGGAGATAATGATGCTGACACTGATTTATCCCCATGCTGATTGCTAGTTGTACCCACAGTGATTGTAATAAGCTTGAACTTCTCTATCTGCCTCCACATTATCTGGACCACTGTGACATTCCAAAATCGCAGTTAATGAGTCATTCTACCTCCTGGGTCTCCTGATTTTTCAGTCCACTTCTTATGCCTGTGCTCTGATGCCAGGATGTCCACGTGGACTGATAGGGCTTAGCTCTTCTCTGCCTATCACATTGCGTGCGTGCCTTGTACACTGAGTGTTCCTATACCAGTAAGGTTTCCTCCTCCCACAGCTTATAGAATGCTGGATCCAGTACTGTCAGTCTCTGCAGATCCCAATCGATCCTTCCTTCAGTCTTATTAACATCCTTGGAGATCCCTATGAAATACGGCAGTGGAACACTGATGGACTGCCCCGTGACTTGATATCAACAGAAAATGGCATTTTGGTTACACAAGGGAGACGGTGGCCTTTGATGATTGATCCTCAAGATCAGGTGTGTTACGAATGCTGGAGGCGAAGATTGGTCAGTGAGCTCTGCTATTAAAAATTATGAAAGTGTACTTTAACATGGGGATTTAGAGTTACAGGAGAGTTTAGAAATCTGCTTGTCTAAGTCTCTCATGGGTACAGAAAGAAAGAAGGGAAGAGTGCAGTTGCTCTCCTCATACTTGGTTATGATTGTATTATTTAGGGAGTTGACTGTTAGCTTTTTGCTATGGGGGCAGAAATGTACTTAAGTTCATTGCTTAGGTAGTCCTTGTTCTGCGAGGTCTGAAGAGTCAGAGTGAAGTCAGGATAAAAAGGAATTTAGAGAAAGATCTTCCTGGAATTTACAGAATCCCATTATCTGGCTGTCTAAGTTCATGGGTCATAATTATTCAGAAAATGGCTTAGAAAAAAAACCCATTCTGCAAACAAGGGAGACAAACGTGGATACCCTAAATATCGGGTGTTTCCCTAGATGATGCTTTTATGCATTTATTCCAAATTTGAACAAAGGGGAGACTCCCAAAAACTGATATCTTTATTGGGGCAGAGGTATTTTATTTCATTTTTTGTTTGTTTTACTTTTCAACTTTTAGATTGAATGACATTTCTAAACCTTATTCTGTGGCTTCAACATTCTACCCATTCATGAGATTCTAAAGCAAATGTTCTGCTCTGTGCTTTCTCACACAGGCAAACCGCTGGATAAGGAACAAGGAAAGCAAGAGTGGTTTAAAGATCATTAAGCTTACAGATAGCAATTTCTTACGAACACTTGAAAATTCCATCCGGCTAGGTTTACCTGTCTTACTGGAAGAGGTTTGTTTTCACTTTGTTTTCTCTTGTGAGTCCCCAACTTTGAGGTCTTTTCTGGAAATCTTACCCAGGCTTTATCTGCATCTTGCTAAAGACAGCAGTCAGCCCCGTTTTTACAATAGTCAAACCAAATTTTTGACATTTTTTTGACATTATTTTAATGGTGAGAAAGATTATCTCTTTTTTTTTTTTTTTTTTTTTTTACTCTGCTGATTCTCAGGACTTACTGTGGCCCTTAATGGTCAGCTGAAAATTTAAAGCAGACGTACTGCCAGGGACTGCTGTCCACATAACCACCACCTACACCAGTGATGGGATGTTTTTTGCAGACTGTGAGTCTCTGTGTGTAGTTTTTGTTTTGGTTTGAGGATTTTTTTGTGTAGTTGTTTTAACAACTCTTCCAAAAAGTAAAAACTATTCTTACTTTAAGAGTTTTAGAAAAACAGGCTGCAAGGGACTAGTTTGGGCCTGCAGGCTACAGTTTGCCAACCCCTGATGTGGAACAACCATCAACAGGAACAGATCCTCATTTGTCAGGATCCTGTTGAAGGGACCCCTGCAGTCGCTCACTACACCCCACCTCTCTTCTGTTAGCTTCTGTCTCGTGGAGATGAAGAGTGTGTCAGTCATCTAAATAGATGTCTTGCAGGGCCGCTGTTGGTCATAGAAGTTAAGATGCCCCCAGCCCTTATCAGATTCCAGCTCCACTTCCAATCCAGCTTTCTGGTAATATACACCCTGGCCAGCCCTGACATTTAAGGAGTGAATCGGTGGAATGGAAGATTCTCTTCCTTTCTCTCTCTCTCTCTCTCTCTTTCACGCACGCACTCTCTCTCTTTCACGCTCTCTCTCTCTCTCTCTCTCTCTCAAATAAGAGATAAATAGATGTCTGTCTTATTTCCTTAGACTATCCTGTTAGAGGGAGTGTTGGAACATTAATAAATATAAGCTCACTTAAAATAGATCATTCAAAGTAAATGTTGAAGCTTAAGGAATTTTGAGAAGCTGATGCATTCAAATTGCTTGCTTTTTGCTTTTTCATTTTTAAGCTCAAAGAAACCTTGGATCCAGCTCTAGAGCCTATTCTTTTGAAACAAACTTTCATCAGTGGTGGACGAGTTCTTATTCGCCTTGGAGATTCAGACATTGATTATGACAAAAACTTTAAGTTCTACATGACAACCAAAATGCCAAATCCGCACTATCTGCCTGAGGTAGGAGCTGCTGGTCTGGAATTGTAAGCCTAAGTGAGTATTTAGAGTGTGAAGAGTCTCCAGCCTTTGGGGGCTTCCCACGTGGAGGAAACAGCTCTCCCCCATTCTCCTTCCTCCCCTTATAAGCCCACCCTTCTTCTACCATCTTCCACTCTTTTTTTTTTTTTTTTTTTGAAAGGCAGAGTGGACAGTGAGAGAGAGAGACAGAGAGAAAGGTCTTCCTTTTGCCATTGGTTCACCCTCCAATGGCCGCCGCGGCCGGCGCGCTGCGGGCGGCACACTGCGCTGATCCGATGGCAGGAGCCAGATGCTTATCCTGGTCTCCCATGGGGTGCAGGGCCCAAGCACTTGGGCCATCCTCCACTGCACTCCCTGGCTGTCGCTCCCCCTCTTCGTGGAGGAACGACACAGGACCCTGCGCTGTTCTTTTGTCTGCTCGGCCCTCCCCGGGTTTGCTGCTGGTTCTTCCCGGGTTGGCTACCATCCCTCCACCTCCATGGAGGGGCGGGCCCCCTGCCACTTTCCCCACTTGCGCAGGGGAGCGGCACACCGCCGGCCGGCTCTCTCGGGGGCTGCACAGGGGTTCCTTCAGATAGATGTTCCTGGTGCATGTTGTCTCTCTCCTCCTTTATAGTCCTCTTCCACCAATCCCAACTCTGCTACCCACACGCCGAGTACGCTGCTCTCCTGCAATCAGGAGCAGGTCCTGCTGTTTATTGGTTGAACTGGAGGCAGCTGTGTAGAAGCTGTTTCCTCCTCTCCCAGCGCCATATTGTGGGAGAGCAGATGCATAGAATAAGTCTTAATTCCAGTAACTTAGTCTAGTCCGAGTTGCTCCCCACACCTGGCCACAGCAGAGAGCTGGCCTGGAAGAGGGGCAACCGGGACAGAATCCAGCGCCCCGACCAGGACTAGAACCCGGTGTGCCGGCGCCACAAGGTGGAGGATTAGCCGGCTCACCATCTTCCACTGTTACCGTTCCAGCCACCCTTCTACTCTCTGTGTACCTCAGACTCGAGCACCTCCCAGCATGGCCCCAGGCCCTTCCTCATGGCACTGTGCACCTCTCCAGCCCTCTCACCGTCTCCTTGCTGGTCCACAGCTGTTCTTCATAAACACAGGTCACCACTGTTCTTAGCAACCACTCGTCTCCCTTGTTTTCCCCTGATATTGTGGCTGATAAATGAATCAGAGCTTAAGTGAGAGACTAGGTGGGGAGTAGCAGAGTCCAGTGCTGAAGTGTGAAACCACCCAATGCACATCTCCCAAATACAGAGATTGCCTGCTTGAAAAGTCTGGTGACAGGACAACCTTAGAGAATCTGGTCCTAACATCTGGTGTCTGTATTTGGAGTTTGGGGGAAGCAGGGGACATCTTGTCTCCTTCCCTGTGCTCTTAAACTCTTTGTGGGGAGCCACGTGAGCCCCATCCATTTCCAAACACATGTTCCGAAGCCCCAGTAGAGACCTGAAGAACCTCTACCCTAGAGCTCAAAGTCCAAGGTAAGTTGCAACATAAATGAAGACAGCTGGTACTCAGCCCTCCACCCCTACGCCCCTGGACACTGCCCCAACTACAGACAGCTCTGTGTGCTCAGTGGGGTCCTCCCAGGGAGGGAACTTTCCGTGAGAATTTTACACCTCCACCACCGCCTGCCAAAACCCCTTGAGTGTGCATTCCCAGTAGTGTCCTTTTCACCTGTTTTTGAATTTCCCATGGCTATATGTCTTCACTAGATGTGTTCAGGTTGAATGAACTGGACATATTTCTCAATAAGAAGGAGAAATGTCATTAAAAGCCTGAATCAGTCCTTCCTTGTCAGCCTGGAGGAGCTCCATTGCACAGCCACTAACAGGGCTCATATCCCAAGTCCCATTTCCGAGTTTAACAAGGGTATCCATGTGCTACCTTGAAATCTTCAAGTTTACATGCATTGAATTTTTGAGCGGGGACCCTGCACACCAGACCCAACCCCAGATCTGTGACCATACCTTAGTCTGCCTCCAGGATCCTCAAGTCAGTCAACTCCAAAGAGAAGACAAAGCCTACTTCAAGGGATTGGAACATATGTAAAGTGCATTGCATTCAAGTACTCATTATGTTCGTTGATGTTTTTACCACTGACTTATTCAAGTGAGTCAGAATATTATGATTCTATAGTAGCAATTTTTCATAAGTTACAATGAGATAAAAATATGTAAAGCTCTATTAGTAACCGAGCTCTTTTTTTTAACAAAGATATATATTGCACAAGTCACTAAAACTTCATCACTAAGTGATTTCATCACCTCATTTAGTCCTCACAGCTACCCAATGAGTTGTTACTATTATTATACCAATTTTTAAATATCAGGAACTTGAGGGCCAGCGCCGTGGCTCACTAGGCTAATCCTCCGCCTAGCGGCGCTGGCACACCGGGTTCTAGTCCCGGTCAGGGCGCCGGATTCTGTCCCGGTTGCCCCTCTTCCAGGCCAGCCCTCTGCTGTGGTCAGGGAGTGCAGTGGAGGATGGCCCAGGTGCTTGGGCCCTGCACCGCATAGGAGACCAGGAAAAAGCACCTGGCTCCTGGCTCCTGCCATCGGATCAGCGCGGTGCGCCGGCCGCAGCGCGCCAGCCGCGGCGGCCATTGGAGGGTGAACCAACGGCAAAGGAAGACCTTTCTCTCTGTCTCTCTCACTGTCCACTCTGCCTGTCAAAAAAAAAAAAAATATCAGGAACTTGAGCTCAGCCCAGATGAATGGTATATTCAACATCATTCATCCACGAATGAATAGGCTGGAATTTGAACCCAAGATGTTGGTTCTAGAGCACTGCTTCCGACACTTGCTGGCTCACCTTTCCTTGAAATAACATAGGACTCCAACACTGAGGCATGACAAACATTGTTACACTAGTGGAGAAGATTCCATTAGGATGTTAGAAGCCTCCTTGTGCTTGGAATATGTGTGTGGGTATGGATGTGTGCACAGTTAGAACTGAGGCACATCATCTGAGTGGTAGCGGCTATGTTCTAAAAAAGAAAGCACCTACTTTATTGTCTGTATTTAAGCATCTTTATGTACCCTGTGCTTCTCTTCCAGGTGTGCATTAAAGTCACCATAATCAACTTCACTGTAACCAAGTCAGGTCTGGAGGATCAGTTGTTAAGGTGAGAAGGGAAGAAGGGAGGCGTGTAGAGGCTGTGAGTTTCTTAATATTTTGTGCTTTTTTAAGATACATTTATTATTTGAAAGGCAGAATGTCAGAGAGAAATCTCCTGTCTGCTGGTATACTCCCCAGATGACCAGGAGAGCCAGGGCTGGGCCAGGCTAAAGCCAGGAGCCAGGAACTCCTCGTCTCCCACCTGGGTGACAGAAACCCAAGCACTTGGCAGGTCACCCGCTGCCTTCTCAGGCACACTAGCAGGAAGCAGCCAGGACTGGAACCAGCACTTGGAAATGAGATGCCTGTGTCACAGAGGGCAGCTTTGCCCACCCCTCCTATTATTTTCTTCAGAAATATTGATGAAGAAAAAATTTTAGTATGTGAGAGCACACAAACGAACCCTCAGTCAAAAAGACAGATGAGAATCAATGGCCACATTGTGTTTCCACATCCATAGCTTGCTGGCTGCCACTGCTCTGGCCTGCAGTTTTCTCAAGGGTATCAAGGACGCACCCTTAATTCCTAGCCGCCATGTGGGCCTGGCTGGCAGCCCAGCCCTGCCTCGTGCCCTTGAGTAGGATTTCCAGGCTTGGGAAAGGTAAGTCAGTCATTCTGTTGTGCCTAGAAATTCATTGCTGCATACCTGTGGGGGTGGGGTGGGGGGACCGCTACTCTGAACCTACTTTTGTCCTGTTTCTCTGCTGTCTAGGTGTTTTCTTAGTATATTTAGTATACTTTAGTCCATTTTCTGTTGCTACAACAAAAGGCCTGAGCTGAGTGCTTGATACGGAAAAGAGGTTTATTTAGCTCACAGTTTGGATGCTGAACAAGGAGAGGTGGCCCCTCTGTCTGGCCTCTGGCGAGGGCCTGCTTGGCTGTGTCACAACATGGGAGACAGCTTGAGGGCAGGGATGCGTGCAGAAGAGATTATGGGGGGGGGGGGGGACAGGCCAGGCTTGCTCCCTGGTAACAACTGACTCTCCTGGGAACTAACCAGGGGCCCATGAGAACTTCATTAATCCCTTCTGAAGGCAGTGTCTCCAGTGACGGAATCACCTGCAGTCACCCCCCCACCGCGCACGCGTGTACACACACACACACGCTTAGAGGTTCCACACTTCCCAGCATTGCCACCCTGAGGACCAAGCTTCTAGCTCATAAACACACTCAAACTGTAACCAAACCACAGCAAGCCTATACAAGGGTTCTTTAAAAGGGGTTTATGGAAAACTGGAATTAAAATGTAATTTTGTTTTAGTACAAAAAATTTTAAACTTATGCATTATGCTTTCATAATAGGTATTTTCCATGAGCTTTTTTGAAGGCTCGTCAACTATAATGATTTCACAAAGCTCATAGAAAAATGCTTATTATGAAATTAAAAACTATTCATGAGTCTCAAATTTTTTAAACCAAAATGAATTTATTTTCTCATTCCATTTTTCCACAACCTTTAGAATCATCCTCATGTTACATATATATGTATGTGACTTTTTTTTAATAGAGTGGACAGTGAGAGAGAGACAGAGAGAAAGGTCTTCCTTTGCCGTTGGTTCACCCTCCAATGGCCGCTGCGGCTGGGGCACTGCAGCCAGCGCACTGCGGCCGGTACACCGCGCTGATCCGAAGCTAGGAGCCAGGTGCTTCTGGTCTCCCATGCGGGTACAGGGCCCAAGGACTTACGCCATCCTCCACTGCACTCCTGGGCCACAGCAGAGAGCTGGCCTGGAAGAGGGGCAACCTGGACAGAATCCAGCGCCCCGACCAGGACTAGAACCTGGTGTGCCAGCGCCGCGGGCGGAGGATTAGCCTATTGAGCTGTGGCGCTGGCCATGTATGTGATTTTTTTTTAACATACCCCCGTTTTGTTTTTTATAAAGCAGGAGTTGTATGGGATTACATTAGTCCCAAAAGTCCAGCAGGGGTACAGGAACGATGATCTGTCTTTAGAGATACTCCCTGCTGACATGTGGCGACGAGGTACTCTGTTCTGGCATGGGGTGATGTCTCAAGCTGCTGTCTCCTGGATGGGGAGCCAAATATATCCCTGTAGTAGCATTTGGTTGACCGCCTGGTTGGTAAGGGCCTTGGTTCATTCCATTATCACCTCCTATAAACACTCAGAATTTGGAAGGCCAGTGTGTGGATGGAGATCACTAAGCGTTCAGTGGTGTGGAAGGAGTTCCGGGGTGTGTTTTGTGACTGACAGAAATCCAGGATCCCAAACCAGCCCAGAGATCCCTGAAGGGAGAGCAGAGTCACTAGGGGAGCCTGGTCCAAGTCTTGGCACAAATATTAGGCTGCTACAAAACACACCACACGCCAGAGTAAGGGAAAGCATTTATTGGGGTAACCAGACAGACCAGAGGGAAGGGGCAAAGAAGGAAAAGAGGGAGAAGGGAAGTGTGAGAGAGAGATATCAAGAGACAGAGAGATCGAGAGAGACAGAGACAAAGAGCACATATGGTATTTAATAGCCATGAGTATTATTGTAATATCTTAAAGGTTTTGCCTCTTGAAACTCTTGATTAATTCTAATGATTATTATAAACAACTGATAATCCTATTTTTGAGAAATGGGGATTTAATCACATGTAAAGCATGCTGAAGGCAAGTATCTTTTGGGTTTGTTTTTTTCCCCAGAAACTTTTTGACATCTATTTTTTTTAAGTAGACAAATATTGAACTTCAAAAAGTTCCTAGGAAAATAGAATTAAAGATAAGTTTATCTTGGAACATAAAGATTTTGAAATCAATGTATATTTTCTTCATAGGGTATACTTTTCATGAGCTTTTAAGGAAAAATCTATGCACCGATATAAATGAACCTTTTAATTCCACTTTTCTATGAACATCTTGAAGGATTCTTATATATTTTAACCTACATACACACAGAGACATGAATAACCAAATGTGTATGTATATTCATTAAACCTAAAGGAAAATAGAATTAAGGTCCATGTTAAAAAAAATCTTTATGTTCAAGTTAAGATCATTCTGACTTACCCTTTTTATCATTAATGAGCTTAAGTCTCTCTCTTTTTTTAAAAGATTTATTTGTTTGTTTGAAAGGCAGAGATAAAAAGAGGGAGAGGTCTCCCATCTACTGGTTCAGCCCCCAAATGGCCACAATGGCTGGAGCTGGGCCAATCAGAAACCAGCCACCAAGAGCTGCTTCTGGATCTCCCCTGTGGAGGCAGGGGCCCAAGGACCTGGGCAATCTTCTGCTTTCCCAGGCCATAGCAGAGAGTTGGGTCAGAAGTGGAGCATCCGGGACTCGAACCAATGCCCATATGGGATCCAGCACTGCAGGCAGCGGTTTTACCCGCTTCACCATAGTCACAGCCCCTTAAGTCTCACTTTCTGTGTTTCTTTTAGGAATTAGTCTGCCAGCTACTAACTTGCTTAACTTCTACGACTTTAACTTCTTTCCCAACTAAAGGGTATTTTGCCTCATTTTATGGACATATTCCAAGAACATGGCTGAACATTTTGCAGACTCATTTATTCCTATGTGTAGTTGAGCTTGGCCGTGTCACTAAACCGACAGCCTAGGACATGGAGACGTAGCCTGATGAGAACAAGGAAGTGCTGAGACTGTCACGGGGGTGCAGAATCTTCCTGCTGTTTCTGCCAGCTGATGGCACTGACAAAGGAGGCGGAGCCTGCAGCCAGTGTGGGTGCAGCTGGGTCTGCTGGGTCTGGCAGGCGTCACTGGCAGGTTTGCCCTCCGCCCTGGTGAGCCCCTGGGCAGGCAGCACATCCTCACTGCACTGCTGCTCATCGCAGCTTTCTGCAGGATCCTCACAATCTGAATGCCGAAGCATCTCCTGTCCCTGCCTCCCAGAGACTGACAACCACGGGTCTTCAGTCCTGGGGTGGGACAAGGCCCCATGTCAACTTCAGGGAATTCTTTCAAGCCACCCTGGGAGCCTGCCTCCTTCAGCCTTCCTTTCTCCTTCCAGATTCTCTACCTTGGCCTCACAGTCCCCCCAGGCTGTCCTTTCTGGTTCTCTACTTGTCTGACTCACGTTTCTCTCAAGCAGTTTCCTAAGCTCATTTTTATTTTCAAAATTCTTCCAACTCCTCTTTTCTGAAAATATTCTCTAACCAATTGGATTTGAGGGGCTGATTTTTTTTATAGAAAGTAACTTTTAAGGTGTCTGAACTCAGCATGCACGTAACAGTCAGCTGCATGCGAGTCAGTACACGGTACTGTATGCATCACAGTGCATGCCCTGGAGCCAGCAACCCCCGGTGCACGCCCAGTTCAGCTCCTCCTAGCCACGTGACCTCAGGAAGTAACCCACTAGGTTCCCTTTGTTCCTCTGCATGCTGCCACAATGCCCACCCCGTGGGAGTCTTCACAGTATTAAAATAAATAATCCACGTAAAACTCTTAGGGTACTGGCAGAGTGATGCCTAGTACAGATGAGCTCCCACAGAGGGCCGCGAGCAAATTACAAAAGGAAAATGAAGGAAGATGTAAGTTCATATGCTTAGACAAGGACAGAGCTTTTCTAAAGGCAGTCAGGAGGCACTGACGCTGTGACATAGCAGGTTTAAGCCTCAGCCTGCAACACCAGCATCCTATTTGGGCACCTGTTCAAGTCATGGCTGCTCCACTTCAACCCAGCTCCCTAGTGTGCCTGTGAAAGCAGTGGAAGATGGCCCTAGTCCTTAGGCCCATGTGCCTACATGGAAGACCAGGAAGAAGCTCCTATCTCCTGGTTCCTGGCCTCAGATCAGCTCAGCTCTGGCCATTGCAGCCATTTGGGGAGTGAACCAATGGATGGAAGACCTTTCTCCTTCCCTCCCTCCCTCCCTCCTTCCCTCTCTCTCTCTCTCTCTCTCTCACTTTGTCTTTCAAATAAATAAATCATTTTTTTTAATCTTTTATTTAATGAATATAAATTTCCAAAGTACGACTCATGTGTTACAATGGCTTCCCCCCCATACCGTCCCTCCCACCCACAACCCTCCCCTTTCCCACTCCCTCTCCCCTTCCATTCACATCAAGATTCATTTTCGATTATCTTAATATACAGAAGATCAGCTTAGTATACCTTAAGTAAGTATTTCAACAGTTTGCTCCCACACAGAAACATAAAGTGAAAAATAATAGATGATTTTTTTTAAATGATGATGAAATCAGATCAGACCTATTGTCATGTTTAATCCCAGTGAGAGTCAAGTTGGGAATTGATAATTTCTTTCTTTCTTTTTTTTTTTTTTTTTACAGAAGATCAGTTTAGTGTACATTAAGTAAAGATTTCAGTCGTTTGCACCCCCATAGAAACACAAAGTGAAATATACTGTTTGAGTACTCGTTATAGCATTAAGCCTCAGTGTACAGCACGTTAAGGACAGAGATCCTACATGAGGAGTAAGTGCACAGTGACTCCTGTTGTTGACTTTACCAATTGACACTCCTGTTTATGGCATCAGTAATCTCCCTATGCACCAGTTATGAGTTTCCAAGGCTATGGAAGCCCCTTGAGTTCTCCGACTCTTATCTTGTTTAGACACGGTCATAGTCAAAGTGGAGGTTCTCTCCTCCCTTCAGAGAAAGGCACCTCCCTCTTTGAAGACCTGTTCTTTCCACTGGGATCTCACTCACAGAGATCTTTTTGCCAGAGTGTCTTGGCTTTCCATGCCTGAAATACTCTCATGGGCTTTTCAGCCAGATCCGAGTGCCTTTAGGGCTGATTCTGAGGCCAGAGTGCTATTTAGGACATCCGCCATTCTATGAGTCTGCTGAGTATCTCACTTCCCATGTTGGATCACTCTCCCCTTTATTTATTCTATCGGTTGGTGTTAGCAGATACTAGACTTGTTTATGTGCTCCCTTTGACTCTTAGTCCTTTCATTATGATCAATTGTGAACTGAAATTGATCACTTGCAGTAGTGAGATGGCATTGGCACATGCCACCTTGATGGGATTGAATTGGAATCCCCTGGTATGTTTCCAACTCTACCAATTGGGGCAAGTCAGCCCGAGCATGCCCCAAATTATACATCTCTTCCCTCTCTTATTCCCACTCTTATGTTTAACAGGGATCACATTTCAGTTAATTTTCAACACTTAAGAATAACTGTGTGATAATTACAGAATTAAACCAGTCATATTAAGTAGAACAGACAAAAAAAAAAATACTATGAGGGATAATGTATTAAGTTGTCCATTAGCAGTCAGGGCTATGCTGATCAAGTCACCATTTCTCATAGTGTCCATTTCACTTCAGGAGGTTTCCTTTTTGGTGTTCAGTCAGTTGTCACCGATCAGGGAGAACATATGGTATTTGTCCCTTTGGGACTGGCTTACTTCACTCAGCATGATGTGTTCCAGATTCCTCCATTTTGTTGCAAATGACTGGATTTCGTTGTTTCTTACTGCGGTATAGTACTCTAAAGAATACATATCCCATAATTTCTTTATCCAGTCTACCGTTGATGGGCATTTAGGTTGGTTCCAGGTCTTGGCTATTGTGAATTGTGCTGCAATAAACATTAGGGTGCAGACCGCTTTTTTGTTTATCAATTTAAACTCCTTTGGGTAAATTCCAAGGAGTGGGATGGCTGGGTCGAACGGTAGGGTTATATTCAGGTTTCTGAGGAATCTCCAGACTGATTTCCATAGTGGCTTGACCAGTTTGCATTCCCACCAACAGTGGGTTAGTGTCCCTTTTTCCCCACATCCTCGCCAGCATCTGTTGTTGGTAGATTTCTGTATGTGAGCCATTCTAACCGGGGTGAGGTGAAACCTCATTGTGGTTTCGATTTGCATTTCCCTGATTGCTAGTGACCTTGAACATTTTTTCATGTGCCTGTTGGCCATTTGGATTTCCTCTTTTGAAAAATGTCTATTGAAGTCCTTGGCCCATCTCTTAAGTGGGTTGTTGGTTTTGTTTTTGTGGAGTTTCTTGATCTCTTTGTAGATTCTGGTTATTAACCCTTTATCTGTTGCATAGTTTGCAAATATTTTTTCCCATTCTGTCGGTTGTCTCTTCACTCTCCTGACTGTTTCTTTTGCAGTACAGAAACTTCTCAATTTGATGCAATCCCAATAGTTGATTTTGGCTTTGACTGTCTGTGCCTCCCGGGTCTTTTCCAGAAATTTTTTGCCTGTGCCAATATCTTGAAGGGTTTCTCCAATGTTCTCTAATAACTTAATGGTGTCAGGACGTAGATTTAGGTCTTTAATCCACGTTGAGTGGATTTTTGTGTAAGGTGTAAGGTAGGGGTCTTGCTTCATGCTTCTGCACGTGGAAATCCAGTTTTCCCAGCACCATTTATTGAATAGACTGTCCTTGCTCCAGGAATTAGTTTTAGATCCTTGATCAAATGTAAGTTGGCTGTAGATGTTTGGGTTGATTTCTGGTGTTTCAATTCTGTTCCATTGGTCTATCCATCTGTTTCTGTACCAGTACCATGCTGTTTTGATTACAACTGCCCTGTAGTATGTCCTGAAGTCTGGTATTGTGATGCCTCCGGCTTTGTTTTTGTTGTACAAGATTGCTTTAGCTATTCGAGGTCTCTTGTGCCTCCATATGAATTTCAGCATCATTTTTCAAATAAATAAATCATTTTAAAAAAGAAAATAAAAGATGAAAAAGGCAGTCAGGAATGACTTCATGGATGAAGACCTGACTATTTGGAGAGACAAACCAAGTTTAAAAATGGAAGGAACCAACATCATAAATATGTCACTTGGGGCACAGAGAATTCGCAGTTAATGAGATAGATAGATAGATTGATATTAGATTGTACCTATTGTTTTATAGTATTTTCTCATTTAACAGTATATCTGAGTTTACTTCATGTCAGTGCACATATCAATATACAAATAGAGAAAGTGCTAGAGAAGGATATGTCAAATAATGGTTACCCCTAGGGAAAGATTAGGTTTGGAGATGGGGCTGATGAACAGGAACTTATTTTATGTATTTTTTCTGTGAGAATGGATTACTTTCATGCAGTTAATGATAAATCTATATGTTAAGACTTAAAGAACAATGTCATAGTGGTAGTGGCACTTTGAAATCTCCCATGTTGGTACTAAATGTTCCAGGCACTATCCTCAACCTGACACAAGACAGCATTAGAGACAGAAAATAAATGAATGATTAAGGGGTATTGAGCAGCCTCTTCTCAGATGAGTAGAAGCTGTGGGAACTGTGGCCGAGGGCCGGGGTCTGAGGTACAAGATGAAGAATCAGAACCGACACATGGTCAGCAAAAAGCCACAGTGTAAACCCAGCCAAAAAGGGACATTGTGCCTTCAGATTCAGTTAGCGTGAATCCTCAGTTAAACTGTGTTCAGAGTAACAGCTATTATAAGTGGAAGGAAAAAAACAGTCAACTTCAGAACACCAACACAGACATAATTCCAGCATTCCAACTTTGGTTCCAGTGATGTGGTGCGGCTCGAGAAACCCGAGCTGGAAGAACAAAGAATCAAGCTCATTGTAAGGATCAACAGTGATAAAAATCAGCTAAAAGCTATTGAAGAGAAAATCTTGAAAATGCTTTTCACATCTGAAGGAAATATACTGGACAATGAAGAACTTATCGACACACTCCAAGATTCTAAGGCAAGTGTTTTTTTTATAGTCAAGCAAAATGTGTTCCTTCAAAAGTTACAGCTACAGTCTTTGAGAGTTTTACATGGGCTTTTGTTTAAATTTTCATTTCAATATTAATTTTTAACAGATTCAAAATGATTTATAGATAAGACTAAGAACATAACAATATTCTCTTCCTCCCTCCCTCCCTCTCTTTCCTACTATCTTTCTTTCTGCCTCTTTTTTAGTTTTTGAGATAACTATACCCAACCAACTCTTATGAGTTCTAATTGGCTTTTAGTGGAGTCTTTTGGTTCCCCCATACACAGGTTTCTATAGGGATAATTCGACTTCATCCTTTCCAATATGTATCACTTTGATTTCTTTTTCTTGCCTAATGGCTCTGGCTAAAACTTCCAGGACTGTATTGAATAGCAATGGTGAAAGTGAGCGTTCTCCTCTGGTTCCATGTCTTAGTGGAGATGCTTCCAACTCTCATCCATTCAATAAGATTCTGACTGTGGATTTGTCATATATTATTGTGTTGAGGAATGTTCTTTCTATATCAATTTGCTTAAAGCTTTTACAATAAAAGGGTGTTATATTTTATCAAATGCTTTCTCTACATCTATTGACATAATCATATGGTTTTTATTCTTCAATTTGTTAATGTAATGTACCACATTTATTGATTTGTGAATTTTTTTCTCAAAAACCTTTTATTTATAGAATGTAAACTTCATACATTTCATAGTTACAGCTTTAGGAACATGGTGATTCTTCCCACCATATATGCCCTCTCCTCCCTCTCCTATTCCCCATTCTTATTTTTTTTACTAAAATCTATTTTCTATTAACTTTATACACATATGATTAACTTTATGTTAAGTAAAGAGTTCAACAAATAGTATGGGAACAAAAAAAAAAAAAAACTGTTCCTCAGCTGTTGAGACAATGCCGTTCCAATTCATTGCTTCTCAAAGTGTCAATTTTACTTCTATAGATTACCTTTTAGGTGCTCTATTAGTTATCACAGGTCAGGGAGAACATATGGTATTTGTCCTTTTAGGACTGGCTTACTTACACTAAGTATTATGTTTTCCATTTTTGTCTATTTTGTTGCAAACAACTGGATTTTTTTTTTTACCACTGTGTAGTATCCCCTGCTGTATATATCCCATCATTTCCTTAGATAGTCTTCAGTAGACAGGGCATTTCGTTTGATTCCATATCTAAGGAATTGTGAATTGAGCTGCAATTTGTTGTAATTTCTGATGATTCTTTTTATTTCTGTGGTGTCTGTAGTTATATTTCCTTTTTCATCTCCAATTTTATTGATTTGGGTCTTTTTTTGGTTAGTTGTACCAATGATTTATCAATTTTGTTTATTTTTTCAAAAAACTAGTTCTTCATTTTGCTGATCTTTCGTACAGTTTTTTTTTGTTTCAATTTTGTTTATTCTCTATTTCTTTTCTGCTACTAGTTTTGGCCTTGGTTTGATGTTGTTTTTCTAGATCCTTGAGATGCATTGATAGTTCATTGATTTGGTGCCTTTCCAACTTCTTGATGTAGGCACCAAGTGCTATAAACTTTCCTCTTAACATTGCTTTTGCTGTATCTCATAAGTTTTGATATGTTGTATTGTCATCGTTATTTGTTTACAGAAATTTTTTTATTTATCTTGAATTTTTTCTTCAATGACCCGCTGTCCATTCAAGAGCATGTTGTTCAGTCTCCATGTGTTTGCATATGTTCTAGATTCCTGAGTTGTTGATTTACAGCTTCATTCCATTGGGGGAAGAGAAGATGCATGGCATGATTTTGAATCTTTGCATTTGCTGAGACTTGCTTTGTGACTTGTGTGTGGTCAATCCTAGAAAAACTTCCATGCACTGGTGAGAAGAATGTGTATTCTGCAGTTGTAGGATGAAAAGTTCTGTAGATATCTGTTAGATCCATTTAGTCTATAGTGTCAATTAACTCTGCTGTTTCCTTGCTGATTTTCTGTCTGGTTGATCTGTCCATTGCTGAAAACAGAGTATTAAAATCCCCCAATACTATCGTATTTGAGTTTGTGTCTCCCTTTAGATCACTTAACATTTCTTTTAAATAGCCAGGTGCCCTGTAATTAGGTGTTTATATGTTTATAATAGTTATATCTTCCTGTTGAATTGATCCCTTAATCATTACATAGTGCCCTTCTTTGTCTCTTTTCAGTTTTTATGTTAAAGTCTATTTTGTCTAATATTAGGATGGCTACTCCAGCTCTTTTTTGGTTTCTGTTGGCATGGAATATCTTTTTCCATCCTTTCACTTTCAGTCTATGCGTATCTTTGTTGTTGAGATGTGTTTCTTGTAGGCAGCAAATAGATGGGTTTTCTTTTTCAATCCATTCATCCAGTCTGTGTCTTTTAGCTGGAGAGTTGAGGCCATTTACATTCAAGGTGACTATTGATAAGTAACGACTTTACCCTGCCATTTTTCCAAAAATATTCCTATTTTTACTTTGAATTTCCTTTTGAACTTTTACTGAGAGATTTTCTTCTTTTACCTTATTTCATAGTGATGACCATGTTTCTGTGTTTCTGTGTGCAGCACATCCTTAAGCATCTCTTGTAGGGCTGAATGGGTGGTGACAAATTCTTTCAATTTCTGTTTGTTATGGAAGGTCTTTATTTCACCTTCATTCATAAATGAAAGCTTTGCAGGCTACTATATTCTGGGTTGACAGTTCTCTTCTCTTAAGATTTGGGCTATATCTCGCCATTCCCTCATAGCCTGTAGGGTTTCTGATGAGAAAGTCTGCTGTGAGTCAAATTGGAGCTCCTCTGAAAGTAATCTGGTGTTTCGTTCATGCACATTTTAGAATCTTCTCTTTATGTTTTACTGTGGAGAGTTTGACTACAATGTGTTGTGGTGAAGATCTTGTCTGGTCATGTCTATAGGAGTTCTATGTGCTTTCTGTACTTGGATGTCCCTTTCTTTCTCCAAATTAGAGAAGTTTTCTGTTATTATTTCACTAAAAAGGGCCTTATAATCCTTCTCTCTTTCCACACCTTCAGGTACTCCTAGAACCCTTATTGTGATATCTGATAGTATCTCAACAGTATTTTTTAGTTTTCTAATTTCCTCTTCTTATTTTTGATCTGAATGTAAAATTTCCAGAGATTTATATTTTAAAAAAAAAAAATGTATTCACTTACTTGAAAGACAATTGCAGGGAGAGCAAGTCTTCCATCCATTGATTCACTCTCCAAAACTCTGGCACTCCAACAATGGCCAGAGCTGCTCCAATCAGAAGCCAGGAGTTTCTTCCAAGTCTCCCACATGGGTTCAGGGACCAAAAGACTTGGGCCATCTTCCACTGCTTTCCCAGGCCACAGCAGAGAGCTGGATTGGAAGTGGAGCAGCTGGGACTCAGACCAGCATCCATATGGGATGCTGGCAATGCAGAGGGTGGCTTTACCCACTATGCCACAGCACCAGCCCAGAGTTTTGTCTTCTAACTTAGATACATATTCTTTCTTCTGCTTCACCAAGTCTGTTGTTAAGGCTTTCCATTGAAGCCTTCATTTGTTCTATTAAGTTCTTCATTTCCAAGATTTCATTTTGATTTCTCTGTAAGATCTCAGTTTCATGGGAGAAATTTTCTTTCATGTAACATACAGATTTCATTAGTTCATGGATTTGCTTCTGATTACTTCTAAGTAATCCTATGATCAATTGTTTGAATTCCATTTCTGGCATTTCTTCAGTCTCGTCATCTTCACATTCTAGTATTGAGGTATTGTCTTCTTTTGGGTGCAGCATGTTGTCTTCCTTATTCTTGTTTCTTGAGTTGCTGCATTTATTATTTCCCATTTGTAGAGATATTTTGTTTTGTTTTTTCCCTGTGATGACTTTTACCTTTGGACTCTTCCTCTGTGGCTTAGTGGAGTGTCTGCTTTTTCAGTGAATACCCTGAGGTATGTGGTGGGTGTGGACAGGGAGCTCTCTGTTCAATGCTCTAGGGTGAAGGGAGTGTCCAAGGTGACACTTAGGTTGGGCATGGTAAATCTTAAAAAAAAAATCAGATGGTAAGTTTGTTCTGCTTCAGTGGTGTAGTGTCATGTCACCTCTTCTACTCAAATGAGACCAGTGCCTGGGTGTCAGCCCCTCTGGGTACAGTGTTCATCTGTGCAGCCCCAAGAACCACACAAAGGATCTTGTAGTCCTTTGTATGAACATGGGTCCCACAGCAATGACCCTCACCAGGGAGCCCCAAGCATGTAGAGCCACCCTCAGTGACTACCCAAAGTCCCAGCCATGCCCTGCACCCTCCTACACAGCCACAGTATTTTCGCAGTCCCAGCACAAGCTCACAAGCTTCCCACAGTCATGAGCACCCATCCCCCTGTCAGTTCTCCCACCCAGACTAAGGTGTGTCTACTCCTCTGGTTGCTGGACATGTGGACATGAGCTACCTCAGCTGTTAGATATGTCCAAAATGGCACCCGCCATCTCTTGGCTTGTTACAGGATGCCAGTGCAGGGTGTTCAGGGGGAACCTCTTCTAGTTTGGCAGGTACACTGTCTCCCACATGGCTCCAAGTCAGGCCCATGCCAGGCTCTTCCCGCTGCAGACTGGTCTCACTAGGGCTATCCCACAGTGGGTACAACCCCCATCCATGCTGGCTCATAAACCGCACAAAGGATCTGTGTAGCCCTCAGTGTGAGCAAGGAACCCTCTACAATGATCCACCCCAGGTAGTCATGGAGCTCCGAGCCTCTGCTACCAGACACAGTGATTGTCAAGAGATCCAGTTATACCCCCCACCCTATAATACAGTCACAGAATTCCCACAGTCACAGTGCACAGTGCTCTCACAGTCATAGGGTACAGAGAATTTCCGTCTCTGCCCCGGGGGCCTCCCCCATCCACACAGAGAGCAGAGTCGCTTCCAGAGCCAGCTGCCTTGGCAGTTCGTGCCCCAGAGCCTGTGATAGGTTGAGAGGATGGGGGCACCTACAATCCTAAGAGGGTACCAACTGCCCTGTCAGCCCTTCCAGCCAGACTCAAAATCTGTGGGAAATGTGGCCTTCTCCCTCTGGTATAATTCCCTGGTCACATGCATGAGAGCCACTGCAGACTCTACTGGTGTCAAGAGGTAGCCTTCCCCCTATCGGTGGCCTGGTGCCCTTGTGGGGAATGGAGAAAAAGAACTGTGCTTTTCATTGTTGGATTAGGTGAGTACCCTGCCCCTCTGCTATGGGTCCAGGCCAGACTCAGTCAGTGTGGTCCGTAAGGTTCTCCCTCATGCTACATCACCAGTGGCATGGGCTGCCACAGTCTGCTCCCACTTTGCTCTCAGAGGCTGGTGTCTCCTCCAGCTCCCAGATGTGTGATTTGTGTGTGATGTCCTGCTCACTGCTGCACATCAGCACTTTCCACACTGCTCCATGGCATTCTTCTTCTTTCTGTAGAGTTTCCACTGCAAACTTCTCTCTAAATCTCCCCCGGAAATTCGCTTCCTCCGCTTTTATTCTGCTGTATTCGCCTGGTCAGAATCAGCATATCTTTTCCCTATTCGGCCATTAGGGCTTTAAAGCAAGAATTGGGGCCATCTGGAAACTGCCAGGGACACACAAAGCATGCACCTGGCTGCCAGGCCTCTGTACCAACCAGAGTAAAGAAACTGTAGACAATTCTATCTCTCATCTCCTCTGCAATCTTTCAGTAAAGCATGTCATATAAAGAACTGGGGAAAGTTATAAGTTGAAAGGAAAGCACACTAATAAATTCATGTTAATGCCACCTGCTCCAGGAAGCCTCCCTGGTATTTCCAGCTGGAATTGATCTCTTCTTCCTAATTTCTGTAGCACTTTATCTGAACCTCTACTACAGCACTTGTTGATATTTACCATATTCCAAAGTGATCCAATTGCACGCCCTACCTCTTGTTAGGTTAAGTTCTATGCAGCGAGATTCTGTGACGAGATGATCTTGAAATTCCTTCTCCAGGGGTTAAACATGGCACTTAACCTAATTGGTACTCACTAAAAATGTGCTATAGTAAAAGGAAGTTCAACATTAAGCATGTAATCTTACAGTGAATTATTTCTCAGATTCAAGTCATCATTCAGAAAGTGTATGTTAGGACACAACCTATAAAATTATTTTCATTGGAGAAAAAAAAATAATTAACTAAAATGTCCCTTTGACTTTACTAAAAAAGGAGCACTCAAGGTTATATTCTTAGCCTTTTGTTAGTGTCAAAATGATTGACTGCTTAGTGTCCTACAGTCTCTTTAGATCTCAGTATTGAAATTATAAACAAGTAATGCTGGGTGTCCCATTTCCTTCTTCCTTTTGCTTAGTTGTTCGTGGGTCTCTTGATTCTCTTTTTATTCATTCTTTCTTAGTTTTTAATTTCTGGAAGTTGATTATTGATCCCTTTTTTTCCATCAAGGTTTTACATGCAAGTTGCTTAAAGAATAAAAGACTTCTATAAGGCTTGTTATAAAAAGCCACCTTGCCTGCCTTCCCCCACCCCTGGCTCCCTTCATAAAGGCAGATCCAGTGTGCCCACATCCACCTAGTAGCTCTGCTTCCACTGACGGTACTGGCACTCAGCTGTGCCTGTCTGCCTTCAGAAAACTCTCATTCTCTTCAGGAGGAAACTTCGATCTTCCTACCCAGGTAGGGACAGGGCAATCCGCTGGCTGGATGGAGTCAGGGAGAGGAATGGAGGACTTAAAATCAGTTCTTGCTTTAGGCCCTTCCCATTTCCTAAGTGCTTGTGGCTAACTCCTAAGTCTTTGGGGAAGCTTCTGTTTCACAAACGCGGTGACTCCTTGACTTTCCCCCTTTGTCCATCTTGGGAATCCACTTCCCCGGGTCTGTTTGACCACTTCCACTCTTCTGTCTGCTCCCTAGTTCCCAACACTTTATTGATAGTTCCTCTTCCATTCTCTATCTTCATGAATTCACACTGCTTTTTCAACCCCCCTTTCAGTAGAGAGTGGAGCTACATGCATGCATTTTGACTGCCATCTTCATGTATAAGATTATTACTTTCTTTCTTTGCAAAGAGTTAACTTTGAGACATTTTCTCTTTAGCATAGAGATTGGGCTGATTGTTCTTTGCCTGCATTTCTTGCCACTTCCTACCTACAGCTTAAATTCCCCTCAACTCCCAGAATCCTTTTTTAAAAATATGTCTCAGGGGTGGACATCTAGTCAAGCAGTTAAATGCCAGTTAAGACACCTGCATCCCACATTGCAGGACCTGGGTTCAGTTCCCAGCTCTGCTCCTAACTCCAGCTTCCTGCTAATACAGACCGTGGGAGAGGTAGAGGCGATGACTCAGGTAATTGAGTTCCTGCCACCCATGTAGGTTTGAGTTCCTGGCTCCAGTTTCATCCTGACCCAGTCCAACTATGTCAGGCATATGAGAAGTAAACCAACAGAGGGGAGCCCTCCCACCGCCACATCTACCTTTCAAATATACATTTCATATTCTCGAAGCACCAGTGAAACCTCAAGTTTCTATTGTATAATGTCTACAAGCAGTTGCCAAACCCAACTAAAGTATATAGTGCTTTAATATTCTCTGGCATAAAGGCAAAAATTGCCTACTTTGCTTTGCTCTTTAGCCCTGGGTTCTGTATCACCAGAGCCTTGTACTCCTCGAGGATGAAAGAAGTGTGGATTCTCATCACAACTTCCTATTTTCCTTTCATGTAGCAAAGCTTGAGTCCAGTATTGACGCTGGAGTTTCCCACTCAGCTCTACCCTTTGTTCTATGCTCCGATTCCTGAGGGGTCATTGACCAGGGAATTCTATCCTTCCTATTCTGAGACACAGCTTTTTCACCGAATCCCTCTACTCCAGTTCTCCAAGGACTGCGGTGACAGCCTAGACTTGGACCTGCCCATGTGGTAGGGAGCCGCTGGCCACACGTGGCTGTTGAGTACATGGAATGTAATTGGCCTGGGCTGACATGACACAGCGGGCTAAGCCACAGCACGTGATGATGTCATCCCATATCAGAGTGCCGGTTCAGGTCCTGGTTGCTCTGCTTCTGATCCAGCTTCCTACCAATGTGTGTGGGAGGCAGCAGAAGATGACCCAAGTGCTTGGGCCCCTGCCACCCACGGGGACCCACATGGACTTTCTGGCTGCTGGTTAGGCCTAGCCCTAGCTGTTGTAGCCATTTGGTGAATGAGCCAGCTGATGGAAGATATCCTCTCCCTCTCTCCCTCTCTCCCTCTCTCCCTCTCTCCATCTCTCTGTCACTCTTGCCTTTCAAATAGATAAATCTTTAAAAAAAAAAAAGCCAGAAAAATAGTCTAAGCTTAACAAAATGAATGTAGGGGCCGGTGCGATGGCTCAATAGGCTAATCCTCCACCTGCGGCACTGGCACACCAGGTTCTAGTCCCAGCTGGGGTGCCAGATTCTGTCCCGGTCGCTCCTCTTCCAGGCCAGCTCTCTGCTGTGGCCCGGGAGTGCAGTGGAGGATGGCCCAGGTCGTTGGGCCCTGCACCCCATGGGAGACCAGGAGAAGCACCTGGCTCTTGGCTTCGGATCAGCACGATGTGCCAGCCACAGCACGCCGGCCGCAGTGGCCATTGTGGGGTGAACCAACGGAAAAGGAAGACCTTTCTCTCTGTCTCTCACTGTCCACTCTGCCTGTCCAAAAAAAAAAAAAAAAAAAAAAAGAATGTAGGAAGTCTGAAGTCTGAATTAAGCTGCATTGTCAGTGTAAATTACATACCAGATTTCAAATATTTAATCCAAAGAAGATAGAAAACCTCTCAATAATTTATATTGATATTTATGTTGATATAATATGTTGATTATTTCAGGTCAAACAAAATACATTGTTAAAAATTGTCACTTGTTTCTTTTTACTTTTAATAAACTTAGAAGATTTAGGATTATATGTACAGCCCACATTATATTTCACCTGGGAGGCATTGGTCATGGTTCCTGCCCTGGTCCATTTTAGAGACAAAGGATATCCCCACCTAGGTAGATCCACAACTGAAAAGTTGTGGGGGCGAGGCCCCAAGAAAGGGAAACCATGGGTTTTCCAGGCTGAGGTACGATACCTTTTCCTTCCAGCTTCTCTCCAGCCCCCTCGATTGGGCATTTTCCTCAGTATCCTCTCACCCTCCCCTCCTTTCCTTTGTGTGCCCTGGGCTTCTCTCAAGGAAACAAGGGAGCAGTTGAGTGGACTGTGTTGGCACTGACATCTCAGAAGAAACTGAGTCATGCATCTCAGAAGAGCACGGCTCCACTTTGTTCAGGGCTACCATACTGCCCATTCCCTTCTGCCCATTCCTAACTCTGGAAGCAATGATGTCGGCTGAGTCAGACGAGGGTCCCCAAGACCTGAGGCTCGGTTATTCCTTCTGGGACCCCCTCATTATAATCACTAACTCACTCTGCCCATGTTCCTTAGATCTGACTGAGTGACATTCCAAAAATTCTGCTATTTCTCAGAAACCGATCCCTAAGAATTTTACTGTATGTTTGTTCAGATCACGTCCGGTGCCATTAAAACCAGGCTGAAAGAAGCAGAGTCCACGGAACAGATGATCAACGTCGCACGAGAAAAGTACCGGCCAGTGGCCACCCAGGGCTCCGTGATGTACTTTGTCATTGCAAGCCTCTCAGAGATAGACCCCATGTACCAGTATTCGTTAAAATATTTTAAACAGGTGAGCGTGCTGCTGCTGTTGTCAGTGAAATTCCTCTCTCCTGTCTTTGGCTTCCCTTTAAACCCTGTTGTTTCTTGCCTGAGACAAGCTGTGAGTCCAGTTATGGAATAAAATCCTCCGGGAGTTGGGGTCCAGACATGTAGTTCAAGGGCGGATCCCCCCACGGAGTCCTCTACAGAGAAAGAGGAGAAAGTTGCTGGCAACCTTCCCTGTCTCTTGGCTTCCTCAGCCCCCTCACTCAGCTCCCTTCTTGATTGCTTTTCTTTTTTCTTCCAGGAGTCCCCACTTTGTGCTGTTTCCTTAAGCTTGCTCTGCAGCCGTCTGGCTTCCTTGCCACTGTTAATGTTTTCAGTGTTGTAGCTCAAGGGCCTCGTAGCACTGAACTTAACCAAATTGGCCTCTGGGTTTTTTTTTTCCCAGAACTGTTGATATAACAGATTCTTCCCCAAGCCCTGGCTCTGGCTTAAAAGGATCTCTTTCCTTTGTTCCTTCCCCACAGTCGCCACAGGACTGTTTACTTTCTTGGTTTATCACATATGTGAGGTTTTCACCCCCTCCTGCCCTTTGCAGCACCATTCTGTTGTCCCGAAACCAAACTCCGTGTCCCAAAGCTTTGGCAGTGAAGGCTTCCCAGAGTGAGACGAGAACTTGCTTTGCTGATTCCACAGAAAAGCTCGGCACGCCTCTCCAGGAGCCATCTTCAGCCCTCTTCTGCCCCGGAATTTCCAGCTGGCGGGGGCCTTTTCCTAACACTGCATTCCCAGCAGTCTTCCAACCTACAACTCTACCATCTTCTGCTGACCCAGTTTTCAGGAGAATCAACGAGGACTCTCCAAAACCTCTACAATAATTGTGTGCCTCCTCCAGTCCTTTCAGTGTGGGGGAAGGGAGAGCTGTCTCTGGGGGAGGAGACTGACGCAATCAGACTGTTTTCCTTTTGCGTCCCATCATGGAGGCAGAAGGGATAGCAGAGAAGCCTGACAATGGCAGTGCAAAGCTTGGTGGGTGGGGGGCGTAAAGTACACTTCTTGGCCCTGATGTGCCTTGGACCTCTCAGGGGGCTTCCAGCTTTTAGTCTGTTCTGTTCTGTCTGGTCAGCCCAGGAGCAACACATCTTGGTCCCAGGGACTGGGCAGGCCTGCCTCCCACATTGCCGCCTCAGGCTGTGGGTCCTGAGACGTGAGTCACCTGCCCCTCTAAACCCTGTTGGAGCTTCCTGCAGTCTCCGCTGTGATGCCCCCTTACCCCGTGGCTTCCAGGCAAGACCATGGTTTCAGGCTCTGCCCAGCTTCCTCACACATCTTAGATCTGCCTTCCACACTTCTCGGGAGTTGCAGGAAATGGGTAAGGCTACCTGTGACCCTCCCATACCCCATCCTTCAACTCCTGTCTTCCCAGCGTCCTTGTAAGGTGGGACACATTTGGGTAGGGGCCTGCTCTCAAACTTTCCAGGTGGGAATGAGGGTGGAAGTGTCCTTTAAAGATCAGTTTCTCTTAATTTCAATGTGAATCCTAGCACATTCTTTCTATACCCTAAGAATTATCTTGGGGAGTGGGGGAGATACACAGCACTGTTGCACAGCAGGTTAAGCTGTTGCATAGCAGGTTAAACCGATCCAGCTCCCTGCTAATGTTCCTGGGAAAGCAGCAGACGATGGCCTGAGTACTTGGGCCCCTGCCACCCATATAGGAAAACAGGATGGAACTCTGGGCTCCTGGCTTCAGCCTGGCCCAGCCCTGGCCATACAGGGAGCGAACCAGTAGATGGAAAGCATCTCTCTCTTCCTCTCTTCTCTCTCTCTTCCCCCTCTTCTGTGTGTCACTCTGCCTTTCAAACAAAAATAAAGCTTTTTTAAAATGAGAATTGTCTTGGGGGGAGGCCAGCATTGTGGCACGGAGGGGTTAAGCTGCTCCCTGCAACCGCGGCTTCCCATTTCAGAGCTCTAGTTGGAGTCCGGCTGCTCCGTTTCCCATCCAGCTCCCTGCTCGTGGGCCTGGGAAAGCAGCAGAGGATGGGCCAAACATCTGGACCCCTGCCACCCACGTGGGAGAACCAGGTGGAGCAGGTGGAGTTGCTAGCTCCTGGCTTCAGCATGGCCCAGCTCCATCTGTTGCGGCCATTAGGGGAGGGAATCAGCAGCTGGAAAATCAATCTCTCTCCTCTCTCTCTCTTTCCTCTCTCCTCTCTCTCTCTCTCTCTCTGTCCTCTCTCCTCTCTCCTCTCTCTCTCTCCTCTCTCCCCTCTCTCTCTGCTCTCTCTCCTCTCTCTCTTTTAAAAAATTATCTTGGGGAAATGTTAAGAATAGTATATAACCTGACTTGCCCTTACATTTCCTACCCCACAGTTAAGGGTTTATCAAGTCTGAGTTGGAGATGAGAAACTAGTCCTGCCAGGTCACCTCCACTTTCTGAAATTTTCTGTCTCATATCAAGATGATCTCCTTTAAATAATATCAAGAACGTATTTGTCCATTTCTGAAAAGTAGAGAAAGGGGAGTGCAGAAAATAAATATTACAGAGCAGTTTGGGATGGATTCTAGACTTTTTCGTAGTACAGTACTCGCCCCCTGTGCTGCTATTTCATCACTGACCATAGAGGAAGAAGGGACAGGAAAGGGAAGGTAGGAGCAGGGATTTTTTTTCTTTGCAGAGACTGAATTAAATCCGAAATACTGATGCAGCTGTCTCTCACACAGCTGTTCAATGCAACAATCGAGAGTTCCAGGAAAACAGATGATCTCCAGCACCGCCTGCACATCCTGCTGGAGCAGACCCTCCTAACTGCCTATGTCAATATTTCAAGAGGCCTCTTTGAACAGCATAAGCTCATCTACAGCTTCATGCTCTGCGTGGAGATCATGCGCCAGCAGGGATTCCTAACAGAAACTGAGTGGAATTTCTTCCTCCGGGGTTCTGCAGGAATGGAAAAGGTACTTGTTTTGCTCTGAGGAGGGGAAGGTTGTTCTAGATGCAGCCCACAAGCACCTGCTAGTGCTCCAAGGTGACTCTGGTGGCTGAAGGTTACATGCTTGGCCGTGTGGTCCAGTGGAGAGGGAGTTGTGGCTCAGGAGGCCCCATTACTACTCAGCTCTGCCTCCACTGTGTACTGTGGTAATGCTTTACCTCTTTCACACTGATGTCTGCACATGTCGAAAAGGGATGTCAGCAGTGACCAGTCAGCTAATAGATATGAACATGCCCTGAAAAGCTGGTCATCTTACAGATGGGAAGAGGAAAAGTCCAAGGCTACCACTGTGGTGATGCAGGTTAAGCCGCCGTATGCAATGCCAGCATCCCGTGGCAGTTCTGGCTGCTCCACTTCCAATCCAGCTCCCTGCTAATGCACCTGGGAAAGCAGTGAAAGATGGCCCAAGTGCTTGGGCCCCTGCCACTCACATAGGAGTTTCAGGCTCCTGGCTTCAGCCTGGCCCAGCCCTGGCCATTGCAGCCATTTGGAGGCTGAACCAGTGGATGAAAAAATTTCTCTCTGCCTCAGTTCCTCTGTCTTTCAAATAAATAAGTGACTCTTTTTGTTAAAAATCCAGTAAAAGTTGGAATTCACAGATTTTGCAATACCATTTGTGGCGTCATGGCCTCTCTTGCCTAGATGTCTCTTAATACAAAGTATAAGAATACAGTGACTTGACTGTCACCTCCTGTGATACAGCAGTATGAGTTCTGCTGTAGTCGCCTTCACTTTTATCCTTTTGTCTAACTTGCTCCAGCCCATTCAAGTGGGCTGAGTAGCCCAGAAACCTAGGGTTCCTTAGTCATGAGCCTCCGAACTTTGCCTGCAGTTCCGTTTCCACTCTAGCCTAAGCTCCTGACTCTATCCTGCCAGTCTGGAACCCCACCCTTTTTCCCCGCAGACCTGACATCTGCACCAGTTTGCCAGTACTTGAACCTCGGCACATCACTGGGAGGCTGGACTTGACGTTTCTGTGTGACTCTCAGTGCCCCATGTGCGCAAGACAAGCCCAGACCAGATCTCTCCACCATGAAGTGGGCATGGGTGTCTTAATTTCTATTCCATGTGCTTGCCTTACACAGAGATAAGAATTGTAAACAAGGTGTCGTAGCACACACAGGTAGGGACTTACTTAATAGTGGGAGAGAAAGCATATATTCATGAGAGAGAGTGAGCCACCTCCCACAGAGAAACACCCATCATGAGTGGGCCAGAGGGCTGCCCAGAGAGAAAGCCTGAATAGCACACCCAACCATGGTCTGTGGCCAAAAGAGAATTCTTCCCATCTCAGCCTCTCTTATGAGGTGGGAGTTGGCGCCTGAATACTCATGAAGGTGTATGGGAATTTCAATAATTTATTTTTTATATTACTAATGTAATTATTTCAGAGGGCCATGGGCCGGTGCCCATACAAGATGGCAACTTTAATAAAATGCACATATCCCAACTCTCCACAAACTGATTATTTCCCCATTTCTCTCTCTCATTCTCTGGGCCTCCCCATTCCCTAAAACACAACAGTATTGAAATGAGACCAATTAATAATCCTGCCATGGTCTCTAAGTGCCTAAGTGAGAGAAAGAGTTACACTGCTCTCACTAGAATTGAAAAGCTAGAAATGATTAAGCCTCGTGAGGAAGGCCTGTTGAAAGCTAAGATAGGCTGAAATCGCAGCCTCTTGCACCTGCTAGCTAAGCAGTGAACACAAAGGAAAAGTTCCTGAAAGAAACTGAAGGTGCAACTCTGGTAAACACACGAATGATAAGAAAGTAAAACAGTCTTACTGCTGATAACGGAGAAAGTTGTGGAGGCCTGGATAGAACACCAAACCAGCCACAACATGTCCTTCACCAAAGCCTAACACAGACCAAGGCCCCAGCTCTTCAATTCAAGGAAGGTTGAAAGAGGAGAGGGAGCGGCAGAAGAAAAGTTTGGAGCTAGCGGAGGTTGGCTCGTGAAGTTTAAGGAAAGAAGCCTTCCCCGTGACACAGAAGCGCAAGTGCTGGTGCAGACTCTGCAGAATATCATTCAGAAGCTCCACCTACGATAGCTGATGAAAGTTGCTACGCTAAACAACGGGTGTTTCAGTTGACAAAGCAACCTTATGCAGGAAGAAGATGCCGTCTAGGACTTTCATAGCTAAAGAGGAGAAGGAAGCTTCCAAGGACGAACTGACTTGCTAGAGGCAATGCAGCTTGTAGCTTTAAGTTGAAACAAGTCCCGTGTTAAGATCTTACCACTTGGAAAATAAAAAAATAATAAGTTCCTTCCAAAATAAGGTTATAATGCACCAGATCACTCAGCACCTCTGATGCAGAAAGACACATGAATGAATGTTGTTTTCATGCCTCTTAACATAACCTGCATTCTGCAGTCCATTGTTCAAGGAAAAATTCAAGTTTCACTACTTATTATCTACAGAATATATTTCACACCGTTATAGCTGCCATAAATAGTGATTCCTCTGAATCTGGACAAAGCAAATCAAAAACCTTCTGGAAAAGTCACCACTCAGGGTGACATTAAGTGCACTGGTGTGAGGCTGGCCCTGTGCCGTAGCTGGTAAAGCTGTCGCCTGCAGTGCTGGCGTCCATGTGGGCACTGATTCAAGTCCCGGCTGCTCCACTTCTGATCAGCTCTCTGCTATGGCCTGGAAAAGCAGTAGAAGATGGCCCAAGTCTTTGGGCCCCTGCACCCACGTGGGAGACCCAGAAGCTCCTGGCTCCTGGCTTTGGATTGGCTCAGCTCTGGCCATTGCGGCCATCTGGGGAGTGAACCAGTGCATGGAAGACCTTTCTCTCTGCCTCTGCCTCTGTCTCTCTGCAATTCCACCTTTCAAGTAAATAAATAAAGCTTAAAAAAGAAAAAAATTGGTTAAGTGGAAAGAAGTGGTCATCAGGGCCGGCGCCGTGGCTCACTTGGCTAATCCTCCACCTGCGGCACTGCCATCCCATATGGGCACCGGGTTCTAGTGCCAGCTGCTCCTCTTCCAGTCCAGCTCTCTGCTGTGGCCCGGGAAGGCAGTGGAGGATGGCCCAAGTGCTTGGGCCCTGCACCCGCATGGAAGACCAGGAAGAAGCTCCTGGCTTCGGGCCAGCACAATGCCGGCCGTGGCAGCCATTTAGGGAGTGAACCAACAGAAGGAAGACCTTTCTCTCTGTCTATAACTCTACCTGTCAAAAAAAAAAAAATGTCATCAAAGAAGGAGGTATTTTTC